>NC_140991.1:17202827-17802827 GCF_052327205.1 Somniosus microcephalus
GTTACAGAGATCTCGGAAGGTTGTAGGGCTGGCGGAGGTTACAGAGATCTCGGAGGTTGTAGGGCTGGAGGAGGTTAGAGAGATCTCGGAGGGTTGTAGGTCTGGAGGAGGTTGCAGAGATCTCGGAGGGTTGTAGGTCTGGAGGAGGTTGCAGAGATCTCGTAGGATTGTGGGGCTGGAGGAAGGTACATAGATCTCGGAGGGTTGTAGGGCTGGAGTAGGTTAGAGAGATCTCGGAAGGTTGTAGGTCTGGAGGAGGTTACAGAGATCTCGGAAGGTTGTAGGGCTGGAGGAGGTTGCAGAGACCTCGTAGGGTTGTGGGGCTGGAGGAAGGTACATAGATCTCGGAGGGTTGTAGGGCTGGAGTAGGTTAGAGAGATCTCGGAAGGTTGTAGCGCTGGAGGAGGTTACAGGGATAGGGAGGGTGAGGACATGGAGGGATTTGAACACGAGGATGAATCTGACACTGCAGTGCAGACGTGGGGTTTGAGATGGTGGTTGTATGTCTGAGTGTCGGAATGTCAAATGAAAAGTTGCCTTTCCAGTTTGATGCTGTAGAAATGGCCTTAAACTCAACAAACCAGTCGGCATCATGATGGTAATGGCTGGTGCAATACTCACATTGTCTCACCAGATGTCGTTAACGCCATGTGTATATAATGGGTCTGCTCATGTCTACCAATCCCCTCCCCCGCCCCGACCCCATGCACAGTAACAGGACCCAGTGCTCCCTCTCACCTCTGAGTCAGAAGGTTGTGGGTTCAAGTCCCACTCCAGAGACTTGTGTATAAAATCTAGGCTGACACTCCCAGTGCAGTGCTGAGGGAGTGCTGCACTGTCGGAGGTGCCATCTTTCGGATGAGCCGTTAAACGGAGGCCCCGTCTGCTCTCTCGGGTGGGCGTAAAAGATCCCATGGCACTGTTTTGAAGAAGAGCAGGGGAGTTCTTCCCAGTGTCCTTTTTTAAAAATTCATTCATGGGATGTGGGCGTCGCTGGCAAGGCCAGCATTTATTGCCCATCCCTAATTGCCCTTGAGAAGGTTGTGGTGAGCCGCCTTCTTGAACAGCTGCAGTCCGTGTGGCGAAGGTACTCCCACAGTGCTGTTAGGTAGGGAGTTCCAGGATTTTGACCCAGCGATGATGAAGGAACGACGATATATTTCCAAGTCAGGATGCTGTGTGACTTGGAGGGGAACTTGGAGGTGGCGGTGTTCCCATGCGCCTGCTGCCCTTGTCCTTCTAGGTGGTAGAGGTCGCGGGTTTGGGAGGTGCTGTTGAAGAAGCCTTGGCGAGTTGCTGCAGTGCATCTTGTAGATGGAACACACTGCAGCCACGGTACGCCGGTGGTGGAGGGAGTGAATGTTTAAGGTGGTGGATGGGGTGCCAATCAAGCGGGCTGCTTTGTCCTGGATGGTGTCGAGCTTCTTGTGTTGTTGGAGCTGCACTCATCCAGGCAAGTGGAGAGTATTCCTGTCTTGTGGCTTGTAGATTGTGGAAAGGCTTTGGGGAGTCAGGAGGTGAGACACTCGCCGCAGAATTCCCAGCCTCTGACCTGCTCTTGTAGCCACAGTATTTACGTGGCTGGTCCAGTTAAGTTTCTGGTCAATGGTGACTCCCAGGATGTTGATGGTGGGGGATTCGGCGATGGTAATACCGCTGCTTAGAGTCATAGAGTTATACAGCACAGAAAGAGGCCCTTCGGCCCATCGTGTCCGCGCCGGCCATCAAGCCCTGCCTATTCTAATCCCACTTTCCAGCACTTGGTCCGTAGACTTGTATGCTATGGCGTTTCAAGTGCTCATCTAAATGCTTCTTGAATGTTGAGGGTTCCTGCCTCTACCACCCTTTCAGGCAGTGAGTTCCAGATTCCAACCACCCTCTGGGTGAAAAAGTGTTTCCTCAAATCCCCTCTAAACCTCCTGCCCCTTACCTTGAAACTCTGCCCCCTGGTTATTGACCCCTCTACTAAGGGGAAAAGTTCCTTTCTATCTGCCCTATCTATGTCCCTCATAATTTTGTACACCTCAATCAGGTCCCCCCTCGGCCTACTCTGCTCTAAGGAAAACAACCCCAGCCTGTCCAGTCTCTCTTCATAGCTGAAGCGCTCCATCCCAGATAACATCCTGGTGAATCTCCTCTGCACCCTCTCCAATGCAATCGCATCCTTCCTATAGTGTGGCGACCAGAACAGTATTCCAGCTGTGGCCTAACTAGCGTTTTGTACAGCTCCATCATAACCTCCCTGCTCTTGCCTTCATTAGCTGAGGCATAGAATATTAGTATCCCATATGCCTTTTTAACCATCTTATCTACCTGTTCTGCTGCCTTCCGGGATCTATGTACATGCACACCAAGGTCCCTCTGATCCTCTGTCCTTTCTAGGGTCCTACCATTCATTCCCTTGCCTTGTTAGTCCTCCCAAAATGAATCACCTCACACTTTTTTCAGGGTTAAATTCCATTTGCCACTGTTCTGTCCATCTGACCAACCCATCTATTTCGTCCTGTAGCCTGAGGCTTCCCTCCTCGCTATTTACCACTCCACCAATTTTCGTGTCATCTGCAAACTTACTGATCAGACCTCCTACATTCATATCTAAATCATTAATGTACACTATGATATACCTATCAATTCGTCCAATAAAAAGCGACGAGTTAGGAACGTAACTAAAGGTTTTTATTGACTAAATAACAGAGCCCACCCTCGTGGGTGATCGGGTCCAACAAGGAGGAATACCAGCCAGTCGACTACCTTTATACCTGGGCAGGTAGGTGGAGCCATGGGCGGAGTCGGAGGTGGTCAGCCCAGGTATAACAGCGCGACAAGAGGCGACCTCGTATAGTGATACAACAGTGAGAACAGTGATAACAATACAACAGTGATAACTATAGTGTAACGATAGTGAACGATAAAAGTGGTTTACCACATTCACCCCTTGTTTAGATTTGAGTCCGGCGGGGTGAAGTGTACTACCAGTTCTGGTATGTCAGTCTGTCCGGAGGCCTCGTAAGCCTCTCCGATCGTCGCAGCGGCGGTGCTGCATTATCCGGTGTTAATGCTGGTGTCTGCGTGGTCGGCGAAGGCTCGTGGGGTTCCGGCATGCCGTCTACCTGGGCTGGAATTGGGGGGGTGGTGGGGGGGGGTAAAGGTGGTGTCTCCGGAGTGCCCGAGGGTGCGAGGTCTCGTAAGGAGACAGTGTCCTCCCGCCCGTCTGGGTAAGCCACGTAGGCGTACTGGGGGTTGGCGTGCAGGAGGTTCACCCTCTCGACCAGGGGGTCTGTTTTATGGGCCCTCACGTGCTTTCGCAGCAAGACGGGCTCTGGAGAGGTCAGCCAGGTTGGTAGAGTGGTTCCCGTAGTCGACTTCCTGGGGAAAACAAACATTCGTTCATGGGGGGTGGCGTTAACGGCAGTGCAAAGTAGTGACCGGATGGAGTGCAGCGCTGTCGGGAGGACTTCCTGCCAGCGGGAGGTTGGGAGGCCCTTAGACTTTAAGGCTAAGAGGACGGCCTTCCATACCGTCGCGTTCTCTCTTTCCACCTGGCCGTTCCCTCGGGGGTTGTAGCTGGTGGTCCTACTTGCTGCAATACCTCTCGCTAGTAGGAACTGATGGAGTTCCTCGCTCATGAAGGATGTATGTATATAGTTCGGGAACCCGAACAAGGCGAAGAGGTCGTTCAGGCACTTGATGACCGTGGTACTGGTCATGTCTGGGCAGGGGAAAGCAAAAGGGAAACGGGAGTACTCATCAACAATATTGAGGAAGTACACATTGCGGTCAGATGACGGTAGAGGCCCCTTAAAGTCGATGCTCAGGCGCTCGAAGGGGCGGGTGGCCTTGATCAGGCTTGCTCTGTCCGGCCTATAGAAGTGCGGTTTGCACTCGGCGCAGGTCTGGCAGTTCCTGGTCATGGTCCTGACCTCCTCGATGGAGTAGGTCAGGTTGCGGGCCTTAATGAAATGGTAAAGTCTGGTGACCCCGGGGTGGCAGAGGTCGTTGTGGAGGGTCTGAAGTCTATCAATATGCGCGCTGGCGCATGTAATTCGTGAAAGAGCATCAGGGGGTTCGTTCAGCTTACCTGGCCGGTACAAGATATCATAATCGTAGGTGGATAGCTCGATTCTCCACCTCAAGATCTTGTCATTCTTGATTTTGCCCCTCAGCTTGTTATTAAACATGAAAGCAACCGAACGTTGGTCGGTGAGGAGGGTAAATCGTTTGCCTGCCAGGTAATGCCTCCAGCGCCGTACCGCCTCCACAATTGCCTGGGCTTCCTTCTCGACCGACGAGTGTCGGATCTCGGGGCCCTGTAGGGTCCTTGAGAAGAAGGCCACCGGCCTCCCCTCCTGGTTAAGGGTAGCGGCTAGGGCGAAGTCGGATGCATCGCTCTCCACTTGGAAGGGGATGGACTCATCCACTGCGTGCATTGTGGCCTTGGCTATGTCTCCCTTGATGAGGGAGAAGGCCGCGCACGCTTCCTCCGTGAGGGGGAAGGATGTGGACTTCATGAGGGGTCTGGCTTTGTCCGCATAATTGGGCACCCATTGGGCATAGTAGGCGAAGAGCCCCAGGGTTCCCTTAAGTGCCTTAGGGCAGTGGGGGAGGGGTAGCTCCATGAGGGGGCGCATTCTTTCGGGGTCGGGGCCGATGAGTCCGTTCTCTACTACACAGCCAAGGATGGCAAGGCGCGAGGTGTTAAACACGCATTTCTCCTTATTGTAGGTGAGGTTCAGCCGTTGGGCCGTACGGAGGAATTTCTCCAGATTCACGTCATGGTCCTGCCGGTCGCGGCCGCAGATGGTGACGTTATCTAGATAGGGGAATGTGGCCTGCAGTCCGTTCTGGTCAACCATCCGGTCCATCTCCCTTTGGAAGACCGAGACCCCGTTGGTGACACCGAAGGGGACCCTAAGGAAGTGGTATAGGCGCCCATTCGCCTCGAAGGCGGTGTACTGGCGGTCCTCGGGGTGGATAGGGAGTTGGTGGTAGGCCGACTTAAGGTCGATGGTCGAGAATACGCGGTATTGTGCAATCTGATTGACCATGTCAGATATGCGGGGAAGGGGGTATGCGTCCAGCTGGGTGTATCTGTTTATGGTCTGGCTGTAGTCGATGACCAGGCGATTTTTATCGCCGGTCTTAACGACCACGACCTGGGCACGCCAGGGGCTGTTGCTCCCCTCGATAATGCCCTCTTTCAGGAGGCGCCGCACCTCAGAGCTAATGAAGGCTCTGTCCCCAGCGCTGTACCGCCTGCTCTTGGTAGCGACGGGTTTGCAGTCGGGGGTGAGGTTAGCGAACAGGGAAGGTGGCGGCACCTTGAGGGTGGATAGGCTGCAGGTGTTACGCGGTGGGCGGTTTAACATTCGCTGGTTGTCGACTGAGTGGGGGGAGGGGTCCACCGTATGCTAGGGTTACACTTTGGAGGTGGGATTGGAAGTCCAGCCCTAGTAGGACGGCAGCGCAGAGCTGGGGGAGGACGAGGAGTTTAAAATTTTTATACTCCGTACCCTTAACCGACAAGGTCACAACACAGTAGCCGCTAATGTCCGTGGCGTGGGACCTTGATGCCATCGAGATTCGGTTGCGCGTTGGCAGGACAGGGAGGGAGTAATGGCTCACCGTGTCTGGGTGGATGAAGCTCTCCACAGGCAGGTCGTGGCGTGGCCGTTTACTTTGATGTCCATCATCGACTTGGACAGGTGGTGTGGGCGGGCTTGATCCAGAGTGACGGAGGCTAGTGTGTAGGTAAGCGAGTCGTTGTCGTCTGCGGGCGAGGCGGTCGTCGGGTCCGGGGGCCCGGTGGCAGTCGGGCGTGGTGGGTAAAATGGCGTCTCCCACGAGGTAGGACAAAATGGCGGAGAAGATGGCTGCCCCCATAACTCACATGAGGCACTATTGGGGTCGGTTGCCTTGATCAAAGATGGCCGCCCCATGACTCACGTGTGGGGATGCTGGCCTCAGTTGCCTTGAAAGAAGATGGCCGCCCCCACAGTTCGCATGAGGCACTGCTGGCCTCTGAAGATCCGCTCCTGCAGGCCTTAGAGAAGTGGCCTTTCTTCCTGCAGGTTGAGCAGGTAGAGTTCCTGGCTGGGCAGCGCGACCTCGGGTGCTTCTCCTGGCCGCAAAAGAAGCAGCCGGCGGCCCGATCGCGGGTGCCCGATGTCGGAGCCGGTACCGGGGGTGGCGGTCCCGGTCGGGTCCGGGACGCCGACGCTGAGGTAGGTCCCGGGGGCGGCGCTGCGAAGGGTATTGCGGTCGGGGTCGGGCCCGAGTCCCAGGGTCGCGAGCAGTACCTGGAAAACGCCTCCTGGTCCTGATGGGCCACCTCTAGGGAGAGAGCGAGGGCTTCAGCTTTGTCCAGGTCGAGGTCTTTAGCTTCAAGCAGTCTTTGCCGTGAGTAGTCGGACCGTAGGCCTTTCACAAAGGCATCGCGGATATTATCTTCCGTATTTTCAACAGCCGTCACCGCTTTAAAGTCACAGTTCCTGCCGAGTGCTCTTAGCGCCCGTAAAAATTCAGCTACAGACTCTCCTGGCTGTTGCGGGCGGGATCTTAGGAGGTGCCTGGTGTACATGTAATTTACCGGGCTCCGGTACTGCTGTTTCAGTAGGTTGATAGCGGCCTCGTATGTAGTCGTGTCCTGGATGAGTGCGTATACTCTCGGGCTCGCTTGGGCGTTCAGAACTCTTAGTTTGGATCTCTGAGGGACGCCGGATTCTTCCAGGTAGGATTCGAAGCAGTCCAGCCAGTGTTTGAAGTTGAGGGCTGAGTTTGCTGCCTGTGGGTTTAGATCCAGGTATGGTGGTTTGAGGGCTTGCAGCCAAGCCGGCTGGTGTGGCTGGTGTAGCCCGGTGTCTGAAAGCTGCTGTGGCTGTGCTTCTGGGAGGGCTTCTGGCTGGCCAGTAGTAGACATCTTTAAAATTTAGTCAATAAAATTGATATACCTATCAATTCGTCCAATAAAAAGCGACGAGTTAGGAACGTAACTAAAGGTTTTTATTGACTAAATAACAGAGCCCACCCTCGTGGGTGATCGGGTCCAACAAGGAGGAATACCAGCCAGTCGACTACCTTTATACCTGGGCAGGTAGGTGGAGCCATGGGCGGAGTCGGAGGTGGTCAGCCCAGGTATAACAGCGCGACAAGAGGCGACCTCGTATAGTGATACAACAGTGAGAACAGTGAGAACAATACAACAGTGATAACTATAGTGTAACGATAGTGAACGATAAAAGTGGTTTACCACACACTACAAACAGCAAGGGACCCAGCACCAATCCCTGCGGTACACCACTGGACACAGGCTTCCAGTCACAAAAACAACCTTCGACCATCACCCTCTGCCTCCTGCCACTAAGCCAATTTTGGATCCAATGTGCCAAATTGCCCTGGATCCCATGGGCTCTTACCTTCTTGACCAGTCTCCCATGCGGGACATTGTCAAAAGCCTTACTGAAGTCCATGTAGACTACATCAACTGCACTACCCTCATCCACACACCTAGTTACCTCCTCGAAAAATTCAATCAAATTGGTTAGACATGATCTTCCCCTGACAAAGCCATGCTGACTATCCTTGATTAATCTTTGCCTCTCCAAGTGAAGACTAATTCTGTCCCTCAGAATTTTTTCCAATAATTTCCCTACCACTGATGTTAGGCTCACTGGCCTGTAATTCCCTGGTTTATCCCTACTACCCTTCTTGAATAATGGTACTACGTTAGCTGTCCTCCAGTCCTCTGGCACCTCCCCTGTGGCCAGACAGGTTCTGAAAATTTGTGTCAGAGCCCCTGCAATCTCCTCCCTTGCCTCACACAGCAGCCTGGGATACATCTCATCTGGGCCTGGGGATTTATCCACTTTTAAGCCCGCTAAAACCGCTAGTACCTCCTCCCTCTCAATGCTAATTTGTTCAAGTATATCACAATCCCCCTGCCTGATTTCTATGCCTACATCGTCCTTCTCCATAGTGAACACAGATGCAAAATATTCATTTAAAACCTCACCTACATCTTCCGGCTCTACACACAGATTGCCACTTTGGTCCCTGATGGGCCCTACTCTTTCCCTGGTTATCCTCTTGCCTTTAATATACTTATAAAACACCATGGGATTTTCCTTTATTTTGCCCGCCAGTGTTTTTTCATGCCCCCTCTTCGCTCTCCTAATTTCTTTTTTAAGTAGCCCCCTGCACTTTCTATACTCCTCTAGGGCTTCCACTGTTTTTAGTCCTTTGTATCTGCCAAAAGCCTCCCTTTTTTTTCCTAATCCATTCTTGTATATCCCTTGACATCCAGGGTTCCCTGGACTTGTTGGTCGCACCCTTGACCTTTACAGGAACATGTTGGCGCTGTACTCTATTTCCTTTCTGAATGACTCCCACTGCTCTGATGTGAATTTTCCTACAAGTAGCTGATCCCAGTCCATTTTGGCCAGATCCTGCCATATCCTTCCCCCAATTTAGAACCTTTATTTCCGGTCCATCTTTGTCCTTTTCCATGACTACCTTCAATCTCACCGAATTATGGTCACTGTCACCAAAATGCTCTCCTACTGACACTTCTACCACTTGCCCGGCTACATTCCCTAGAATTAGGTCCAGTACTGCCCCTTCTCTTGTAGGACTTTCTACATGCTGGCTCAAAAAGCTCTCCTGGATGCACTTTAAGAATTCCGCACCCTCTAAGCCTTTCACACTCTGACTATCCCAGTTAATATTGGGGAAGTTGAAATCACCTACTATTATTACCCTATTATTTCTACACTTCTGAGATTTGCCTACATATCTGTTCCTCTATCTCCCCCTGACTGTTTGGGGGCCTATAGTACACTCCCAGCAAAGTGCTGGCCCCCTTTTTGTTTTTTAAGTTCTACCCATATGGCCTCATTAGAGGAACCTGCTAAGATATCATCCCTCCTTACTGCAGTAATTGACTCCTTGATTAATATTGTTGGAGATATTCATTGCCTGGCACGAATGTTACTTGCCACTTATCAGCACAAGCCTGAATGTCATCCAGGCCTTGCTGCATGCGGGCATGGACTGCTTCATTATCTGAGGAGTTGTGAATGGAACTGAACACTGTGCAATCATCAGCGAACATCCCCAGTTCTGACCTTATGTTGGAGGGAAGGTCATTGATGAAGCAGCTGAAGATGGTTGGGCCTAGGACACTGCCCTGAGGAACTCCTGCAGCGATCTCCTGGGGCTGAGATGATTGACCGCCAACAACCACAACCATCTTCCTTTGTGCTAGGTATGACTCCAACCAGTGGAGAGTATTCCCCCTGATTCCCATTAACTACAATTTTACTAGGGTTCCTTGATCCTACACTCGGTCAAATGCTGCCTTGATGTTGGAGTTTAGAAGAATGAGAGGTGATCTCATTGAAACATACAAGATTCTGAAGGGGATTGACAGGGTAGATGTTGAGAGGTTGTTTCCCCTGGCTGGAGTGTCTAGAACTGGGGGGCATAGTCTCAGGATAAGGGGTAGGCCATTTAAGATTGAGATGAGGAGGCATTTCTTCACTCAGAGGGTTGTGAATCTTTGAAATTCTCTGCCCCAGATGGCTGTGAATGCTGAGTCTTTGAGTATATTCAAGGCTGAGATAGATTTTTGGACTCTAGGGGAATCGAGGGATATGGAGATCGGGCAGGAAAGTGGAGTTGAGGTCGATGATCAGCCATGATCTTATTGAATGGTGGAGCAGGCTCGAGGGGCCGTATGGCCTACTCTTATTTCTTATGTCAAGGGCAGTCACTATCACCTCACCTCTGGAATTCAGCTCATTTGTCCTTGTTTGGACCAAGGCTGTGATGAGGTCTGGAGCCAAGTGGTCCTCGCGGAATCCAAACTGAGCATCGGTGAGTAGGTTATTGGTGAGTAAGTGCCGCTTGATAGCACTGTCGATGACACCTTCCATCACTTTGCTGATGATTGAGAGTAGACCGATGGGGCGGTAATTGGCCGGATTGGATTTGTCCTGCTTTTTGTGGGCAGTTTTCCACATTGTCGGCTAGATGCCAGTGTTATAGCTGTACTGGGACAACTTGGCTAGAGGCGCAGCTAGTTCTGGAGCACAAGTCTTTAGCACGACAGCTGGGATGTTGTCAGGGCCCATAGCCTTTGATGTATCCAGTGCGCTCAGCCGTTTCTTGATACCATGTGCAGTGAATCGCATTGGCTGAAGACTAGCTTCTGTGATGGCGGGGACCTCAGGAGTAGGCTGATATGGATCATCCACTCGGCACTTCTGGCTGAAGATGATTGCAAATGCTTCAGCCTTATCTTTTGCAATCGTGTGTTGGGCTCCACCATCATTGAGGATGGGGCTATTCCTGGAGCCGCCTCCTCCCGTTAGTTGTTTAATGGTCCACCACCATTCATGACTGGATGTGGCAGGACTGCAGAGCTTTGATCTGATCCGTTGATTGTGGGATCGCTTAGTTCTGTCTATAGCATGCTGCTTCTGCTGTTTATCATGCATGTAGTCCTGTGTTGCATCTTCCCTAGGTTGGCACCTGATTTGTAGGTACGCCTGGTGCTGCTCCTGGCATGCTCTTCTGCACTCCTCATTGAACCAGAGTTGGTCCCCTGGCTTGGTGGTAATGGTAGAGTGAGGGATATGCCGGACCATGAGGTTGCAAATTGTGGTGGAATACAATTCTGCTGCTGCTGATGATCCACAGCGCCTCATGGATGCCCAGTTTTGAGCTGCTAGATCTGTTCTGAATCTATCCCATTTAGCACGGTGGTAGTGCCACACAACACGACGGAGGGTGTCCTCAGTGTGAAGACGGGACTTCGTCTCCACAATGACTGTGCGGTGGTCACTGCTACTAATGCTGTCATGGACAGATGCATCTGCGACAGGTAGATTGGTGAGGACGAGGTCAAGTAGGTTTTTCCCTCGTGTTGGTTCTCTCACCACCTGTCTCAGGCCCAGACTGGCAGCTATGTCCTTCAGTACTCGGCCAGCTGTGGTGCTGCCGAGCCACTCTTGGTGATGGACATTGAAGTCCCCCACCCAGAGTACATTCTGTGCCCTTGCTACTCTCGCTGCTTCTTCCAAGTGGTGTTCAACATGGAGGAGTACTGCTTCATCAACTGAGGGAGGGCGGTAGGTGGTAATCAGCAGGAGGTTTCCTTGCCCATGCTTGACCTGAAGCCATGAGACTTCACGGGGTCCGGAGTCAATGTGGAGGACTCCCAGGGCCACTCCCTGCCGACTGTATACTACCGGTGGATCTGTCCTGCTGGTGGGACAGGACATACCCAGGGATGGTGATGGAGGAATCCTGGTCAATATTTATCCCTCAACTAACACCTAAAACAGATGATCTGGTCATTATCACAGTGCTGTTTGTGGGAGCTTGCTGTGTGCAAATTGGCTGCCGTGTTTTCTAAACTACAACAGTGACTACACTTCAAGAGTACTTCATTGGCTGTAAAGCACTTAGGGGCGTCCTAAGATCCTGAAAGGCGCTATAGAAATGCAACTCTTTATTTTTCTTTCATGCTACGTGGTTGACCCTTAAGGCACTCAGTTGTCAAGGTAACTATGGATGGGCAATAAATTCTGCCCATGATCAATTTTTTTTAAACAGTATTGTTTTCAGCAACTGAGCTGGGGAATGTTGTGTGAAAATGAGCCATAAAGAGTAGAGGGGCTCCAGGTTTGATCCCTCGTCTGTCCACTGGGAGTGAATCTGTGCTGGGCCTTGCTGTGGGGACAGTAAGGTTCAATGTTTTCAGGAGAAGATTGGACGGGACCTCCCCCCACTGTTAAAGACAAAAGTGCTGACTCTTGCTGGTTTACACTTCCGTCCCATTCGCAGGTGAATCTGGACAGCGAGTGTCGCAGGGTGGGTTTCAGCAATAGGCCATCACAACCGAGCCCATTCCTCCCCTCGTCTGACCTGCACATACTGTACACAGTCTGGGCACCGCACCCCAGATGGAAGGAGTGCAGCGCAGATTCACCAGAATGTTACCAGGGCGCCAAGGGTTAAATCATGAGTTGGAATAAAGGGGTCTTTTTCCGAGTGGAAGGCAGTGACTAGTGGGGTACCGCAGGGATCGGTGCTAGGACCCCAGCTATTCACAATATATATTAATGATCTAGACGAGGGAACTAGATGTAATATCTCCAAGTTTGCAGACGACACAAAGCTGGGTGGGCGTGTGTGCTGTGAGGAGGATGCCGAGAAACTCCAGTATGATTTGGACAGGTTGGGTGATTGGGCAGATGCATGGCAGATGCAGTATAATGTGGATAAATGCGAGGTTATCCACTTTGGTGGCAAAAACAGGAAGGCAGATTATTATCTGAATGTCAATAGATTGGGAGAAGGGGAAGTGCAACGAGACCTGGGTGTCCTTGTGCACCAGTCGCTGAAGGTAAGCATGCAGGTGCAGCAGGCGGTTAAGAAGGCAAATGGTATGTTGGCCTTCATAGCGAGAGGGTTCGAGTACAGGAACAAGGATGTCTTGCTGCAGTTGTACAGGGCCTTGGTGAGACCACATCTTGAGTATTGTGTGCAGTTTTGGTTGCCTTATCTGAGGAGGGATGTTCTTGCCATGGAGGGAGTGCAGCGAAGATTCACCAGGCTGATACCTGGGATGGCAGGAATGACGTTTGAGGAGAGATTGGGTCGATTGGGCTTGTACTCGCTGGAGTTTAGAAGAATGAGAGGGGATCTCATTGAAACTTATAAAATTCTGACAGGACTGGACAGACTAGATGCAGGAAGGATGTTCCCGATGGCCGGGGAGTCCAGAACCAGGGGTCACAGTCTAAGGATAAGGGGTAGGCCATTTAGGACAGAAATGAGGAGGAATTTCTTCACCCAGAGAGTGGTGAACCTGTGGAATTCTCTACCACAGAAGGCAGTAGAAGCCAATTCAGTAAATATATTCAAGAAGGAGTTGGATATATTTCTTAAGGCTAAAGGGATCAAGGGATATGGGGAGAAGGCAGGGACAGGGTGTGGTAAACCACTGTTTGTATTCCACTGTATACATGCCTGGACATGCCTCGGCTGACTCCTCCCACAAGTCCTAGTATAAAGGTGACTGCTCCCCAGCCCTTTGTATTTCTGGACCGGTCGACCACTCGAGGCAGACCTTCATTCTTTTGTTAATAAAAGCCTTTAGTTACTCTCTTAACTCTCAGTCTTTTATGAGTAATTGATAGCGCATCACAGGGTACTGAATTTGGATGATCAGCCATGATTGCATTGAATGGCGGAGCAGGCTCGAAGGGCCGAATGGCCTACTCCTGCTCCTATCTTCTGTGTTTCTAGGTTTCTATGTATGCCTGAAAGGGTGGTGGAGGCAGACTCAATCATGGCTTTCAAAGGGGAATTGGATAAGTACCTGAAGGAAAAAAATGTGCAGGGCTACGGGGAAAGGGCGGGGGAGTGGGACTAACTGAAGTGCTGTTGCAGAGTCGGCACGGGCTCGACTGGCCGAATGGCCTCCTTCTGTGCTGTAACCATTCTATGATTCTATTCTAGATCAGATACACTAGGCTTGTGTTCCCTGGAATACAGAAGGTTAAGGGGGGGTTTGATTGAGGTTTTTAGGATTTTGAAAGGAATTGATCGGGTAGATAGAGAAACTTTTTCCGCTGGTTGGGGGAGTCGAGGACAAGGGGGACGCAACCTTAAAATCAGAGCCAGGCCATTCAGGGGAGAAGTTAGGAAACACTTCTTTACACAAAGGGTGGTAGAAGTGTGGAACTCTGTCCCACAAAAAGCAGCAGGTGCTAGCTCAATTAATAAGTTTAAAAATCTGAGATTGATAGATTTTTACTAGAGAAGGGTATATAAGGATATGGAGCCAAGGCGGGTGGATGGAGTTAAGGTACAGATCAGCCGTGATCTCATCGAATGGTGGAACAGGCTGGAGGGGCTGAGCGGCCTCCTCCTGTTCCTATGTTGCTGTATCGTGGATTTCCAGCAGGGGTCACTGCATCACCATCCGGAGCGGGAATGGCTAAGTCACTCCCTTTCCCCCCATTCCTTCAGCCAGGGTTGCTGAGTCCAGTAGCAGTGGACTAATAATCCAGAGGCCTGGATCAATAACCCAGAGAATGAGAGTTCAAGTCCCACCACGGGCAGTTTGAGAATTTCAATGCAGTTTTGAAGGAAATCTGGCAATAAAAAGCCAGTATCAGTAAAAATGACCGCGAAGCTGCCGGATTGTCGTGAAAACCCAACTGGTTCACTCATGTACCTCTTAGGGAAGGGAAGCTGCCATCCTTACCCGGCCTGGGCCTACGCGTGACTCCAGTCCCACACCAACGTGGTTGACTTTTCACTGCCCTCTGATTGGCCTAGCGAGCCACTCGGTTGCGTCAAAACTGCTAGAAAGAAGAATCGTCAAGCTCGGCACAGGCGGGGAACCGAACCCTTCGCCTCACGCTGGTTTGTGGCTCTGCTACCCCAGAGCTACACCGGGACTTGGAGGGTTAAATTACCAGGATAGGTTGCACAGACTTGCCTTGTATTCTCTTTGAGTATCGAAGATTGAGAAGGTGACCCGATCGAGGTGTTTAAAAAAAAAAAAGTTGAAAGGATTCCATAGGTGTGATAGAGAGAAACCATTTCCTCTGCTGGGGAATCAATAAATAAGGTGACATAACCTTAAAATTAGAGCTGGGCCATTTAGGAGTGAAAGGACTTCTTCATACAAAGGGTAGTGAAAATCTGGAACTCTCTTTTTCCCCGTGCCCCCCCCCCTCCAAAAAAAAAAGCTGCGGATGTGGGGAGTCAATTGTAGCTTTCAAGTCTGAGATGGATAGGTTTTTGTTGAGTAAGGGTATCGAGGGATATGGGGCTTGATGTGAATCTTGTCATTCATGTGAAAATGACTTCTGTAATAATACTGGACGGCCTGCTGGTGGCGCTGTCCAGGGAGAGTATAAATACTCGGGCATGGGCCCAGCTTGTGCAGGACATTCTTCAACAGGAACTAGTGAAGGGCACAACTAGATCTCCATGTTGAAAAACAGTTGATTAAAGCTTTGTTTAATGCTTAGACCAAATGCCTAGTAGTTTTCTTACGCCAGGGCTAAAGAAACATCGCGCTCCGGAAAGATTAGCGCCCCCGCGCCGGAAATTGAGTGGTTGCGCCCCAAGAGGAAGGAGGGGTGCTACTGGAAGCGCCCCGCATCCCTCTTGGGGCGCTGCGAGTCAATATCGCGTCGCTACGTGCCGCGGTACTGCAGGCCTTCCTCCCCTTCTTAAAGGGGAGGGGCCTTGCGCAACCCGGGGCCCAGCTGGGCCCCCGGGGATCGGGAGTGCCGGCAAAAGAGCCCGGCACTCGGGAGAAGTGCCGGGCTCTCGGAGCGCAGACGGCACTCCGCGGGGGGGCATGTCAGGAGGCCGGGGACGGGAGCGGAGTAAGGTGCTGGCAGGCGGCCAGCAGCGAAAATGGCCGCCCAGCACCTCGCCTTTAAATAGCGCCTCCCCGGCCGCAGGTGGGCCCCCCTGACCCTGTCGGACATAGCGTCTGGTGGTAAGTTGGGGGCGTTCCCGAAGATCGCGGCCGGGGCGCTGCGCACGGCGATGACTATATCGCCGGTGGCGCAGGGTGCTACCGGTTAGCGTCGCCGCTGACCTCCCGCTGAATCTCGCGGGGGCATGGGTGGCGCCACGCCCGGGCGCTAGTTGCTTTGTGCCTCTTAGGGGGCTAACGGGAGGCGCAAAGCAACCAAATTTTTCCCCCATGGAGATAAGACGGGTAAATGGAGTTGAGATACAGATCAGACCTGATCTAATTGAATGGCGGAACAGGCTCAAGGGGCTGAATGGCCTCCTCCTGTTCCTATGTTCCAGTGGTACTCACTGGCTGAGCACATTGAGCCACGAGAGGAAGGGCCTTGTAATAATAATGTTGTCCATCGACTTTATTCATGTGTCCCGGTTAATATTTATCCCTCAATCAACATCACTTAAAACAGGTGATCTGGTCATTATCTCATTTCTGTTTGTGGGAGCTTGCTGTGCGCAAATTGGCTGCCGCGTTTCCTACATTACAACAGTGACTACACCTCAAAGTACCTCGCTAGCTGTAAAGCGCTTTGGGACGTCCTGAGGTAGGGAAAGGCGCTGTATCAATGTATGTCTCTGTTTTTATTTATGTAGTTATTTTTTGCTTGCCCTGTCGAACTGACCGCGGTCTGACCCCACAGGTGGCGAGAGCGGGTACAATATCCCCACAGTGACCGCGTGCCCTGAAGTGGCGAAGTACATCAAATCTCCGGCGGCCAAGCTGGCCAAACAGCGTCCCCGCGACATGGAAGGAGTGGCCAAGCGGCAGTTCTGCGACGCCTACATGTACCTGTACCAGAACCCCAGGATGGCCGTGTACAAATGACCCGCTGACCTGCCGAGCCGAGGACTTCGCCACCGGTGGGGGGGTGGGGAGGGGGCGGTTATTAAGTTGAACTTTCATATCGTTCTGAGGGACGGCCAGAAAGAGTTAGAGACCATTAACGGAGTAGCACCGGTGAGCTAGGACTGATATTGGCACTGAGCATTGGGTGGGGGGGTGGGGTGAGGGTCGAGCGAGTCGTTGAGTGGAGGAGGGGCAGCTGGAGCTCCCAGCCTGATCATAGAATCATAGAAATTTACAGCACAGAAGGAGGCCATTCAGCCCATCTTGTCCGTGCCGGCCGACATCCATCCTAATCCCACTTTCCAGCACTTGGTCCGTAGCCCTGCAGGTTACGGCACTTCAAGTGCATAGCCAAGTACTTTTTAAATGTGATGAGGGTCTCTGCCTCTACCACCCTTTCAGGCAGTGAGTTCCAGACTCCCACCACCTCCTGGGTGAACAAATTTCTCCTCAAATCCCCTCTAAACTTCTGACCAATTACTTTAAATCTGTGCCCCCTGGTTGTTGACCCCTCTGCTAAGGGAAATAGCTCCTTCCTATCCACTCTATCTAGGCCCTTCATAATTTTATACACCTCAATTCGGTCTCCCCTCAGCCTCCTCTGTTCCAAAGAAAACAACCCCAGCCTATCCAATCTTTCCTCATAGCTAAAATTCCCCAGCCCAGGCAACATCCTCGTAAATCTCCTCTGCACCCCCTCTAGTGCAATCACATCTTTCCTGTAATGTGGTGACCAGAACTGCACGCAGTATTCCAGCTGCGGCCTAACTAGTGTTTTATACAGTTAAAGCATAACCTCCCTGCCCTTATATTCTGTGCCACGGCTAATAAAGGCAAGTATCCCGTATGCCTTCTTAACCACCTTATCTACCTGTCCTGCTACCTTCAGGGATCTGTGGACCTGCACTCCAAGGTCCCGCTGATCTTCTGCACTTCTCAGTATCCTACCATTTATAGTGTATTCCCTTTCCTTGTTAGCCCTCCCCAAATGCATTACCTCACACTTCTCCAGATTGAATTCCATTTGCCAGTGTTCTGCCCACCTGTTATCTCCTCAAAAAATTCAATCAAGTTAGTCAGACACGACTTTCCCTTAACAAATCCATGCTGACTGTCCCTGATTAATCCGTGTCTTTCTAAATGAAGATTTATCCTGTCCCTCAGAATTTTTTCCAATAATTTCCCCACCACCGAGGTTAGGCTGGCTGGCCTGTAATTACTTGGTCAATCGCTTTCTCCCTTTTTAAACAACGGTACCACTGATATCTACTCTGCTTCTGTCCTATCGACAGCCACTTGATTCAGCATTTGGCATTGTGTGATTAGGTTAGCTAGTTACAGTGGAGCCACGCCCTCGCCTCGACACGCCACCCTTTCCCCGCTTCCCAATCCCCGTGCTAGCAGTCACGCATGTACATCCTGATTTACGTCTCGTCCCGTGCTTGCTGTAAAAGCTGCGCCTTTTCTGGGACAGGCTAGTGTTGAACTCTGTAGCGGGACTGCACCGTGGGGCACTTAACAAACAATATAAAAAGTGCGTGGCGATCCCAATCTCGGCAACTCTTTTCCCCAATTCATTCAAGGGATGTGGGCGTCGCTGGCAAGACCAGCATTTATTGCCCATCCCTATTTGCCCTCGAAGGTGGTGGTGAGCTGTCTTCTTGAACCGCTGCAGTCCGTGTGGTGAAGGTACTCCCACAGTGCTGTTAGGGAGGGAGTTCCAGGATTTTGACCCAGCTACGATGAAAGATCGCTGATATATGTTGGGTTGCGACACAAGTGTGTGTGTTTTTGTTTTTGTTCCTCAGTCGTGCAATATTCAAATATTATCCAAATTTATGCTGGGTGCGTCTAATTTGATTTTGTAATTGGCACGTATATTTTACAGTGAGAGGCGCTGTGCCCTTCCACCTTTCACCTTTCACACAATCCAGTGCACATTTCCAAAGCTGATGACACCTCAGGTTTGCTGTTTTGTTTCTTGTTTGCTGTTGGTGAGTTTGTCAGATTTGTATTTGGAAATAATTTTATGTTTATAAATAAAAAGATTTATCTAATTTTGGGGGATTGGTGGGGAAAAGACCATTTGAGATTTGGCTCGTGCCAGCGGTTCGTCTCGGGCCGGTGGTTTGATTCCGGGTGCGAGTCTCTATACCTCAGAATGAGTCCCTTCCGTGGGGATTTTTGTAGCCGTTTTATTTCTTTTTATTTAGTCAGCAAAAAAAGCCATTTTTAATCTAAAAGATAAATTATGTAAGCTGGAAATGGGAAACACTCAGAAAATGGTGGAAATCGGAAACACCTGTGCTTTCCCCTTCTCTCCCCTTCACCTACTCTCCCTTACCTCTCTTTCTCCTCTCCCTTCACTTCCTCCTACATTCTCTCTCTCTCTCTCTCTCTCCCTCCCTCCCCCTCTCTCTCTCTCTCTCCCTCCCCCTCTCTCTCTCTCCCCCTCCCTCCCTCCTCTCTCTCTCCCCCTCTCTCTCTCTCTCTCTCTCTGCCCCCTCTCTCTCTCTCTCCCTCCCCCCCTCTCTCCCTCCCCCCTCTCTCCCTCTCTCTCTCTGCCCCCTCTCTCTCTCTCTCTGCCCCCTCCTCTCTCCCTCTCTCACCTTCTCCCTCCCCTGCAACTGGACCGAGCTGATCTAATCCCATCTCCCTGCTTTTGCCCGATATCCTTTTATATTCTTCCTTTTTGCAGCACCCATCGCTGACTATGCAGATTCTAAGTGTTACTCCTGAGTCGCTGTCCCCTTGGTGTGAACCGGTGTTAATACCGGCGCCGGGTTCCTGCGGGAGTCCGCACGGTAACCGCGCTGGATGTCTGGCTGGAGCCACCGGAGAACGGCCAGGATCGAAAATCCTGGATGCTGGAAATCTGAAAGTGAATGGGAAAGTGCTGGAGCCACTGGGCGGGCCAGGGAGCCCCGGTGGTGAGGACGGGTGAGCCACCGATTCAGGGACGGACCCTTTGTCAGAAACCGGAAAATATTACACATGGACAGCGTTTTAAAAAACAGAAACCAAACGGGGGAAGGGGAATAAACACACACACACCCTCCAGAGAACACAGAATAAATTGAATGAGCTGTGAAGTCCTTCAGTGGAAAACAAGAGCTGGTTAAATTGGCAGAAGTGATATTAGCGTGAGACATCTTAACTCCATCATCCACCTTGGTTTTTTGAGGGAGAGAGTTCCACACTTCTGCCACCCTTTGCGTGAAGAACTTTTCCTAACTTCTCTCCTGAATGGCCTGGCTCTGATTTTAAGGTTCTGTTCCCCTTGTCCTCGACTCCACCCACCAGCAGAAAAAGTTTCTCTCTCTACCCGATCAATTCCTCTCAAAATCCTTAAAACCTCAATCAAATCACCCCATAATCTTCTATATTCCGGGGCACACAAGCCTAGTTTATGTAACTTCTCCTCGTAATCTAGCCCTTGGAGCCATGGCAACATTCTGGTGAACCTGCACTGCACTCCTCCCAAGGCCAGAATGAGGGAAAACAAAACTGAGTGAGTATTAACACCACTGTGTCAGCCAATGAGTTGGAGGCGAGGGCGGGGCTTACAGCAAACCGAGTTTATTTCAAGAGTCTCCTAGAGCTACAGCAAACAGAGCTCATGACCGAAACTACAGCAAAGTCTCCCGATAAAAGCAGGATTATTTTTCCAGTACGATGCTGTGAGTGGAAGATAGTTACATTTTTTTTGAGCGGGGGTGCCTCCAGGAGGTTTTGTACTTGTTTTTTTGTCGGAAGAAAGTGTTTGTGATTATGAGGTTGTGCTCAGCATATTTAGTGAGAAGAAGTAGTCTCTCTTTTCCTATGATGCCTTTCCATAGTTGGTAATCCCGACCAACCCTGGCATTGAAGTCCCCAAGAAGAATGACTTTATCGTCTTTTGGGATACCAGACAAGGTTTTATCCAGGTCAGCATAGAAGATCTCCTTTACTTCATCTAGCGAATCCAGGGTGGGAGCATAAGCACTCACAACTGTTGCCATCTGATTGTTGGATAGGGTTAGACGCATTTTCATGAGGCGTTCATTGATTCCCACAGGAAATTCAGAGAGTTGGCTAACAAGTTCATTTTTGATGGCAAATCCAACTCCATGGATCCGGGGGTTTTCCGTTGGCTTCCCTTTCCAGTAGAATGTGTAACCCCCCTTCTCCTCCTTCAATTGACCACCTTCTGCTAGTCGAGTTTCAGATGGGGCCGCTATATCAATGTTGCATCGTTTCAGTTCTCTGCATACGATGGCCGTCCTTCTCTCCGGTCGATCACTTGTTGCACTGTCTACTAGTGTCCGCACACTCCATGCTCCGAAGTTCAATTTTCTGTCTTTAGGACCGCATTTTGGTGACCCCTCTGGATGTGGTATTCCAGACAGGGTGTTATTGTGACAGGCTATTTTTGGGGCACCTTTTCTAGCCCCCTCCCTGTTCAGGGTGAGCAGAGCGGATCCTAAATAGGGCTGCTCAGTCATGGATGTAGCTGCCGGGGGGCTCCCCCTACCTCGATCCAGGAGCCCGACGACTGAATCAGACTCCCACCGCCTAGTGTGCCAGCTTGTGTTTAGGAGCTTCCAGACCTCACAATCCTGCCCCCATCACCACTTACTGATCGCCACAGGACTTTACGCTGGCGTGTTGTAGAGGTAAATGTAGATCCCTCTGAAGGACGCCTGGGCGTGGTATCTTTTAGCGTGGGGTGGTTGGTGCACAGCCAGCCACCACACGATCCTTGACAGAAAAGGGGCCAGGGTCCAGTGGCAAGGAAAAACCGAGACGACTGGAGACCCCTCTCTGCTGCAGCTGCCTTCCGCCTTCACAGCCGTTGTGGTGCTTCTCACAGCCCCTGAACCAAAGTGACTCAGAGTTACCACCGTCATCCGCCTGTTCCACCGTTGAGGACTATTGTGGCATCTCTGACTATGTCATTGTACGGGCAAGGGATCGTCGTGATGTTCTGGTCACTAGGGCCATGTTCAGCACTGATGACTGCTGGACAGATCATCGCCTTATCCGAGCAACTACGTCCCTCAAACTAAAGCCCAAGATACGTGCTCCGAAGAAGCAGTTCTGGCCAAAATTAAACATTGAATGTCTTGAGGACACTGCCGTACAGCAGTGCTTTCAGGATTCCATCAGGCAAAGTCTTCCAAAGAAATACCCACGTGATACTGGAGAACATTGGGAACTGCTGAAAGCCACTATCCTCAACACCTCCCAGAACATACTCGGTTTCAAGTCCAGAAAACATCAGGACTGGTTTGATGAGAACGACTCAGAAATTGAGCAGCTCATAGAAAGGAAAAGGAAAGCTTTCTGCGCCTGGCAAAACAACATCAGCAGCAAGGCCAAAAGAGAGGCTCATGCTAGAGTTAAGGCAGATGTCCAGCAGAGAATAAGGGAGATGAAGAACAACTGGTGGTCTCAAAAGTCCCTAGAAATACAACGTATGGCTGATACTGGGGACTCCAGAGGCTTCTTCAGTGCCACCAAGGCAGTTTTCGGACCAAGCTACCGTGGCTTAAACCCCTTACACTCTAAGGACGGTTTAACTCTGCTCAAGGACAAGGAGGCAATTGACACAAGATGGAGGGAGCATTTTCAAGAACTGCTCAACCGACAGTAGCGCAGATCTGGAGTCCATCAATCAATTACCGCAGAGACCAGAAAGGGAGGAAATGGGGGCACCCCCAAGCATTGTAGAAGTGCAGAATGCCATCAGGTCCATGAAAAACAACAAAGCTGCTGGCTCAGATGGGATTCCAGCAGAAATCCTTAAAAAAGGTGGCCCGGAGCTCCTGACGCACATACATGCCTTCCTCCTAAAAATATGGCAGCAGGAAGAAATTCCACAAGATCTCAGAGACGCTTTGATTGTTACTATCTTTAAAAAGGGGGAAAAGTCGGTGTGTGGTAACTACCGAGGTATCTCCTTTCTTCCACAGGAAAAGTGCTTGCCCGTGTCCTTGCTAACAGACTTTTGCCGTTATCTGAGGAGGTGCTTCCAGAGTCGCAGTGTGGTTTCCGACCATCCAGAGGAACAGCTGATATGATCTTCACAGCACGTCAATTACAGGAGAAATGCCGTGAACAAAAGCAACCACTGTTCATAGCTTTCATAGACTTAACTAAAGCTTTTGACACCGTCCACCGCCAGACTTTATGGCATATCTTGTCTAAGTTTGGTTGCCCCGATAAATTCATCTTAGTTCTGAGGCTGCTACATGACAACATGTCCGCAGCAGTTCTCAGCAGCAGCGGTTCTATTTCAGAGCCCTTTACAGTTGAGACAGGAGTAAAACAGGGCTGCATCATTGCTCCAACCCTTTTTGCAGTGTTCATCTCAGTTATCCTCCATCTCATCAGCAATGATCTGCCCACCAGAATTCAAATCCTTTACCATACTGATGGCCGACTTTTCAATCTCAACAGGCTTAAGGCCAAGAGCAAAGTCTCCATCACTACCATTATGGAGTTACAGTATGCAGATGATAACGCCATCACAGCTCTTTCCGAGCATGATCTACAAAACACCTTGAATGCTTTTTCCAGAGCCTACAAACTTCTGGGCCTCACCATGAATATAAAGAAAACCCAGGTGCTCCACCAGCCATCACCTAATCAGCTTGCAACTCCTCCCTCTATAAAGATTGATAATAACACCCTTGAAAATGTCAACACCTTTCCATATCTTGGTAGCCATTTATCCTCTAAAGCTGACATTGATTCTGAAATCCATCACCGCCTGAGTTGTGCAAGTGCAGCCTTTTCTAAACTGAGGAGGAGAGTCTTTGAAAATCATGACCTCCAAGTCCAAACTAAAATTCTTGTATACAAAGCCATCATCCTTCCCACCCTTTTATATGGAGCTGAAACCTGGACTACGTACAGTAGACATCTCAAAGCCTTAGAGTAATACCACCAACGCTCTCTACGCAAAATCTTGAGGGTCAGCTGGGAGGACAAGCGTACCAACTGGAGTATACTTGAAGAGGCCAATATCTACAGCATCACTACGCTCATCGTGCAGCATCAACTCCGATGGATTGGACATGTCTTTCGCATGTCAGACTCACATCTCCCAAAACAGGTTCTGTACTCCCAGTTGAAGGAAGGGCAGAGGTCTCCTGGTGGTCAAAAGAAGCATTACAAAGATAACATCAAAGTAATCCTTAAAAAGTTCCATATCGATATTAATAACTGGGAGGAAATCGCACTGGACAGAGACAATTGGAGAAAATGCATCCACAACGGTGCCGCACTACATGAAAAGAATCTCCAGCGTGCCGCTGAGGATAAACGCCAGCGCCGTATGGAGAGACAACAACTTAAGAAGACCCATACTCCAGTCACTACCAATAGTCTTACATGCCCACACTGTAGTAGAGTCTGTGGATCTCGGATTGGCCTCCACAGCCACCTGAAGACCCACAAGTAGATGACTGATGAAGGACATACCATACTCGAATTCGAGTGGTCGCCGATGATGAGTTACATACAGTAATACAAATTTTATGTGTAAAATTAATCCCAGTCACTCACAGGCGTGATTGACAGGGGAATTACCCAATCGTCTCTATTCTGGCCTGGACTTGGGTGTCACTACATGCAGCCTTACAAACAAAGACATTTGTGAGAACACCAAGGAATGTGTGAATAGCGGAGGAGGTGGTGGTGGAAGGCAGGTAGAAATGGAAAAACTGGTAAAGCAAGGCAGGCTCCAGGGGCCTGAGGGACGATAAAAGCAGGTCGAGACCAGGTGTGCCGACTACCTCCACCCGCAAGATGTTCGGACACCGATTGTGCCAGGTCTCCACCACTTCCGGAATTTCCCACCCGCCCTTTACATGAAGGTGACGGCATCAGCGGGCTACCCCACGGGCAGGGACTCCCTATCATAGAATCATACGGCACAGAAAGAGGCCATTCGGCCCATCGTGCCTGTGCTGGCTCTGTGAAAGAGCTGTCCAATTAGTCCCACTCCCCTGCTCTTTCCCTATAGCCCTGCAAATTTTTCCACTTCAAGTATTCCTTTTTGAAAGTTATTATTGAATCTGCTTCCACCGCCTTTTCAGGCAGCGCATTCCAGATCACAACAACTCGCTGCATAAAAAGTCTTTTCGTCATGCCCCCTGACATGAATCAGTCATTCATAAAAGAAAGACTTATGAAATAATACTGAGCGGCCTGCGGGTGGCGCTGTCCAGGGAGAGTATAAATACTCGGGCATGGGCCCAGCTTGCGCAGGACATTCTTAACAGGAACTAGTGAAGGACACAACTAGATCTCCATGTTGTAAAAACAGTTGATTAAAGCTTTAACGCTTAGACCAAGTGCCTAGTAGTTTTCTTACGTCACCCCCTCTGGTTCTTTCTCCAATTACTTTAATCTATCTCAACAATAGCAAAATACTGCGGACGCTGGAATCCCAAACAAAAACAGAAAATGCTGGAAACACTCAGCAATTCAGGCAGCAACCGTGGAGAGAGAAACAGAATTAACATTTGCAAGGAACATAAAAGTGGACTGTAAAAGCTTCTACAAGTATGTAAAAAGAAAAAGATTAGTGAAGACAAATGTAGGTCCCTTACAGTCAGAAACGGGAGAATTTATAATGGGGAACAAGGAAATGGCTGAGCAATTAAACAAATACTTTGGTTCTGTCTTCACAGGAGAGAACACAAATAACTTCCCAGTAATGCTAGGGAACCAAGGGTCTAGTGAGAAGGAGGAATTAAAGGAAATTAGTATTAGTAAAAAAATAGCGCTAGAGAAATTAATGGGACTGAAAGCTGATAAAACCCAGGGCCTGATAATCTGCATCCCAGAGTACTAAAAGAGGTAGCCATGGAAATAGTGGATGCATTGGTTGTCATTTTCCAAAATTCTATAGATTATGGAACAGTTCCTGCAGATTGGAGGGTGGCAAATATAACCCCACTATTTAAAAAAGGAGGGAGAGAGAAAACAGGGAACTACAGACTTTTAGCCCAACATCAATAGTAGGGAAACTCCAGTATGATTTGGACAGGTTGGGTGATTGGGCAGATGCATGGCAAATGCAGTATAATGTGGATAAATGCGAGGTTATCCACTTCGGTGGCAAAAACAGGAAGACAGATTATTATCTGAACGGCAATAGATTGGGAGAAGGGGAAGTGCAACGAGACCTGGGTGTCCTTGTGCACCAGTCACTGAAGGTAAGCATGCAGGTGCAGCAGGCGGTTAAGAAGGCAAATGGTATGTTGGCCTTCATAGCGAGAGGATTCGAGTACAGGAGCAAGGATGTCTTGCTGCAGTTGTGCAGGGCCTCGGTGAGACCACACCTTGAGTATTGTGTGCAGTTTTGGTCGCCTTATCTGAGGAAGGATGTTCTTGCCATGGAAAGAGTGCAGCGAAGATTCACTAGACTGATACCTGGGATGGCAGGAATGACGTATGAGGAGAGATTGGGTGGATTAGGCTTATATTCGCTAGAGTTTAGAAGAATGAGAGGGGAACTCATTGAAACTTATAAAATTCTAACAGGACTAGACAGACTAGATGCAGGAAGGATGTTCCCGATGGCGGGGGGCGTCCAGAACCAGGGGTCACAGTCTAAGGATAAGGGGTAAGCCATTTAGGACTGAGATGAGGAGGAATTTCTTCACCCAGAGAGTGGTGAACCTGTGGAATTCTCTACCACACAAGGCAGTTGAGGCCAATTCATTAAATATATTCAAGAAGGAGTTAGATATATTTCTTAAGGCTAAGGGGATCAAGGGATATGGGAAGAAAGCAGGGACAGGGTACTGAGTTTGGATGATCAGCCATGATCTCATTAAATGGCGGAACAGGCTCGAGGGGCCAAATGGCCTACTCCTGCTCCTATCTTCTATGTTTCTATGGCAGATGCAGTATAACGTGGATAAATGTGAAGTTACCCACTTTGGTAGGAAAAACAGAAATGTAGAGTATTATTTAAATGGTGCTCGATTGAGAAATGCTGATGTACAGAGGGACCTGGGTGTCCTTGTACACCAGTCACTGAAAGCAAACATGCAGGTGCAGCAAGCAGTTAGGAAGGCAAGTGGTATGTTGGCCTTCGTTGCCAGAGGATTTGAGTACAGGAGCAAGGATGTCTTACTACAGTTATACAGGGCCTTGGTGAGACCACACCTGGAGTAGTGTGTGCAGTTCTGCTCTCTCCCCTCCATTGTCTCTCCCATTTTTCAACAGTTACCTTCACCAATCTTTTTGACATCCTTCTGTTTCTCTCATTTTTTTCACTCTTTCACCTTTTCCTCACGTTTCTTTCTGTTCACTTGCCCCTTTTTTATCGTACCACCTTTCCATTTTCTTATTTTCTCATTCTTTTTCTTCATTTATATCTCTTTTTCCTCCCACCTTAGTGTAGTCTCTCACTTCATCTTTGTAGTGTATGTACCTTTAAGGGGAGAACTACTTTTTACAGCTCCTGTATACTGTAGTACCAGCAGTGACCGCACCTGTATATAAACCCTGAGTAGGGATCTGTATAGTTAGTTTTAGAGTAACCCTCATCCAGTAAACACCTGTTGATTGTTCCCTGCAGTCTCGTGTCGAGTTATTGAAGGACACACAACATCAAGATACATGGATCTAACATTGGCGACGAGAAGATTCAAACCTACCTGCAACTCTGTATCACCTCCCAGGGATTCGCTCCTGGAGAACAGTGAAAGAAGAAGGCCAAGTCTAGAAGCACGGGCGTCGACCATCCAGTGGAGACTTGAGCATCGCAGGGGAGGCTGTTGAGAGCTGGGCTTGGTTCTCCAGTCACGGTGGTCCAGCGAAACGGGCTGGCAACAGATACGGCGCAGACCCTTCCCAGACAGCGGCAGCTAGAGCCGACCGATGGCACAGAAAAAGGCCGAGCAGCGTCAACGGGAGAAGAGAGAGGGTAGAGCGCACAGGGCGCAGCCGGTGTTCAGGACCGAGCGGCGTTGACGGGAGAAGAGAGAGGGTAGAGCGCACAGGGCGCAGCCGGTGTTCAGGACCGAGCAGCATCAACGAGAGAGAGAGGCGCGCAGGAAAACGCGCAGAGCGCAGCCGGTGTTCAAGGGCCGAGCAGCGTCAGTGGGGAAGAAAGGAAAGCATGGGAGACACCATTTTGAGCCGCAGCGGAGAAGAAGGGAGAGTGCGGGAGATGCCATTTTGAGCCGCAGCGGAGAAGAAGGGAGAGCGCGGGAAAACGCCATTTTGAGCCACAGCGGAGAAGAAGGGAGAGCGCGGGAAAACGCCATTTTGAGCCAGTCTAACCACACCCAGGGATGCCGAAGAGTGGCAGTGTCACAGCATTCGACAATGAAGTCGAAGATTGGACGACATATGTCGAACGCATAGAAGTGTACTGCAAGGCGAATGAAGTGCCAGATGAGAGGAAAGCGCTGGTATTGTTGAATTCAATGGGTGCAAAAATGTATGGCTTACTGCGAAACCTAGTAACCCCAGAGAAGCCAGTGGAAAAGGATTTTGAAAACATAGTGTCAATCCTACAGGACCACTTAAACCCCACACCGCTGCTGATAGCAGAAAGATTTAAGTTTCACAAAAGGAACCAGCATAAAGATGAAAGTAATGCTGAGTATTTAACGGAACTGCGCAAGCTATCAAAACACTGCCAGTTTGGAACGGGACTAGCAGATACTTTAAGGGACAAGTTTGTGTGTGGGCTTCAAAGTGAAGGAACCCAGAAACGGCTTCTATCAGAAAAGGATCTTACGCTGGACAAGGCTTTCAGCATGGCAGTATCACACGAAGCAGCCGCACGGGGCGCTGCAGAGATACAACGGAGACCGCAAGAATATGGTACAAATGAAATGTCATACGGAACAGTGAAGTGCTATCGCTGCGGCAGAACAACACACAACTAATGATTGCTGGTTCAAGGACAAAGTGTGCAGACAGTGTGGAAAAGTAGGACACATAGCAAGAGTCTGCAGGTCAGGAAAGAAAACCAGCAGCAAGAAATCTCCACAGGAAAAGTACAAGAAGGTACATAAGGTGACGGAGAGTAGTTCAGACGAACAGAAAAGTGATACAGACTCCGGAAGCAAGGAGCTGGGTTGTCTGAAACTACATAAGGTGATCAAAACGGAGGATCACCAAACTATCTGGGTCACGCTCAAGATAGCCGGAGTCCAAGTGAAAATGGAATTGGACACAGGATCAGCCCTAACAGTCATAAACCGAAGGGACTACAAGCGGCTATTCTCACATATACCCTTGAGAGATACAGAGATTGTCTTGAAGACGTACACGGGGCAAAAAGTCTACCCCAAAGGAAAAATAAGGGTGAACGTTATATATAATGGCAAGGAAACACCAAAAATGGACCTATATGTATTGCCAGATGGAGGACCACCACTACTAGGACGTGAATGGATCCGGAAGATACAGCTAGATTGGCATTCCATACAAGCACTGACTGTAGATGCCAAAAAGGATGACGACGTCACACCTGGACGACTGTCAAAAATGCTAACTGACGCACAAGAAGTGTTCCAGGAGGGACTCTGAACACTAAAAGGCATAACAGCGACGATCAAAATAGAGGAAAATGCAAGCCCAAAGTTTTTTAAGGCCAGACCGGTGCCTTATGCGATCCGCCCAGCCGTCGAAGCAGAGCTGGAAGGTTTGGAACATTCAGGAGTACTGTCCAAAGTGGACTGGAGCAAGTGGGCTACACCCATCGTTCCTGTAATGAAGAGGTCATTGAGTAATACGCCTGGGGAACCAAAGAAGGTTCGCATCTTTGGGGACTTTAAGGTGACAGTGAACCCAATCCTTCACACGGTACAATATCTGCTTCCGCGGATTGAAAATATTTTCGCCTCACTATCTGGAGGGAAACGCTTCACTAAGATTGATCTGGCCCAGGCGTACCTGCAAATGGAGGTAGAAGAAGCCTCAAAACAGTACCTCACGATCAACACTCATAAAGGTCTCTACCAATACAACCAGCTGGTGTTCGGGGTAGCATCAGCTCCGACTATTTGGCAAAGGGCAATGGATCAAGTCCTGCAAGGGATTCCAGGGACCCAGTGTTATTTGGATGACACCCTGGTCACGGGCGAAAATGACAGTGATCACCTTGCCAACCTGGAGCAGGTGCTCACTAGATTGAAGGAATATGGGCTCCGAGCTAATCGCCACAAATGCGAGTTTTTCCAGAAGCAGATCTCGTATTGTGGCCACGTTATTGATGAAGAGGGGTTACATAAGTCCCCTGAAAAGATTGAGGCAGTAGTCAAGGCTCCAGCACTGGAAAATGTGTCACAACTGAGGTCGTTCCTCGGGCTGGTGAACTACTACCATAAGTTCTTGCCGAATTTCTCTACAGTACTACACCCACTGAACACCCTACTGCAAACGGGGGTACCGTGGAAGTGGAATGACGAATGTAAACGAGCTTTCCAGAAGTGCAAAGAATTGATCACATCAAAAGAGGTGTTGGCTCATTTCAACCCAGCACTACCAATTCGGCTGGCGTGTGATGCATCACCCTATGGCATTGGAGCGGTGCTGTCGCACAAATTCCCGGACGGCTCGGAGAGGCCGGTAGCCTTTGTGTCTCGGTCACTAACCTCAGCCGAGCGTAACTACGCCCAGATTGATAGGGAGGCCCTCAGCCTAGTGTGGGGAGTGAAAAATATCAACCAGTATCTGCACGGGCAGAAGTTCACCTTGCTGACTGACCACCAACCACTTGTCTCCATCTTTAATCCAAAGAAGGGCGTTCCGGTGATGACTGCGCAACGGCTACAAAGATGGTCCCTTTTTCGAGGGGCGAACCAATATGAAATCGAGTATAAGGGCACGAAACAGCATGGAAACACTGATGGGCTATCACGCCTGCCACTGCCTACTGCGGAGGAAACACCAGCAGTGGACCCTGTCGAAATATTTTATTCGACTATAATTGAACGCTTGCCAGTAACTAACGTTGATATAGAGAAGGAGACCCGAAATGACCCGACACTGTCTCGGGTATATGACTTGACGGTGAAGGGATGGCCAACACATGGCGACTCACTGTTGCCAGCATTCTCATCCAGAAGAGAACAGCTGTCAGTATGCCAGGGGACCTTGATGTGTGGATCCCGAGTGGTAATTCCACCCAAGTTAAGGGAGAGAGTGCTCAATGAGCTTCACGAAGGCCATCTGGGAGGGGTGAAAATGAAAAGCCTTGCTAGGGCTTATGTGTGCTGGCTGGGGATCGATCAACAAATCGAGGACCTGACAAAGAGCTGCTCAGGATGCCAGAAGGTGCAAAGTGCACCACCACATGCCCCTCTACACCCATGGGAGTGGCCCTCATCTCCATGGCAACGGGTGCGTATTGATTTTGCTGGTCCATTCATGGACTCAATGTTTGTAATAGCCGTGGATGTGCACTCGAAATGGCCTGACGTGATCAAAATGTCGTTCACCACCACGGAGAAAACTATTGCAGTCCTACGGACCATATTTGCCAGGAACGGCTTGCCAGAGCAGATTTGCTCTGATAACGGACCACAGTTTGTGTCCGAAGAGTTTCGAAGATTCATGAAAAGGAATGGGGTAAGGCATTACACATCCGCCCCGTATCATCCAGCCACAAATGGATTGGCTGAGAGGTTTGTACAAACCTTTAAAAAGGCAGTAAGGGCCATGTGCGATGACGACATTCCACTGCAGCATAAGGTGGACAATTTCCTGTTAGCCTACAGAAATGCGACACATGCAGTCACCAACCAGACCCCAGCCATGAGGTTCTTTAACCGAAGGTTGAGATCTCGTTTGGATTTGCTCAGACCAAATGTACAAAGAGATGTTGAGAATAAGCAATTCCAGCACATCAATGAGAAGCCGACAAGGAGCTTCAATGTAGGGCAACCAGTCTTGGCCCGCGACTACCGAACAGAGAAATGGCAACCAGGAACGATATGCACACGGCATAAGAACATAAGAAATAGGAGCAGGAGTAGGCCAATCGGCCCCTCGAGCCTGCTCCGCCATTCAATAAGATCATGGCTGATCTGATCCTAACCGCCAATCTACTATCACAGAACCATCTCCTGAATCTAACAGAATTAGACACACGAAATAGGAGCAGGATCAGGCTACACGGACCCTGGGCCCACTCCGCTACCCACAGGGCCATGTCCGATCCGAACCTAGACTCATGTCCATATTCCTGCCTGCTCCCCGTAACCCTTAATTCCCTTTACTTCTAGGAAACTGTCTATTTCTGTTTTAAATTTATGTAATGATGTAGCTTCTACAGCTTTTTGGGGCAGCATATTCCATGGACCTACCACCCTCTGAGTGAAGTAGTTCCTCCTCATCTCAGTTTTGAAAGAGCAGCCCCTTATTCTACGACAATGCCCCCTAGTTCTAGTTTCACCCAACATCGGGAACATCCTCCCCGCATCCACCCGATCCAACCCCTTCACAATCTTATATGTTTCAATAAGATCGCCTCTCATTCTTCTGAACTCCAATGAGTAGAGTCCCAATCTACTCAACCTCTCCTCATATGTCCATCCCCTCATCCCCGGGATTAACCGAGTGAACCTTCTTTGTACTGACTCGAGAGCAAGTATGTCCTTTCTTAAGTATGGACACCAAAACTGTATGCAGTATTCCAGGTGCGGTCTCACCAATACCTTGTACAACTGAAGCAATACCTCCCTATTTTTATATTCTATCCCCCTAGCAATGAAAGCCAACATTCCATTGGCCTTCTTAATCACTTGCTGCACCTGCATACTAACCTTTTGAGTTTCGTGCACCAGGACCCCCAGATCCCTTTGTACTTCAGTACTTTCCAGTTTCTTGCCATTAAGATAATAACTTGCTCTACGATTTTTCCTGCCAAAGTGCATAACCTCACACTTTCCAGTATTGTATTCCATCTGCCAAATCTCTGCCCACTTACTTAGCCTGTCTATGTCCCCTTGCAGGTTTTTTATGTCCTCCTCACTCACTACTTTCCCTCCCATCTTAGTATCATCTGCAAACTTTGATATGTTACATTCGGTCCCCTCCTCCAAATCATTAATATAGATTGTAAAGAGTTGGGGACCCAGCACTGACCCCTGCGGAACACCACTAGTTACTGATTGCCAGTCTGAGAATGAACCATTTATCCCAACTCTCTGCCTTCTGTTAGATAGCCAATCCTCTATCCATGCCAGAATATTACCCCCAATCCCGTGATTTTTTATCTTAAGCAATAATCTTTTGTGTGGCACCTTGTCAAATGCCTTTTGGAAGTCTAAATACACTACGTCCACTGGTTCCCCTTTATCCACCCTATATGTTACTTCCTCAAAGAACTCCAGCAAATTTGTCAAACATGACTTCCCCTTCATAAAACCATGCTGACTTTGTCCTATTAAATTATGATTATCCAAATGTCCTGTTACTGTCTCCTTAATAATGGACTCCAAAATTTTACCTACCACAGATGTTAGGCTAACCGGTCTATAGTTTCCAGCCTTCTGTCTACTGCCCTTTTTAAATAAGGGTGTTACATTAGCAGTTTTCCAGTCTGCCGGGACCTTTGCTGAGTCCAAGGAGTTTTGGAAAATTATTACTAATGCATCCACAATCCCTACCGCCACTTCCCTCAAGACCCTAGGATGTAAGCCATCAGGTCCAGGTGATTTATCCGCCTTGAGTCCCATTATTTTACCGAGTACCACTTCCTTAGTGATTTTGATCGTGTTTAGCTCCTCCCCCCCCATAGCCCCCTGTTTGTCCAGTGTTGGGATATTCTTAGTGTCCTCTACTGTAAAGACTGATACAAAATATTCATTCAGTGTTTTTGCCATCTCCATATTTCCCACCATTAATTTCCCGGTCTCATCCTCTAAGGGACCAACATTTACTTTAGCCACCCTTTTTCTTTTTATATAACTATAAAAACTCTTACTATCTGTTTTTATATTTTTTGCTAATTTACTTTCATAATCTATCTTCCCTTTCTTAATCAATCTTTTTGTTATTGTTTGCTGTCTTTTAAAGTTTTCCCAATCCTCTATCCTCCCACTAGATTTGGCTACCTTATATGCCCTTGTTTTTAGTTGAATACTATCCTTAATTTCTTTACTTAGCCACGGATGGCTGTCTTTTCTTTTACACCCTTTTCTTCTCAGTGGAATATATATTTTTTGGAAGTTGTAAAATAACTCCTTAAATGTACACCACTGATCATGTATCGTCTTACCCTTTAATCTATTTTCCCAATCCACTCTACTGAATTCAGCTCTCATACCTTCATAGTCTCCTTTATTCAAGCTTAGCACGCTTGTTTGAGATCCAACCTTCTCACCCTCTAATTGAATATTGAATTCAACCATGTTATGGTCACTCATTCCAAGGGGATCCTTTACTAGGACATTTTTAATTAAAATGTCTCGTTACACAGGACCAGATCTAAGGTTGCTTGCCCCCTGGTCGGTTCAGTTACATACTGCTCAAGAAACCCATCCCTAATACACTCAATGAACTCATCCTCAAGGCAGCCCTGCCCAATTTGATTTGTCCAATTAATATGATAGTTAAAATCCCCCATAATTATAGATGTTCCCTTATTACAAGCCTCAACTATTTCCTGATTGATACTCCGTCCAACCGAGTTGCAACTGTTCGGAGGCCTATAGACTACGCCCACTAGTGTTTTTTTCCCCTTATTATTCCTTATCTCCACCCAAACTGTTTCATTATCCTGATCTTTTGACCCAGTATCATTTCTCTGTATTACAGTGATTCCTTCCTTTATTAACATAGCCACCCCACCTCCCCTTCCTTCCTGCTTGTCCTTCCTGATCGTTAAATAACCTGGTATGTTTAATTCCCAGGCATTGTCACCCTGCAGCCATGTTTCTGTAATGGTCACAAGATCATACCCATATGTAGTTATTTGTGCCATTAACTCGTCTATTTTGTTACGAATGTTACGTGCATTCAGATAGAGAACTTTCAAATATGTTTTGTGACACTTAGTTCCTGCTTTTGCCCTTTTTATTACTTTACCTTTGACTCCATACCTTCTGCCCCTTCCTGACACGCTCTGGTTTTTAATTTCTCCACTGCTACCTAAGTCTATGACCTTCTCTGTTGTCATTTTTATTATTTGCTCTCTAGGAACCTCCCCCCCCCACTAGTTAGTTTAAAGCCCTCTCTACAGCCCTAGTTATATGATCCGCCAGGACTCTAGTCCCAGCACTGGCCAAGTGAAGCCCATCCCAATGGCCCAGCTCCTTCCTGCCCCAGTGCTGGTGCCAGTGTCCCAGGAAGCAAAACCCATTTCTCCCACACCAGTCTTTGAGCCACGCATTTAACTCTCTAATTTTATTTGTCCTAGCCAAATTCGCTCGTGGCTCAGGTAATAATCCAGAGGTTCTGTTTTTTAATTTGACCCCTAGCTGCTCATACTCCTTTAACAGAACCGGCTTCCTAGTCCTATCTACGTCGTTTGTACCAACATGGACCACGACAACTGGATCCACCCCCTCCCACTGCAAGTTTCTTTCCAGCCCAGAGGAGATGTCCTTAAGCCTGGCACCGGGTAGGCAACACAGCCTTCGGGACTCTCGCTCTCGGCTGCAGAGAACTCTATCTATCCCCCTAATAATACTATCCCCTACCACTACAACATTTCTATTTACTCCCCCCTCTTGAATGGCCCCCCATTCCATGGTGCTGTGGCCAGGTTGCTCATCCTCCCTGCAGTCCCTGCTCCTGTCCCCACAGGGAGTAAGAACCTCGAACCTGTTGGATAAGAGCAAGGGCTGCGGCTCCTCCAGCTCTACCTCCTGGATCCCCGTACCTGCCTCACTCGTAGTCACACCGTTCTGTCCCTGACCATGGGCTACATCTGAATTAATTAACTTCATAGGTGTGACCACCTCCTGATAAACAGAGTCCAGGTACTTCTCCCCCTCCCTGATGTGTTGCAGTGTCTGAAGCTCAGACTCCAGCTCATCAACGTGGAGCTGGAGTTCCTGTAGCAGCAGACACTTGTCACAGACATAATCACCGTGAGCCTCAATGGGGTCCACCGGCTCCCACATCTCGCAACAGTAACACATCACCTGCTCCATTCTATGTAATTAATTAAATGTTTTATTGTTCGTTATGGACACCCTCTGCCCGATTTTAGATGCTAGTATCCCCTTTAATTAATTGGATTTAAATTAAATCAATCCCTCTAATTACACCAGTTAAATGGTTTACCAACAGTCACTCTGCACCAGAAAGGCCTTATTAACTACAACCCACAGAGTTAAAGTTTGAAAAGAGCACCCAACACCCCACTTACCCTAACTCACACTTACCCAAACTCACAGCACTCTCTGCTGACTCGCACTAGGACTGGTCTTTTTATACTGTTTGTTTGTTTACAGCCAAATGAGTCACCCCTGCTGATTGGTTAGAAAACTGGTTTCCACTGCCTGCTGTGCCAATTTACTCCTACTGCAGTGTAACCTTGTTTTACTCTTCTTAAACCAACAGAATCCCAAATATTTAACATTTCCCCTTTACTTAAACTGCTTAAGTAATCTTATCAAGAATGATTTAAAGAGAAATAACAATTAAAGAACTCTCACACTTACCCAAACTCACAGCACTCTCTGCTGACTCGCACTCAGTGCTTGCTCGCACTAGGACTGGTCTTTTTATACTGTTTGTTTGTTTACAGCCACTAACGTACACAGTGGATGTTGGGGAGAACATTGTGAGACGCCATGTCGACCAGATCCTAGAGTTACAGGAACGAGTCAACCCCATGTCTCGCGTACCTGGTGATGAACCCGACATACAGGTAGCATCTACCCCAGAAACAGTAGCATCGGAAGCTGATGAACCAACTGACGACAGGGGGCCTCCGCACCAAGAGCAAGACACTCAGGAAAGGCGCTATCCAGAAAGGATCAGGAAGCCGCCCCAAAGACTGAATTTATAAATGGACTATTTTCAGTTAATGTTGCATGTTAAAAGTGTTAATTGTTAAATGAATGTTATGGTACTGTTAATCTAAAAGGGGAGGAATTGTAGTGTATGTACCTTTTAAGGGGAGAACTACTTTTTACAGCTCTTGTATACTGTAGTACCGGCAGTGACCACACCTGTATATAAACCCTGAGTAGGGATCTGTACAGTTAGTTTTAGAGTAACCCTCATCCAGTAAACACCTGTTGATTGTTCCCTGCAGTCTTGTGTCTAGTTATTGAAGGACACACAACATCAAGATACACGGATCTAACAATCTTCCACTGACCTTTCACCTTCCCTCTCTTTATATTTCCTCATTCTTTGTCTCTGTTCTTCCTGCTCACCTCTTCCTCTCGTCTCTTTTCTCCATTTCTTTTCACCCACTTTTCTCCTTCTCAGCTGCACGGCCAGTTGGGGTGTCAGTCTCATTTCTCCTTTACCTTGCTTCCTTCCTTCCTCCCTTCTCTATCCGTCTTTTCCTCTCCATGTTTCTCACCTCCTTCTGCCTTTCCCAACTCGCTTTCGCTTCCTCTTCTCTTGCTCCTTCCACCAGTCCTTCTCTCACCTCTCCTTCAGCCCTCTCTCACCTTTTCTCTGCCTCCCAATTCCTCTATCTTTTCCTTGCCTCACTCTCTTCTCTCTCAAGTGTTTGATTCCTCTATCCTCCTGGGTACTTTTAGAAAGACAACGTGGTCTAAATTTAACATTGTTGCCCCCCATATTACGGAGCTAAAATGGGTGCGACAATATCCAATTTAGCAGGGCAGAGGCCTAACCTGCACGGGTGTACGAGCCACTGCTGGATTGGCCGGGGGCTTTACTTAGGTGGCCCTGGTGGTTGCCTGAAATGAGTGCAGCCCTCGTTTCAATGTTGAAATGAGGCTTCTGTGCTTATTTCAGACCCGGACTCCGAAAGTAATTTGCCCCAGCCAGAGCTTGCGATGCACAAGCTCCAGAAAAGGCCCACAATCATTGAGAATGTTTGTAATTGTGGGGTCGAAGTGCTCCTCCTGAGTCCACTGTCAGCCTGGCCCTCGCCGCCCCCACCCCTCCCCTCCCGACCCCCTAGCGTTCCCATCCAGATTTACCTGTGGGCCGATATTCGTAAGGCCCCGACAGTCGAGAGGTGTGGGGCTGCCTGATTTATTCTGATGAGGGCCGGAGGATAAATTTAATCCCGCGTTGCGGCGCTCTGTCAGGATCACAGCCAGTTTAGGGTGCCAAGGAATTTAGGCCTCAGTGGGTCAAGTCATGGCTGACGCAGGGATCTAGGATTCTCTGCTGTGGTCCATGTGCCCAGTGCAGTGCAGTGCGGAGCCATTCGGAAGTTCCAGGTTTGACCCCTGAACCGTGCTGCGTTACCTGATCTCAGCTGGTGCAATTGGGCTGGGTTGGCGGCACTGCAATTGGCCTCAAACCTCCTGCAATGTCGAGGGGGAGAAAGTAGCCGGGATCCGGCTCCCAATCACTATCCAGGTCAACACGACATGAGTGTAGATACAGGACGGGATCGACTGTGATGCCCCTCATTGTCAAATAGTTTGGTGCTTGAGACTCACATATGAAGAAGGGCCCCTTGGATTTGTTACTAAGGGGATGCGGCACCAGCACAACCACAGGATGCATTGCAACAACCCCAAATAAGGTTATTTGTTTATTTATGAATAGGATTTGGGGCATCGCTGGCAAGGCCGGCATTTATTGTCCATCCCTAGTTGCCCTTGAGAAGGTGGTGATGAGCCACCTTCTTGAACTGCTGCAGTCCGTGTGGTGAAGGTGCTCCCACAGTGCTGTTAGGGAGGGAGTTCCAGGAGTTTGACCCAGCGACGATGAAGGAACGGCCGATATACTTCCAAGTCAGGATGGTGTTCAATGCACCCGATCTCCTTGTCCTTCTAGGTGGAAGAGGTCGCGGGTTTGGGAGGTGCTGTCGAAGAAGCCTTGGCAAGTTGCTGCAGTGCATCTTGTAGATGGTACATACTGCAGCCACGGTGCGCCGGTGGTGGAGGGAGTGAATGTTTAAGGTGATGGATGGGGTGCTAATCAAGCGGGCTGCTTTGTCTTGGATGGTGTCGAGCTTCTTGAGTGTTGTTGGAGCTGCACTCATCCGGGCAAGTGGAGAGTATTCCATCACACTCCTGACTTGTGCCTTGTAGATGTTGCAGAGGCTCTGACAGCACCTCCCGAACTCCGTGACCTCGATCACCGAGAATGACGAGAGCAGCACGATAGCCAAGTTCCCCTCCAAGTCACACACCACACCAACTTGGATATATATCGGCTGTTCCATCATCATTGCTGGATCAGTATAGGAACTCCCTCCCTAACAGCACTGTGGGAGCACCTTCACCGCACGGACGGCAGCGGTTCAAGAAGGTGGTTCACCACCACCTTCTCAAGGGCAACAAGGAATGAGCAATAAATGCTGGCCTTACGAGCATCGTGAATACCCGAGAACAAATGTCAAAAATTCCACTAAAGTGGGGGACACTTTTCGGAATTCATCCAAGAATGCTTCGGAGTTCAGTATGTTTCCAGTCCAACAACGGAAGAAACAATTGCTTGATTTAGTTCTGGGAAATGAAGTGAGGCCAAATAACTGATGTGAGATTAGGAGGTCAATTGGGAAATAGTAACCACAACATAAATAGATTGAATGTAAGAATAGAACAGGGTAATGGAAGAGTCGGCGATAAGGATGCTGGATTGGTAAAAGGTCAACGTTCAGTGAGACAAGTGACCTGGCCCTTTTCACTGGGCAGAAAAATTAGCGGTTCATGACAGCAGGTAGCTAAAGCCATTTAAAATAATGGCCAACCGCAGTTTGGGTTAATAAGTAGGGGCATCGAGCGCAAGTTAAAGATCAATATGTACAAAACACTGGTTAGGCCACAGTACTGAGCGCAGCTTTGCGCACAGCAAGATCCCACAACCAGCAATGTGATAAATGACCAGGTAATCTCTTTTAGTGATGTTGGTTGACAGATTAAATATTGACCAGGATACCATGGGATCTTTCACCCTCCCCCCCCCCCGAGAGGGCAGACGGGGCCTCGGTTTAACGTCTCATCCGAAAGACGACACCTCCGACAATGGGCTCCTTGGATGACGAGGGAGATAGAGATGATGATGAAACAAAAAAAGAGGGTGCGTGATGCTTGTCAGGTGAATTCTTCAAGGGAGAACCAAACCAAATACAATCAGTTGAGAGGGGAAGTGAAGATGAAAATAAGACTGGCAAAGAGAGAATATGAGAGTAGAATGGCTGTTAACATAAAAGGGAACCCAAAAATCTTCTACCGGCATGTAAACAGTAAACGGGTAGTAAGAGGCGGGGTGGGGCCTATTAGAGACAAAGAAGGTGATATATGCTTAGAGGTGCAGCACAAGGCTAGAATAATCAATGAGTACTTTGTATCGGTGTTTACTAAGGAGGTGGATGCTGACAAAATATCGGTAGAAGTGGAAAAGGTAGAAGCAATAGAAGGGGTGAAAATTGATAGACAGGATGTACTAGAAAGGCTGGGTATGCTTAGTAGTGGATAAGTCACCTGGTCCAGATGGCCATGGGAATTGGGGGAGGAGATAGCGGAAGGGCTTGCCATAATTTTCCAATCTTCCCTAGATGCGGGGGAGGTGCCTGAGGATTGGAAAGTGGCAAATGTGACACCACTGTTCAAGAAAGGGTGTAAGGGCAATCCTAGTAACTACAGGCCGGTCAGTTTAACATCAGTGGTGGGTAAAGTTTTAGAAACCATAATCAAGGAAAAAATTAACGTTCTACCTGGACCTCTCCCCCTGGCCTCTTACCCTCTCTAGATCTTTTCATCGCTAACTGCCGCCGTGACATCGGCCGTCTCCATTTCTCTGCTCCCCTCACTCACTCCAACCTACCTCCCTCTGAACTTGCAGCACTCCATTCTCTTAGATCCAAGCTTGACATTGTCATTAAACCTGCTGACAAGGGTGGTGCTGTTGTTGTTTGGCGAACTGACCTCTACCTAGCGGAAGCTGAACGCCAACTCTCCGACACCTCCTCCTACCTCCACCTGGACCATGACCCCACTACCGAACATCAAACCACCGTTTCCAAGACTGTCACTGACCTCATCTCCTCTGGAGATCTTCCCCCCACGGCCGCCAACCTCATAGTTCCCCAACCCCGCACAGCCCGCTTCTACCTCCTCCCCAAGATCCACAAACAGGACTGCCCTGGTAGACCCATCATTTCAGCCTGTTCTTGCCCCATGGAACTTATCTCTTCCTATCTCGACACTATCTTTTCTCCCCTTGTCCAGTCTCTTCCCACCTCCATCCGTGACCCTTCGGACGCCCTCCACCGCTTTAACAGTTTCCAGTTTCCTGGCCCCAACCGCTTCCTTTTCACCATGGACGTACAATCCCTCTACACCTCCATCCCCCACCAGGATGACCTGAGGGCGCTCCGCTTCTTCCTTGAACAGAGGCCCGACCAGTCCCCATCCACCACCACCCTCCTCCGCCTGGCTGAACTTGTTCTCACATTGAACAACTTCTCCTTTAACTCCACTCATTTCCTCCAAATCAAAGGTGTTGCTATGGGTACCTGCATGGGTCCTAGCTATGCCTGCCTTTTCGTGGGATATGTGGAACACTCTTTGTTCCAGTCCTACTCGGGTCCCCTCCCTCACCTCTTTTTCTGATACATTGATGACTGTATCGGTGCTGTTTCCTGCTCTCGCCCCGAACTTGACAATTTCATTCACTTTGCCTCCAATTTCCACCCTTCCCTCACCTTCACATGGTCCATCTCTGACTCTTCCCTTCCCTTCCTCGACTTCTCCGTCTCCATCTCTGGGGATAGGTTATTGACAAACATTCACTACAAGCCCACTGACTCCCACAGCTACCTGGACTACACTTCCTCCCACCCCGCCTCCTGTAAGGACTCTATTCCATTCTCCCAGTTTCTCCGTCTCCACCGCATCTGCTCTGACGATGCCACCTTCCACACCAGTGCTTCCGACATGTCTTCCTTTTTCCTCAACCGAGGATTCCCCTCTACCGTGGTTGACACGACTCTTGACCGTGTCCGTTCTATCTCCCGCACTTCTGCCCTCACCCCTGCCCCTCCCTCCCGGAACCATGATAGGGTTCCCCTTGTCCTCACCTTTCACCCCACCAGCCTCCACATTCAACGGATCATCCTCCGGCATTTCCGCTACCTCCAAAGTGATCCCACCACCAAACGCATCTTCCCCTCCCCTCCCCTTTCAGCAATCCGTAGGGACCGCTTCCTCCGCGACACCCTAGTCCACTCCTCTATCACCCCCAGCACCCCTTCCCCTTCACCTGGCACCTTCCCGTGCAAGCACAGGAGATGTAACACCTGCCCCTATACCTCCCCCCTTCCCACTGTCCAGGGCCCCAAACACCCCTTCCTGGTGAAACAGCGATTTACTTGTACTTCTTGCAATTTAGTATACTGTATTCGCTGCTCACGATGCGGTCTCCTCTACATTGGGGAGACCAAACGCAGATTGGGTGACCGCTTTGCGGAACACCTCCGTTCAGTCCATAAGGGTGACCCCGAGCTTCTGGTCGCCTGTCATTTTAATTCTCCGCCCCATTCCCACTCAGACCTCACTGTACTCGGGCTCTTGCATTGTTCCACGGAAGCTCAACGTAAACTCGAGGAACAGCACCTCATCTTCCGATTAGGCACTTTACAGCCTTCCGGACTCAATATCGAGTTCAACAATTTCAGATCATAACCTCGGGCCCTATTACATTTTACTTATATATATATTTTTTCCCCACCCCTTTGTTTTGGGTTTTCCCTCCCCGCCCCCTATTTTTTTTTTTACATGGCAGCTGTCTCCCATTCTGCCAGCACATTTCACACCTAATCTGAGCCGTCTTTTGTCTCCAGTAGTCCTATCACCATCTCGTCTCGTTTTGAATACTTCTTAATGTCTCTTCACTTCTTTTGTTCCCTCCCCAGCCCTCCTTTCGATCTATTTCATTTCCTTCCCAGTTTTGAAAAAGGGTTTCGACCCAAAACGTCGACTTTATTTCTCTCTCCACGGATGTTGCCTGGCCTGTTGAGTTTTTCCAGCATTTTCTGTTGTTATTTCTGATTTCCAGCATCTGCAGTATTTTGCTATCAAAAAATTAACGGGCACTGGGAGAGGTTTAAGCTAATTAAGGAGAGCCAACACGGATTTGTAAAAGGCAGATCGTGTTTGACTAATCTAATTGAATTTTTTGATGAAGTAACAGGGAGGATTGATGAAGGGAATGCAGTGGATAATGGCCGAGAAATTGGTGTCGGGGGCTTCCCGTGGGTGCAAGCCCCCGACCTACACTTACCTAGCGCGCCGGCAGTTGAGGCCTGGGCCTGCGTGGATTTCCTGCCTGTGGCCCGGTCCAGCTCCCGGCGCGCTGTGCTTGCGTGATCCAGCGGCGTAGTTAGTGCGATGTGTCGGCTGGGATCACGTGAGCCATGGGCAACCAATCGGAGGATGGAAAAGTCCATTCATGAGTTTGACAGAAAGAACTGTCAAACTCATGAAAACTCCGGGCGCCCAAAACAGTACTTAACCTTAAAATAAATGTGAAAAAAACATCACACTATTTAAATCAACCATAAATAACATTAAATAACTATTTTAAACAATAATTTAAATTTTTGAAAAAAATAATTTTATAAAAAATCAGGGCTAAAAATACACTTACCTTACTTTAAAGTATTTAAAAATAATAAACCTGTGGAAAAACTGTTCTAATTTTAATTAATTGACCACTTACCTTTTAAAATGAAGTCCTTACGCCTGGTTTTTTAATGTGCAAAAAGTAGAGGCCTTCACGCACGGGCAAACCTGTAAAAAGACGGAAGTTCAACGCGCAGGCACAGACTCCTGCGTGCACGCGTTCGACCTCTGAACCCCTTGGTTCAGAGGATCGGAAATGCCGGTTTCCCGCGCATGCGTAGTGCATGCAAGAAACCGGCACTTCCATCGGGTCCACGCGTGAGTACTCCGTGCGTACTCACGCGTTGGGACCCGAATTTCTGGGCCATTGTCTACATGGAGTTTAGGAAGGCATTTAACAAAGTACCACATAGTAGACAGTGGTGTTCCCCAAGGGTCAGTGCTGGGGCCACTGCTGTTTTTGATATATATATATATATAAATGACCTGGATATTGGAATACAGAGTAGAATTTCTAAATTTGCCGATGACACCAAACTTGGGGGTGTTGCAAACAGTGATGATGATACCAATCGACTGCAACAGGACGTAGAAAGGCTAGCAGAATGGGCAGACAAGTGACAGATGGAATTTAATACAGAGAAGTGTGAGGTGATGCATTTTGGCAGAAGCAATATAGACTTAATGGCACAGTTTTAAAGAGTGTGCAGGGACAGAGGGACCTGGGAGTTAATGTGCTTAGGTCCCTGAAGGTGGCAGGACATATTGAGAGAGTGGTTAGCAAAGTAAATGGGTTCTTGGGCTTCATAAATAGAGGTATTGAGTACAAAAGTAGAGAAGTTATGCTGAACCTTTATAAAGCACTGGTTAGGCCACAACTGGAGTACTGCGACCAGTTCTGGTCACCACACTTTAGGAAGGATGTGAAGGCCCTTGAGAGGGTGCAGAGGAGATTTACCAGAATGGTTCCGGGGATGGGGGATCTTAGCTACAAGGACAGGTTGGAGAAGCTGGATTTGTTTTCATTAGAGCAAAGGAGGTTGAGGGGTGATTTGATCGAGGTGTACAAGATTATGACGGGTTTGGATAGGCGAGACGGGGAAAGGCTGTTCCCACTAGTTGATGGTACAAGGACTAGGGGACACAGATTTAAGGTTTTGGGCAAGAGATACAGGGGGGATGTGAGGAAAAACTTTTTTACGCAGCGAGTGGTGAGGACCTGGAACTCGCTGCCGATGGAAGTGGTGGAAGCGGAGACACTCAATGTTTTCAAGGGGAGACTGGATAGGCACTTGAGGGAAATAAACTTGCAGGGCTACGGGGATAGAGTGGGGGAATGGGACTGACTGGATTGCTCTACAGAGAGCTGGCGCGGACTCGATGAGCCAAATTGCCTCCTTCTGTGCCGTTATGACTCCCTCAGCACTGCACTGGACTGTCAGCCTGGATTTTGTGTTTCTATTCTCTGTAGTAGGGACTTGAACCCACAACCTCCTAGATGCAGAGGTGAGAGTGCGGCTAACTGAGCCACAGCTGACACCTATGGAATAGTCACTAGGTCAGTGCTCACTGAGAACAAGAGCACTGACCTTGAAAAGCCTCCTTGAAAAAGTGCAACATCCCTGTAGTGTATGTACCCGTCTACCTTTAAGAGAACTATTGTATGTAACCGTTCACCTTTAAGAGAACTACTTTAGGTGTGGCACTACTTGTTTGGCTTCTGTATACTGTAATACCGACGGTGACCACACCGGTATATAAGTGTTGTGGCATGATTCCTTGGGCAGATTCGCCCTGACCTTCGAATAGTAAAGACCTGTTTGTTTGTTATTCCTGAAGTCTGTGTCGTTATTAACTGTACAACCCACAGACTTTACAGTGGCGACGAGTCCGATCGTACCCTGCGGCAAGACTACCAAAGCAACTAAAGAGCGTCGAAGAGAGGCAACCGCCCTCGTCGTTCTGCTGGAAGAAAACACGAGGCTGCAGCAATAGAAAGGAGGAAGACTTTAGCAACAAAAGCTTCCATCAGCAACAGGCACTGACTACCCTTCTACCACGGTGCGGAGTGAGCCGATCAGCAGGAAACAAGGCGGCCGCGGAGACTGTGAGTAGGGAAAAGTGTAACGAAATCCGGAGGATAAGGGCTGTGCACTCGACCACGGTCGAGGGGGAGCAGAGCTGGTCAGGAAGGCGGGTCGAATGGCGTCGTGAGATAGCCGGACCGCGATCGGCGGGAAAAGCCGGGCAGCGACCGAAGCCACGAAGCGCTGAGACCGGGAGCAGGCGCGGGAAGAGAGAAACTCAGCCGCAGCCGGGGAGGGGAGCACCGGACTGCGTGAGGGCTGGGAGGCGAACGGGAGCCGGGCGTGTGGGAGAGGCAGAGCCGACCAAAGGAGGCTGCGCGAGAGCCAGTCCAGCGGCTGAACTGTTCTCCACCAACGGGGTACCCAGCGCTGGTAGAGCCGAACGTGGGGGAGAGAGAGACAGAGCCGAGCAAGGGGAGAGAGACTGCGCGAGAGCCAGTCCAGCGGCTGAACTGTTCTCCGTGAACGGGGTACCCAGCGCCGGTAGAGCCGTGCGAGCGGGAGAGAGAGACAGAGCCGAGCAAGGGGAGAGAGACTGCGCGAGAGCCAGTCCAGCGGCTGAACTGTTCTCCGTGAACGGGGTACCCAGCGCCGGTAGAGCCGTGCGAGCGGGAGAGAAAGACAGAGCCGAGTAAGGGGAGCTGTGCGGAAGCCAGCCCAGCGGCTGAACCTGTCCGCTGTGGGGAAAGCATACCCCTCCCACCAGGGAAGAAACGCGGGAAGCCGCCATTAGGCGGAGAAGACGACAGACGCGGGAGACCGCCATTGAAGGGGCGGGGAGAGAAGGAAAGAGCGGGAAACCGCCATTTTCGCGGGAAAAACCGCCATCTTAGAAATAAATAAATAATAAATAAGAATTTAAAGAAATACTTGTGCTGCTCCCAAGGAAAGGAAGATGCCTAAGCGAGGGAATATTAATGATTTTAATTCTGAGATAGAAGACTGGGCCACGTACGTGGAACGCATCGAGATCTATTGTGAAGCCAACAAAATAGAGGAAGACGACAAAGCGATAACATTGCTAAACTCGATGGGCGAAAAGACATACGGGCTCTTGAAGCATCTACTAGCACCAGCTAAACCGACGGATCAGACTTTCAAAGGGATTGTGGCTGTTCTGAAGGACCACTTGAACCCCACACCGTTGATGTTGGCTGAACGATTCAAATTCTATGCAAGAACGCAACGGAAAGACGAAAGCAACGCGGAATATTTGGTCGAACTGCGTAGGCTAGCGAAATGCTGCCAGTTCGGAGGGAATCTGACAGAGGCACTGCGAGACAAGTTCGTATGCGGATTGTCCAAGGAAGGGACACAAAAGCGACTACTCGAAGAGAATGACCTCATACTTGACAGGGCTGTCCTTATAGCCGCATCGCACGAAGCCGCAGCGAAAGGAACGGCGGAAATGCAGCTAAAGGCGGCGGCACTCGGGGTGGACCAAATTACCTCAAGTACAACAAAATGCTATCGTTGTGGGAAGACAACACACGACCAGAATCAATGCTGGTTTAAGAACCAAGAATGTAGGAAATGTGGCAAACTGGGTCACATCGCTAAGGTATGCCGGTCAGGGAAGAAGACCAACAACCAAAGGAAGCCACCACAAGAAAAGTACAACAAGGTACACAAGGTGGCTGAGAAGAGTTCAGACGAACAGAATTCAGACTCAGACCCAAACAGCCAGGAGCTGGGTAGTCTGAGAATTCACAATGTGAGTAAGGAAGCTGACCTACAAACTATCTGGGTCATACTAAAAATAGCTGGAGTCCAAGTAAGAATGGAGTTGGACACTGGATCAGCTCTATCAGTCATAAATCGAAGGGACTACCACCGGCTATTCTCTCACATACCCTTAAGAAATACCAAGTTCGTATTGCAGACATACACGGGGCATAAGGTATACCCCATGGGGAAGATAAGAGTCAAGGTGAGAGATAGGGGTAAAGAACACCCAAGAGTGAACTTGTACGTATTATCTGAGGGAGGACCACCACTTCTAGGACGAGAGTGGATCAAGAAAATAGACATGGAATGGCACTATCTAAAAGCCATAATGAGTGAGGACTCGGTGCAAGCTATCAGCTCAGATTCTGAAACGGATGACGATAAGACCAACTCAAATATGGAAGACAAGGCTAAAATGAACTTGCCGACTATGGTGGAGAAAACGAAGACATGCATAAAGGCTTATGCTACCGAGAAGAATAAAGCTTCAGAGCAGAACTCCATTTTGACAGAGAATTCTGAGCCTGTTCAAGTTAAGGACTTATCCACGATGGAAGAACACCGAACTCGGACTCAAACTTATTTCAAAGTACGACAACAATTAGAACAGTTGAGTTACCGTCTCGTACAAGAGATGAAAACAATGGAAAAGTTCTGGGACACCGAATGGGAGAACCTGGAAAGACAGCAGAGGCAGCTAGCTCAAGCAAAGAGCGACCATAGAGCCATCGTGACCAATTACCGATCACATCTCCCTTATGATGTTCAGGAGTTAGAATATTTGCATGATCTAGAGATACAGCATAAAGGCAAATCACGCTACACTGAGGATTTTGTTCTGCAATTAGAGACGGAGCTAGTGCAAGCAAGGTTAAGAGAAGCTGAATCGCAGTGTGCACTTAAAGATATGCAGAAAAAAATCTTGGACATGTAAAAGAGAAACGCTTCTTTACCTGATGTGAATAATGTGGCCATGTTGCAAGAGGAGCTTATAGGGGCGAAACTGAAAGAAGCTAAGCAAAGGATGTTGGAACTTGAAACACAGAACCAAATCAGCAGTAACCAGCTATGTCGAGCAGAGAAGGAGTGCTATGGTCTACATGAGAAGGTGCAATATCTCTCAGCCCAGAATAAGGGACTACTCACTCAGTTAAATGAAAGTAATCGGAAAATGGCTGAGATAGACTGCAGGAATAAAGAAGATTTGATGGCAGTGAGTCTTCGAGAGGCAGATAGCATAGCAGCCTTGGCTGAACTCCAACAGGAAATTGCGAAAGAAGCAAGTGAAGAGGAATCTTCAGGAAGCCGGGATTTTATTCCAGTTCTTCTCTACGACTCCTTACAAGCAGAGTGTGCGAAGTTGAAAGAACAGTATGAACAGGCCCAGGCTACAATTCTGGAGGGGGTTAACTCGGCAACCTCCGAAAAGCTAGTTTCAGTAGAAGCATATGAACAACTAAAGGTTGAACATGAGCAAGAAGTCCAAAGGCTGCAGGAAATTCTTGATGAGCTCAAGGCCAAGACAGACTCATCGGTAGAAGTTCCATCCATAGATGAGAAATTAGAGGTGAAAGACATGGCAGAACATGAAAGACAAGATGTCCAAGAACTCATAAAAATATTGAAGGAAACCCAAGACAAATATGAGGCGGCAATGTTCGAGGTTCAACAACTTGAAGAACAGATTCAACTGGGAATCCTTTCAGTGGAAGAAAAGGAAACTGTAAGAAACACAGAGACTGTAAGAATGGTCCCTGAACATGAGCTAGAGAGCATCAGGGCGCAACTTTTCCGAGCGCTGAAAGCCAAAGTACAAGAGGAACAGAAGGTGGAAGCATTGGAGGAAAAGGTGGATGAAATGGAGAAGACTCTGATCCACAGTGTTCCCGTGGAAGAGTTAATGGTCAGCCAACTCCTTCATATGCTGAGGGAAAAGACTCTGCAATGGGAACAATCTGAACACGAGCTTCAATCTTCAACGGGAAGGAGTTCGGAGCTCTCAAAAGTTTGGGAAATAGCTGAGGTTGCAAAACAAACTTTACTGGGATGCCAAAAGTACGCTGAATCGCGTCTATGTGAACAACAGAATGTTGAAACAGCTGCTCCAGTAGAAGGATTGAATAGCCCGATCAATCAATCCCCGAGGGAAGGGGAAGTGTTGAAATCACAAATGAGGTCATTAGTGAAGGATTTGCAGGAAACCCAGGAAGAGCGGGATGAAGATGAATGCATGAAGAAGTCTTTTCAAGAAAGATGTCTAGGGAAGGAACCACAGTCAGCTAACGTCCAGATGGGTAAGGAGGAAGTAGAAGGCCCTCTCGCTGGCCTAACTCAGGACGAACCCGAATATTACCATGACCTGTTGAGTGACACTGAATATTACGAGGATGTGGTCTGCCCAGTTTGTGATGAAAACTCCCAAAGTGCCGAAATCAGGATGAAGCACTTAAAGTCGAAGGAACATAGAGAGTTGGTGGCGCTATAGCTGGCAGCTGATAAGGGAGCCCCGAGAGTCTCCAAAAAGCAGAAAAGAAAAAGAAGAAGCAGAAGATGATAACTATCGCAAATAATATCACTTCTACCAGATCATGCGTGGACCCTACGAAAGGAGTTAAATCAGTTGGGAAGTAGGAAAATATCAAGGCAACCCAGTTGTTGTAAAAGTCAGCACTGCTGGTTCAGCAGGACGAAAGTTCAAGCTGTTACGTCAAGAAAAGGATATGGAGGAGTCACGCTAGCAATGTGAACCATCTACACCAAAGAGATGTTGTTTGGACCGAGTCAAGATCAGAGACTGAATCTGTGAACTGTTCCCGCAGAGACTGAACCTGTGAACTGTTTCCCACCGAGACTATGTCTGTAAATTGTTTTATATGAAGTTGAAGATATGTTATGTTTAATGGGGACTCTGTATGTAATAAGCTAAAAAGGGAGGATTGTAGTGTATGTACCCGTCTACCTTTAAGAGAACTATTGTATGTAACCGTTCACCTTTAAGAGAACTACTTTAGGTGTGGCACTACTTGTTTGGCTTCTGTATACTGTAATACCGACGGTGACCACACCGGTATATAAGTGTTGTGGCATGATTCCTTGGGCAGATTCGCCCTGACCTTCGAATAGTAAAGACCTGTTTGTTTGTTATTCCTGAAGTCTGTGTCGTTATTAACTGTACAACCCACAGACTTTACAATCCCCACCGACACCTGGGAATCCCTGGCCCAAGACCGCACAAAGTGGAGGAGAAGCATCCGGGAAGGCGCCGAACACCTCGAGTCTCTTCGCCGGGAGCAAGCGGAAGCCAAGCGCAAACAGCGGAAGGAGCGCACATCAACCCAAGCACCCCACCCACCCGCCCCTTCAACCACCGTCTGCCCCACCTGTGACAGAGACTGTAGGTCCCGCATTGGACTCATCAGTCACCTGCGAACTCATTTTTAATGTGGAAGCAAGTCATCCTCGGTTCTGAGGGACTGCCTAAGAAGAAGAGTCACTAGGACCCAAGTACTTAACCGGTTCGGGACTAGTGCTGAGCAGCAATAAAGATGAAGAATGTGGGGAGTGTTGTGTTTCCGCTCATTCGTTACAAACTCAATCTGTGGCTCCTTATCAGAGTTGTGTGCGGGAGGACACCAGTGTCAGCCCACTGTTGGGCCTGATAAATGTTTCATTGTGCTGTCAGATGCTGCTGGTCTTTCAGGGGCTCAGATAATACCTCGGACCCAAAGTGTTACTTCGCCCAGCTTTATGCTGACTTCAGTGGAATGAAAGGCATTTGTTTTGTAATCAGAGCCTTGACCTCTCCGTGTGAGGGTTAACACTGAACATTCCTGTCAGCGTTTAATGGGCGTCGTCTTCACAGCTGGGATCAGCAAACGTTTGTTCTCAAACGCAACACGGAGACATAAACGACACGGCTGCCTCCTTTAAGCGATCGGGTTACTCCCCTCGCCCCCACCTGCCAAAGGCAAGAAGGGCTTAGAGAGATAAATTATGGAGACAGGTTGAATAGACTCGGCTTGATCCCCTTGTGTAGAGAAGATTAAGGGGCGATCTAATTAAGTTGTTTAAGGATTTGATGGGGTCAATAGAGAGAAACTATTCCCTCTGGTGAGGGGGAGTCCAGAACAAGGGGGCAGAACCTTAACATTAGAGCCAGGCCGTTCAGGGGTGATGTCAGGAAGCACTTCCTCACACAAAGGGTGGTGGAAATCTGGAACTCTCCCTCTCAAAAAGCTGTTGAGGCTGGGGAAGGGGGGAAGGGTCAATTGACAATTTAAAACTAAGATTGATAGATTTTTTGTTGGGTAAGGGTAGTAAGGAATGTGGAACAAAGGCGGGTAAATGGAATTGAGGTGCAGGTCAGCCATGGTCTAATGGCGGAACTGGCTCGACGGGCTGAATGGCCTCATCCTGTTCCTCTTTTCCCAAGCCTTGGTTGAGAAGGACTCACCCACTGCGCTGTGCCCACGGGAGTGGGCGCTCTGTAACTACTGTCCCACTGCGCTGCGCTCGCAGGAGTGGCCGCTCTGTAACTACTCCCCCACTGCGCTGCGCCCGCAGGAGTGGGCGCTCTGTAAATACTCTCCCACTGCGCTGTGCCCGCGGGAGTGGGCGCTCTGTAACTACTCTCCCACTGCGCTGCGCCTGCAGGAGTGGCCGCTCTGTAACTACTCCCCCACTGTGCTGTGCCCGCGGGAGTGGGCGCTCTGTAACGACTCTCCCACTGCGCTGTGCCCGTGGGAGTGGGCGCTCTGTAACTACTCTCCCACTGCGCTGTGCCCGCAGGAGTGGGCGCTCTGTAACGACTCTCCCACTGCGCTGTGCCCGCGGGAGTGGGCGCTCTGTAACTAATCCCCCACTGCGCTGTGCCCACGAGAGTGGGCGCTCTGTAACTAATCTCCCACTGCGCTGTGCCCGCGGGAGTGGGCGCTCTGTAACTATTTCCCCGCTGCACTGTGCCCACGGGAGTGGGTGCTCTGTAACTAATCTCCCACTGCACTGTGCCCACGGGAGTGGGCGCTCTGTAACTAATCCCCCACTGCGCTGTGCCCGCGGGAGTGGGCGCTCTGTAACTAGTCTCCCACTGCGCTGTGCCCGCGGGAGTGGGTGCTCTGTAACTACTCTCCCACTGCGGTGTGCCCGCGGGAGTGGGCGCTCTGTAACTACTCTCCCACTGCGCTGTGCCCGCGGGAGTGGGCGCTCTGTAACAACTCTCCCACTGCGCTGTGCCCGCGGGAGTGGGCGCTCTGTAACTAATCCCCCACTGCACTGTGCCCGCGGGAGTTGGCACTCTGTAACTACTCTCCCACTGCGCTGTGCCCACGGGAGTGGGCGCTCTGTAACTACTCTCCCACTGCGCTGTGCCCGCAGGAGTGGGCGCTCTGTAACTACTCTCCCACTGCGCTGTGCCTGCGGGAGTGGGCGCTCTGTAACTACTCTCCCACTGCGCTGTGCCCGCGGGAGTGCGCGCTCTGTAACTACTCTCCCACTGCGCTGTGCCCGCGGGAGTGGGCGCTCTGTAACTGCTCTCCCACTGCGCTGTGCCCGTGGGAGTGGGCGCTCTGTAAATAATCTCCCACTGCGCTGTGCCTGCGGGAGTGGGCGCTCTGTAACTACTCTCCCACTGGGCTGTGCCTGCGGGAGTGGGCGCTCTGTAACTACTCTCCCACTGCGCTGTGCCCGCGGGAGTGGGCGCTCTGTAACTAATCCCCCACTGCGCTGTGCCCGCGGGAGTGGGCGCTCTGTAACTAATCCCCCACTGCGCTGTGCCCACGGGAGTGGGCGCTCTGTAACTACTCTCCCACTGCGCTGTGCCCGTGGGAGTGGGTGCTCTGTAACTACTCTCCCACTGCGCTGTGCCCGCGGGAGTGGGCGCTCTGTAACTGCTCTCCCACTGCGCTGTGCCCGTGGGAGTGGGCGCTCTGTAAATAATCTCCCACTGCGCTGTGCCCGCGGGAGTGGGCGCTCTGTAACTACTCTCCCACTGTGCTGTGCCTGCGGGAGTGGGCGCTCTGTAACTACTCTCCCACTGCGCTGTGCCCGCGGGAGTCGGCGCTCTGTAACTAATCCCTCACTGCGCTGTGCCCGCGGCAGATGGCACTCTGTAACTACTCTCCCACTGCGCTGTGCCCATGGGAGTGGGCGCTCTGTAACTACTCTCCCACTGCGCTGTGCCCGCAGGAGTGGGCGCTCTGTAACTACTCTCCCACTGCGCTGTGCCCGCGGGAGTGGGCGCTCTGTAACTACTCTCCCACTGCGCTGTGCCCGCGGGAGTGTGCGCTCTGTAACTACGCTTCCACTGCGCTGTGCCCGCGGGAGTGGGGGCTCTGTAACTGCTCTCCCACTGCGCTGTACCCGTGGGAGTGGGCGCTCTGTAAATAATCTCCCACTGCGCTGTGCCCGCGGGAGTGGGCGCTCTGTAACTACTCTCCCACTGTGCTGTGCCTGCGGGAGTGGGCGCTCTGTAACTACTCTCCCACTGCGCTGTGCCCGCGGGAGTGGGCGCTCTGTAACTAATCCCCCACTGCGCTGTGCCCGCGGGAGTGGGCGCTCTGTAACTAATCCCCCACTGCACTGTGCCCACGGGAGTGGGCGCTCTGTAACTACTGTCCCACTGCGCTGTGCCCGCGGGAGTGGGTGCTCTGTAACTACTCTCCCACTGCGCTGTGCCCACGGGAGTGGGCGCTCTGTAACTGCTCTCCCACTGCGCTGTGCCCGTGGGAGTGGGCGCTCTGTAAATAATCTCCCACTGCGCTGTGCCCGCGGGAGTGGGCGCTCTGTAACTACTCTCCCACTGTGCTGTGCCTGCGGGAGTGGGCGCTCTGTAACTAATCCCCCACTGTGCTGTGCCCACGGGAGTGGGAGCTCTGTAACTACTCTCCCACTGCGCTGTGCCCGCGGGAGTGTGCACTCTGTAACTGCTCTCCCACTGCGCTGTGCCCGTGGGAGTGGGCGCTCTGTAAATAATCTCCCACTGCGCTGTGCCCACGGAAGTGGGCGCTCTGTAACTACTCTCCCAATGTGCTGTGCCTGCGGGAGTGGGCGCTCTGTAACTACTCTCCCACTGCGCTGTGCCCGCAGGAGTGGGCGCTCTGTAACTACTCTCCCACTGCGCTGTGCCCGTGGGAGTGGGCGCTCTGTAAGTAATCCCCCACTGTGCTGTGCCCGCGGGAGTGGGTGCTCTGTAACTACTCTCTCAATGCGCTGTGCCCGCGGGAGTGGGCGCTCTGTAACTAATCCCCCACTGTGCTGTGCCCGCAGGAGTGGGCGCTCTGTAACTACTCTCCCACTGCGCTGTGCCCGCGGGAGTGGGCGCTCTGTAACTACTCTCTGCGCTGTGCCCGCGGGAGTGGGCGCTCTGTAACTACTCTCCCACTGTCCTGTGCCCGCGGGAGTGGGCGCTCTGTAACTAATCCCCCAGTGCGCTGTGCCCGCGGGAGTGGGTGCTCTGTAACTACTCCCCCACTGCGCTGTGCCCGCGGGAGTGGGCGCTCTGTAACTAATCCCCCACTGCGCTGTGCCCGCGGGAGTGGGAGCTCTGTAACTAATCTCCCGCTGCGCTGTGCCCGCGGGTGTGGGTGCTCTGTAACTAATCTCCCACTGCGCTGTGCCTGTGGGAGTGGGTGCTCTGTAACTACTCTCCCACTGCGCTGTGCCAACGGGAATGGGCGCTCTGTAACTAATCTCCCACTGCGTTGTGCCCGCGGGAGTGGGCGCTCTGTAACTACTCTCCCTCTGCGCTTTGCCCGCGGCAGATGGCACTCTGTAACTACTCTCCCACTGCGCTGTGCCCATGGGAGTGGGCGCTCTGTAACTAATCTCCCACTGCACTGTGCCCACGGGAGTGGGCGCTCTGTAACTAATCCCCCACTGCGCTGTGCCCGCGGGAGTGGGCGCTCTGTAACTAGTCTCCCACTGCGCTGTGCCCGCGGGAGTGGGTGCTCTGTAACTACTCTCCCACTGCGGTGTGCCCGCGGGAGTGGGCGCTCTGTAACTACTCTCCCACTGCGCTGTGCCCGCGGGAGTGGGCGCTCTGTAACAACTCTCCCACTGCGCTGTGCCCGCGGGAGTGGGCGCTCTGTAACTAATCCCCCACTGCACTGTGCCCGCGGGAGTTGGCACTCTGTAACTACTCTCCCACTGCGCTGTGCCCACGGGAGTGGGCGCTCTGTAACTACTCTCCCACTGCGCTGTGCCCGCAGGAGTGGGCGCTCTGTAACTACTCTCCCACTGCGCTGTGCCTGCGGGAGTGGGCGCTCTGTAACTACTCTCCCACTGCGCTGTGCCCGCGGGAGTGTGCGCTCTGTAACTACTCTCCCACTGCGCTGTGCCCGCGGGAGTGGGCGCTCTGTAACTGCTCTCCCACTGCGCTGTGCCCGTGGGAGTGGGCGCTCTGTAAATAATCTCCCACTGCGCTGTGCCTGCGGGAGTGGGCGCTCTGTAACTACTCTCCCACTGGGCTGTGCCTGCGGGAGTGGGCGCTCTGTAACTACTCTCCCACTGCGCTGTGCCCGCGGGAGTGGGCGCTCTGTAACTAATCCCCCACTGCGCTGTGCCCGCGGGAGTGGGCGCTCTGTAACTAATCCCCCACTGCGCTGTGCCCACGGGAGTGGGCGCTCTGTAACTACTCTCCCACTGCGCTGTGCCCGTGGGAGTGGGTGCTCTGTAACTACTCTCCCACTGCGCTGTGCCCGCGGGAGTGGGCGCTCTGTAACTGCTCTCCCACTGCGCTGTGCCCGTGGGAGTGGGCGCTCTGTAAATAATCTCCCACTGCGCTGTGCCCGCGGGAGTGGGCGCTCTGTAACTACTCTCCCACTGTGCTGTGCCTGCGGGAGTGGGCGCTCTGTAACTACTCTCCCACTGCGCTGTGCCCGCGGGAGTCGGCGCTCTGTAACTAATCCCTCACTGCGCTGTGCCCGCGGCAGATGGCACTCTGTAACTACTCTCCCACTGCGCTGTGCCCATGGGAGTGGGCGCTCTGTAACTACTCTCCCACTGCGCTGTGCCCGCAGGAGTGGGCGCTCTGTAACTACTCTCCCACTGCGCTGTGCCCGCGGGAGTGGGCGCTCTGTAACTACTCTCCCACTGCGCTGTGCCCGCGGGAGTGTGCGCTCTGTAACTACGCTCCCACTGCGCTGTGCCCGCGGGAGTGGACGCTCTGTAACTGCTCTCCCACTGCGCTGTACCCGTGGGAGTGGGCGCTCTGTAAATAATCTCCCACTGCGCTGTGCCCGCGGGAGTGGGCGCTCTGTAACTACTCTCCCACTGTGCTGTGCCTGCGGGAGTGGGCGCTCTGTAACTACTCTCCCACTGCGCTGTGCCCGCGGGAGTGGGCGCTCTGTAACTAATCCCCCACTGCGCTGTGCCCGCGGGAGTGGGCGCTCTGTAACTAATCCCCCACTGCACTGTGCCCACGGGAGTGGGCGCTCTGTAACTACTGTCCCACTGCGCTGTGCCCGCGGGAGTGGGTGCTCTGTAACTACTCTCCCACTGCGCTGTGCCCATGGGAGTGGGCGCTCTGTAACTGCTCTCCCACTGCGCTGTGCCCGTGGGAGTGGGCGCTCTGTAAATAATCTCCCACTGCGCTGTGCCCGCGGGAGTGGGCGCTCTGTAACTACTCTCCCACTGTGCTGTGCCTGCGGGAGTGGGCGCTCTGTAACTACTCTCCCATTGCGTTGTGCCTGCGGGAGTGGGCGCTCTGTAACTAATCCCCCACTGCGCTGTGCCCGCGGGAGTGGGCGCTCTGTAACTAATCCCCCACTGCGCTGTGCCCACGGGAGTGGGAGCTCTGTAACTACTCTCCCACTGCGCTGTGCCCGCGGGAGTGTGCACTCTGTAACTGCTCTCCCACTGCGCTGTGCCCGTGGGAGTGGGCGCTCTGTAAATAATCTCCCACTGCGCTGTGCCCACGGAAGTGGGCGCTCTGTAACTACTCTCCCAATGTGCTGTGCCTGCGGGAGTGGGCGCTCTGTAACTACTCTCCCACTGCGCTGTGCCCGCAGGAGTGGGCGCTCTGTAACTACTATCCCACTGCGCTGTGCCCGTGGGAGTGGGCGCTCTGTAAGTAATCCCCCACTGTGCTGTGCCCGCGGGAGTGGGTGCTCTGTAACTACTCTCTCAATGCGCTGTGCCCGCGGGAGTGGGCGCTCTGTAACTAATCCCCCACTGTGCTGTGCCCGCAGGAGTGGGCGCTCTGTAACTACTCTCCCACTGCGCTGTGCCCGCGGGAGTGGGCGCTCTGTAACTACTCTCTGCGCTGTGCCCGCGGGAGTGGGCGCTCTGTAACTACTCTCCCACTGTGCTGTGCCCGCGGGAGTGGGCGCTCTGTAACTAATCCCCCAGTGCGCTGTGCCCGCGGGAGTGGGTGCTCTGTAACTACTCCCCCACTGCGCTGTGCCCGCGGGAGTGGGCGCTCTGTAACTAATCCCCCACTGCGCTGTGCCCGCGGGAGTGGGAGCTCTGTAACTAATCTCCCGCTGCGCTGTGCCCGCGGGTGTGGGTGCTCTGTAACTAATCTCCCACTGCGCTGTGCCCGTGGGAGTGGGTGCTCTGTAACTACTCTCCCACTGCGCTGTGCCAACGGGAATGGGCGCTCTGTAACTAATCTCCCACTGCGTTGTGCCCGCGGGAGTGGGCGCTCTGTAACTACTCTCCCTCTGCGCTGTGCCCGCGGGAGTGGGTGCTCTGTAACTAATCTCCCACTGCGCTGTGCCCGCGGGTGTGGGTGCTCTGTAACTACTCTCCCTCTGCGCTGTGCCCGCGGGAGTGGGCGCTCTGTAACTACTCTCCCACTGCGCTGTGCCCGCGGGAGTGGGCGCTCTGTAACTACTCTCCCACTGCGCTGTGCCCGCGGGAGTGGGCGCTTTGTAACTACTCTCCCACTGCACTGTGCCCGTGGGAGTGGGCGCTCTGTTACTACTCGCCCACTGCGCTGTGCCCAAGGGAGTGGGCGCTCTGTAACTAATCCCCCACTGCGCTGTGCCCGCGGGAGTGGGCACTCTGTAACTACTCTCCCACTGCGCTGTGCCCACGGGAGTGGGTGCTCTGTAACTACTCTACCACTGCGCTGTGCCCACAGGAGTGGGCGCTCTGTAACTACTCTCCCACTGCGCTGTGCCCGCGGGAGTGGGCGCTCTGTAACTACTCTCCCACTGCGCTGTGCCCGCGGGAGTGTGCGCTCTGTAACTACTCTCCCACTGCGCTGTGCCCGCGGGAGTGGGCGCTCTGTAACTGCTCTCCCACTGCACTGTGCCCGTGGGAGTGGGCGCTCTGTAAATAATCTCCCACTGCGCTGTGCCCGTGGGAGTGGGCGCTCTGTAAATAATCTCCCACTGCGCTGTGCCCGCAGGAGTGGGCGCTCTGTATCTACTCTCCCACTGCGCTGTGCCTGCGGGAGTGGGCGCTCTGTAACTAATCCCCCACTGCGCTGTGCCCGCGGGAGTGGGCGCTCTGTAACTAATCCCCCACTGCGCTGTGCCCACGGGAGTGGGCGCTCTGTAACTACTCTCCCACTGCGCTGTGCCCACGGGAGTGGGTGCTCTGTAACTACTCTCCCACTGCGCTTTGCTCGCGGGAGTGGGCGCTCTGTAACTGCTCTCCCACTGCGCTGTGCCCGCGGGTGTGGGTGCTCTGTAACTAATCTCCCACTGCGCTGTGCCCGTGGGAGTGGGTGCTCTGTAACTAGTCTCCCACTGCGCTGTGCCAATGGGAATGGGCGCTCTGTAACTAATCTCCCACTGCGTTGTGCCCGCGGGAGTGGGCGCTCTGTAACTACTCTCCCTCTGCGCTGTGCCCGCGGGAGTGGGTGCTCTGTAACTAATCTCCCACTGCGCTGTGCCCGCGGGTGTGGGCGCTCTGTAACCACTCTCCCTCTGAGCTGTGCCCGCGGGAGTGGGCGCTCTGTAACTACTCTCCCACTGCGCTGTGCCCGCAGGAGTGGGCGCTCTGTATCTACTCTCACACTGTGCTGTGCCCGCAGGAGTGGGCGCTCTGTAACTAATCCCCCACTGCGCTGTGCCCACGGGAGTGGGTGCTCTGTAACTACTCCCCCACTGCGCTGTGCCCGTGGGAGTGGGCGCTCTGTAACTAATCCCCCACGGCGCTGTGCCCGCGGGAGTGGGAGCTCTGTAACTAATCACCCACTGCGCTGTGCCTGCGGGAGTGGGTGCTCTGTAACTACTCTCCCACTGCGCTGTGCCCGCGGGAGTGGGCGCTCTGTAACTACTCTCCCACTGCGCTGTGCCTGCGGGAGTGGGTGTTCTGTAACTACTCTCCCACTGCGCTGTGCCCGCGGGAGTGGGCACTCTGTAACTACTCTCCCACTGCGCTGTGCCCGCGGGAGTGAGCGCTCTGTAACTACTCCCCCACGGCGTTGTGCCCGCGGGAGTGGGCGCTCTGTACCTAATCTCCCACTGCACTGTGCCCGCGGGAGTGGGTGGTCTGTAACTAATCTCCCACTGCGCTGTGACCGTGGGAGTGGGTGCTGTGTAACTACTCTCCCGCTGCGCTGTGCCAATGGGAATGGGCGCTCTGTAACTAATCTCCCACTGCGCTGTGCCCGCGGGAGTGGGCGCTCTGTAACTACTCTCCCTCTGCGCTGTGCCCGCGGGAGTGGGTGCTCTGTAACTAATCTCCCACTGCGCTGTGCCCGTGGGAGTGGGCGCTCTGTAACTATTCTCCCTCTGCACTGTGCCCGCGGGAGTGGGCGCTCTGTAACTACTCTCCCACTGCGCTGTGCCCGCGGGAGTGGGCGCTCTGTAACTACTCTCCCACTGCGCTGTGCCCGCGGGAGTGGGCGCTCTGTAACTACTTTCCCACTGCGCTGTGTCCGTGGGAGTGGGCGCTCTGTAACTAATCCCCCACTGCGCTGTGCCTTCGGGAGTGGGCGCTCTGTAACTAATCCCCCACTGCGCTGTGCCCGCGGGAGTGGGTGCTCTGTAACTACTCTCTCACTGCGCTGTGCCCGCGGGAGTTGGCGCTCTGTAACTAATCCCCCACTGTGCTGTGCCCGCGGGAGTGGGCGCTCTGTAACTACTCTCTCACTGCGCTGTGCCCACGGGAGTGGGCGCTCTGTAACTACTCTGCCACTGCGCTGTGCCCGTGGGAGTGGGCGCTCTGTCACTACTCTCCCACTGCGCTGTGCCCGCAGGAGTGGGCGCTCTGTAACTCATCCCCCACTGCGCTGTGCCCGCGGGAGTGGGTGCTCTGTAACTAATCCCCCACTGCGCAGTGCCCGCGGGATTGGGCGCTCTGTAACTACTCTCCCACTGCGCTGTGCCTGCGGGAGTGGGCGCCCTGTAACTACTCTCCCACTGCGCTGTGCCCACGGGAGTGGGCGCTCTGTAACTACTCTCCCACTGCGCTGTGCCCACGGGAGTGGGCGCTCTGTAACTACTCTCCCACTGTGCAGTGCCTGCGGGAGTGGGCGCTCTGTAACTACTCTCCCACTGCGCTGTGCCCGCGGGAGTGGGGGCTCTGTAACTACTCTCCCACTGCGCTGTGACCGCGGGAGTGGGTGCTCTGTAACTAATCCCCCAGTGCGCTGTGCCCGCGGGAGTGGGCGCTCTGTAACTACTCTCCCACTGCGCTGTGCCCAACGGAGTGGGCGCTCTGTAACTTCTCTCCCACTGCGCTGTGCCCGTGGGAGTGGGCGCTCTGTAACTACTCTCCCACTGCCCTGTGACCGCGGGAGTGGGCGCTCTGTAACTAATCCCCCACTGCGCTGTGCCCGCGGGAGTGGGCGCTCTGTAACTTCTCTCCCACTGCGCTGTGCCAGCGGGAGTGGGCGCTCTGTAACTAATCCCCCACTGCGCTGTGCCCGTGGGAGTGAGCGCTCTGTAACTACTCTCCCACTGCGCTGTTGCGCGGGAGTGGGTGCTCTGCAACTACTCTCACACTGTGCTGTGCCCGCGGGAGTGGGCGCTCTGTAACTAATCCCCCACTGCGCTGTGCCCGTGGGAGTGGGCGCTCTGTAACTACTCTCCCACTGCGCTGTTGCGCGGGAGTGGGCGCTCTGCAACTACTCTCCCACTGCGCTGTGCCCACAGGAGTGGGCGCTCTGTAACTACTCTCCCACTGCGCTGTGCCCGTGGGAGTGGGCGCTCTGTAACTAATCCCCCACTGCGCTGTGCCCACGTGAGTGGGTGCTCTGTAACTACTCTCCCACTGCGCTGTGCCCACGGGAGTGGGCGCTCTGTAACCACTCTCCCACTGCGCTGTGCCCGCGGGAGTGGGCGCTCTGTAACTACTCTCCCACTGCGCTGTGCCCGCGGGAGTGGGTGCTCTGTAACTACTCTCCCACTGCGCTGTGCCTGCGGGAGTGGGCGCTCTGTAACTACTCTCCCACTGCGCTGTGCCCGTGGGAGTCGGTGCTCTGTAACCACTCTCCCACTGCACTGTGCCCGCGGGAGTGGGCGCTCTGTAACTACTCTCCCACTGCGCTGTGCCCGCGGGAGTGGGTGCTCTGTAACTACTCTCCCACTGCGCTGTGCCTGCGGGAGTGGGCGCTCTGTAACTACTCTCCCACTGCGCTGTGCCCGTGGGAGTGGGTGCTCTGTAACCACTCTCCCACTGCACTGTGCCCGCGGGAGTGGGCGCTCTGTAACTACTCTCCCACTGCGCTGTGCCCGTGGGAGTGGGCGCTCCGTAACTACTCTCCAACTGCACTGTGCCCGCGGGAGGGGGCGCTCTGTAACTACTCTCCCACTGCGGTGTCCCCGCGGGAGTGGGCGCTCTGTAACTACTCTCCCACTGCGCTGTGCCCGTGGGAGTGGGCGCTCTGTAACTACTCTCCAACTGCACTGTGCCCGCAGGAGGGGGCGCTCTGTAACTACTCTCCCACTGCGCTGTGCCCGCGGGAGTGGGCGCTCTGTAACTACTCTCGCACTGCGCTGTGCCCGCGGGAGTGGGCGCTCTGTAACTACTCTCCCACTGCGCTGTGCCCACAGGAGTGGGCGCTCTGTAACTAATCCCCCACTGCGCTGTGCCCGCGGGAGTGGGCGCTCTGTAACTACTCTCCCACTGCGCTGTGCCCGCGGGAGTGGGCGATCTGTAACTACTCTCACACTGCGCTGTGCCCGTGGGAGTGGGTGCTCTGTAACTATTCTCCCACTGCGCTGTGCCCGCAGGAGTGGGCGCTTTGTAACTACTCTCCCACTGCGCTGTGCCCGCGGGAGTGGGCGCTCTGTAACTACTATCCCACTGCGCTGTGTCCGCGGGAGTGGGCGCTCTGTAACTACTCTCCTACTGCGCTGTGCCCACGGGAGTGAGCGCTCTGTAACTACTCTCCAACTGCGCTGTGCCCTCGGGAGTGGGTGCTCTGTAACTATTCCCCCACTGCGCTGTGCCTGTGGGAGTGGGCGCTCTGTAACTACTCTCCCACTGCGCTGTGCCTGCTGGAGTGGGCGCTCTGTAACTACTCTCCCACTGCGCTGTGCCCGTGGGAGTGGGTGCTGTGTAACTACTCTCCCACTGCGCTGTGCCCACTGGAGTGGGCGCTCTGTAACTACTCCCCCACTGCGCTGTGCCTGCGGGAGTGGGCGCTCGGTAACTACTCTCCCACTGTGCTGTGCCCGCGGGAGTGGGCGCTCTGTAACTACTCTCCCACTGCGCCGTGCCTGCGGGAGTGGGTGCTCTGTAATTAATCACCCACTGCGCTGTGCCCGCAGGAGTGGGCGCTCTGTACTAATCCCCCACTGCGCTGTGCCCGCGGGAGTGGGCGCTCTGTATCTACTCTCCCATTGCGCTGTGCCCGCAGGAGTGGGTGCTCTGTAACTACTCTCCCACTGCGCTGTGCCCGCGGGAGTGGGCGCTCTATAACTACACACCCACTGTGCTGTGCCCGCAGGAGTGGGCGCTCTGTAACTACTCTCCCACTGTGCCGTGTTCGCGGTAGTGTGTGCTCTGTAACTACTCCCCCACTGCACAGTGCCCGCAGGATTGGGCGCTCTGTAACTACTCCCCCACTGCGCTGTGCTCGCGGGAGTGGGTGCTCTGTAACTACTCCCCCACTGCACTGTGCCCGCGGGAGTGGGTGCTCTGTAACTACTCCCCCACTGCGCTGTGCCCTCGGGAGTGGGCGCTCTGTAACTAATCCCCCACTGCGCTATGCCCGTGGGAGTGGGCGCTCTGTAACTGCTCTCCCACTGCGCTAAGCCCGTGGGTGTGGGCGCTCTGTAACTACTCTCCCACTGCGCTGTGACCGCGGGAGTGGGCGCTCTGTAACTACTCTCCCACTGCGCTGTGACCGCGGGAGTGGGCGCTCTGTAACTACTCTCCCACTGCGCTGTGCCCACGGGAGTGGGCGCTCGGTAACTACTCTCCCACTGTGCTGTGCCCGTGGGAGTGGGCGCTCTGTAACTACTCTCCCACTGCGCTGTGTCCGTGGGAGTGGGCGCTCTGTAACTACTCTCCCACTTGGCTGTGCCCGTGGGAGCGGGCGCTCTGTAAATACTCTCCCACTGCGCTGTGCCCGTGGGAGTGGGCGCTCTGTAACTAATCCCCCACTGTGCTGTGCCCGCAGAAGTGGGCGCTCTGTAACTAATCCCCCACTGTGCTGTGCCCGCGGGAGTGGGCGCTCTGTAACTACTCTCCCGCTGCGCTGTGCCCGTGGCAGTGGGCGCTCTGTAACTACTCTCCCACTGCGCTGTGCCCGTGGGAGTGGGCGCTCTGTAACTACTCTCCCACTGCGCTGTGCCCGCGGGAGTGGGCGCTCTGTAACTACTCTCCCAATGCGCTGTGCCCGCAGGAGTGGGCGCTCTGTAACTACTCTCCCACTCAGCTGTCCCGGCGGGAGTGTGCGCTCTGTAACTAATCACCCACTGTGCTGTGCCCGCAGGAGTGGGCGCTCTGTAACATATCCCCCACTGCGCTGTGCCCGCGGGAGAGGGCACTCTGTAACTACTCTCCCACTGCGCTCTGCCCGCAGGAGTGGGCGCTCTGTAACTACTCTCCCACTGCGCTGTGCCCGCGGGAGTGGGCGCTCTGTAACTTCTCTCCCACTGCACTGTGCCCACGGGAGTGCGCGCTCTGTAACTAATCCCCCACTGCGCTGTGTCCGCGGGAGTGGGCGCTCTGTAACTAATCACCCACTGCGCTGTGCCCGCGGGAGTGGGCGCTCTGTAACTACGCTCCCACTGCGCTGTGCCCTCGGGAGTGGGCGCTCTGTAACTAATCTCCCTCTGCGCTGTGCCTGCGGGAGTGGGCGCTCTGTAACTACTCCCCCACTGCGCTGTGCTCGTGGGAGTGGGCGCCCTGTAACTACTCTCCCACTGCGCTGTGCCCACGGGAGTGGGCGCTCTGTAACTACTCTCCCACTCTGCTGCGCCAACGGGAGTGGGCGCTCTGTAACTAATCCCCCATTGCGCTGTGCCCACGGGAGTGGGCGCTCTGTAACTAATCTCCCACTGCGCTGTGACCGCGGGAGTGGGCGCTCTGTAACTATTCTCCCACTGCGCTCTGCCCGCGGGAGTGGGCGCTCTGTATCTAATCCCCCACTGCGCTGCGCCCGAAGGATTGGGCGCTCTGTAACTACTCCCCCACTGCGCTGTGCCCGCGGGAGTGGGCGCTCTGTAACTACTCCCCCAATGCGCTGTACCCACGGGAGTGGGCCCTCTGTAACTACTCTCCCAGTGTGCAGTGCCTGCGGGAGTGGGCGCTCTGTAACTACTCTCCCACTGCGCTGTGCCCGCGGGAGTGGGGGCTCTGTAACTACTCTCCCACTGCGCTGTGCCCGCGGGAGTGGGCGCTCTGTAACTAATCCCCCAGTGCGCTGTGCCCGCGGGAGTGGGCGCTCTGTAACTACTCTCCCACTGCGCTGTGCCCACCGGAGTGGGCGCTCTGTAACTACTCTCCCACTGCGCTGTGCCCGTGGGAGTCTGCGCTCTGTAACTACTCTCCCACTGCGCTGTGCCCGTGGGAGTGGGCGCTCTGTAACTACTCTCCCACTGCCCTGTGACCGCGGGAGTGGGCGCTCTGTAACTACTCTCCCACTGCGCTGTTGCGCGGGAGTGGGCGCTCTGCAACTACTCTCACACGGTGCTGTGCCCGCGGGAGTGGGCGCTCTGTAACTAATCCCCCACTGCGCTGTGCCCATGGGAGTGGGCGCTCTGTAACTACTCTCCCACTGCGCTGTTGCGCGGGAGTGGGCGCTCTGCAACTACTCTCCCACTGCGCTGTGCCCACGGGAGTGGGCGCTCTGTAACTACTCTCCCACTGCGCTGTGCCCGTGGGAGTGGGCGCTCTGTAACTAATCCCCCACTGCGCTGTGCCCACGGGAGTGGGTGCTCTGTAACTACTCTCCCACTGCGCTGTGCCCACGGGAGTGGGCGCTCTGTAACTTCTCTCCCACTGTGCTCTGCCCGCGGGAGTGGGCGCTCTGTATCTAAACCCCAACTGCGCTGTGCCCGCGGGAGTGGGCGCTCTGTAACCACTCTCCCACTGCGCTGTGCCCGCGGGAGTGGGCGCTCTGTAACTACTCTCCCACTGCGCTGTGCCCACGGGAGTGGGTGCTCTGTAACTACTCTCCCACTGCGCTGTGCCTGCGGGAGTGGGCGCTCTGTAACTACTCTCCCACTGCACTGTGCCCACGGGAGTGGGCGCTCTGTAACTTCTCTCCCACTGTGCTCTGCCCGCGGGAGTGGGCGCTCTGTATCTAATCCCCCACTGTGCTGTGCCCGCGGGAGTGGGCGCTCTGTAACCACTCTCCCACTGCGCTGTGCCCGCGGGAGTGGGTGCTCTGTAACTACTCTCCCACTGCGCTGTGCCTGCGGGAGTGGGCGCTCTGTAACTACTCTCCCACTGCGCTGTGCCCACGGGAGTGGGCGCTCTGTAACTTCTCTCCCACTGTGCTCTGCCCGCTGGAGTGGGCGCTCTGTATCTAATCCCCCACTGTGCTGTGCCCGCGGGAGTGGGCGCTCTGTAACCACTCTCCCACTGCGCTGTGCCCACGGGAGTGGGCGCTCTGTAACTACTCTCCCACTGCGCTGTGCCCGTGGGAGTGGGCGCGCTGTAACTACTCTCCAACTGCACTGTGCCCGCGGGAGGGGGCGCTCTGTAACTACTCTCCAACTGCCGTGTGCCCGCGGGAGTGGGCGCTCTGTAACTACTGTCCCACTGCGCTGTGCCCATGGGAGTGGGCGCTCTGTAACTACTCTCCAACTGCACTGTGCCCGCAGGAGGGGGCGCTCTGTAACTACTCTCCCACTGCGCTGTGCCCGCGGGAGTGGGCGCTCTGTAACTAATCCCCCACTGCGTTGTGCCTGCGGGAGTGGGCGCTCTGTAACTACTCTCCCACTGCGCTGTGTCCGCGGGATTGGGCGCTTTGTAACTACTCTCCCACTGTGCCGTGCCCGCGGGAGTGGGCGCTCTGTAACTAATCTCCCACTGCGCTGTGCCCGCGGGAGTGTGTGCTCTGTAACTACTCCCCCACTGCGCTGTGCCCGCGGGAGTGGGTGCTCTGTAACAACTCCCTCCCTGCGCTGTGCCCGCGGGAGTGGGCACTCTGTAACTACTCTCCCACTGCGCTGTGCCCACGGGAGTGGGTGCTCTGTAACTACTCTCCCACTGCGCTGTGGTCGCGGGAGTGGGCGCTCTGTAACTACTCCCCCACTGCGCTGTGCCTGCGGGAGTGGGCGCTCTGTAACTACTCTCACACTGCGCTGTGCCCGCGGGTGTGGGCGCTCTGTAACTACACTTCCACTGTGATGTGCCCGCGGGAGTGGGCGCTCTGTAACTACTCCCCCACTGTGCTGTGCCTGCGGGAGTGGGCGCTCTGTAACTACTCTCCCACTGCGCTGTGCCTGCAGGAGTGGGCGCTCTGTAACTACTCTCCCACTGCGCTGTGCCCGCGGGAGCAGGTGCTCTGTAACTACTCTCCCACTGCGCTGTGCCCGCGGGAGTGGGCGCTCTGTAACTACTCTCCCACTGCGCTGTGCCCGCGGGAGTGAGCGCTCTGTAACTACTCTCCCACTGCGCTGTGCCTGCGGGAGTGTGCGCTCCGTAACTGCTCTCCCACTGCGCTGTGCCCGCGGGAGTGGGCGCTTTGTAACTACTCTCCCACTGTGCTGTGCCTGCGGGAGTGGGCGCTCTGTAACTAATCCCCCACTGCGCTGTGCCAGTGGGAGTGGGCGCTCTGTAACTACTCTCCCACTGCGCTGTGCCCGCAGGAGTGGGCGCTCTGTAACTACTCTCCCACTGCGCTGTGCCCGCGGGAGTGGGTGCTCTGTAACTACTCTCCCACTGCGCTGTGCCCACGGGAGTGGGCGATCTGTAACTACTCTCCCACTGCGCTGTGCCCGCGGGTGTGGGCGCTCTGTAACTACTCTCCCACTGTGCTGTGCCCGCGGGAGTGGGCGCTCTGTAACTACTCTCCCACTGCGCTGTGCCCGCAGGAGTGGGCGCTCTGTAACTACTCTCCCACTGCGCTGTGCCCGCAGGAGCAGGTGCTCTGTAACTACTCTCCCACTGCGCTGTGCCCGCGGGAGTGGGCGCTCTGTAACTACTCTCCCACTGCGCTGTGCCCGCGGGAGTGGGCGCTCTGTAACTACTCTCCCACTGCGCTGTGCCTGCGGGAGTGTGCGCTCCGTAACTGCTCTCCGACTGCGCTGTGCCCGCGGGAGTGGGCGCTTTGTAACTACTCTCCCACTGTGCTGTGCCTGCGGGAGTGGGCGCTCTGTAACTAATCCCCCACTGCGCTGTGCCAGTGGGAGTGGGCGCTCTGTAACTACTCTCCCTCTGCGCTGTGCCCGCGGGAGTGGGCGCTCCGTAACTACTCTCCCACTGCGCTGTGCCCGCGGGGGTGGGCGCTCTGTAACCACTCTCACACTGCGCTGTGCCCGCGGGAGTGGGCGCTTTGTAACTACTCTCCCACTGTGCTGTGCCCGCGGGAGTGGGCGCTCTGTAACTACTCTCCCACTGCGCTGTGCCCGCGGGAGTGGGCGCTCTGTAACTAATCCCCCACTGCGCTGTGCCCGCGGGAGTGGGCACTCTGTAACTACTCTCCCACTGCGCTGTGCCCGCAGGAGTGGGTGCTCTGTAACTACTCTCCCACTGTGGTGTGCCGCGGGAGTGGGCGCGCTGTAACTGCACTCCCACTGCGCTGTCCCCGCAGGAGTGAGCGCTCTGTATCTACTCCCCCACTGCGCTGTGCCCGCGGGAGTGGGCGCTCTGTAACTACACTCCCACTGCGCTGTGCCCGCGGGATTGGGCGCTCTGTAACTAATCTCCCACTGCGATTGCCCGCGGGAGTGGGCGCTCTGTAACTAATCTCCCACTGCGCTGTGCCTGCGGGAGTGGGCGCTCTGTAACTACTTTCCCACTGCGCTGTGCCCGCGGGAGTGGGCGCTCTGTAACTACTCACCCACTGCGCTGTGCCCGCGGGAGTGGGCGCTCTGTAACTTCTCTCCCACTGTGCTGTGCCCACGGGAGTGGGCGCTCTGTAACTACTCTCCCACTGCGCTGCGCCTGCGGGAGTGGGCGCTCTGTAACTACTCGCCCACTGCGCTGTGCCCGCGGGAGTGGGCGCTCTGTAACTACTCTCCCACGGCGCTGTGCCCGCGGGAGTAGGCGCTTTGTAACTAATCCCCCACTGCGCTGTGCCCGCGGGACTGGGCGCTCTGTAACTACTCTCCCACTGCACTGTGCCCGTGGGAGTCTGCGCTCTGTAACTACTCTCCCACTGCGCTGTGCCCGTGGGAGTGGGCGCTCTGTAACTACTCTCCCACTGCGCTGTGCCCGCGGGAGTGGGCGCTCTGTAACTTCTCTGCCACTGCGCTGTGCCAGCGGGAGTGGGCGCTCTGTAACTAATCCCCCACTGCGCTGTGCCCGTGGGAGTGGGCGCTCTGTAACTACTCTCCCACTGCGCTGTTGCGCGGGAGTGGGCACTCTGCAACTACTCTCACACGGTGCTGTGCCCGCGGGAGTGGGCGCTCTGTAACTAATCCCCCACTGCGCTGTGCCCGTGGGAGTGGGCGCTCTGTAACTACTCTCCCACTGCGCTGTTGCGCGGGAGTGGGCGCTCTGCAACTACTCTCCCACTGCGCTGTGCCCACGGGTGTGGGCGCTCTGTAACTACTCTCCCACTGCGCTGTGCCCGTGGGAGTGGGCGCTCTGTAACTAATCCCCCACTGCGCTGTGCCCACGGGAGTGGGTGCTCTGTAACTACTCTCCCACTGCGCTGTGCCCACGGGAGTGGGCGCTCTGTAACTTCTCTCCCACTGTGCTCTGCCCGCGGGAGTGGGCGCTCTGTATCTAAACCCCAACTGCGCTGTGCCCGCGGGAGTGGGCGCTCTGTAACCACTCTCCCACTGCGCTGTGCCCGCGGGAGTGGGCGCTCTGTAACTACTCTCCCACTGCGCTGTGCCCGTGGGAGTGGGTGCTCTGTAACTACTCTCCCACTGCGCTGTGCCTGCGGGAGTGGGCGCTCTGTAACTACTCTCCCACTGCGCTGTGCCCACGGGAGTGGGCGCTCTGTAACTTCTCTCCCACTGTGCTCTGCCCGCGGGAGTGGGCGCTCTGTATCTAATCCCCCACTGTGCTGTGCCCGCGGGAGTGGGCGCTCTGTAACCACTCTCCCACTGCGCTGTGCCCGCGGGAGTGGGTGCTCTGTAACTACTCTCCCACTGCGCTGTGCCTGCGGGAGTGGGCGCTCTGTAACTACTCTCCCACTGCGCTGTGCCCACGGGAGTGGGCGCTCTGTAACTTCTCTCCCACTGTGCTCTGCCCGCTGGAGTGGGCGCTCTGTATCTAATCCCCCACTGTGCTGTGCCCGCGGGAGTGGGCGCTCTGTAACCACTCTCCCACTGCGCTGTGCCCACGGGAGTGGGCGCTCTGTAACTACTCTCCCACTGCGCTGTGCCCGTGGGAGTGGGCGCGCTGTAACTACTCTCCAACTGCACTGTGCCCGTGGGAGGGGGCGCTCTGTAACTACTCTCCCACTGCCGTGTGCCCGCGGGAGTGGGCGCTCTGTAACTACTGTCCCACTGCGCTGTGCCCGTGGGAGTGGGCGCTCTGTAACTACTCTCCAACTGCACTGTGCCCGCAGGAGGGGGCGCTCTGTAACTACTCTCCCACTGCGCTGTGCCCGCAGGAGTGGGCGCTCTGTAACTACTCTTGCACTGCCCTGTGCCCGCGGGAGTGGGCGCTCTGTAACTACTCTCCCACTGCGCTGTGTCCGCGGGATTGGGCGCTTTGTAACTACTCTCCCACTGTGCCGTGCCCGCGGGAGTGGGCGCTCTGTAACTAATCTCCCACTGCGCTGTGCCCGCGGGAGTGTGTGCTCTGTAACTACTCCCCCACTGCGCTGTGCCCGCGGGAGTGGGTGCTCTGTAACAACTCCCCCACTGCGCTGTGCCCGCGGGAGTGGGCACTCTGTAACTACTCTCCCACTGCGCTGTGCCCACGGGAGTGGGTGCTCTGTAACTACTCTCCCACTGCGCTGTGGTCGCGGGAGTGGGCGCTCTGTAACTACTCCCCCACTGCGCTGTGCCTGCGGGAGTGGGCGCTCTGTAACTACTCTCACACTGCGCTGTGCCCGCGGGTGTGGGCGCTCTGTAACTACACTTCCACTGTGATGTGCCCGCGGGAGTGGGCGCTCTGTAACTACTCCCCCACTGTGCTGTGCCTGCGGGAGTGGGCGCTCTGTAACTACTCTCCCACTGCGCTGTGCCTGCAGGAGAGGGCGCTCTGTAACTACTCTCCCACTGCGCTGTGCCCGGGGGAGCAGGTGCTCTGTAACTACTCTCCCACTGCGCTGTGCCCGCGGGAGTGGGCGCTCTGTAACTACTCTCCCACTGCGCTGTGCCCGCGGGAGTGAGCGCTCTGTAACTACTCTCCCACTGCGCTGTGCCTGCGGGAGTGTGCGCTCCGTAACTGCTCTCCCACTGCGCTGTGCCCGCGGGAGTGGGCGCTTTGTAACTACTCTCCCACTGTGCTGTGCCTGCGGCAGTGGGCGCTCTGTAACTAATCCCCCACTGCGCTGTGCCAGTGGGAGTGGGCGCTCTGTAACTACTCTCCCACTGCGCTGTGCCCGCAGGAGTGGGCGCTCTGTAACTACTCTCCCACTGCGCTGTGCCCGCGGGAGTGGGTGCTCTGTAACTACTCTCCCACTGCGCTGTGCCCACAGGAGTGGGCGTTCTGTAACTTCTCTCCCACTGTGCTCTGCCCGCTGGAGTGGGCGCTCTGTATCTAATCCCCCACTGTGCTGTGCCCGCGGGAGTGGGCGCTCTGTAACCACTCTCCCACTGCGCTGTGCCCACGGGAGTGGGCGCTCTGTAACTACTCTCCCACTGCGCTGTGCCCGTGGGAGTGGGCGCGCTGTAACTACTCTCCAACTGCACTGTGCCCGCGGGAGGGGGCGCTCTGTAACTACTCTCCCACTGCCGTGTGCCCGCGGGAGTGGGCGCTCTGTAACTACTGTCCCACTGCGCTGTGCCCGTGGGAGTAGGCGCTCTGTAACTACTCTCCAACTGCACTGTGCCCGCAGGAGGGGGCGCTCTGTAACTACTCTCCCACTGCGCTGTGCCCGCGGGAGTGGGCGCTCTGTAACTACTCTTGCACTGCCCTGTGCCCGCGGGAGTGGGCGCTCTGTAACTAATCCCCCACTGCGTTGTGCCTGCGGGAGTGGGCGCTCTGTAACTACTCTCCCACTGCGCTGTGTCCGCGGGATTGGGCGCTTTGTAACTACTCTCCCACTGTGCCGTGCCCGCGGGAGTGGGCGCTCTGTAACTAATCTCCCACTGCGCTGTGCCCGCGGGAGTGTGTGCTCTGTAACTACTCCCCCACTGCGCTGTGCCCGCGGGAGTGGGTGCTCTGTAACAACTCCCCCACTGCGCTGTGCCCGCGGGAGTGGGCACTCTGTAACTACTCTCCCACTGCGCTGTGCCCACGGGAGTGGGTGCTCTGTAACTACTCTCCCACTGCGCTGTGGTCGCGGGAGTGGGCGCTCTGTAACTACTCCCCCACTGCGCTGTGCCTGCGGGAGTGGGCGCTCTGTAACTACTCTCACACTGCGCTGTGCCCGCGGGTGTGGGCGCTCTGTAACTACACTTCCACTGTGATGTGCCCGCGGGAGTGGGCGCTCTGTAACTACTCCCCCACTGTGCTGTGCCTGCGGGAGTGGGCGCTCTGTAACTACTCTCCCACTGCGCTGTGCCTGCAGGAGTGGGCGCTCTGTAACTACTCTCCCACTGCGCTGTGCCCGCGGGAGCAGGTGCTCTGTAACTACTCTCCCACTGCGCTGTGCCCGCGGGAGTGGGCGCTCTGTAACTACTCTCCCACTGCGCTGTGCCCGCGGGAGTGAGCGCTCTGTAACTACTCTCCCACTGCGCTGTGCCTGCGGGAGTGTGCGCTCCGTAACTGCTCTCCCACTGCGCTGTGCCCGCGGGAGTGGGCGCTTTGTAACTACTCTCCCACTGTGCTGTGCCTGCGGGAGTGGGCGCTCTGTAACTAATCCCCCACTGCGCTGTGCCAGTGGGAGTGGGCGCTCTGTAACTACTCTCCCACTGCGCTGTGCCCGCAGGAGTGGGCGCTCTGTAACTACTCTCCCACTGCGCTTTGCCCGCGGGAGTGGGTGCTCTGTAACTACTCTCCCACTGCGCTGTGCCCGCGGGAGTGGGCGCTCTGTAACTACTCTCCCACTGCGCTGTGCCCGCGGGAGTGGGCGCTCTGTAACTACTCTCCCACTGTGCTGTGCCCGCGGGAGTGGGCGCTCTGTAACTACTCTCCCACTGCGCTGTGCCCGCAGGAGTGGGCGCTCTGTAACTACTCTCCCACTGCGCTGTGCCCGCAGGAGCAGGTGCTCTGTAACTACTCTCCCACTGCGCTGTGCCCGCGGGAGTGGGCGCTCTGTAACTACTCTCCCACTGCGCTGTGCCCGCGGGAGTGAGCGCTCTGTAACTACTCTCCCACTGCGCTGTGCCTGCGGGAGTGTGCGCTCCGTAACTGCTCTCCGACTGCGCTGTGCCCGCGGGAGTGGGCGCTTTGTAACTACTCTCCCACTGTGCTGTGCCTGCGGGAGTGGGCGCTCTGTAACTAATCCCCCACTGCGCTGTGCCAGTGGGAGTGGGCGCTCTGTAACTACTCTCCCTCTGCGCTGTGCCCGCGGGAGTGGGCGCTCTGTAACTACTCTCCCACTGCGCTGTGCCCGCGGGGGTGGGCGCTCTGTAACCACTCTCCCACTGCGCTGTGCCCGCGGGAGTGGGCGCTTTGTAACTACTCTCCCACTGTGCTGTGCCCGCGGGAGTGCGCGCTCTGTAACTACTCTCCCACTGCGCTGTGCCCGTGGGAGTGGGTGCTCTGTAACTAATCCCCCACTGCGCTGTGCGCGTGGGAGTGGGCGCTCTGTAACTACTCCCCCACTGCGCTGTGCCCGCGGGAGTGGGCGCTCTGTAACTACTCTCCCACTGCGCTGTGCCCGCGGGAGTGGGCGCTCTGTAACTAATCCCCCACTGCGCTGTGCCCGCGGGAGTGGGCACTCTGTAACTACTCTCCCACTGCGCTGTGCCCGCAGGAGTGGGTGCTCTGTAACTACTCTCCCACTGTGGTGTGCCGCGGGAGTGGGCGCGCTGTAACTGCACTCCCACTGCGCTGTCCCCGCAGGAGTGAGCGCTCTGTATCTACTCCCCCACTGCGCTGTGCCCGCGGGAGTGGGCGCTCTGTAACTACACTCCCACTGCGCTGTGCCCGCGGGATTGGGCGCTCTGTAACTAATCTCCCACTGCGATTGCCCGCGGGAGTGGGCGCTCTGTAACTAATCTCCCACTGCGCTGTGCCTGCGGGAGTGGGCGCTCTGTAACTACTTTCCCACTGCGCTGTGCCCGCGGGAGTGGGCGCTCTGTAACTACTCACCCACTGCGCTGTGCCCGCGGGAGTGGGCGCTCTGTAACTTCTCTCCCACTGTGCTGTGCCCACGGGAGTGGGCGCTCTGTAACTACTCTCCCACTGCGCTGCACCTGCGGGAGTGGGCGCTCTGTAACTACTCGCCCACTGCGCTGTGCCCGCGGGAGTGGGCGCTCTGTAACTACTCTCCCACGGCGCTGTGCCCGCGGGAGTAGGCGCTTTGTAACTAATCCCCCACTGCGCTGTGCCCGCGGGACTGGGCGCTCTGTAACTACTCTCCCACTGCACTGTGCCCGTGGGAGTCTGCGCTCTGTAACTACTCTCCCTCTGCGCTGTGCCCGTGGGAGTGGGCGCTCTGTAACTACTCTCCCACTGCCCTGTGACCGCGGGAGTGGGCGCTCTGTAACTAATCCCCCACTGCGCTGTGCCCGCGGGAGTGGGCGCTCTGTAACTTCTCTGCCACTGCGCTGTGCCAGCGGGAGTGGGCGCTCTGTAACTAATCCCCCACTGCGCTGTGCCCGTGGGAGTGGGCGCTCTGTAACTACTCTCCCACTGCGCTGTTGCGCGGGAGTGGGCGCTCTGCAACTACTCTCACACGGTGCTGTGCCCGCGGGAGTGGGCGCTCTGTAACTAATCCCCCACTGCGCTGTGCCCGTGGGAGTGGGCGCTCTGTAACTACTCTCCCACTGCGCTGTTGCGCGGGAGTGGGCGCTCTGCAACTACTCTCCCACTGCGCTGTGCCCACGGGAGTGGGCGCTCTGTAACTACTCTCCCACTGCGCTGTGCCCGTGGGAGTGGGCGCTCTGTAACTAATCCCCCACTGCGCTGTGCCCACGGGAGTGGGTGCTCTGTAACTACTCTCCCACTGCGCTGTGCCCACGGGAGTGGGCGCTCTGTAACTTCTCTCCCACTGTGCTCTGCCCGCGGGAGTGGGCGCTCTGTATCTAAACCCCAACTGCGCTGTGCCCGCGGGAGTGGGCGCTCTGTAACCACTCTCCCACTGCGCTGTGCCCGCGGGAGTGGGCGCTCTGTAACTACTCTCCCACTGCGCTGTGCCCGTGGGAGTGGGTGCTCTGTAACTACTCTCCCACTGCGCTGTGCCTGCGGGAGTGGGCGCTCTGTAACTACTCTCCCACTGCGCTGTGCCCACGGGAGTGGGCGCTCTGTAACTTCTCTCCCACTGTGCTCTGCCCGCGGGAGTGGGCGCTCTGTATCTAATCCCCCACTGTGCTGTGCCCGCGGGAGTGGGCGCTCTGTAACCACTCTCCCACTGCGCTGTGCCCGCGGGAGTGGGTGCTCTGTAACTACTCTCCCACTGCGCTGTGCCTGCGGGAGTGGGCGCTCTGTAACTACTCTCCCACTGCGCTGTGCCCACGGGAGTGGGCGCTCTGTAACTTCTCTCCCACTGTGCTCTGCCCGCTGGAGTGGGCGCTCTGTATCTAATCCCCCACTGTGCTGTGCCCGCGGGAGTGGGCGCTCTGTAACCACTCTCCCACTGCGCTGTGCCCACGGGAGTGGGCGCTCTGTAACTACTCTCCCACTGCGCTGTGCCCGTGGGAGTGGGCGCGCTGTAACTACTCTCCAACTGCACTGTGCCCGCGGGAGGGGGCGCTCTGTAACTACTCTCCCACTGCCGTGTGCCCGCGGGAGTGGGCGCTCTGTAACTACTGTCCCACTGCGCTGTGCCCGTGGGAGTGGGCACTCTGTAACTACTCTCCAACTGCACTGTGCCCGCAGGAGGGGGCGCTCTGTAACTACTCTCCCACTGCGCTGTGCCCGCGGGAGTGGGCGCTCTGTAACTACTCTTGCACTGCCCTGTGCCCGCGGGAGTGGGCGCTCTGTAACTAATCCCCCACTGCGTTGTGCCTGCGGGAGTGGGCGCTCTGTAACTACTCTCCCACTGCGCTGTGTCCGCGGGATTGGGCGCTTTGTAACTACTCTCCCACTGTGCCGTGCCCGCGGGAGTGGGCGCTCTGTAACTAATCTCCCACTGCGCTGTGCCCGCGGGAGTGTGTGCTCTGTAACTACTCCCCCACTGCGCTGTGCCCGCGGGAGTGGGTGCTCTGTAACAACTCCCCCACTGCGCTGTGCCCGCGGGAGTGGGCACTCTGTAACTACTCTCCCACTGCGCTGTGCCCACGGGAGTGGGTGCTCTGTAACTACTCTCCCACTGCGCTGTGGTCGCGGGAGTGGGCGCTCTGTAACTACTCCCCCACTGCGCTGTGCCTGCGGGAGTGGGCGCTCTGTAACTACTCTCACACTGCGCTGTGCCCGCGGGTGTGGGCGCTCTGTAACTACACTTCCACTGTGATGTGCCCGCGGGAGTGGGCGCTCTGTAACTACTCCCCCACTGTGCTGTGCCTGCGGGAGTGGGCGCTCTGTAACTACTCTCCCACTGCGCTGTGCCTGCAGGAGTGGGTGCTCTGTAACTACTCTCCCACTGCGCTGTGCCCGCGGGAGCAGGTGCTCTGTAACTACTCTCACTGCGCTGTGCCCGCGGGAGTGGGCGCTCTGTAACTACTCTCCCACTGCGCTGTGCCCGCGGGAGTGAGCGCTCTGTAACTACTCTCCCACTGCGCTGTGCCTGCGGGAGTGTGCGCTCCGTAACTGCTCTCCCACTGCGCTGTGCCCGCGGGAGTGGGCGCTTTGTAACTACTCTCCCACTGTGCTGTGCCTGCGGGAGTGGGCGCTCTGTAACTAATCCCCCACTGCGCTGTGCCAGTGGGAGTGGGCGCTCTGTAACTACTCTCCCACTGCGCTGTGCCCGCAGGAGTGGGCGCTCTGTAACTACTCTCCCACTGCGCTGTGCCCGCGGGAGTGGGTGCTCTGTAACTACTCTCCCACTGCGCTGTGCCCGCGGGAGTGGGCGCTCTGTAACTACTCTCCCACTGCGCTGTGCCCGCGGGAGTGGGCGCTCTGTAACTACTCTCCCACTGTGCTGTGCCCGCGGGAGTGGGCGCTCTGTAACTACTCTCCCACTGCGCTGTGCCCGCAGGAGTGGGCGCTCTGTAACTACTCTCCCACTGCGCTGTGCCCGCAGGAGCAGGTGCTCTGTAACTACTCTCCCACTGCGATGTGCCCGCAGGAGTGGGCGCTCTGTAACTACTCTCCCACTGCGCTGTGCCCGCGGGAGTGAGCGCTCTGTAACTACTCTCCCACTGCGCTGTGCCTGCGGGAGTGTGCGCTCCGTAACTGCTCTCCGACTGCGCTGTGCCCGCGGGAGTGGGCGCTTTGTAACTACTCTCCCACTGTGCTGTGCCTGCGGGAGTGGGCGCTCTGTAACTAATCCCCCACTGCGCTGTGCCAGTGGGAGTGGGCGCTCTGTAACTACTCTCCCTCTGCGCTGTGCCCGCGGGAGTGGGCGCTCTGTAACTACTCTCCCACTGCGCTGTGCCCGCGGGGGTGGGCGCTCTGTAACCACTCTCCCACTGCGCTGTGCCCGCGGGAGTGGGCGCTTTGTAACTACTCTCCCACTGTGCTGTGCCCGCGGGAGTGCGCGCTCTGTAACTACTCTCCCACTGCGCTGTGCCCGTGGGAGTGGGTGCTCTGTAACTAATCCCCCACTGCGCTGTGCGCGTGGGAGTGGGCGCTCTGTAACTACTCCCCCACTGCGCTGTGCCCGCGGGAGTGTGCGCTCTGTAACTACTCTCCCACTGCGCTGTGCCCGCGGGAGTGGGCGCTCTGTAACTAATCCCCCACTGCGCTGTGCCCGCGGGCGTGGGCACTCTGTAACTACTCTCCCACTGCGCTGTGCCCGCAGGAGTGGGTGCTCTGTAACTACTCTCCCACTGTGGTGTGCCGCGGGAGTGGGCGCGCTGTAACTGCACTCCCACTGCGCTGTCCCCGCAGGAGTGAGCGCTCTGTATCTACTCCCCCACTGCGCTGTACCCGCGGGAGTGGGCGCTCTGTAACTACACTCCCACTGCGCTGTGCCCGCGGGAGTGGGCGCTCTGTAACTAATCTCCCACTGCGCTGTGCCTGCGGGAGTGGGCGCTCTGTAACTACTTTCCCACTGCGCTGTGCCCGCGGGAGTGGGCGCTCTGTAACTACTCACCCACTGCGCTGTGCCCGCGGGAGTGGGCGCTCTGTAACTTCTCTCCCACTGTGCTGTGCCCACGGGAGTGGGCGCTCTGTAACTACTCTCCCACTGCGCTGCACCTGCGGGAGTGGGCGCTCTGTAACTACTCGCCCACTGCGCTGTGCCCGCGGGAGTGGGCGCTCTGTAACTACTCTCCCACGGCGCTGTGCCCGCGGGAGTAGGCGCTTTGTAACTAATCCCCCACTGCGCTGTGCCCGCGGGACTGGGCGCTCTGTAACTACTCTCCCACTGCACTGTGCCCACGGGAGTGTGTGCTCTGTAACTGCTCTCCCATTGCGCTGTGCCCGCGGGAGTGGGCGCTCTGTAACTACTCTCCCACTGCGCTGTGCCCGTGGGAGTGGGCGCCCTGTAACTACTCTACCACTGCGCTGTGCCCGCGGGAGTGGGCGCTCTGAAACCACTCCCCCACTGCGCTGTGCCCGCGGGAGTGGGCACTCTGTAACTACTCTCCCACTGCGCTGTGCCCACGGGAGTGTGCGCTCTGTATCTACTCCCCCACTGCGCTGTGCCCGCGGGAGTGGGCGCTCTGTAACTACTCTCCCACTGCGCTGTGCCAGCGGGAGTGGGCGCTCTGTAACTAATCGCCCACTACGCTGTGCCCGCGGGAGTGGGCGCTCTGTAACTACTCTCCCACTGCGCTGTGCCCACGGGAGTGGGCGCTCTGTAACTAATCCCCCACTGCGCTGTGCCCGCGGGAGTGGGTGCTCTGTAATGACTCTCCCACTGCGCTGTGCCCACGGGAGTGGGCGCTCTGCAACCTCTCTCCCACTGCGCTGTGCCCGCGGGAGTGGGTGCTCTGTAACTAATCCCCCACTGCGCTGTGCCCACGAGAGTGCGCGCTCTGTAATTAATCTCCCACTGCGCTGTGCCCGCAGGAGTGGGCGCTCTGTAACTACTCTCCCACTGCACTGTGCCTGCGGGAGTGGGCGCTCTGTAACTACTCCCCCACTGCGCTGTGCCCGCGGGTGTGGGCGCTCTGTAACTACGCCCCCACTGTGCTGTGCCCGCTGGAGTGGGCGCTCTGTAACTACTCCCCCACTGCGCTGTGCCCGCGGGAGTGGGCGCTCTGTAACTACTCACCCACTGCGCTGTGCCCGCGGGAGTTGGCGCTGTGTAACTACTCTCCCACTGCGCTGTGCCCGCGGGAGTGGGCGCTCTGTAACTACTCTCCCACTGCGCTATGCCCGCGGGAGTGGGCGCTCTGTAACTAATCCCCCACTACGCTGTGCCCGCGAGAGTGGGCGCTCTGTAACTACTCTCCCACTGCGCTGTGCCCGCGGGCGTGGGCGCTCTGTAACTAATCCCCCACTGCGCTGTGCCCGCAGGAGTGGGCGCTCTGTAACTACTCTCGCACTGCGCTGTGCCCGTTGGAGTGGGCGCTCTGTAACGACTCTCCCACTGCGCTGTGCCCGCGGGAGTGGGCGCTCTGTAACTAGTCCCCCACTGCGCTGTGCCCGTGGGATTGGCGCTCTGTAACTACTCTCCCACTGCGCTTTGCCCGTGGGAGTGGGCGCTCTGTAACTAATCCCCCACTGCGCTGTGCCCATGGGATTGTGCGCTCTGTAACTACTCTCCCACTGCGCTGTGCCCGCAGGAGTGGGCGCTTTGTAACTAATCCCCCACTGCGCTGTGCCCGCGGGAGTGGGTGCTCTGTAACGACTCTCCCACTGCGCTGTGCCCACGGGAGTGGGCGCTCTGTAACCACTCTCCCACTGCGCTGTGCCCGCGGGAGTGGGCGCTCTGTAACTAATCCCCCACTGCGCTGTGCCCGCGAGAGTGGGCGCTCTGTAACTAATCTCCCACTGCGCTGTGCCCGCAGGAGTGGGCGCTCTGTAACTACTCTCCCACTGCACTGTGCCTGCGGGAGTGGGCGCTCTGTAACTACTCCCCCACTGCGCTGTGCCCGCGGGTGTGGGCGCTCTGTAACTACGCCCCCACTGCGCTGTGCCCGCTGGAGTGGGCGCTCTGTAACTACTCCCCCACTGCGCTGTGCCCGCGGGAGTGGGCGCTCTGTAACTACTCACCCACTGCACTGTGCCCGCGGGAGTTGGCGCTCTGTAACTACTCTCCCACTGCGCTGTGCCCGCGGGAGTGGGCGCTCTGTAACTAATCCCCCACTGCGCTGTGCCCGCGGGAGTGGGCGCTCTGTAACTACTCTCGCACTGCGCTGTGTCCGCGTGTGTGGGCGCTCTGTAACTACTCCCCCACTGCGCTGTGCCCATGGGAGTGGGCGCTCTGTAACTACTCTCCCACTGTGCTGTGCCCGCGGGAGTGGGCGCTCTGTAACTAGTCCCCCACAGCGCTGTGCCCGCGGGAGTGGGCGCTCTGTAACTAATCCCCCACTGCGCTGTGCCCACGGGAGTGCGCGCTCTGTAAGTATTCTCCCACTGCGCTGTGCCCGTGGGAATGGGCGCTCTGTAACTACTCTCCCACTGCGCTGTGCCCACAGGAGTGGGCGCTCTGTAACGAATCCCCTACTGCGCTGTGCCCGCGGGATTTTGCGCTCTGTAACTAATCTCCCACTGCGCTGTGCCCGCGGGAGTGGGCGCTCTGTAACTACTCTCCCACTGCGCTGTGCCTGCAGGAGTGGGCGCTCTGTAACTAATCCCCCACTGCGCTGTGCCTGCGGGAGTGGGCGCTCTGTAACTACTCCCCCACTGCGCTGTGCCCGCGGGAGTGGGCGCTCTGTACCTAATCCCCCACTGCGCTGTGCCCGTGGGAGTGGGCGCTCTGTAACTACTCCCCCACTGCGCTGTGCCAGCGGGAGTGGGCGCTCTGTAACTACTCTCCCACTGCACTGTGCCCGCAGGTGTGGGCGCTTTGTAACTTCTCTCCCACTGCGCTGTGCCCGCGGGAGTGGGCACTCTGTAACTACTCTCCCACTGCACTGTGCCCACGGGAGTGGGCGCTCTGTAACTAATCCCCCACTGCGCTGTGCCCGCGGGAGTGGGCGCTCTGTAACTAATCCCCCACTGTGCTGTGCCCGTGGGAGTGGGCGCTCTGTAACTAATCCCCCACTGCGCTATGCCCGCGGGAGTGGGCGCTCTGTAACTACTCTCCCACTGCGCTGTGCCCGCGGGAGTGGGCGCTCTGTAACTGCTCTCCCACCGCACTGTGCCCGTGGGAGTGGGTGCTCTGTAACTACTCTCCCACTGCGCTGTGCCCGCGGGAGTGGGTGCTCTGTAACTAATCCCCCACTGCGCTGTGCCCGCGGGAGTGGGCGCTGTGCAACTACTCTCCCACTGCGCTGTGCCCATGGGAGTGGGCGCTCTGTAACTACTCTCCCACTGCGCTGTGCCCTCGGGAGTGGGCGCTCTGTAACTACTCTCCCACTGCGCTGTGCCCGTGGGAGTGGGCGCTCTGTAACTACTCTCCCACTGCGCTGTTCCCGCGGGAGTGGGCGCTCTGTAACTACTCTCCCACTGCACTGTGCCCGTGGGAGTGGGCGCTCTGTATATAATCCCCCACTGCGCTGTGCCCACGGGACTGGGCGCTCTGTAACTAATCACCCACTGTGCTGTGCCCGCGGCAGTGGGCGCTCTGTAACTACTCTCCCACTGCGCTGTGAACACAGGAGTGGGCGCTCTGTAACTACTCTCCCACTGCGCTGTGCCCGCGGGATTGGCGCTCTGTAACTAATCCCCCACTGCGCTGTGCCCACGGGAGTGGGCGCTCTGTAACTACTCTCCCACTGTGCTGTGCCTCCGGGAGTGGGCGCTCTGTAACTACTCACCCACTGCGCTGTGCCCGCGGGAGTGCGCGCTCTGTAACTAATCCCCCACTGCGCTGTGCCCGCGGGAGTGGGCGCTCTGTAACTACTCTCCCACTGCGCTGTGCCCGCGGGAGTGGGCGCTCTGTAACTACTCTCCCACTGCGCTGTGCCCGTGGGAGTGGGCGCTCTGTAACTACTCTCCCACTGCGCTGTGCCCGCGGGAGTGGGCACTCTGTAACTACTCTCCCACTGCGCTGTGCCCTCGGGAGTGGGCGCTCTGTAACTACTCTCCCACTGCGCTGTGCCCGTGGGAGTGGGCGCTCTGTAACTACTCTCCCACTGCGCTGTTCCCGCGGGAGTGGGCGCTCTGTAACTACTCTCCCACTGCACTGTGCCCGTGGGAGTGGGCGCTCTGTATATAATCCCCCACTGCGCTGTGCCCACGGGACTGGGCGCTCTGTAACTAATCACCCACTGTGCTGTGCCCGCGGCAGTGGGCGCTCTGTAACTACTCTCCCACTGCGCTGTGAACACAGGAGTGGGCGCTCTGTAACTACTCTCCCACTGCGCTGTGCCCGCGGGATTGGCGCTCTGTAACTAATCCCCCACTGCGCTGTGCCCACGGGAGTGGGCGCTCTGTAACTACTCTCCCACTGTGCTGTGCCTCCGGGAGTGGGCGCTCTGTAACTACTCACCCACTGCGCTGTGCCCGCGGGAGTGCGCGCTCTGTAACTAATCCCCCACTGCGCTGTGCCCGCGGGAGTGGGCGCTCTGTAACTACTCTCCCACTGCGCTGTGCCCGCGGGAGTGGGCGCTCTGTAACTACTCTCCCACTGCGCTGTGCCCGTGGGAGTGGGCGCTCTGTAACTACTCTCCCACTGCGCTGTGCCCGCGGGAGTGGGCACTCTGTAACTACTCTCCCACTGCGCTGTGCCCGCGGGAGTGGGCGCTCTGTAACTACTCTCCAACTGCGCTGTGCCCACGGGAGTGGGCGCTCTGTAACTAATCCCCCACTGCGCTGTGCTCGCGGGAGTGAGCGCTCTGTAACTACTCTCCCACTGCGCTATGCCCGCGGGAGTGGACGCTCTGTAACTACTCTCCCACTGCGCTGTGCCCGTGGGAGTGGGCGCTCTGTAACTACTCTCCCACTGCACTGTGCCCACGGGAGTGGGCACTCTGTAACTACTCTCCCACTGCGATGTGCCCGTGGGAGTGGGCGCACTGTAACTAATCTCCCACTGCGCTATGCCCGCGGGAGTGGGCGCTCTGTAACTACTCTCCCACTGTGCTGTGCCCGCGTGAGTGGGCGCTCTGTAACTAATCTCCCACTGCGCTCTGCCCGCGGGAGTGGGCGCTCTGTAACTACTCTCCCACTGCGCTGTGCCCGCGGGAGTGGGCGCTCTGAAACTACTCTCCCACTGCGCTGTGCCCACGGGAGTGGGCGCTCTCTAACTACTCTCCCACTGCGCTGTGCCTGCGGGAGTAGGCGCTCTGTAACTACTCTCCCACTGCGCTGTGCCCGCGGGAGTGGGCGCTCTGAAACTAATCTCCCACTGCGCTGTGCCCACGGGAGTGGGCGCTCTCTAACTACTCTCCCACTGCGCTGTGCCCGCGGGAGTGGGTGCTCTGTAACTACTCTCCCACTGCGCTGTGCCCACGGGAGTGTGCGCTCTGTAACTACGCAGATACATTTTTGTTGGGTAAGGATATCAACAACAACAACTTGCTTTTATACGGCGCCTTTAACGTAATAAAACGTCCCAAGGCGCTTCACAGGAGCGATTATCAAACAAAATTTGACAAGTATCAAGGGATACGGAGCAAAGGCGGATACATGGAGTTGAGGTGAAGACCAGCCGTGATCTGATCGAATGGAGGGGCAGGCTCGAGGGGCTGAATGGCCTCCTCCTGTTCCTAAGCTGAATGTGCATAAGGGGACCTTACCCAAAATGGCAGCCAGTGCAGTTACTGAGATTCTTCCAATCGAAGCGGTTCAATAATATCAAACAGCCGTGACTTGAGTCAACAGCACAATCACATTTGCTGGAAGTGCTGCCAGTACTAATTGCCCACCCCTAGTTGCCCTGAGGGGCATTAAGAATCAACCATATAGTGCGGGACTGGAGTCACGTGTAGGCCAGACCAGGTAGGGTTGGCAGGTTCCCTTCCCTAAAGGAGATTAGTCAATCAGTTGGGTTTTTGTGCCAATTTGGCAGCTTTCGTGGTCATGTTCTTGGTGACCGCCCAAGATTTTCCACATTTACTGAACTCAATTTCACAACTGGTGGATTGAACCCACGACGTCTGGTTTGCTGGTCCAGTGCTACTCATCCTTGTATTCAAATCCCTCCATGGTCTCACCCCTCCCTATTTCTGTAACCTTCTCCAGCCCTACAGCAACAACAACAACTTGTATTTATATAGCGCCTTTAACGTAGTAAAACATCCCAAGGCGCTTCACAGGAGCATCATAAGACGAAAATTTGACACCGAGCCGCATAAAGATAAATTAGGGCAGGTGACCAAAAGCTTGGTCAAAGAGTTAGAGTTTAAGGAGCGTCTTAAAGGAGGAAAGAGAGGTCCAGGCTGATACCTGGAATGGCAGGAATGATGTATGAGGAGAGATTGTGTCGATTGGGCTTATACTCACTGGAGTTTAGAAGATTGAGAGGGGATCTCATCGAAACCTATAAAATTCTGTCAGGCCTGGACAGACTAGATGCAGGAAGGATGTTTCTGATGGCCGGGGAGTCCAGAACCAGGGGTCATAGTCTAAGGATAAGGGGTAAGCCATTTAGGACAGAGATGAGGAGGAATTTCTTCACCCAGAGAGTGGTGAACCTGTGGAATTCTCTACCGCAGAGGGCGGTGGAGGCCAGTTCATTAAATATATTCAAGACGGAGTTGGATATATTTCTTAAGGCTAAAGGGATCAAGGGGTATGGGGAGAAAGCAGGGACAGGGTACTGAATTTGGATGATCAGCCATGATCTCATTGAATGGCGGAGCAGGCTCGAGGGGCCGAATGGCCTACTCCTGCTTCTATCTTCTATGTTTCTACGTAGCAAGGCCGAGAGGTTTAGGCAGGGAATTCCAGAGCTTAGGGCCTAGGCAACAGAAGGCACGGCCACCAATGGTGGAGCGATTATAAACAAGGATGCTCAAGAGGGCAGATTTTAATCGCTCCACCATTGGCGGCCGTGCCTTCAGCTGCCGAAGCCCCAAGCTCCGGGATTTCCTCCCTAAACCTCTCCGCCTCTCTACCTCTCTTTTTTTCCTCCTTCAAAGATACGTGATTGGTTGTAAAGTGCTTTGGGCAATGCTTCCGTTAGGCTGCGCGGAAATTTGAATGTACCTTTATGTAACCGCCTTCCCCCCAAACGGCGAGTAAACTAGTGCAAGTTGTCAGGAAATTCCAGGCCATAATTGCGGCCCTGAATTCCAGTATTATACAGCACTGTTTTTATTCTGTTGCCTCCTGCAATGGTGAAGTGACTCACAGTCAGAAGGTTACGTTTATGTCCGAGTAATAACTTCCCTTCATTAACTGCAAGTAACAAAATCAGTTCTCAGTTGGACAGAGAACCACATTTAACTACTTAAAGCACAGCTTATGCCAGCTAATCAAAAGCAACAGCCATAAAAGTCAACAAAAAAAAACTAGAGGATAAAGTGGCTTTGGGACGTCCTGAGGTCGTGAAAGGTGCTGCATAAAATGCAAGTCCTTCTTTTCAGATAAGAAAGAAAGAAAGACTTGCATTTCTATAGCGCCTTTCATGACCACCGGACGTCTCAAAGCGCTTTACAGCCAATGAAGTACTTTTGAAGTGTAGTCACTGTTGTAATGTGGGAAAATGCAGCGGCCAATTTGCGCACAGCAAACTCCCACAGACAGCAATGCGATAATGACCAGATAATCTGTTTTTTAGTGATGTTGGTTGAGGGATAAACATTGGCCAGGACACCGGGGATAACTCCCCCTGCTCTTCTTCAAAATAGTGCTGTGGGATCTTTTACGTCTACCTGAGAGAGCAGACGGGGCCTCGGTTTAACGTTTCATCTGAAAGACGGCACCTCCAACAGTGCAGCACTCCCTCAGCACTGCACTGGAGTGTCAGCCTAGCTTTATGTGTCTGGAGTGGGACTATGAACCCACAACCTTCTGACTCAGAGGTGAGTGTGCTGCCCACTGAGCCATGGCTAAACACCGCCCCATTGATGCAATGAATGCCACAGTTGGGCAGTCCCCGCTCAGATGGACACGGGTTAAACCCAAATAGAGACGGCTCGTGACAACAAGGGAAGTGTCGGCCAGTCAGTTTTTTCAAAATCGTTCCACTTGCGGAGGGAGTTCTGGAAGTTATGAAGTTGAATTCGGAAAGCTGTGCTGCACTGGTCCCAGGGGAAGCTGTGAGATCGCAGTCTGGTCAATCTCCTGCAGAGCTGCTGCTGCAGCCTACGAAGGGTTAATCTCCAGCCAGAGCAAATCTTGAGAAACTGTAACAACCGATCTTCAGTCCCTCCCAGTCAGTTGCTTGTAAGTCACTGCCCTTCCCCTGCTCTGGGCTGCACACTCTCTGCCGTGCTGTGTCTAACCTGTCTGCAAGGTTTAGGTGAGGATGGAGCGCAGGGTTCCATTCGAGGAGCTGACTTGTGTCGTGTGCCTCTTACCGTCCCCGGACGCTGTGCAGTTGCCCTGCGACCACAGCCTTTGCACAAAGTGTAGCGAGGATCTCCGGCCCCAGGCGACAGGCAAGGACGCGTTAGACTGCCCGCGGTGCAGCATCCCGTTCGCCCTCGAGCCCGACCTGGAACCGAGCCCCGGCCTGGGTGACCCGGACGAGCCAAAGCAACCGGAGGAGGTGGCTGCTGCGGACTCTGCCCCCACTGCCGACCTTCCCTCGGTTGGAGGAGACCCACAGGAGGCCGGCGAAGGTGACGCTCCCGTCGAGGCCGCCACCGATCTCACAGAGACACAGTGCCACGAGCATAAGGAGGTTCTGGAGTTTTACTGTGAAGATGATGGAGAATGTGTGTGTGGCGCCTGTACAATAACAGGCAGACACAAAACCCACACCCTGATGAGCCTGGAGGTGGCACAAGCTAACATAAAGGTGAGTGGCAATAGGATGAGGTTACGTGGAGAAGCTGGGATTGTTCTCCTTCGAGCAGAGAAGCGTAAGAGGTGTTCAAAATTATGAAGTGTTTTGACAGAGCAAATAAGGAGAAACTGTTTCCACTGGCAGGAGGGTCGGTAACCGGAGGACACAGATTTAAGATAATTGGCAAAAGAACCAGGGGGTGATGAGGAAAGATTTTTTACGCAGCGGGTTGTTGTGATCTGAAAGGGCGGTGGAAGCATGTTCAATAGTCACTTTCAAAAAGGAATTGGATAACTAATTGAAAAGGTGAAATTTGCGGGGCTCTGGGGAAAGAGCAGCGAGAGTGGGACTAACTGGAGAGCTCTTTCAAAGAGCTGGCACAGGCACGATGGGCCGAATGGCCTCCTCCTGTACTGTATTATTCCATGGCATGAAGGAGAAGCTTAAGTTTTAAGGAAAGTGTTTTAATGCTGTTGATGTGATTGAGATGGTGCGGATTGAGCCTGTTCCTGCTGGGCTGGGCTGAGGTCACTGCCATTGGGTTGTTTCCTCCTTCTCGCTGTGGTGAAGCCGTGAGGACACTGGAAGCTGAGAGTGTCTCAGGGCGGCTGTCCCTCCACTCTGCTCAGCAACTCCCACTCACACCTCCGTTAATCTCACAGACTCGCGGTGTGGGGACCTGGGAAAGCGCGATCCAAAGAACAGAGCAATGGAGCCTCCATGCACCGTACCATCCGGAGGAGGCAGGAGTGTGGGACACCCACCCCCCCATCCCGCAAATCCCAGGACACCCACCCTCCAACCCCCGAACCCCGGGACACCCACCCCCCAACCCCGGGACACCCACCCCCCCAACCCCGGGACACCCACCCTCCAACCCCCGAACCCCAGGACACCCACCCCCGAACCCCGGGACACCCACCCCCCAACCCCGGGACACCCACCCCCCCAACCCCGGGACACCCACCCCCCATGACACCCACCCCCCCAACCCCGGGACACCCACCCCCTCCCAACCCCGGGACACCCACCCCCCCAACCCCGGGACACCCACCCTCCAACCCAGGGCACCCACCCCCCCAACCCCGGGACACCCACCCCCCATCCTCCGAACCCCAGGACACCCACCCCCCATCCTCTGAACCCCAGGACACCCACCCCCCATCCTCCGAACCCCAGGACACCCACCCCCCATCCTCCGAACCCCAGGACACCCACCCCCCCAAAACCAGGACACCCACCCCCACACCGGGACACCCACCCCCCAACTCTCCCCTCCCCGGGACACCCACCCACCTCCCCATCCTCCCAACTCCGGGGTCACTCGCCCAAATTGCCCCCACCCCAGGAGACCCAACCCTAACCCCCTACATGGGACACTCAGCCCCCCCTCCACCCCGCTACCCCCACCAGCAGCCCCATCCTCCTCCCACCCCGGGACACTCACTCCCTAGCCCTGGGACACCCACCCCCCAGTCCAACCCCTAATCCGAACCACCCACCAACCCCCACACCCCCAGGACAATAACCCTCCCCCCCAATCCCGGGACACCCACCGCTACCTGACCCTGGAACACCCATCACCCATCCACCCCCCTAGTCCGGGACACCCACCACCCTCCACCCTGGGACACCCACCACTACCCGACCCCGGAACACCCATCACCCATCCACCCCCCTAGTCCGGAACACCCACCACCCTCCACCCTGGGACACCCACCCCACCCTTTGTGCCTGTAACGAGAGGGAATTGACGTCTCAAGCAGATATTGGGGAGCTTCCTTCTGTCTGCCCCCGAACCATGACGGAGTAGAGAAACCGCGCAAACCAGGTCAGGGCTCCCCACGAATATCAGAAAGAAAGACTTGCATTCCTATAGCGCCTTTCACGACCACCGGACGTCCCAAAGCGCTTTACAGCCAATGAAGTACTTTTTGAAGTGTAGTCACTGTTTTAATGTAGGAAACACAGCAGCCAATTTGTGCACAGCAAGCTCCCACAAACAGCAATGTGACAATGACCAGATCATCTGTTTTTGTTATGTTGATTGAGGAATAAATATTGGCCAGGATGTTACGTCCGTGTAATAATAAGAAAAGGACTGCAGAGAACGGTACAACAGGTGTTTACTCAACGTGGTTCAAACTGCAACTGAAACAACAGATTACTACTCAGCGTTATATACAGGTGTGGTCACTGCCGGTACTACAGTATACATGAGCTGTAGAAAGTAGTTCCCCCCTTAAAGGTACATACATTACAATTCCTCCCCTTTTAGAGTAACAGTACCATAACACTCATTTAACAATTAAATATCAAACTAATTACAATTAACACTTTTAACATGTAACATTAGCTGAAAATAGTCTATTTATAAATTCAGTCTTTGGGGAGGCTTCCTGATCCTTTCTGGATAGCGCCTTTCCCGAGTGTCTTGCTCTTGGTGCGGAGGCGATTCTGGCCCCCTGTCGTCGGTTGGTTCATCAGCTTCCGATGCTACTGTTTCTGGGGTAGATGCTACCTGTACGTCGGGTTTAACAACAGGTACGTATGGGCGAGGCATGGGGTTGACTCGTTCCTGTGACCCTAGGATCTGGTCAGCATGGCGTCTCACGATGCTCTCCCCAACGTCCACTGTGTACATTAGTGGGCCCTGCCGTGTGCATATCGTTCCTGGTTGCCATTTCTCTGTTCGGTAGTCGCGGGCCAAGACTGGTTGCCCTACATTGAAGCTCCTTGTCGGCTTCTCATTGATGTGCTGGAATTGCTTACTCTCAACATCTCTTCGTACATTTGGTCTGAGCAAATCCAGACGAGATCTCAACCTTCGGTTAAAGAACATCATGGCCGGGGCCTGGTTGGTGACTGCATGTGTCGCATTTCTGTAGGCTAACAGGAAATTGTCCACCTTATGCTGCAGTGGAATGTCGTCATCGCACATGGCCTTTACTGCTTTTTTAAAGGTTTGTACGAACCTCTCAGCCAATCCATTTGTGGCTGGATGATACGGGGTGGATGTGTAATGCCTTACCCCATTCCTTTTCATAAATCTTCGAAACTCTTCGGACACAAACTGTGGTCCGTTATCAGAGCAAATCTGCTCTGGCAAGCCGTTCCTGGCAAAAATGGTCCGTAGGACTGCAATAGTTTTCTCCATGGTGGTGGAGGACATTTTGATCACCTCAGGCCATTTCGAGAGCGCATCCACGGCTATTAAAAACATTGAGTCCATGAATGGACCAGCAAAATCAATATGCACCTGTTGCCATGGAGATGAGGGCCACTCCCATGGGTGTAGAGGGGCATGTGGTGGTGCATTTTGGACCTTCTGGCATCCTGAGCAGCTCTTTGTCAGGTCCTCGATTTGCTGATCGATCTCCGGCCACCACACATAAGCCCTAGCAAGGCTTTTCATTTTCACCCCTCCCAGATGACCTTTGTGAAGCTCATTGAGCACTCTCTCTCTTAACTTGGGTGGAATTACCACTCGGGATCCACACATCAAGGTCCCCTGGCATACTGACAGCTGTTCTCTTCTGGATGAGAATGCTGGCAACAGTGAGTCGCCATGTGCTGGCCATCCCTTCACCGTCAAATCATGTACCCGAGACAGTGTCGGGTCATTTCGGGTCTCCTTCTCTATACCAGCGTTAGTTACTGGCAAGCATTCAATTATAGTCGAATAAAATATTTCGACAGGATCCACTGCTGGTGCTTCCTCCGCAGTAGGCAGTGGCAGGCGTGATAGCCCATCAGCGTTTCCATGCTGTTTCGTGCCCTTATACTCGATTTCATATTGGTGCGCCCCTAGAAAAAGGGACCATCTTTGTAGCCGTTGCGCAATCATCACCGGAATGCCCTTCTTTGGATTAAAGATGGAGACAGGTGGTTGGTGGTCAGTCAGCAAGGTGAACTTCTGCCCGTGCAGATAGTGATTGAACTTTTTCACTCCCCACACTAGGCTGAGGGCCTCCCTGTCAATCTGGGCGTAGTTATGCTCGGCTGAGGTTAGTGACCGAGACGCAAAGGCTACTGGCCTCTCTGAGCCGTCCGGGAATATGTGCGACAGCACCGCTCCAATGCCATAGGGTGATGCATCACACGCCAACCGAATTGGTAGTGCTGGGTTGAAATGAGCCAACACCTCTTTTGATGTGATCAATGCTTTGCTCTTCTGGAAAGCTCATTTACACTCGTCACTCCACTTCCATGGTACCCCCGTTTGCAGTAGGGTGTTCAGTGGGTGTAGTACGGTAGACAAATTCGGTAAGAACTTATGGTAGTAGTTCACCAGCCCGAGGAACGACCTCAGTTGTGACACATTTTCTGGTGCTGGAGCCTTGACTACTGCCTCAATCTTTTCAGGGGGCTTATGTAACCCCTCTATCAATAACATGGCCACAATACGAGATCTGCTTCTGGAAAAACTCGCATTTGTGGCGATTAGCTCGGAGCCCATATTCCTTCAATCTAGTGAGCACCTGCTCCAGGTTGCCGAGGTGATCACTGTCATTTTCGCCCGTGACCAGGATGTCATCCAAGTAACACTGGGTCCCTGGAATCCCTTGCAGGACTTGTTCCATTGCCCTTTGCCAAATAGTCGGAGCTGATGCTACCCCGAACACCAGCCGGCTGTATTGGTAGAGACCTTTATGAGTGTTGATCGTGAGGTACTGTTTGGAGGCTTCTTCTACCTCCATTTGCAGGTACGCCTGGGCCAGATCAATCTTAGTGAAGCGTTTCCCTCCAGATAGCGAGGCGAAAATATCTTCAATCCGCGGAAGCAGATATTGTACAGTGTGAAGGACTGGGTTCACTGTCACCTTAAAGTCCCCACAGATGCGAACCTTCTTTGGTTCCCCAGGCGTATTACTCAACGACCTCTTCATTACAGGAATGATGGGTGTAGCCCACTCGCTCCAGTCCACTTTGGACAGTACTCCTGAACGTTCCAAACCTTCCAGCTCTGCTTCGACGGCTGGGCGGATCGCATAAGGTACCGGTCTGGCCTTAAAAAACTTTGGGCTTGCATTTTCCTCTATTTTGATCATCGCTGTTATGCCTTTTAGTGTTCCGAGTCCCTGCTGGAACACTTCTTATGCATCAGTTAGCATTTTTGACAGTCGTCCAGGTGTGACGTCGTCATCCTTTTTGGCATCTACAGTCAGTGCTTGTATGGAATGCCAATCTAGCTATATCTTCCAGATCCATTCACGTCCTAGTAGTGGTGGTCCTCCATCTGGCAATACATATAGGTCCATTTTTGGTGTTTCCTTGCCGTTATATATAACGTTCACCCTTATTTTTCCTTTGGGGTAGACTTTTTGCCCCGTGTACATCTTCAAGACAATCTTTGTATCTCTCAAGGGTATATGTGAGAATAGCCACTTGTAGTCCCTTTGGTTTATGACTGTTAGGGCTGATCCTGTGTCCAATTCCATTTTCACTTGGACTCCTGCTATCTTGAGCGTGACCCAGATAGTTTGGTGATCCTCCGTTTTGATCACATTATGTAGTTTCAGACAACCCAGCTCCTTGCTTCCGGAGTCTGTATCACTCTTCTGTTCGTCTGAACTACTCTCCGTCACCTTATGTACCTTCTTGTACTTCTCCTGTGGAGGTTTCTTGCTGCTGGTTTTCTTTCCCGACCTGCAGACTCTTGCTATGTGTCCTACTTTTCCACACTGTCTGCACACTTTGTCCTTGAACCAGCAATCATTATGGTCGTGTGTTGTTCTGCCGCAGCGATAGCACTTCACTGTTCCGTATGACGTTTCATTTGTGCCATATTCTTGCGGTCTCCATTGTATCTCTGCAGCGCCCCGTGCTGCTGCTTCGTGTGATACTGCAATGCTGAAAGCCTTGTCCAGCGTAAGATCCTTTTCTGATAGAAGCCGTTTCTGGGTTCCTTCACTTTGAAGCCCACACACAAACTTGTCCCTTAAAGTATCTGCTAGTCCCGTTCCAAACTGGCAGTGTTTCGATAGCTTGCGCAGTTCCTTTAAATACTCAGCATTACTTTCATCTTTATTCTGGTTCCTTTTGTGAAACTTAAATCTTTCTGCTATCAGCAGCGGTGTGGGGTTTAAGTGGTCCTGTAGGATTGACACTATGTTTTCAAAATCCTTTTCTACTGGCTTCTCTGGGGTTACTAGGTTTCATAGTAAGCCATACGTTTTTGCACCCATTGAATTCAACAATACCAGCGCTTTCTTGTCATCTGGCACTTCATTCGCCTTGCAGTATACTTCTATGCGTTCGACATATGTCGTCCAATCTTCGACTTCATTGTCGAACGCTGTGATACTGCCACTCTTCGGCATTTTTGGGTGTGGTTAGACTGGCTTAAAATGGCATCTCCCACGCTTTCCTTTTTTCCCCGCTGCAGCTTAAAATGGCGTCTCCCGCGCTGTTGCCAACGCCGCTCTCGGCGGTCCTCGTGGCAAATGGCGACGCCCTGTGGGTTTCGTGCGCTGCTCCTGCGCTGCTGCCAACACCGCTCTCTGCAGTCCTCGTGGCAATGGCAGTGCCTCGCGTTTTCCTGCGCGCCTCTCTCCCCCGTTGATGCTGCTCGGCCCTTGACCACCGGCTGCGCTCTGCTCTCTCTCGCCTCTCTCCCCCGTTGACGCCGCTCGGTCCTGAACACCGGCTGCGCCCTGTGCGCTCTGCCCTCTCTCTCTCCCCCGTCGACGCTGCGCGGCCTTTTTCTGTGCCGCTTGGTCAGGCTCTAGCCCGTCGCTGTCCATGAACGGTCTGCGCAGTACCTGTTGCCAGCCCATTTTGCTGGACCACCGTGACTGGAAAGCCAAGCCTGGCTCTCGACAGCCACCCCTGCGATGTTCAAATCTCCGCTGGATGACTGGGCGGTTGCCCGTGGTCGACGGCCGTGCTTCTGGACTTGACCTTCTTCCACTGTTCTTCAGGAGCGAATCCCTGGGAGGTGATGCAGAGTTGCAGGTAGGTTCGAACTTGCTCGTCGCCACTGTTACATCCGTGTAATAATAAGAAAAGGACTGCAGAGAACGGTGTATTGATTTCTTTGTGGGTTCAATGATGAGACATTTATGAAAGAGAATGTCTTTTAATCTAAAGCTTGTTCAACTCATTTTAACAGCATTTACAGGAGACATCATGTTAGAAATCCATCTTGAATGAAACTGAAACTAAACCAAACTGCTTGTCTCTCACATGACCTCTGCTGGTCAGGCATAAGTAATCAATACATGCAACTATGCTGGTAAGGCATGATAATCAAACAGGCAAATAACATCACTATTTGCTGATATCATTACATCTCCTTTTCTTAAAACAAAAGTATTTTACTTTTAACTAACAACATGTTTTCTTTGTATTAATCTGCATTTTAACTGTAACACTTAATGAACTTACATTATCATTATCATGATCAAGGTTTTTTAACCTTGCTTTGTGTGTTCACATGAAATATGTCAATACACTAGAACTTGAAGAAAGAATAAGATAACATTACTTCCTTCTATAACAATAGTCCTTAAATTTGCTCAATGAGTCTCTCAGGAGGCTTCACGTGTCTTGAGGATTTTCTGATTGATTGTCCTTGAATCTGAGTTGTTGCCTCAGATGATTGGTTCTCAGCTGTGTGATCAGGTTGTTCAACAGTATCAGTCTCTTGACCTGCTGTGTGATCAGGTTGTTCAACAGTATCAGTCTTATGACTTGCTGTGGCTGGTCCCATGAGAAGATCTCGACGATTTCTTCTCAGAACAGCACCCTCATCTGTCTGAATGGTGTATGATCTTGGTTGGACTTCACTCAGGACAGTTCCCTTCTGAGTCCATGTGTTTGTTTTGTCTTTGAACCTTACTTGGTCACCAGTGTGGAGTTCAGGTAGGTTTTGTGTTCCTCTGTCATAGTAGTACTTTTGCTTTTCTTTCTGTTGCTCTTTGAACTTCCTCACTTTCTCCCCCTCTTTTGTTTTCAGGAGGTTCTCCGGGATGGGTAGGTTTGACCTTAGCCGACGTCTCATAAGGAGTTGGGCTGGTGACATACCACACTCGAGCGGCGTTGTGCGGTATACAAGCATGCTCTGGTAGAAGTCAGTTCCACTGTCTTTTGCCTTGTACATCCGTCTTTTCACTGTGTTTGCGGGCTCTCCTGGGTCAACAGCTCTGGACAACGTGTCTGCTGTATACATCAGCTTACCCGGTGTGTACGCAACATTCAGTTCATCATAGACTGTCTCTCCTTCGCTTTCCACAACGAGGACTCTCTTTACCAGGTTCAGTCTCTCACAGGCTTTTAAACCTAGTATGGCCTGCACATCCTTTGGCACCACGATTAATGCTAGCGTGTGCTCTCTGTCCTTGTGTGTTACTTTGACAATGCATCTTCCTTTCACCGGTATATCAGTACCTGAGTATCCTGTCACTTTCACTTTGATTCCATGTATCTTTGGTCTGGGTCTAATTTTCTTAAAATCAGTCTCTGATATCACATTAACTTGTGCTCTAGTATCCAATTTAAATGGAATGTGCATGTCATTCACTTTTAGTGTCAACATCCAGTCTCTTTTTTCTTCTTTGTTTTCAGACACAACATCTACATTGAACTCCTCTATGTCGCTTTCATCTACTGCATGGACCTTGCTTTGTTGCACTTGGTTCTTGCAGCAACGGGCATAATGGTTGTTTTTGTTGCAACTATTGCATGTTTTACCATATGCTGGACACTTTTTTGGTGGATGCTGTGTACCGCATCGACTACATGTCTTTCGATTGTCCCTTTCATTTTCGTTCGCTGGCCACGCCTCTTTTTTCACATTGGCGCTCTTTTTGTTAAACGGTTTGTATCCGTTCTTACTCACTGCATCCACGTTGCAGCTACTGTCACTGAACAGCTCCTTTGCCTGCAACTTCACAGTCTCTGTAGCCCTACACAGTGCTATGGCTTTTCCCAGGTCTAGATCTTGCTCTCTTAGCAGTCTTTCCCTTAGACCATTATCCGGAATACCACACACCAGTCTGTCTTTTATCAGCGAGTCTGTCAGTCCCCCAAATTCACACGATTTGCTTCGGTTTCTCAGTTCAGTCACATACTGATCAATAGCCTCACCCGTTTTCTGTACACATGTGAAAAATCTGTGCCTCTCAAACATCACGTTACGTTTAGGTATGCAGTAGGCCTCAAACTGTTCCATTATTTTATCTAGCTTCATTTTGTCTCCATCAGCAGCAAATGTGAAGTTATTATACACCTCCAGCGCCTCATCACCCACGACATGTAAGAACAGTGACGATTTCCTTTTATTACTTTTCTCGTCAGCTCCGATTGCTGATAAATACAACCCCACACGTTGTTTGAACCTTCTCCAATTTTCAGCCACATTACCTGTCAACTGAAGCGTCGCCGGTGGGAGTAAACCTTCCATTTTTCACTTCGTTAGCTATTCTCTAATGGTAAGTAACGATGTTCTCTTTTGGCTTGCTAATCTGTGGAGAGCTGATTTAACTTCAGATTTTTCCTCTTCATCTCTTTCAATCACTTCTGACACCATGTATTGATTTCTTTGTGGGTTCAATGACGAGACATTTATGAAAGAGAATATCTTTTAATCTAAAGCTTGTTCAACTCATTTTAACAGCATTTACAGGAGACATCATGTTAGAAATCCATCTTGAATGAAACTGAAACTAAACCAAACTGCTTGTCTATCACATGACCTCTGCTGGTCAGGCATAAGTAATCAATACATGCAACTATGCTGGTAAGGCATGATAATCAAACAGGCAAATAACATCACTATTTGCTGATATCATTACAAACGGTACAACAGGTGTTTACTCAACGTGGTTCAAACTGCAACTGAAACAACAGATTACTACTCAGCATTATATACAGGTGTGGTCACTGCCGGTACTACAGTATACATGAGCTGTAGAAAGTAGTTCCCCCCTTAAAGGTACATACATTACACAGGACACCGGGGAGAGCTGCCCTGCTCTTCTTCAAAATAGTGCAATGGGATCTTTTATGCCCACCTGAGAGGGCAGACGGGGCCTCGGTTTAACATCTCATCTGAAAGACGGCACCTCCGACAGTGCAGCACTCCCTCAGCACTGCACTGGGAGTGGTCAGCCTAGCTTTATGTGCTCAAGTCCCTGAAGTGGGATTTGAACCCAGAACCTTCTGACTCAGAGGTGAGAGTGCTACCAACTGAGCTACTGACTGACATCAGGCCCAGGGTGTGTGACTGTGGAAGATAAAAAGGCCTCTTTAGATCTCACCAATTTCCTCCTCCCCTTGACTCCCGACTGGGATCGGTCCCGTGGGTCCAGGGTGCCTTCTGACACCTCTCCCAGGCGGACATTACTCATGGGTGAGCCTTGACGGTGGGTGTCATCAGGGTATTTGACCACAGGAAGGACAACACGTCTGGGCCCGACCCTCTCCTCACTCTACGTCCACACGCATGCACACTCCCAGCAGGGATCTCTGGATAGTGATCAGGAGCAGGAACCCTGGCTGATCAATCTACCCCTCCTTAACCTGGAGCCCACCCAGCTCTCCCACTCCAGCTGAGAACAGCTAACTCCTTACAGCCCAGGGATCCAATCCTGAGGCCTTCCTAGTCTGTAGGACTCGGATACTCACCAGAGAAACTCTACATTGACACACTGCTTCTCTGACATACAGTTCTGGATGAGCAAAAATGTTCTCCAATTAAATATTGGGAAGACTGAAGCCATTGTTTTCGGCCCCCGCCACAAACTCCGTTCCCTAGCCACTGACTCCATCCCTCTCCCTACCACCTGCCTGAGGCTGAACCACACTGTTCGCAACCTTGGTGTCATATTTGACCCTGAGATGAGCTTCTGATCACACATCCGCAGCATGACAAAGACCGCCTATTTCCACCTCCGTAACATCGCCCGTCTCCGCCCTTGCCTCAGCTCATCCGCTGCTGAAACCCTCATCCATGCCTTTGTTACCTCTAGACTTGACTATTCCAACGTACTCTTGGCTGGCCTCCCACGTTCCACCCTACGTAAACTTGAGGTGATCCAAAACTCAGCTGCCCGTGTCCTAACTCGCACCAAGTCCCGTTCACCCATCACCCCTGTGCTCGCTGACCTACATTGGCTCCCGGTTAAGCAGCGCCTGGAATTCAAAATTCTTATCCTTGTTTTCAAATCCCTCCATGGCCTCGCCCCTCCCTATCTCTGTAATCTCCTCCAGCCCCCCAACCCCCCGAGATACCTGCGCTCCTCTAATTCTGCCCTCTTGAGCATCCCTCATTATAATCGCTCAACCATCGGTGGCCGTGCCTTCTGTTGCCTGGGTCCTAAGCTCTGGAATTCCCTGCCTAAACCTCTCTGCCTCGCTACCTCTCTTTCCTCCTTTAAGACGCTCCATAAAACCTACCCCTTTGGCCAAGCTTTTGGTCACCTGCCCTAATTTCTCCTTATGTGGATCGGTGTCAAATTTTTTGTCTTTAAATACTCCTGTGCAGCACCTTGGGACGTTTTGCTCCGTTAAAGGCGCTATATAAATACACGTCGTTGTTGTTGTTGTACAAGACCTCGGACCGCCTGTACCAGGTCTTTAGGACTCTCCTGTAGCAAGTGGCTTTACAACAATAATAACTTGCATTTATATAGCACTTTTAACATAGTAAAACGTCCCAAGGTGCTTCACAGGAGCAAAGTTTGACACCGAGCCACATAAGGAGATATTAGGGCCGAGGAAGTAGGCTTTACGGAGCGTCTTAAAGGAGGAGAGAGAGGTAGCGAGGCGGAGAGGTTTAGGGAGGGAATTCCAGAGCTTGGGGTCTAGACAGCTGAAGGCACGGCCGCCAATGGTGGAGCGATTAAAATCAGGGATGCGCAAGAGGTCAGAATTGGATGAACACAGACATACAGAGATAGGGAGAACATGAGAACAAATAGGCAAGAAGAGGTGAATTGGTGAGAATTTATAAAGGGATTGGATAAGTCTTTTTTAAAGAGGAAGAATATCAAAGGATACGGGGATAAGGCAGGGAATAGGGATGAGAATAGAATGAGCCAGTTGAAGAGCTGGCACGATGGGTCGAATGACCTTCTTTTGGCCTGTGACCCTTGGGATTCTCTGCTTAGTGGCCAAAAGCTGACAGTTTGGGACCGAGGGTCGCCCACTCTGGTTGGATGTAGTCCAGGAGGTTTCATCACATGACCTCCTGCCTCCAACTGCCCCGCCCCCACCCTCCCGCCATTGGTCGCCCGACACGTCCACCCTCACGGCGCCCCGCCTTCCCACGGCCAATCGGAAAGCGAAAAGACTCTTCATTACCCGATTGGATGTCTCTTGACTGTCAGTCAAACACCCTTTCCCCACCCCCCACCCCGTCTCCAATATTTTTATAACTAATTAAACAGAAAGCGTTCAAAGTAAACAGAAAAAAAATACGCAATTTCTTTTAAGCCCCCTGTGATTTTTCTCCCGGGGCGTCGCTGGCTAGTGGTGTCCCGGAGATTAGTCTACAATTCCTGGAGACTCCAGGCCAATCCTGGAGGGTTGGTGACCCCTAGTGGGTACCCCGAACCTCTTTCTACTCGGACCTCTTCTTCTTCTTAGGCAGTCCCTCGGAACCGAGGATGACTTGCTTCCACACTAAAAATGAGTTCTCAGGTGACTGATGAGTCCAATGCGGGACCTACAGTCTCTGTCACAGGTGGGGCAGACGGTGGTTGAAGGGGCGGGTGGGTGGGGTGCTTGGGTTGACGTGCGCTCCTTCCGCTGCTTGCGCTTGGCTTCTGCTTGCTCCCGGCGAAGAGGCTCAAGGTGTTCAGCGCCTTCCCGGAAGCTTCTCCTCCACTTTGTGCAGTCTTGGGCCAGGGATTCCCAGGTGTCGGTGGGGATGTTGCACTTTTTCAAGGAGGCTTTGAGGGTGTCCTTGAAGCATTTCCTCTGCCCACCTGGGGCTCTCCTGCCGCGTCGGAGCTCTGAGTAGAGTGCTTGTTTTGGGAGTCTCGTATCGGGCATGCGGACGATGTGACCCGTCCATCGGAGCTGCTCGCGCATGGTCAAAGCTTCGATGCTGGGGATGTTGACCTGAGCGAGAACACTGACGTTGGTGCGCCTATCCAGCCAATGGATTTGCAGGATCTTGCGGAGACAGCGTTGGCGGTACCTCTCAAGTGCTTTGAGGTGCCTGCTGTACATGGTCTATGTCCTAGTGGAGCCGCCACTGGTAAATGAATCATTTCCTACATTTAAATTCATGCTGAAGTATATCTACTCTCTTTACAGGTAAAATTACTAAGTGGCATGAAGATTCTTCTGCAAATTCAACAGAATTGTCACTTCAAGTACCAAGAACTGCAGAATTCAGAAGCTGAAGTAAAGGTAGAGGACACGCACTGGGACTGGGCTTCTCTTGGGGTGGAGTCTCTGATTACATTAGGCTCTGCCTCTGGAATGGGTGCAGTAGTGAACAGTGGTTACAATCCAGAGAACGTGAGTTCAAATCCCACCCGGGGCAGTTTGAGAATTTGAATTCAGTTTTAATTTTACAAATCAGCAAATAAAAAGCTGGCATCAGTAAAAGTGACCGCGAAGCTGTCGGAGTGTCGTTAGAAACCCAACTGGTTCACCAGTGACCCTTCAGGGAAGGGAACTTGCCGTCCTGGCTTCCATATGACTCCAGTCCCACACCAACATGGTTGACTCTTAACTGCCCTCTGTAGTAGGCCTAACAAGCCACTCGATCATATCAAACTGTTACAACGGTGCAAGAAGAAGGCCCACCACCGCCCGCCGTCTTCTCAAAGGCAACTAGGATTGGGCAGTAAATGCTGGCCTTGCCAGCGATGACCATATCCCAAGTGGGCCAGGGTTTCAGGACCTGGACCAACGTCATAGTCCTGTCTGGGTTCTACGAGCACCATTCCCTAACATAAAAGGTAATCCAAAAGTCTTCTATAGGCATATAAATAGTAAACGGGCAGTAAGGGGAAGGGTGGGGCCAATTAGGAACCAAAGCGGAGACCGAGGCATGGGAGGCAGAGGGCATGGCTGAGGTACTAAATGGGTGCTTTGCATCTGTCTTCACCAAAGAAGATGCTGCTGCCAAAGTCATAGTGAAAGAGGAGGTAGTTGAGATACTGGATGGGATAAAAATTGATAAAGAGGAGGTACTAGAAAGGCTGGCTGTACTTAAAGCAGATAAGTCACCAGGACCGGATGGGATGCATCCTAGGATGCTGAGGGAAGTTAAGGTGGAAATCGCGGAGGTACTGGCCATAATCTTCCAATCCTCCTTAGAAACAGGTTGGTGCCAGAGCACTGGAGAATTGCAAATGTTACACCCTTGTTTAAAAAAGGGTGTAAAGATAAACCCAGCAACTACAGGCCAGGCAGTTTAACCTTGGTAGTGGGGAAGCTTTTAGAAACGATAATCAGGGACAAAATTAACATTCACTTGGACAAATGTGGATTAATTTAGGAAAGCCAGCACAGATTTGTTAAATGCAGATTGTGTTTAACCAACTTGACCGAGTTTTTTGATGAGGTAACAGATGATCACAATGCGGTTGATGTGGTGGACATGAGGCGTTTGATAAAGTGCCACATAATAGGCTTGCCAGCAAAGTTGAAGCCCATGGAATAAAAGGGACAGTGGCTGCCTGGATACGAAATTGGCTAAGTGACAGGAAACAGAGAGTCGTGGTGAACGGGTGTTTTTCGGACTGGAGGAAGGTATACAGTGGTGTTCCCCAGGGGTCGCTACAAGGACCACTGCTTTTCTTGATATATATTAATGATTTGAACTTGGGTGTACAGGGCACAATTTCAAAATTTGCAGTTGACACAAAACTTGGAGGTATAGTGAACAGTGAGGAGGAGAGTGATAGACTTCAGGAAGACATAAACAGGCTGGTGAAATGGGCGTGGCAGGTGAAATTTAACGCAGAAAAGTGCAAAGTGATACATTTTGGTAGGAAGAACGAGGAGAGGCAATATAAACTAAAGGGTACAATTCTAAAGTGGGTGCATGAACAGAGAGACCTGGGGGTATATGTGCACAAATCATTGAAGGTGGCAGGGCAGGTTGAGAAAGCGGTTAAAAAAGCATATGGGATCCTGGGCTTCATAAACAGAGGCATAGAGTTCAAAAGCAAGGGGTCTAGACAGAGTAGATAGAGAGAAACTGTTCCCATTGGCGGAAGGGTCAAGAACCAGAGGACACAGATTTAAGGTGATTGGCCAAAGGACCAAAGGCGACACGAGGAAAAACTGTTTTACGCAGCGAGTGGTTAAGATCTGGAATGCACTGCCTGAAAGGGTGGTGGAGGCAGATTCAATCGTGACTTTGAAAGGGGAATTGGATAAGTATCTGAAGGAAAAAAAATTGCAGGGCTACGGGGAAAGGGCGGGGGAGTGGGACGAGCTGAAGTGCTCTTGCAGAGAGCCGGCATGGGCTCGACGGGCCGAATGGCCTCCCTCTGTGCTGTGACCATTCTATGATTCTATGTTTCTATGATTGTCGGATCATGGGATGAATCCTGATTAATGCTTTCTGCATTCTCTGCAACCCACCCAGCCAAAGGCTTGGTTCGAAAGGGTGACGTTGCAGCGACTCTATCACCACACTCAGCAATTTACTGATACATTTTCTCAGTTTCCCTCCTAATCTTGAAAACATCACTTGAATCACCTCAAGGTCTTCCATTTTCCCGAAGGAGACAAGGCCAACCCCCTCCCACGTTCCCGATAACAGGAATTGTTGCTGTTGCTCACTCCTGTACCTTATGAAGACAATGATATCCAGCCCATAACCTGGTGACCAACAAGCTCTAGATCTCTTTCCTCTTTCAGTAGCACTCACAGTACAGGCTACTGGCTGGCACTTAGCGGTAGGATTCCTTAATTTACTGATAACCTAATTCCCTGATAACAGGAATTCTTCCCTAACTCTGAGGTCAATTGTAGACTCCTCTCTCCCTCAAATTTGGCCAAGATTAGCTAACAACACAGGCCGGGAGTTGAACCTCTCTGGCTCAGCTGTTCACCACCTTAAGGCGGCTGGTCACTTCTTATCACCACCCTGTACTTCTTGCCCACCCAACTCCCTCTCTACGCCCCTTCCTCCTCTCACACTGATTATAGAAACATAGAACATAGGAGCAGGAGTAGGCCATTCGGCCCTTCGAGCCTGCTCCACCATTCAATATGATCATGGCTGAACCTCTATCTCAATACTATATTCCCGCTCTCTCCCCATACACCTTGATGTCTTTTGTGTCTATGCTTCACTGATCACAATTAATTTGTGTACCTTGGCTCAATGGTATCACGGGATCTTTTACATCCACCTGAGAGAGCAGACGGGGCCTCAATTTATCGTCTCATCCAAAAGGCGGCACCTCCGACAGTGTAGAACCCCCTCAGCACTGCACCGGGAGCGTCAGCCTGGATTCTGTGCTCAAGTCTCTGGAGTGGGGACTTGTTGCCGGATTTTTAATCCGTGGTGCTGCTCTGGTGGAGCTGGCAACTCCCTCAGAACCCCCTCCACCGTCTCTGTCATTTCCTGGTCCCTCCTGACCCTGGTTGGTGGGGTGGATGCTGGGGGTGGGGGGTGAGTGGCGGTGTCTGCTGTCTTCTGGGAACATAACTGTACAGCATACGGCACACCACCGTCGATTTGGAGCCCTATTCGGGATTGCGTTACATTACAAAGCGCTTATGATGCTGGACTAGCAAACCAAGGGGTGAGGAGTTCAATCTCACCATGTGATGAAATAGAGCTCCATAAATCTGATAAACTCTGGACTGCCATCAGATCCAACTAGTCCATCAATGTCTTTCAGCAATAGGGAACCTACCAGGTCTGGCCTACACACGACTTCAATCCCATACTATGTGATTAACCCGTAACACTCGGTTGTACGGGCAACTGATCTGTATCTTAACTCCATCTACCCGCCTTGGTTCCATATCCCTTAATACCCTTGTCTATATAAATGCAAGTCTTTCCTTATTTGTTTCTTTAACAAAAGTCTATCGATCCCAGTTTTGACATTTTCAATTGACCCCCAGCTTTTTGGGGGAGAGAGTTCCAGATTTCCACCACCCTTTGTGTGAGGAAGTGCTTCCTGACATCACCCCTGAACGGCCTGGCTCTGATTTTAAGGTTACGCCCCCCCCTTGTTCTGGACTCCCCTCACCACCAGAGGAAATAGTTTCTCTCTATCCACCCTATTAAATCCTTGAATCGCCTTAAACAATCTGACCATGGTTTGGAATTTCAGATGCAGATCAATCGGTTGAAAGGTAACCTATCGAAGAAGTTCTCGGAGTGGAGGAAGAGCCTGGAAGGAGATGAAGAAAATGTGCTGAAAATGATTGAAGAGGAGGGGCTCCGATTGTTGACACAGAGCTCCACCTGTTCCGAAACGTTAGACAAGAGGATGAATCAGATTAGGCTGATAGATGATGAAGTACAGAATCTGGTACAAAGGGACCCTCTGTTGTTTATCCAGGTACCTCTATTAATAATACATTAAAATGCTTTTTTGACATTATAAATTTGCAGGTCCACATTCAGAATGGAAACTGTCTCTGTAAACTTGTCCTCCTCCCAGTGATGGGACTGTACTGCCACCACTGGTTGGATGGTGTAATTATAGCAGGACAAGTTGACCAAGGCTGTTTCCATTCTAACTGTGGAGCTTATAATGGTAATAACATAGAAACATAGACGATAGGAGCAGGAGTAGGCCATTCGGCCCCTCGAGCCTGCTCCGCCATTCAATGAGATCATGGCTGATCATCCAAATTCAGTACCCTGTCCCTGCTTTCTCCCCATATCCCTTGATCCCCTTAGCCTTAAGAAATATATCTAACTCCTTCTTGAATATATTTAATGAATTGGCCTCAACTGTCTTCTGTGGTAGAGAATTCCACAGGTTCACCACTCTCTCGGTGAAGAAATTCCTCCTCATCTCAGTCCTAAATGGCTTACCCCTTATCCTTAGACTGTGACCCCTGGTTCTGGACTCCCCGACCATCGGGAACATCCTTCCTGCATCTAGTCTGTCTAGTCCTGTTAGAATTTTATACGTTTCAATGAGATCCCCTCTCATTCTTCTAAACTCTAGCGAATATAGGCCTAATCGACCCAATCTCTCTTCATACGTCATTCCTGCCATCCCAGGTATTAGTCTGGTGAATTTTCGCTGCACTCCCTCCATGGCAAGAACATCCTTCCTCAGATAAGGCGACCAAAACTGCACACAATACTCAAGGTGTGGTCTCACCAAGGCCCTGTACAACTGCAGCAAGACATCCTTGCTCCTGTACTCGAATCCTCTCGCTATGAAGGCCAACATACCATTTGCCTTCTTAACCGCCTGCTGCACCTGCATGCTTACCTTCAGCGACTGGTGCACAAGGACACCCAGGTCTCGTTGCACTTCCCCTTTTCCCAATCTATTGCTGTTCAGATAATAATCTGCCTTCCTGTTTTTGCCACCAAAGTGGATAACCTCGCATTTATCCACATCATACTGCATCTGCCATGCGTCTGCCCAATCGCCCAACCTGTCCAAATCGTACTGGAGTTTCTCGGCATCCTCCTCACAGCACACACGCCCACCCAGCTTTGTGTCATCTGCAAACTTGGAGATATTACATCTAGTGCCCTTGTCTAGATCATTAATATATATTGTGAATAACTGGGGTCCTAGCACCGATCCCTGCGGTACCCCACTAGTCACTGCCTTCCTCTCGGAAAAAGACCCCTTTATTCCAACTCTTTGCTTTCTATCTGCCAACCAGTTCTCTATCCAAGTCAGTACCTTACCCCCAATCCCATGTACTTTAACTTTGCACGCTAGTCTCTTATGTGGGACCTTATCGAAAGCCTTCTGAAAGTGCAAATACACCACATCCACTGGTTCTCCCTTATCTATTCTACCAGTTACATCCCCAAAAAATTCCAGTAGATTAGTCAAGCACGATTTACCTTTTGTAAATCCATGTTGACTTTGTCCGATCCTGTCACTGTTTTCCAAGTGTTTTCCAAATATAAACATTAAGGACAGGAATGACTTTAAAATGAGGATTGAATAACATCTGCACACCCTGTACCTGTAACACAGTCATCTGAAAACTATTTAGGTGGGAACCAGTGGATGTGGTGTATTTGGATTTTCAGAAGGCATTCGATGAGGTGCCACACAAGAGGTTATTAAACAAAATTAGGGCTCATGGGATTGGGGGTAATATACTCGCATGGATTGAGAATTGGTTAATGGACAGAAAACTGAGAGTAGGAATAAACGGGTCATTTTCGGGTTGGCAGGCTGTAACTAGTGGGGTACTGCAAGGATCAGTGCTTGGGCCTCAGCTATTCACAATCTATATCAATGATTTGGATGAGTGGACCAAATGTAATATATCCAAGTTTGCTGATGATACAAAGCTGGGTGGGAATGTAAATTGTGAGGAGGATGCAAGGAGGCTTCAAGGGGAAATAGACAGGCTATGTGAGTGGGCAAGAACATGGCAAATGGAATATAATGTGGAGAAATGTGAAGTTATCCACTTTGATAGAAAATAAAAAAATAACATTTTTTAAATGGTGAGAGGTTGGGAAGTGTTGGTATTCAGATGAACCTCGGTGTCCTTGTACACGAATCACTGAAAGTTAACACTCAGGTACAGCAAGCAATTAGGAAATGAAATGGTATGTTGGCCTTTATTACAAAGGGATTTGAGTATAACTGCCATTATACAGGGCTTTGCTGAGACCACACCTGGAGTATTGTGTACAGTTTTGGTCTCCTTACCTAAGGGAGGATTTACTTAACTTAGAGGGAGTGCAACAACTGATACATGGGATAAGGGGATTGTCACTTGAGAAAAGATTGAGTAGACTAGGCCTATGTTTCCTAGAGTTTAGAAGAATGAGAGGTGATCTCATTTAAACATACAAAATTCTTACAGGGCTTGACAGGGTAGATGCAGGGAGGATGTTTCCCCTGGCTGGGGAGTCTAGACCAAGGGTCACAGTCTCAGAATAAGGGGTCGGTCACTTAGGACTGAGGTGAGGAGAAATTTCTTCACTCAGAGGGTGGTGACTCTTTGGAGTTCTCTACCCCAGAGGGCTGTGGAGGCTCAGTCAATGAGTATATTCAAGACAGAGATCGATAGATTTATGAGCACTAAAGGGAATCAAGGGATATGGGGATGGGGCAGGAAAATGGAGTTGAGGTAGAAGATCAGTCATGACATTACTGAATGGCTCGATGGGCTGTATGGCCTACTCCTGCTCCTATTTCTTATGTTCTTATGTAAACCACACCTGGTCTTGTCTCCCCAGGTTGAACTTCATGGGAGGTCGACTAGTAACATATTAAAAATCTTATATCTGTGCGCACTTCCTGTATACAAAACCTTACTTCCTCTTTCTGTCACACTTTTGTGTCACCTTTTTCTCCCCATCATAAGTTCCTATGTCCAGATTTATAATGGAAACTGGCTATGTAAACATATCACGCTGTAATTACAGCCACCTACCAGCGGCGACGCTGTAGCATCTCAGTTTTTGCATTTCCCAGCTCCTCAGGAGTACGCAGCAGAGAACATTGAAACATAGAAGATAGGAGCAGGAGTAGGCCATTCGGCCCCTCGAGCCTGTTCCGCCATTTAATGAGATCATGGCTGATCATCCAAATTCAGTACCCTGTCCCTGCTTTCTCCCCATATCCCTTGATCCCTTTAGCCTTAAGAAATTCCTATATTCTAACCAACTTCAATACTCTACTTCCAAAATTGCCGTTACTTTTCCGTATTTAACTATAGATAAAATCCAAGCTTTTCTAAAAAATAAGGGGCAAAATGTATGACTTTAAAATGGGGACTGAATTATATCTGCGTGCAATTGTTCCCCGCCCTTTAACCCTCGCTTCACCTGAAGATTGGACATGGTGTTAACTCCTCACGTGTCACCCACTGGTATATTAAAAATCTAGTGTGCGCACATGTTTCCTGCTCACAAACTTTAATGCTCTATTGTCATGATTTTTTTTGGTCTTTTATATCAACAGTTAACAGCGAAAATGCCGGTGTAATCGGCTCCGGTGGAAATTTCCCTTGTGAACAGGTGCTGGTGATGCTGTGGTTGCAGGCTGGGGCCAGTAGGTGGCTCCACTGGATTCCCGTATCGCTGCATCCTCTGTGAGCAATGCCACGGGGTGGTCTGCTAATCCTCGGCCAACACGGATTAGCTGCTGGTGAACGAGGCCTTTCTCTGAGGCTGGCCATTGACCACCCGGCGTTGTTGGTGGGGCCTCACCCCTGACCCAGGTGCGCTGGTATCACCCCACGTCTGACGATTGGGTCCCTGCGACTCGCTCTGATGCACTGCACACTCTAATATCAGTCTAACTTTGTTTTATTTCACTGTGTGTTGACCTGGGAATTCAAAATGCTCTAACTTCCTCTCCTCTCCTTTCTCCCCCCTACAGAAATCTAGCCAGCTCCTTTCGAAGTAAGTTTCTTTCGGTCGTACAGTAACTAACTGCCGCTGCTCGGGAACCATCGCCCACGTCTGACAGAAGGGTTATTAACGTTAGCAAAACCACAGCGGGGCAGACTGTCTGCTTTAGCGTGGCCCGGGTATAAGGCACGGCCTGGGCGGAGAGGCAGTCGGGCCGGGAGGATCGCAGGACAGCCGTAAGGGAGCCCGCCCTATTTTAAAAGACTTAACCATATTCAGTGACGTTAAAAGGCCCTTTTACCATCAGCTGTGAGAGGCTACACATCTGGGGAAGCAAGGACCAATGTCCGGTGTATTTGTTATTGAACCCGTGACCAACTCCAAGACCCAATCACCCATCACCTTTGTGCTCGCTGATCTACATCGGCTTCCGGTCCACCAACCCCGCGATGATTAAAATTCTCATTCTGGTGTTCAAATCCCTTCATGACTGACGTAAGAAAACTACTAGGCACTTGGTCTAAGCATTAAACAAAGCTTTAATCAACTGTTTTACAACATGGAGGTCTAGTTGTGTCCTTCACTAGTTCCTGTTAAGAATGTCCTGCGCAAGCTGGGCCAGTGTCCGAGTATTTATACTCTCCCTGGACAGCGCCACCAGCAGACCGCTCAGTTGATTCATGTCAATGACCTCGTCCCTCCCTAACCTTTGCCAGCCCTACAACCCTCCGAGATCGCTGCGCTCCTCCAATTCTGGCCTCTTGTGCATCCCCACTCCCTTCCCAACACCATTGGCGGTCGTGCCTTCAGCCATCTGGGCCGTAAGCTCTGCAATTCCCTCCACAAAGTTCTCCACACAGGGCTGATGGATGAATGAGCCTTGGTGCGAGTTGGGATACAGGCAGAAGAGTTTTTGGGATGAGTTGAAATTTATAGAGGGTGCAAGGCGGGAGGCCGGCCAGGCGAGTGTTGGAATAACCGAGTCTGGAGGTAACCAAAGCACAGATGAGGGTTTCAGCAGCAGATGGGCTGAGGGAGGGGTGGAGACGGGTGATATTACGGAGCTGGAAGTACTGAAGACAATGGCTTTGGCCTTCCTAAGGTTTATAGGATAAATTTAGGCTTATCTGAGATTGGATGTTGGACAAGCAGTCTAACAACACAGTGGCAGTTGAGGGGTTGAGAGAAGTGGTGGTGAGGTGGTCCTGGGTGTTGTCAGCGTACATGTGGAACCTGACGCTGTGCCTTTGAATGATGTCACCGAGGGGCAGCATGTAGATGAGAAATAGTCCTCATTTGAGAGGCTCCTTAAAACCGACCGCTTTGACCAAACATTTAGTCACCCATCCTGATGTCTCCTCCTTCTGGTGTCAATTTGTGTCTGATTACTCTCCCGTGAAGCACCTTGGGATGTTTTCCTACATTAAAGGCGCTTTATAAATGCTGTGTGGTATTGAACGCAAGTTCAGCTTCCTCTGAGTGTGTGTGTGTGTGTGTTATTAATGGCAGTGATCTCACAGCGGCTCATTCCTACACTTACATTTACCTGGGTTTATGACACTGTTGGTTACCTAACTGTTAGACCAGTTACACCAGCGTGTACAGTTCAGGGAGTGACCCCCAGTTATAATCTGAACTATTGTATTATGAGCATCTCCTGGCTGACGGTGACGTCAGTGTGTGACGGGTGGAAACCCGGCAGGTGAAGAGTTAAAATGTCCCGTCCTCCCCCCGGCGTGTCTGAGCGGGCAGGGTCCTGACTGACATGGGCAGATGGTGGGGGGAGGGGAAGGGGGAGTGGGGGGTGGGGGTCTGATGACGTCAATGGAAGCCTGACGATGATGTCATGTTCCTCCGGGCCCCACAGGGAAGCCTTAGGCCTCCCCTGCCCCGAACTCCCCCATCCTCCCCATTCTGTCCTCCGAAACCCTCCCGTGAAGCCCCTTCCCCACACGGGCCAGCAGCCAGGCAGTGGCGGGCTGCCCAATTTCCGCCAGGCCACACGGCAATGAGGGGCCTGACGGTTAGAACCGGGGCAGCCTAGGGCGGGTCGGAAACTACCTGAGTCCCGGGGGTTCCTGCTGGGAGTTACTACCCACCCCATACAGACTGAGGCCTGGCTCTCCCTTGGCCTGTTGGAAACATGGCAGGGCAGGACATGCCACCTGGCACCTGACTCCGGGGTGGTGGGGGAAGGGCCCTAAATCAGTAGGTGGGAATCCCGCCCAAAATTAATTGGCATTTGGAAAAGTATCGGCTAATAAATGAAAGGATTTATTAAAGGCAAATCATGTTCGGCTTACTTGATCAAGTTCGTTGGTGAAGTAAGTGAGGGTTGATGAAAGTAGTGCAGTTGATGTGTTATAGGCTTTCAAAAGGCGTTTGATAAAGTACCACATAACAGATTAGTTAGAAAAATTAAAGCGCGTGGGACTAAAGGGACAGTGGCAACATGGATACAAAATTGGCTAAGGGATAGAAAGCAGAGAGTAGTGGTGAACAGTTGTTTATCAGACTGGAGGGATGTTTACAGTGGTGTTCCCCAGGGGTCGGTATTGGGACTGTAGTGATCAATAACATGTCATTCTATAGTGGACACTAGGTGGAGCCGTAGAGCTGCGTACAGCTGTATATAGCTGTATGTATAAGACTACACTACCCAGCTGTATATATATTAAGACTACATTACCCATGAGGCACTAGGCTACCCACAAGGCAGCAGTCAAGACGGAAGCCTCTACAGATACAGTACCTAGTCCACATGTGCTCAATAAAAAGTCTAGCAAAAGCTAGCAGTGTTCATAATAAGAATGTCTATTTATTAATGAACATAACATGGTACCAGGGTGGTGAAGGTCTGCTGAAAATTGTGAAAAGCGACATGGAGAATTTGAAGCCACCAGAGCGTTTGAATCTCGAGGGAAATGTCGACTACAGTTGGCGGAATTTTAAACAACAATTCAAACTCTACATTGCAGCCATCGGATTCGGTATGAAGCCAAACACAAGGAAGATAGCGTTGCTGCTTACGGTTGCAGGCCCACAGGTGATAGAGGTATTTAATACATTTGTATTTAATCCAGTGGAGAACAGAGAAAAATTAGAAGATGTGCTAAAAAAATTTGATGCACATTGCTCTCCCAAAAAGAATGAGACGTATGAAAGATACATCTTCCGTTCTCGGACACAGCAACAAAATGAGACTTTTGATAGCTTTATAACTGATCTGAAACTGAAAGCACAGACATGTAATTTCTCTGAGCTGAAATCATCCATGATTCGTGACCAGATTGTGTTTGGTATTCATGATAAAAAAGTCAGGGAACGTCTGTTGAGAGAAACCGAACTAAAATTGGAAAATGCGGTGAAAATATGCCAAGCCAGCGAGCTAGCTCGAAAGCACACGAAGACTTTCAGTGAAACCAATAATGATGCGATTGTAATGAGTGATAATGCTGCTGTCGGTGCTGTGTCCTACAAGGGGAAGAAACGTGGGCAGAACAGAAATGAAAAGCAATCGGAGGATGAAATTTTTAATTGTAAATGCTGTGGTTACAAACACCAGTTAAGACAATGCCCAGCGTTTGGAAAAATGTGCACAAAGTGTAATGGAAAGAATCACTTTGCCAAACAATGCTTTTTAAAAGTAAAAACAACGAAAGGGCAACAAGTTAATGTGATTGAGGACACTGATTTAAGTGAGACATTTTTTGTAGGAATGGTGTCATGTGACGATATCAAAAAAGATACAGAAAATGTGCAGCCCTCAGAAATGGACAATGCTGAACATAAAGTCAATACAGTAAAAGTGGACAAATGGATGATCCCACTGCAGATAAATGGAGCATTAGTTACATTGAAACTGGACACTGGGGCAAAAGCAAACTTAATCAGTATGAGTGACATAAAAAATATGAAAGAAAAGCCCAAAATACAGAAAAAGTCAGTACTACTGAAGAGCTATAATGGACAGAAAATAGATAGCTTAGGTGTATGCAGACTTAAAGTGACAGTCAAAGACAAAGTGCATCATCTCATATTTTCTGTTGTGGCTGAAAGACTTGATTCGATACTAGGTGACAAAGCTTGTGAAGACTTAGAACTGGTCAAGAGAGTCTACCGTATAAACTGTGCCATAAGCAGACCAGATGACTCAGGTGATGAAGCAGAGAGCCCATCAAGGATGAAAAGGCCAAAGGGTATCCATGTCTTCAAAAAGCCATTTTCTCCAAGAAGAAAGAAAAAGACTTTAAGGTCAAAGAGAAGCCAAAGGAAGAAAAGCACAAAGAGGAAAAACACAAGGAGAAAAAGTCCAAAGATATAACCGCAGCAGATGTTGTTAAGCAGTGGAAAGAGAAAAAGAAAAAGAAGAAGCCTGCGCCAGAGCAGGAAGCAGTTCCGGTGGATACTCCTTCTTCCCTCAGGCCAATCTTTGGTGTTCCATTAGCCGAGGCTGCTGAAAGGACTATGCTGTATGATGGGATCCAGCTGCCAGCAGTTTTTCGAGAGTGCATTGACTACATTGAGGGTTATGGCATGAAGAGTGAAGGAAACACTGAAACCCTCTCCAAGCAAAGATCGCAAGGAGACCTCGAACTATACAAGAGCAGATTGATGACAATGCCGCAACTGCATCTTGTCATTCACCACCAGAACAATCTCATGAAGACACATCAGACTTACCCATGTTGAGAAGATCCACACGTGAAGTAAAAAAGCCTGATAGACTTAATCTTTGAGTACAATGTAAAGCTTTGAAAATGTGTTGACCGTTTTGAAAATGTTTATGTTTATAGAGCACTAACAAAAGTGTTACTGATATTATCTTTATTGTTTTCTTGAAAGTTGATTGATATTGATTTTGTTAAACCTCAAAGAAAGGGGGATGTAGTGATCAATAACATGTCATTCTATAGTGGACACTAGGTGGAGCCGTAGAGCTGTATATAGCTGTATGTATAAGACTACACTACCCAGCTGTATATATATTAAGACTACATTACCCATGAGGCACTAGGCTACCCACAAGGCAGCAGTCAAGATGGAAGCCTCTACAGATACAGTACCTAGTCCACATGTGCTCAATAAAAGGTCTAGCAAAAGCTAGCTGTGTTCATAATAAGAATGTCTATTTATTAATGAACATAACAGGGACCACTACTCTTTTTGATATATATTAATGACCTGGACCTGTTTGTAGATGACACGAAACTCGGAAATGTAGTAAACAAGGAGGAGGATAGTGACAGACTTCAAGAGGACATAGACAGACTGGTGAACTGGGCAGATACATGGAGCATGAAATTTAACGCAGAGAAGTGTGAAGTGATACATTTTGCTAGGAAGAATGAGGAGAGACAATATGAACTAAATGGTACAATTTCAAAGGGGGTGCAGGAACAGAGAGACCTGGAGGTGTATTTTTGAAGGTGGCAGGACAAGTTGAGAAGGTGTTCAGAAAGCATATGCTGAAACCATCATCCACGTTACCCCTGGACTTGACTATTCCAACATTCTTCTGGCCGGCCTCCCATCTTCCACCCTACATAAACATCCAAAGCTCGGCTGCCCGTGCCCTAACTTGCACCAATCCCCTTCACCCATCACCCCTGTGCTCGCTGACCTACATTGGCTCCTGTTCCGGCAACGCCGCGATTTTACAATTCTCATCCTTGTTTCCAAATCCCTCCAGGGCCTCGCCTCTCCCTATCTCTCTAACCTCCTCCAGCTCCATAACCCTCCGAGATCTCCGCGCTCCTCCAATTCTGGCCTTTTGCGCATCCCCTATTTTAATCGCTCAACCATCAGTGGCTGTGCTTTCAGCTACTTAGGCCCTAAGCTCTGGAATTCCCTGCCTAAACCTCTCCTACTCGCTACCTCTCTTTCCTCCTTTAAGACGCTCCTTAAAACCTACCTCTTTGACCAAGCTTTTGGTCAGCTGCCCGAATATCTCCCTATGTAGCTCTGTGTCAAAATTTGTTTGATAACACTCCTGTGAGGCGGGGAGATCCAATTCGGATTTGTGACGGGATGGATTGTATAAACGGGGTCTCTGGAACTTAGGAACAGGAGGAGGCCATTCAGCCCCTCGAGCCTGTTCCGCCATTCAATTAGATCATGGCTGATCTGTACCATAACGCCATCTACCCACCTTGGTTCCGTGTCCCTTAATACTCTTGCCTAACAAAAATCTATCAATCTCAGTTTTGCAATTTTCAATTGACCCCCAGCCTCAGCAGCTTTTTGGGGGAGAGAGTTCCAGATTTCCACTACCCTTTGTGTGGAGAAGTGCTTCCTGACATCACCCCTGAACGGCCTGGCTCTAATTTTAAGGTTATGCCCCCTTGTTCTGGACTCTCCCTCACCAGAGGAAATAGTTTCTCTCTATCCACCCGATCAAATCCTTTAATCCTCTTAAACACCTCAATTAGATCTTCTATACTCGAACTGTAATTCACTGCCTAAAAGGGCGGTGGAAGCAGATTCAACAATAACTTTCAAAAGGGAATTGGATAAATACTTGAAAAGGAAACATTTTGCAGGGCTGTGGGGAAAGACCAGGGGGGAGCGGGACTAATTGGGCAGCTCTTTCACAGAGCCGGCACAGGCAGGATGGGCCGAATGGCCTCCTTCTGTGCTGTATCATTCTAGGATTCTATGATAACTTCTTCTGTGGCTCGGTGTCAAATTTAGTTTGATAATGCTCCTGTGAAGCACCACGGGTCCAATGTTCCCTATAAGCTGCGCGGTCCCTGTGGCTGCGCAGCGCTCTGCAGCTCCCGCGCAGCCGGCTCACCGGCTGTTAAATAGGAAAAAAAACGCGCATGCGCAGTATTTTGATTGGGCCGCACAGCCCCTTAAAGGGACTGTGCACCCCCCAAAAAAAAATTAAAGGGAACATTTCTTGGGACGCTTTGCTCTGTTAAAGGCGCTGTACAAATGCAAGTTGTTGTTGTTAAAAGGATTGTTCGCTCTTTCGCTGCAGGACCGCTGAGCTTCAAAGCCAACAACATCCAAAAGTTCAGAAGAATACGTTGAACATACGTTTTATATCCAAACACGTCAAGGAATTGATCGATAAATCTATGGTATACCACTCGGTTATATTGAGCATGATAGGTAAGTGAGTGCAACCTTTATGAATACAAAGAGCCCACAGCAATCCTTTTCCATATCCTGGCAACATCCATAATCACCGCAAGAAAGAAGACAGACTTTGGCAGACACAGAAGCATAATTAGAGATAGGCAGACAGACACAGATGGACATAGATGCAAACAGATCATAGAATCATAGAATAGTGCAGTACAGAAGGAGGCCATTTGGTCCATCGAGTCTGCGCCGGCTCTTTCGAAGAGCAATCCAGTCAGTCCCACTCCCCCGCTCTTTCCCCATATCCCTGCAATTTTTTCTCCTTCAAGTATTTATCCAATTCCCTTTTGAAGGCTACTATTGAATCTGTATCCACCACCCTATTGGGCAGCGCATTCCAAATCCTAACCACTCGCTGTGTAAAAATGTTTTTCCTCTTGTCGCCTCTGGTTCTTTTGCCCATCACCTTAAATCTGTACCTTCTGGTTATCGACCCTTCAGCCATTGGAAACAGTTATCTTTATTTACTCTATCTAAACCCTTCATAATTTTAAACACCTCTATCAAATCAGACGTAGATACTTAGGACAGAGAACATAAGAACATAAGAAATAGGAGCAGGAGTCGGCCATTTGGCCCTTCGAGCCTGCTCCGTCATTCAATAAGATCATGGCTGATCTGATCTTGGGCTCAACTCCACTTTCCCGCCCGCTCCCTTTGACTCCCCTGTAGCTCAAATATCTGTCTATCTCCGCCTTGAATATATTCAATGACCCAACCTCCACAGCTCTCTGGGGTAGAGAATTCCACAGATTTACGACCCTCTGAGAGAAGAAATTCCTCCTCATCTCTGTTTTAAATGGGCGACCCCTTATTCTGAAACTATGCCCCCTAGTTCTAGATTCCCTTACGAGGTGAAACATCCTCTCAGCATCTACCCTGTCAAGCCCCCTCAGAATCTTATATGTTTCAATAAGATCACCTCTCATTCTTCTAAACTCCAATGAGTATAGGCCCAACCTGCTCAACCTTTCTTCATAAGACAACCCCCTCATCTCTGGAATCAACCTCGTGAACCTTCTCTGAACTGCCTCCAATGCAAGTATATCCCTCCTTAAATAAGGAGACCAAAACTGTACGCAGTATTCCAGGTGTGGTCTCACCAACGCCCTGTACAGTTGTAGCAAGACTTCCCTACTTTTATACTCCATCCCCCTTGCAATAAAGGCCAATATTCCATTTGCCTTCCTAATTACTTGCTGTACCTGCATGCTAACTTTTTGTGTTTCATGTATGAGGACCCCCAGATCCCTCTGTACCGCAGCATTCTGTAGTCTATTTAAATAATAATTCGCTTTTTTAATTTTCCTACCAAAGTGGATAACCTCACATTTTCCCACATTATACTCCATCTGCCAATTTTTGCCCACTCACTTAACCTATCTATATCCCTTTGCAGACTCTTTGGGCTGGATTTTCCTAAGCCCCTGGAGTCGGGTTGGAGGTGTGCGGGCGATAAAAATCGGAGATCCGGGGGTCCTGACCCCATCCCGCCTCCAACCCGCTCCATGTCAATTTCATAGGAGTCGGGTTGCCGACAAGTGCTGGAACCCGACTCCCAGAGGCGGGAAGGGATTAAAGGCAATTAAACTGCCTGTTAACAGGTAGTTAACAGGTAGTTTTTTGCCTATTCGCGATTTTTATTGCTGGTTTGTGGGCTTCCCGACAGCTCCAAACCACGAAAAGTTTTCGAGGCGGGACGTGGGTCTGAGGTTTTGGAGGGGTCGAGATGCCCAGTGTTCAGGTGAGTGAGGGGTGCAGGAGTGCAAAGGTAAGTGTTTTGCAAGTGTTTAAAGTGTTTAAATAAGTTTAACTTACTTTTACTTACCTTTACAGGAGTCCTGCATTCCGGTGTCGGGAGTCGGCTGCAAGAACCACAGAAGCGCCGATTTAAAAAAAAAAAATCAGCTTCTTGGTTTCTGCAGCAAAATGATTTTAAAGTTATCCTGAGAAAGGACTGAGGCTGAATTAGCAGTTTTTCAGTGCTTGACAGCTTCAAACAGCTGTTAAACACTGATATTTCATCTGCCAAAAGCTTTTGACAGATGAAATGTCAATCTCTGACGTCACCTGTTGCCGGGTGGCCCTTAATTGGCCTGCTGAGCCCACAGGGCGGGCTCAACAAGGTCAATCAGAGGAAAATCCAGTGGGTTGGCCACATCTCCATGGAGGCGGGACAACAAGCCCGAATGTGGGTTTCCCACCTCCAACCCGCCCCTGTAGCAAAATCCAGCCCTTTGTGTCCTCCTCACAACCTGCATTCCCACCTATCTTTGTATCATCAGCAAATTTGGCTACAGTACACGTGGTCCCTTCATCCAAGTCATTAATATAGATTGTAAATAGTTGGGGCCCCAGCACCGATCCCTGTGGCACCCCATTAGTTACAGTTTGCCAACCTGAAAATTACCCATTTATTCCGACTCTCTGTTTTCTGTTAGTTAGCCAATCATCTATCCATGCTAATATATTACCCCCAACTCCATGAGCTCTAATCTTGTGCAGTAACCATTTATGTGGCACCTTATTGAATGCCTTCTGGAAATCCAAATACACCACATCTACTGGTTCCCCTTTATTCACCCTGCTCGTTACATCCTCAAAGAACTCTAGTAAATTTGTCAAACATGATTTCCCTTTCATAAAACCATGCTGACTCTGCTTGATTGTATTATGATTTTCTAAATGTCCTGCTATTACTTCCTTAATAATGGATTCCAGCATTTTCCCAATGACAGATGTTAGGCTAACTGGCCTATAGTTTCCTGCTCTCTGTCTCCCTCCTTTCTTGAATAGGGGCGTTACATTTGCGGTTTTCCAATCTGCTGGGACCTCTCCAGAATCCAGGGAATTTTGGTAGATTACAACCAACCTTACACTATCTCTGCAGCCACTTCTTTTAAGACCCTAGGATGCAGGCCATCAAATCCAGGGGAGTTGTCAGCCTTTCATCCCATTAGTTTGCCTAGTACTTTTTCTCTAGTAATGGTGATTGTTTTAAGTTCCTCCCTCCCTATAGCCCCTTGATTATCTATTATTATTGGGATGCTTTTAGTGTCTTCTACCATGAAGACTGATACAAAATATTTGTTCAAAGTCTCTGCCATTTCCCTGTTTCTCATTATTAATTCCCTAGTCTCATCCTCTAAGGGACCAACGTTTACTTTAGCTACTCTCTTCCTTTTTATATACCTGTAGAAGCTCTTACTGTCTGTTTTTATATTTTTTGTTAGTATACTTTCATATTCTATCTTCTCCCTCTTTTCTTTTTTAGTCATCCTTTGCTGGTTTCTAAAAATATCTCAATCGTCTGGCCTACCACTAATCTTCACAACATTGTATGCCTTTTCTTTCAATTTGATACCATCCTTAACTTCCTTAGTTAGCCACAGATGGTTCATCCTTCTCATAGAGTCTTTCTTTCTCACTGGAATATATCTTTGTTGAGAGTTATGAAAAATCTCCTTAAATGTCTGCCATTGCTTAGCTACCATCTTAACCTTTAATGTATTTTCCCAGTCCACTTTAGCCAACTCTGTCTTCATACCTTTGCAATTGCCTTTATTTAAGTTTAGGACACTAGTTTCAGACCCAAGTTTCTCACCCTCAAACTAAATTTGAAATTCTACCATGCTATGATCACTCTTCCCTAGAGGATCCTTTACTAGGAGATCATTAATTAATCCTGTCTCATTACACATTACCAGATCTAAAATAGCCTTCTCCCTGGTTGGTTCCACAATGTATTGTTCTAAGAAACCAACAACAACAACAACTTGTATTTATATAGCAAATAAACCATCCCGAATACACTCTATGAACTCATCCTCAAGGCTGCTTTTGCCAATTTGATTTGTCCAATCTATATGAAGATTAAAATCGCCCATGATTATTGCAGTACCTTTCTTACAAGCCCCCAAGAGATGTGCATATGGGCACAGATGCGTGCATGTTGATATGGAAACACACACAGATACAGACAGAGACGCTGAGATTTTGAGAGGCAGCCAGCACAGAGACAGAAACACAGACAGACAATCAGACAGACACAGAGGCCTCGGTGTAGAATTTCCATTGTGTGTGTTCCTCAAGGGCCTGGAGCAGTTCACAGAGGGACATCTATCCAACCGTTTGTCCACAGCCCTCCTTGCGGGGTTGTCAGTTTAAGCCCTCAGGAAATATGCAAGAGGAGACCCTGTGTAGGCAGTTCGATTCTGACCCCAGAATATGGTTTGCAGCTTCTCCATTTATTTGTATTCGACCAAGTCCAGATACACACACTATCCTTAATCGGTAGACATACGGAGAAATAAATGATACTACTGTCATGAATCTTATCATTCATGAAGAAATGACTCATGAAGTAACACTGGGCGGCCAGCTGGTGGCGTCGTCCAAGGAGTATAAATACTCGGGCGTGGGCCCAGCTTGCTCAGGATGTTTCTGTAACCAGGAACTAGTGATGTAACTAGAAGCTCATGGTTTTGAAACAGTTGATTAAAGCCTTGTTTTATACTCAAACCAAGTGCTCAGTAGTCTTTTTACATCAACTATTGTTGCTCGCCTTTTTTTCCCCCTCCCACATGGCAGCTGTCCTTCATTCTGCCAGCACAATTCACACTCCATCTAGAGCCATCCTTTGTTTCTTAACCTGTCCCATTACCATCTCCTCTTGCCTTGACTATCTCTTAATGCCTCTTTTCTTCTCCTGCCTTCCATCCTATCACAGACCTTCCCTTTTGTTTTTTCATCCCCTCCCCCATTTCCCAGCCCCTAAACTTGCTTTAAAATCTGTTCCTTTTCCTGTTTGTTTCCAGTTCTGACGAAGGGTCATCGACCTGAAACGTTGACTCTGTTTCTCTCTCCATGGATGCTGTCTGGCCTGCTGAGTTTTTCCAGCGTTTTCTGTTGTTATTTTATATTAAATGATACTACCGTCTGTTCTTTCCCCGGCTAGAAACATAACGTTGCTGTCCCTTTCCAATCCTGACTCTCTCTACAACTTGTTCAGAAAAGCTTAAGATCTTTATAGTCTGTTTCTCACAGAATGCTGCCATTGCTGATTCATTATGGCATGACAAGTGTTATTGTGAACAAGACCCCCCCAGAAAGGATGTATTTCCTTCAAAACAACAGATGGCAACTTGTTTTCCATCCTGTACTTCCATTGTTCCATTTCTTATCTCAAAGCTGCCTTGGCTAAGTGTGGCCATGAAAACAAGTCAAGAGTCACAAATCTTGTATGTCCTGTCGTTTCAGCAAACGCCTAAACTACAATGTCAGCTAAATTGTACCCTGACAAATCAAACCTGGGAATGAACAACTTTTCACCGTTTTAACCATTTCATTAAGCAAAAAGAAACCAAAAACTTTAATCATATGAGATTAAACCAAATCCAAATCCTATGTATATATGTATACACAACTAGGATATCTTACACCTGCCATTACAGCGGGCTGCATGTAAGGGCTGACACATAGGCAGGTGGGATAGGAAATTCTGCTGCAGCTATTTAAAGGGCTGCAGCAGCAAACTACAGATTTTTTTTATATTTCCCCCTTGCCATACCGCATTCACGGATTATATTCTGTAATTGGTGAAAGAAATCAAATTACAGCTGGCACATTATACACAGAATTACATTGAATTTACAGCATAGAAACAGGCCACTTGGCCCAAGTGGTCTATGCCAGTGTTCCTGCTCCACACGAGCCTCCTCGTACCCCACCTCATCTAACCCTATCAACTTACCCTTCTATTCCTGTCTCTCTCATGTACTTCAATGCATCTGTGCTATTCACCTCAACTACTCCATGTGGTAGTGAGTTCCACATTCTCACCACTCTCTGGCTTAAAAGAAATTTCTCCTGGGATGATACCTGATACCTGGGATGGCAGGAATGACGTATGAGGAAAGATTGGGTCGATTAGGCTTATAGTCGCTAGAGTTTAGAAGAATGAGAGGGGATCTCATTGAAACTTATCAAATTCTAACAGGACTAGGCAGACTAGATGCAGGAAGGATGTTCCCAATGGCGGGGGAGTCCAGAACCAGGGGTCACAGTCTAAGGATAAGGGGTAAGCCATTTAGAACAGAGATGAGGAGGAATTTCTTCACCCAGAGAGTGGCGAACCTGTGGAATTCTCTACCACAGAAGGCAGTAGAGGCCAATTCATTAAATATATTCAAGAAGGAGTTGGATATATTTCTTAAAGCTAAAGGGATCAAGGGATATGGGGAGAAAGCAGGGACAGGGTACTGAATTTGGATGATCAGCCATGATCTCATTAAATGGCGGAGCAGGCTCGAGGGGCCGAATGGCCTACTCCTGCTCCTATCTTCTATGTTTCTCCTGAATTCCTCATTGGATTTATTAGCGACTATCTTATATTCATGACCCCGAGTTTTTGGACTCTCCCACAAGTAGAAACATCTTCTCTACATCTACCCCATTGAACCCCTTCATAATTTTCAAGACCTGCATCACTTTCCTGATAGTTCTAACCTCTCAGTTCTGAACAGTAGAATAAAAGAGTACACAAACAAGGAAAGTGACTGCACTGTTTCACCCAAATTAAAGATCCCTGGGTCGTGAACACAGTGAAGACGTTCAGTGCTGTGATGAGGCTGAGTGTTCAGCGACTTCCAATTACGTGCTTGCATTTTGCCCGAGAGGCAGAGATTTTAACGGCACTGAGATTACTTTTAAAAGCGGCCTCAGTAGGTTGCAAATGTAACGATGAACCAGCTGCAGAAATAATCTTATCTAGGGTAGCCTAATAACCTAAAAGGGATGAGGGACTTCAGTTATATGGAGAGACTCGAGAAGCTGGGATTGTTCTCCTTAGAGCAAGGAAGGTTACGGGGAGATTTAATAGAGGTGTCGAAAATCATGAGGGCTTTTTACATAGGATGTATGGCACAGAAACAGGCTATTCGGCACAACCAGTCCATGCTGGTGTTTATGCTCCACTCAAGCCTCTTCCCGTCTTTCCTCATCTAACTCTATCAGCATAACCTTCTGTTCCCTTCTCCCTCATATGCTTGTCCAGCCTCCCGTTAAATGCATCTATACTATTCGCCTCAACCACTCCCTGTGGTAGCGAGTTCCACATTCTTTGGGTAAAGAAGTTTCTTCTAAATTCCCTATTTGATTTCTTGGTGACTATCTTATATTGATGGCCTCTAGTTTTGCTCTTCCCCACAAGTGGAAACACTCTCTCTGTGTCCACTCTATCAAAACCTTTCATAATTTTAAAGACCTCGATTAGGTCACCCCTTTTGATAGCGAAATAAGGAGAAACTGTTTCCAGTGGCAGGGGTGTCGGTAACCAGAGGACACAGATTTAAGCCAATTGGCCAAACGAACCAGAGGGGGAGGTGAGGAGAATTTCTTTCTAAACACCGCACTGTTCCCTCTTGTTTCTACAATCTGTGACATTTTCAAGGGTGATGACATGTGGGATAAGATGTCGATAAAAAGATTACTTTGATGTTAGAAAACAAATAGGGGTGAAGCAAAACAAGAAGGAACAATCACTCCAGCGTACAGGGAAATCAGCAGAGATCCAGCACATCAATGTAGCAAACTCGAGTGGCAATTAGCCAGCACAAGCTGTCCCTCGGATGTAACCAGCTACTGGAGCAAATAGCTACAACTGTCCCTCGAATAGAGCAAAGAATACAGCCTAGAAATTAATGGTTTTTTTTGCAGGAATTAAAGGATAACTGAGAATTGCTTGTGTTTTTTTTCAGCGTCCTCAGGAATGCTGTTTGATTCCATTTTGTTTAAGTGGGGAGTCACATGGTGCCATATTGAAACATATAAGATACTGAGGGGGCTCGACAAGATGCAGAGAGGATGTTTCTCCTCGTGGGGAACTCTAGAACTTGGGGGCATAGTTTCAGAATAAATGGTCGCCCTTTTAGAACAGAGATGAGGAGAAATTTCTTCTCTCAGAGGGTCGTAAATCTGTGGAATTCTCTGCCCCAGAGAGCTGTGGAGGCTGGGTCATTAAATACATTTAATATAAGAAGTCACACAACACCAGGTTATAGTCCAACAGCTTTATTTGAAATCACAAGCTTTCGGAGTGCTGCTCCTTTGTCAGGTGAAGTGAAGAAATGCATATAGGCACAGCATATATAGTCAGAGAATACTGCCAGATGATTACAGGTAATCTTTCTAACTGCCCTTTATCACACCTCGGCAGAGAGATAATCACAGCAATCAAAGGTGTAAATGGTGTCCAAACAGGTCAGTCAGGAAAACATTACATCAAAGAACAATGAGGTGGGGTCACAGGGGGTCAAATGTTGCAGATGCTGGGGTCTGTATGAAAAACAAAAAACAAACAAAAAACTATTTTTTTGCTGGAAATCACAGCAGGTCCGGCCGCATCTGTGTAGAGAGAACAAGCCAATGACGACTCGAGTCTGGATGACTCTACGTCAGGTGGGGTTACATGTAGCGTGACATGAACCCAAGATCCCGGTTGAGGCCGTCCTCATGATACATTTAAGGTGGAGATAGACAGATTTTTGCGAGATAAGGGAGTGAAGGGTTATGGGGAGCGGGCAGGGAAGTGGCTTTGAGCCCAAGATCAGCCATGATCTTATTGAATGGCGGAGCAGGCTCGAGGGGCCAAGTGACCTATTCCGGCTCCTATTTTTTATGTTCTTATAGTGGCATGCAATGAACGGCTAAACAGCTTTCATTAAAGCAAGAGTCTCAGTCCAGTTGTTTCTTGAGAAACCGCTTCCACTGGGCAGGTGGATGGGTAACCAGAGGACACAGATTGAAGAAAAGTGGCAAAAGAACCAGAGGGGGAGATGAGGAGAATTTTTTTTTTTAACGCAGCGAGTTGTTGTGAACTGGAATGCGCTGCCTGAAAGGGCGGTGGAAGCAGATTGAATAGTAACTTCCAAAAAGGGAATTCGATAAATACTTGAAAAGGAAAATTTTTGCACGGCTATAAGGAAAGAGAAAGGGAGAATGGGACTGATTGGACAGCTCTTTCAGAGAGCCGGCACAGGCACGATGGGCCGAATGGCCTCCTTCTGTGCTGTATGATTCTATGATTTAATTGTGGAAATAGAAAGTAAGAGGCACAGGAAGTTCAATTTCGATGACCAGGCACCTAAGGCTCTGTTTCCACGAGTAAGGCTGCAGAAGAAGGGTATGTCCATCACAGGTTTGCCAAGAATGGAAAGGAACCTAAGCCAGTGAATGCAGTCTCATAAACCTGTTGGACCTGGGGGAGGGGAAGTGGGGGGATTTTGAAATCATCTGCAAGAAGGTGGGAGACCTGATAAATTCACCTTTTCTACCTTAGTCCTCTCATAAGAACATGGACGCTGTCAACACCCAGCTCTACCTCACCACCACCTCCCTCGGCCACTCAACTGACTCTAAATTGTCAGACTGCTTGTCCGACATCCAGTACTGGATGTGCAGAAATTTCTTCCAACTACATATTGGGGAAACCAAACCTATTGGGCTCGATTTTCCAAGCCCCGAAGAGGCGGGTTTGGAGGCGGGAGTGGTGGGAACATTGCAGAATCGGGGGGCAGGAACCCATCCCGCCCCCAACCCGCCTCCGTACCAATGTCCCAGGAGGCGGGTACCCGACCTGTGATGGGAGCCGCCTCCCCGAGGCGGGAAGGGGATTAGTGCCAATTAGCTGCCTGTTAACAGGTAGTTAACAGGCAGTTTTTTGCCTAATCCCTATTTTTAGCCCTGAAGTGTGGGCTTCCCGATGGCTCCGAACCACGCCAAGTTAGCGAGGCGGACCATCGGTCTACAGGGGTTGGAGGGGTCAAGATGTCCGTCGTGCAGGTGAGTGATGGGTGCATGTGTGCAGAGGTAAGTGTGTGAGGTGTGTGTAAAGTGTTTTAATAAGTTTTACTTACCTTTACTTTCTCCTGCAGGCTTCCTTCCTTCAGTTCTCGGGAGTCCCTCAGCTCACCGGCACAGAAAGCAGAATGGCCGCTGAACTGTCAAAAGCTGCAGCCTCTGCTTTCTGGTCTGGAGAGATCTCTAACTGAGTCTGAGTAGAAGGACTCACGTTAGAAGACAGATTGTCAGAGTTTGACAGCTTCACAGAGCTGTCAAACGCTGATTTTTCATCTGTCAAAAGCTCTTGACAGGTGAAATGTCAATCGCTGACATCACCAGTAACCAGGTGTCCCTTAATTGGCCTGCTGAGCCCGCTGGGCGGGCTTAACAAGGTCAATCAAGGGAAAATCGCGTGGGTTGGCCACAAGTCGATGGAGGCGGGACTACAACCCGAAAAGTGGGAGTCCCGCCTCCAAAAGCTCCCCATTGACAAAATCGAGCCCATTGTCTTCAGTCCCCGCCACAAGCTCCGTCCCCTAGCCACCGACTCCTTCCCTCTTACAAAAGCAAAATACTGCGGATGCTGGAAAACTGAAATAAAAACAGAAAATGCTGGAAATACTCAGCAGGCCAGGCAGCATCTGTGGAGAGAGAGAGAAAATCAGAGGTAACGTTTCAGGTCGATGACCTTGATCATCAACCTGAAACGTTAACTCTGTTTCTCTCTCCACAGATGCTGGCTGACCTGCTGAGTGTTTCCAGCATTTTCTGTTTTTAAGTTGACGCCATCCCTCTCCCCGGCAACTGTCTGAGGCTGAGCCAGACCGTTCACAACCTTAGTGTTGTATTTGACCCCGAGGTGAGCTTCCGACCACGTATCCACATCATCACCAAGACCGCCTACTTCCACCTCCATAACATCGTCCGTCTCCACCCCCACCTCAGCCCATCTGTTGCTGGAACCCCCATCCATGCCTTTGTTACCTCCAGACTCGACTATCCCAATACTCTCCTGGCCAGCTTCCCATCTTCCACCTTCCGTAAACTTCAACTCATCCAAAGCTCTGCTGCCCATGTCCTAACTCGCACCAAGCCCCATTCACCAATCACCCCTGTGCTCGCTGACCTACACTGGCTCCCGGTCGGTAACGCCTCGATTTTAAAATTTTTATCCTTGTCTTCAAATCCCTCCATGGCCTCGCCCCTCCCAATCTCTGTAATCTCCTCCGGCCCCACAATCTGGCGAAATATCTGCGCTCCTCTAATTCTGACCTCTTGAGTATCCCTGATTTTAATCGCTCCACCATTGGCGGCCGTGCCTTCAGCTGCCTAGGCCCTAAGCTCTGGAATTCCCTCCCTAAACCTCTCTGCCTCTCTACACCTCTCTCCTTTAAGACGCTCCTTAAAACCTACCTCTTTGACCAAGCTTTTGATCATCTGTCCTAATATCTCCCGATGTGGCTCGGCGTCAAATTTTGTTTGATAATCGCTCCTGTGAACCGTCTTGGGACGTTTTACTATGTTAGAGGCACTATATAAATGCAAGTTGCTGTTTGTTGTTACGATGCAGGGCTCGCACTGGTAAAGACTGGGAACCTTATCCTGAAGCTGTGAGTCGAGGATAGTGATGTAACCGAAATCTGTTTCCCTCTCCTTCTCTAGGCGAATGGGCAAGGCTCACCCTGGATCCCAAGACTGCGTACTGGTTCTTGACTCTCTCCGAAGATGCCAGGTCACTGACATTCGGATACGATTTGCAGCCCTACCCGTCCAATCCCGAGAGGTTCAGGACCTATCGTCAGATCCTCTGCTGCCAGAGCTTCACCTCGGGCTTCCACTCTTGGGTGGTGGAGGCCGACGGGATCGCCTGGGGAATAGGGATTGCGTACGGGAGCATAGCGCGGGAGGGAGACAGCTCTGATCTGACAAACAGCACGAAGGCATGGTGCCTCCACTTTAATCACGGCGCCCTCACAGCCAGTCACAACGAGCTACATGTCGACATCATTAGGAACCCAATATACAACATGTACCAAGTTGAGTTAGACTATGAGTCAGGGTGTGTGTCATTTTACCAGGTCGGTGAAATTCTGCAACACTTATACACATTTAAAACCACGTTCACTGAGCCTGTGTTTCCAGCATTTTCTTGTTTCTACATTTCCTCCTTAAGACTGTGCTAAATGGATTGTTACATAGTATTCAAGGCTCAGAAACAGGCCATTCGGCCCAACAGGTCCATGCTGGAGACTTAACTCAGTTACATCCCAATCTGGGGTTCATGGGTCGAACAAGTCGCACGGGGGGGGGGGGAGTCAAAGGTTATTATTCCTAGTAATATGTGAGGGGGGGGGAAGGGGAGCTGTAAGATCCTGCTCTTTATATTCCACTGATGTGTCGCTAATAGTTATCTCTAACCTTGATGGAACAGAGGAATCTTTAATACACGCAAGAAAACGCAAGGGTTTGATCTGAAATGATTTCTTCACCATTCCATTGGCCTCTCTGGGTGACGTGGGGATTTCTTTTTGACTGACCTCTGACACTGTCCCTTTAACTGATTGTGTTATTGGCCGATTCCTCCACTCCAGATATTTTCACTGACCGCTTCGCCAAGTAATCTCTGTAAAATGTTCTGAAGTGCTCTGTACCCGCCTTCCGGCGTCAAGATTTTCTTCAGTAAAAATAAACTGTGAATCCTCCAGCTGTAAGCTTCATTCTCCTTTTGGTTGTGAAGTGTAACAAGCGGTAAACACAAGAGCAAAATTGCTAGCAGGTCAAAGTCGACCACGAAATGAGTGTCTGTGCCTCAAGTTTCCGCGGGGGGGGGGGTTGTGGAGTTTCCTGATCTCCCGCCGTAACTTTGACGGAAACCCCGATAGGACCCTCCACCGCCCCCCTCACCCCCACCACCCCACTGTGTAAATTCACTCCCATCATAAAAATGGTCTAACATAGAAACATAGAAGATAGGAGCAGGAGTAGGCCATTCGGCCCCTCGAGCCTGCTCTGCCATTTAATGAGATCATGGCTGATCATCCAAATTCAGTACCCGGTCCCTGCCTTCTCCCCATATCCCTTGATCCCTTTAGCCTTAAGAAATATATCCAACTCCTTCTTGAATATATTTAATGAATTGGCCTCAACTGCCTTGTGTGGTAGAGAATTCCACAGGTTCACCACTCTCTGGGTGAAGAAATTCCTCCTCATCTCTGTCCTAAATGGCTTACCCCTTATCCTTAGACTGTGACCCCTGGTTCTGGACTCCCCGACCATCGGGAACATCCTTCCTGCATCTAGTCTGTCTAGTCCTGTTAGAATTTTATAAGTTTCAATGAGATCCCCTCTCATTCTTCTAAACTCCAGTGAATATAAGCCCAATCGACCCAATCTCTCTTCATACGTCATTCCTGCCATCCCAGGTATCAGTCTGGTATTAGGTCTGAGAAACATTTGGACAGACCTAAGTCTGCACTGAGCTGGGTCCATAAACATGTACATGTGGAGATTTAAGTGTTCTGCATCAAACAAGGGCAGTTAGGGCAGTATATGTGTTATATAAGTACATAAGATTTTTTAGAAACAGGCAAAGTGTCATAGGGCCCAACAGAAACCAGCCCCTTCTTACAGACCTTAATCCCCGCCTAGAAACATAGAAACATAGAAGATAGGAGCAGGAGTAGGCCATTCGGCCCCTCGAGCCTGCTCCGCCATTCAATGCGATCATGGCTGATCATCCAAACTCAGTACCCTGTCCCTGCCTTCTCCCCATATCCCTTGATCCCCTTAGCCTTAAGAAATATATCTAACTCCTTCTTGAATATATTTAATGAATTGGCCTCTACTGCCTTCTGTGGTAGAGAATTCCACAGGTTCACCACTCTCTGGGTGAAGAAATTCCTCCTCATCTCTGTCCTAAATGGCTTACCCCTTATCTTTAGACTGTGACCCCTGGTTCAGCATATCCCTCAAACCTTCTCTCCCCAGAAACATAGCTTTGTGTCTCAGTCTGTCCACTTCCACCCATTCTATTACCCTGGTATTTCAAATAAAATGATTCTGGCTGATTTCCCTTCTAACCTCCTAAATTAAAGACTGTGGAAGTATTTTAAAGGTCAATCATGATAAAATCAGGCAGCCTTGCACAGGAAGGGGGGTGGGGGAAGAAGAGAAGAGAAGCAATAATTGGGCCCAGAACTCCCACACAGAATAATGATTTGTTAATACCCAATTGATATACCTATCAATTCATCCAATGAAAAGCGACGAGTTAAGAAAGTAACTATAGGTTTTTATTGGCTAAATAACAGAGCCCACCCTCGTGGGTGATCGGATCCAACAAGGAGGAATACCAGCCAGTCGACCACCTTTATACCTGGGCAGGTAGGTGGAGTCATGGGCGGAGTCAGCAGTGGTCAGCCCAGGTATAACAGTGTGACAAGAGGCGACCTCATATAGTGATACAACAGTGTGAACAGTGATAACCATAGAGTAACGATATAACAGTGATAACTATAGTGTAACGATAGTGAACGATAAAAGTGGTTTACCACACCAATAAGCTCAGAACTTTGAATTTTCGACTGAATCTGCATTATCTGCAGAGTCTCACAAAGTTAGGGCTTTCGTGTTGTAATGATAAGCCCACAACTGGCCGAGGTACTGGCCATAATCTTCCAATCCTCCTTAGATACGGGGGTGGTGCCAGAGGACTGGAGAATTGCAAATGTTACACCCTTGTTCAAAAAAAGGGTGTAATGATAAATCCAGCAACTACAGGCCAGTCGATAATGGGGAAGCTTTTAGAAATGATAATCCAGGACAAAATTAACAGTCACTTGGACAAGTGTGGATTAATTAAGGATGAGGGACTTCAGTTACATAGAAACATAGAAGATAGGAGCAGTTACGTGGATAGACTGGAGAAGCTGGGGTTGTTCTCCTTAGAGCAGAGAAGGTTAAGAGGAGATCTGATAGAGGTGTTCAAAATCATGAGGGGTCTGGACAGAGTAGATAGAGAGAAACTGTTCCCATTGGCGGAAGGGTCGAGAACCAGAGGACACAGATTTAAGGTGATTGGCAGAAGAACCAAAGGCGACATGAGGAAAAAAAATTTTACTCAGCGATTGGTTTGGATCTGGAATGCACTGCCCGAGAGGGTGGTGGAGGCAGACTCAATCACGGCTTTCAAGAGGGAATTGGATAAGTACTTAAAGGAAAAGAATTTGCAGGGCTACAGGGAAAGGGCAGGGGGAGTGGGATTAACTGAAGTGCTCTTGCAGAGAGCTGGCACGGGCTCGATGGGCTGAATGGCCTCCTATCGTGCTGTAACCATTCTATGATTCTACGAACTGTATAGCTCACCTTTGCGATCCAGATGCTACCAGAACTGAAATCGCTCTTTTTTACACAGGATGATGAGATAGCTACAGGTCAGGAAGGGCCTTGAGCCCATCTTAGCTGATCCATCCATCCAAGAAAGACCCTGCAGATCCTCATTACCTCATACAACTGCTTCTTAAATGGTTGCATGGCTTTCGCCTCCACTAGTCCGTCCAGGAGTCCGTTCCATGTGTTGGTGCAAAGAAGAGCTTCATGACATTGTGCATAAATGTAGCCTTCGCTCGTTTGAACTATGATTCTACCTTTTCTATACCGTACACTACCTTAGATACCTATGTAGGGTCGCCCCTCAGTCCGCTCAGTATCCACATTAATGCCTTGTAGTCTGTCATTTCTTACCATTGAGATCTTGGGATTTCTGTGCACCAAACGAAAGAGCTCACGCTTCCTTTTCAACATTTTGAAACACTTCTTTCTGTAGAGGGCAATGTTCAAGATTCATACCCGACTGCTCTTTCTTCAGCCGTCGTGAAAATTTGTGATGTGACATATATCAGACATATCTTCTTCTTCTTAGGCAGTCCCTCGGAACCGAGGATGACTTGCTTCCACATTAAAAATGAGTTCGCAGGTGACTGATGAGTCCAATGTGGGACCTACAGTCTCTGTCACATGTGGGGCAGACGGTGGTTGAAGGGGTGGGTGGGTGGGGTGCTTGGGTTGACGTGCGCTCCTTGCACTGCCTGCGCTTGGCTTCCGCTTGCTCCCGGCGAAGAGACTCGAGGTGTTTGGCGCCTTCCCGGATGCTTCTCCTCCACTTTGAGCGGTCTTGGGCCAGGGATTCCCAGGTGTCGGTGGGGATGTTACACTTTTTCAAGGAGGCTTTGAGGGTGTCCTTGTATCAGACATATACCCATTGCCGATGGGACAAAACCCCAGTGGACACAAAACTGGCCAACACCAGAACCTAGTTTAATCTGCTGCAAAACTGCCTGGTACCCACCAGTCCAATTACTGCTATAAGGACAAATTCATAACGTGCTTTCCAAAGTAGCTCACCAGCCCAAGGAAAAGGCTGTAATTCAGTCACACTGCCAGGTGAAGATGCTTCCAATTTCAGTTCTAATCTTCTTGAGAGATGGTTGGAGGCCAGTGTCAGTCCCAGCTCAGTGTTTTTTTTTAATTGCCCACGAGAAGGTGGTAGTGAGCCGCCTTCTTGAATACAACTGAGTGGTTAGGCAATTTCAGAGGGCAATGGGTCTGGAGTCACATATGGGCCAGACCAGCAGATTTCCTTCCCTGAAGGTCATTAGTAAACCACATGGGTTTTTACAACAATCCGGTAGTTTCATAGTCATTATTTCTGATACTAGCTTTTTATTCCAGATTAATCCCGTGGTGAGATTTGAACTCATGATTCTGGATCATTAGTCCAGGCCTTTGGATCATTAGTCTAGTAACGTAACCACTATGCTACCATACCTTAGCATTCTTGTCTCTGAGTCAGAAGGTTGTGGCGTGGGTTTAATTCATGACTTGAGCCCATAATGTAGGCTGACACTTTAGCGCAGTACTGATGGAGTGCTGCATTGTTGAAGGTGCCATTTTTCAGATGACATGTTAAACCAAGGCTCTATCAGCCTGTTTAGCTACGAGGCTTGTGTCAGGAGTGTGGTGGAATGCTCAGGACTCATCTGGATGGGAGCAGCCACAACAACACTCAAGGAGCTCGACATTATCCAGGACGGAGCAGTTCGCCTGATTGGTGACCCTGTTACGGGAATCAATATGCATCCCCTCCATCACCGGCACACTTAGAGAATGCACTGCCACAACTCACCAAGGTTACTTCAATAGCACCTCCATCCCCTGTGAGCACCACCCACCGAGAAAGACCAGAGCTGCAATTTTGTGGGGGCACCATCGACTCCAAGTTCCCCTCGAAGTACACGCCATCCTGACTTGGTCCAATATCACCATGCCTCCTTTGTTGCTGGGTCAATATTCCGGAATTCCATACCTAACAGCATTGTGGGAGCACCTTCAGCAGAAGGACTGCAATGGCTCACCACCTTGTCAGGGCAGTTAGGGATGGGCAATAAATTCTGGCTTTGCCAATGCCATCCACAGAGAGGTCTGAGATTGGGTGGAGGAAAGGAGATGGTTAAATGGGCTCTCTGCCATTCCCTCCTCCAGCCTGGTGGTGGCACTGTTTCTGAGCCTGGGCTCTCTGCCCTTCCCTCCCCTAGCCTGGTGGAGGCGCTGTTTCTGAGCCTGGGCTCTCTGCCATTCCCTCCCCTAGCCTGGTGGAGGCGCTGTTTCTGAGCCTGGTCTCTCGGCCCTTCCCTCCTCCAGCCTGGTGGCGGCACTATTTCTGAGCCTGGGTTCTCCGCCCTTCCCTCCTCCAGCCTGTAAGAAGTCACACAACACCAGGTTATCGTCCAACAGTTTTATTTGAAATCACAAGCTTTCGGAGCGCTGCTCCTTCATCAGGTGAAGTGGAGAGATGCATAAAGACACAGATTATATAGTCAGAGAATAATGCCAGATGATTACAGGTAATCTTTCTAACTGCCATTTATCACACCTTGGCAGAGAGATAATCACAGCAATCAAAGGTGTGAATGGTGTCCAAACAGGTCAGTCAGGAAAACATTACATCAAAGAACAATGAGGTGGGGTCACAAGGGGTAAAATGTTGCAGATGCTGGGGTCTGTATGAAAAACAAAAAACAGACAAAAAACATTTTCTTTGCTGGAAATCACAGCATCTGTGTAGAGAGAACAAGCCAACGACGACTCGAGTCTGGATGACCCTACGTCAGGTGGGGTTACATGTAGCGTGACATGAACCCTAGATCCCGGTTGAGGCCGTCCTCATGAGTGCGGAACTTGGCTATCAGTTTCTGCTCTACGATTTTGCGTTGTCGTGTGTCTCGAAGGCCGCCTTGGAGAATGCTTACCCGAAGGTCGGAGGCTGAATGTCCTTGACTGCTGAAGTGTTCCCTGACTGGGAGGGAACACTCCTGCCTGGCGATTGTTGCGCGGTGTCCGTTCATCCGTTGTCGCAGTGTCTGCATGGTCTCGCCGATGTACCATGCTCCGGGGCATCCAGCCTGGTGGTGGCGCTATTTCTGAGCCTGGGCTCCCTGCCCTTCCCTCCTCCAGCCTGGTGGTGGCGGTGTTAATGAGCCTGAGCTCTCTGCCCTTCCCTCCTCCAGCCTGGTGGTGGCGCTGTCAAGGACCCCTTCCTGAACCCCATCCCCCACCGGTAGATTTCCTCCTGCAATCACTGCTCCCTCCAGAGATGGCGCAACCCCTGAGCCCCAGGCTGACAGATTTCATCCTCCTCCTCCTGCACTTCCTTCTCCCTCTGGAGATGGCGCTGTCCTCTGATCCTAAGCTCCCTGTCCCCTGGATTTCATCATCCTCTTCCTGCACTTCCTTCTCTCTCTGGAGATGGCGCTGTCCTCTGATCCTAGGCTCCCTGTCCCCTGGATTTTATCATCCTCTTCCTGCACTTCCTTCTCCCTCCAGAAGTAGCGATGCCCCTTTAACCCAGGCTCTCATCCCCGAGATTTCATAACCCTCCTCCTGCATTTCCTTCTCCCTCTGGAGGCTGTGCTGTTCCCCCTGAGCTGCAGGCCCCCAGTCCCCTCGATTATCACATTGCTGTTTATGGGATCTTGTTGTGCGCAAATTAGCTGCTGGGTTTTATGGGAGCCTTGGCTTTATAAATAGAGGCATAGAGTGCAAAAGCAAGGAAGTTCTGCTAAACCTTTATAAATGATTGGTTCGGGCTCAGCTGGGGTATTGTGTCCAATTCTGAACACCTCACTTTAGGAAGGATGTAAAGGCCTTAGAGAGGGTGCAGAGGAAATTCACTAGAATGGCACCAGCGATAAAAGACTTCAGTTACCTGGAGAGACTGGAGAAACTGCCGTTGTTCTCCTTACACTTCAAAAGAACTTCATTGGCTATAAAGCGCTTTGGGACATCTGGTGGTCGTGAAAGGCGCTATAGAAATGCAAGTCTTTTAGAGCAGAGAAGGTGAAGGCAAGATTTGATAAATGTGTTCAAAATCATGAAGGGTTGTTGTTATAGAGTAAACTTTTTATTTCTTTACTTGTCCCATTAGAGAATCATAGAATCATAGAATGGTTACAACACAGAAGGAGGCCATTCGGCCCGTCGAGCCCGTGCCAACTCTCAGCTAGTCCCACTTCCTCGCCCTTTCCCTGTAGCCCTGCAAATCTTTTTCCTTCCGGTACTTATCCAATTCTCTTTTGAAAGCCGTGATTGAATCTGCCTCCACCACCCTCAGGCAGTGAATTCCAGATCATAACCACTCGCTGCGTAAAAAAGTTTTTCCTCATGTCGCCTTTGGTTCTACTGCCAATCACCTTAAATCTGTGTCCTCTGGTTCTCAACCCTTCCGCCAATGGGAACAGTTTCTCTCTATCTACTCTCTCCAGACCCATCATGATTTTGAACACCTCTATCAAATCTCCTCTCAACCTTCTCTGCTCCAAGGAGAACAACCCCAGCTCCTCCAGTCTATCCACGTAACTGAAGTCCCTCATCCCTGGAACCATTCTTGTAAATCTTTTCTGCACCCTCTCTAAGGCTTTCACATCCTTCCTAAAGTGCGGTGCCCAGAATTGGACACAATACTCCAGTTGAGGCCGAATCAGTGTTTTATAAAGGTTCATCATAACTTCCTTGCTTTTGTACTCTCTGCCTCTATTTATGAAGCCCAAGATCCCGTATGCTTTTTTAACCGCTTTCTCAACCTGCCCTGTCACCTTCAACGATTTGTGCACATTTACCCCAGGTCTCGCTGTTCTTGCACCCCCTTTAGGATTGTACCTTTTAGTTTATATTGCCTCTCCTCATTCTTTCTACCATAATGTATCACTTTGCACTTTTCTGCGTTAAAGAAAAGCAGTGGTCCTAGTACCGACCCCTGGGGAACCCCACTGTATACCTTCCTCCAGCCCGAAAAACAACCGTTCACCACTACTCTCTGTTTCCTGTCACTTAGCCAATTTCATATCCATGCTGCCACTGTCCCTTTTATTCCATGGGCTTCAACTTTGCTGGCAAGCCTATTATGTGGCACCTTATCAAACGCCTTTTGGAAATCCATGTACACCACGTCAACCGCATTGCCCTCATCAACCCTCTCTGTAACTCATCAAAAAACTCAATTAAGGTAGTTAAACATGACATCGGCCGTCTCCATTTCTCTGCTCCCCTCACTCACTCCAACCTACCTCCCTCTGAACTTGCAGCACTCCATTCTCTCAGATCTAACCCTGACATTGTTATTAAACCTGCTGACAAGGGTGGTGTTGTTGTTGTTTGGCGAACCGACCTCTACCTAGCGGAAGCTGCACACCAACTCTCCGACACCTCCTCCTACCTCCACCTGGACCATGACCCCACTACCGAATATCAAGCCACCGTTTCCAAGACTGTCACTGACCTTATCTCCTCTGGAGATCTTCCCCCCGCGGCCACCAACCTCATAGTTCCCCAACCCCGCACAGCCCGCTTCTACCTCCTTCCCAAGATCCACAAACAGGACTGCCTGGTAGACCCATGGTTTCAGCCTGTTCTTGCCTCACGGAACTTATCTCTTCCTATCTCAACTCTATTTTTTCTCCCCTTGTCCAGTCTCTTCCCACCTACATCCGCGACTCTTCCGACGCCCTCCGCCACTTTAACAGTTTCCAGTTTCCCGGCCCCAACCGCCTCCTTTTCACCATGGACATACAATCCCTCTACACCTCCATCCCCCACCAGGATGGCCTGAGGGCGCTCCGCTTCTTCCTTGAACAGAGGCCCAACCAGTCCCCATCCACCACCACCCTCTTCCGCCTGGCTGAACTTGTTCTCACATTGAACAACTTCTCCTTTAACTCCACTCATTTCCTCCAAATCAAAGGTGTTGCAATGGGTACCCGCATGGGTCCTAGCTATGCCTGCCTTTTCGTGGGATATGTGGAACACTCTTTGTTCCAGTCCTACTCGGGTCCCCTCCCTCACCTCTTTTTCCAGTACATTGATGACTGTATCGGTGCCGTTTCCTGCTCTCGCCCTGAACTAGAAAATTTCATTCACTTTGCTTCCAATTTCCACCCTTCCCTCAACTTCACATGGTCCATCTCCGGCTCTTCGCTTCCCTTCCTCGACTTCTCCATCTCCATCTCTGGGGATAGATTATTGACAAACATTCACTACAAGCCCACTGACTCCCACAGCTACCTGGACTACACTTCCTCCCACCCCGCCTCCTGTAAGGACTCTATTCCATTCTCCCACTTTCTCCGTCTCCACCGCATCTGCTCTGATGATGCCACCTTCCATACTAGTGCTTCCGACATGTCTTCCTTTTTCCTCAACCGAAGATTCCCCTCTACTGTGGTTGACACGGCCCTCGACTGTGACCGTTCTATCTCCCGCACTTCTGCCCTCACCCCTGCCCCTCTCTCCCGGAACCACAATAGAGTTCCCCTTGTCCTCATCTTTCACCCCACCAGCCTCCACATTCAACGGATCATCCTCCGCCATTTCCGCCACTTTCAGCCACCACCAAACGCATCTTCTCCTCACCTCCCCTTTCAGCATTCCGTAGGGACCGCTCCTTCCACGACACCCTAGTCCACCCCCAGCACCCCTTCCCCTTCGCCCGGCACCTTCCTGTGCAAGCGCAGGAGATGCAACACATGTCCTTATACCTCCCCCCTTCCCACTGTCCAGGGCCCCAAACACCCCTTCCAGGTGAAACAGCAATTTACTTGTACTTTCTGCAATCTAGTATACTGTATTCGCTGCTCACGATGCGGTCTCCTCTACATTGGGGAGACCAAACGCAGATTGGGTGACCGCTTTGCGGAACACCTCCGTTCAGCCCGTAAGGGGGACCCTGAGCTCCCGGTGGCCTGTCACTTTAATTCACCGCCCCATTCCCACTCAGACCTCACCGTCCTCGGCCTCTTGCATTGTTCCACGGAAGCTCAACGTAAACTCGAGGAACAGCACCTCATCTTCCGATTAGGCACTTTACAGCCTTCCGGACTCAATATCGAGTTCAACAATTTCAGATCATAACCTCGGCCCCTATCACAAATATATATATATATAAATATATATATATATTTCTCCTTTTTTTAATCCACACTTTCGTCTGGGCTTTTTTCTTCCCTCCCACATGGCAGCTGTCCATCATTCTATCAGGGCCATTCACACTTCATCCAGAGCCGTCCTTTGTTCCTTGAATCTCTCTTAATGTCTCTCAATGTCTCTTAATCTCTCCTGCTTTCTATCCTATCACTGACCTTCCCTTTTGTTCTTTCATCCCCTCCCCCTTTTCCCAGCCCCTACTTGCTTTAAAATCTATCCCTTTTCCTGTTTTTTTCCAGTTCTGACAAAGGGTCATCGACCTGAAACATTAACTCTGTTTCTCTCTTCACAGATGCTGCCTGACCTGCTGAGTACCCTGTCCCTGCCTTCTCCCCATATCCCTTGATCCCTTTAGCCTTAAGAAATATATCTAACTCCTTCTTGAATACGTTTAATGAATTGGCCTCAACTGCCTTCTGTGGTAGAGAATTCCACAGGTTCACCACTCTCTGGGTGAAGAAATTCCTCCTCATCTCTGTCCTAAATGGCTTACCCCCTATCTTTACACTGTGACCCCTGGTTCTGGACTCCCCCGCCATCAGGAACATCCTTCCTGCATCTAGTCTGTTTAGTCCTGTTAGAATTTTATAAGTTTCAATGAGATCCCCTCCCATTCTTCTAAACTCCAGCGAATATAAGCCCAATCGACCCAATCTCTCCTCATATGTCATTCCTGCCATCCCAGGTATCAGCACAGTGGCATAGTGGTTAGCACTGTTGCCTCACAGCGCCAGGGACCCGGGTTCGAATCCGGCCTCTGGCGACTGTCTGTGTGGAGTTTGCACATTCTCCCCGTGTTTGCGTGGGTTTCCTCCGGGTGCTCCGGTTTCCTCCCACAGTCCAAAGATGTGCGGGTTAGGTTGATTGGCTATGATAAATTGACCCTTAGTGTTAGGGGGATTAAATACGTGGGGTTACGGGGATAGGGTGGGATATGTGTTGGTGACGGGGATCGGGTGGGATATGTGTCGGTGCAGGCTCGATGGGCCGAAATGGCCTCTATCTGCATTGTGGGGTTTCTGTGATTTCTGTGATATGAATCTTCGCTGCACTCCCTCCATGGCAAGAACATCCTTCCTCAGATAAGGCGACTAAAACTGCACACAATACTCAAGGTGTGGTCTCACCAAGGCCCTGTACAACTGCAGCTGAGCATCCTTGTGCCTGTACTCAAACCCTCTCGCTACGAAGGCCAACATGCCATTTGCCCTCTTAACCACCTGCTGCACCTGCATGCTTACCTTCAGCGACTGGTGCACAAGGACACCCAGGTCTCGTTGCACTTCCCCTTCTCCCAATCTATTGCCGTTCAGATAATAATCTGTCTTCCTGTTTTTGCCACCAAAGTGGATAACCTTGCATTTATCCACATTATACTGCATCTGCCATGCATCTGCCCAATCACTAATACCTGTCCAAATCATACTGGAGTTTCTCGGCATCCTCCTCACAGCACACACGCCCACCCAGCTTTGTGTCGCCGGCAAACTTGGAGATATTACATCTAGTTCCCTCGTCTAGATCATTTATATATATTGTGAATAGCTGGGGTCCTAGGACCGATCCCTGCGGTACCCCACTAGTCACTGCCTGCCACTCGGAAAAAGACCCGTTTATTTCAACTCTTTGCTTCCTGTCTGCCAACCAGTTCTCTATCCAAGTCAGTACCTTGCCCCCAATCCCATGTGCCTTAACTTTACACGCTAATCTCTTATGCGGGACCTTATCGAAAGCCTTCTGAAAGTCCAAATACACCACATCCACTGGTTCTCCCTTATCTATTCTACCAGTGACATCCTCAAAAAATTCCAGATTAGTCAAGCATGATTTACCGTTTGTAAATCCATGCTGACTTTGTCCGATCCCGTCAATGTTTTCCAAGTGCTCTGCTATTACATCTTTTATAATGGACTCTAGCATTTTCCCCACTACAGATGTCAGGCTTACCGGTCTATAATTCCCCGTTTTCTCTCTACCACCTTTTTTGAATAGTGGGGTAACATTTGCTACCCTCCAATCCATGGGAACTGTTCCAGAGTCTATAGAATTTTGGAAGATGACCAGCAATGCATCTACTATTTCTAGGGCCACTTCCTTAAGTACCCTAGGCTGTAGATTATCAGGCCCTGGGGATTTATCGGCCTTCAATCCCGTCAATTTCCCTAACAGCATTTCCCTACAAATACTGATTTCATTCAGTTCCTCCGTTTCATCAGACCCTATGTTCCCCGACATCTCTGGGAGGGTATTTGTGTCCTCCTTTGTGAAGACAAAACCAAAGTATGTATTTAATTGGTCTTCCATTTCTTTGTTCCCTATTATAAATTCCCCTGATTCTGACTGCAAGGGACCTACGCTTGACTTCACCAATGTTTTTCTCTTCACATACAGGTAGACTATCCTTTATCTGAAAACCTCGGGACCAGCGAGTTTCGGATAAAGGAGAATTTCGGATTTCGGAAGGTGGGTCGGCAGGGGTCCGCGGGGGGGGGGGTCGGCGGGGGTCCGCGGGGGGGGTCGTGCGCACGACTTACGCTGACGCTCAGCGTAAGTCAGTCGGGGTCGGCGGGGGTCGGGGCCGGCGGGGTCCGCGGGGGGGTCGGCGGTTGTCGGGGCTGGCGGGGTCGGCGGTTGTCGGGGCTGGCGGGGTCGGCGGTTGTCGGGGCTGGCGGGGTCCACGGGGGGGTCGGCGGTTGTCAGGGCTGGCGGGGTCGGCGGTTGTCGGGGCCGGCGGGGTCCGCGGGGGGGTCGGCGGTTGTCGGGGCTGGCGGGGTCGGCGGTTGTCGGGGCCGGCGGGGTCCGCGGGGGGGTCGGCGGTTGTCGGGGCTGGCGGGGTCGGCGGTTGTCGGGGTCGGCGGTTGTCGGGGCTGGCGGGGTCGGCGGTTGTCGGGGCCGGCGGGGTCCGCGGGGGGGTCGGCGGTTGTCGGGGCTGGCGGGGTCGGCGGTTGTCGGGGCCGGCGGGGTCCGCGGGGGGGGTCGTGCGCACGACTTACCCTTTATCCGAACTTCCGAAACCGGAACCCTCTAAAAACCGAAGGTTTTTTCGTTCGTACGCACGACTTACGCTGAACGAAAAAACCTTCGGTTTTTAGAGGGTTTCGGTTTTCGGAAGTCCGGATAAAGGGTAGTCTACCTGTATCTATAAAAGCGTTTACAGTCAGTTTTTATGTTCCCTGCAAGCTTACTCTCATACTCTATTTCCCCCCTCTTAATTAATCCCTTTGTCCTCCTTTACTGAATCCTAAACTGCTCCCAATCCTCAGGTTTACTGCTTTTTCTGGCCAATTTATATGTCCTCTCCTTGGATCTTATGCTATCCCTAATTTCCCTTGTTAGCCACAGTTGAGTCACCTTTTTTGTTTTATTTTTATGCCAAACTGGGATGAACAAATTCTGTAGTTCATCCATGCGATCTTTGTATGTTTGCCATTGCCTATCCACCGTCAACCCTTTGAGTAACATTCCCCAATCAATCCTACCCAACTCGTGCCTCATACCATCGTAGTTTCCTTTATTTAAATTCAGGACCCTAGTCTCTGAGTCAACTGCTTCACTCTCCATCTTAATGAAGAATTCTATCATATTATGATCGCTCCGCCCCAAGGGGCCTCGCACAACAAGATTACTAATTAATCCTTTCTCATTACATAATACCCAGTCTAAGATGGCCTGATCTCTAGTTGGTTCCTCGACATATTGGTCCAGGAAACCATCCTGTATACATTCCAGGAATTCCTCCTCCACAGTATTGTTACTAATTTGGTTAGCCCAATCTATATGTAGATTAAAGTCACCCATGATAACTGCTGTGCCCTTATTGTTTCTAAAAGCTTCCCCACTACCGAGGTTAAACTGACTGGCCTGCAGTTGCTGGGTTTATCCTTGCACCTTTTTTTGAACAATGGTGTAACATTTGCAATTCTCCAGTCCTCTGACACCACCCCCATATCTAAGGGGGATTGGAAGATTATGGCTAGTACCTCTGCAATTTCCACCTTAAAATCCCTCAGCATTCTAGGATGCATCCCATCCGGTCCTGGTGACTTATCTACTTTAAATAAAGCCAACCTTTCTAGTACCTCCTCTTTATCAATATTTATCCCATCCAGCATCTCAACTGCCTCCTCTTTCACTATGACTTTGGCAGCATCTCCTTCTTTGGTGAAGACAGATGCAAAGTACTCATTTAATACATCAGCCATGCCCTCTGCCTCCATGCGTAGGTCTCCTTTTTGGTCCTAATCGGCCCCACCCCTCCTTTTTTTTTAATCATTCATGGGATCTGGCCGTCACTGGCAAGACCAGCATTTATTGCCCATCCCTAATTGCCCTTGTGGTGGTGAGCTGCCTTCTTGAACCGTTGCAGTCCGTGTGGTGAAGGTACTCCCACAGTGCTGTTAGGGAGGGAGTTCCAGGATTTTGACCTAGCAAAGGAACGGCGATATACTTCTAAGCTAGGATGGTGTGTGACTTGGAGGGGAACTTGGAGGTGATGGTGTTCCCATGCGCCTGCTGTTCTTGTCCTTCTAGGTGGTAAAGGTTGCAGGTTTGGGAGGTGCTGTCGAAGAAGCCTTGGCGAGTTGCTCCAGTACATTTTGTAGATGGTACACACTGCATCCATGGTACGCCGGTGGTGGAGGGAGTGAATGTTTAAGGTGGCGGATGGGGCGTCAATCAAGTGGGCTGCTTTGTCCTGGATGGTATTTAGCTTCTTGAGTGTTGTTGGAGCAACACTCATCCAGGCAAGTGGAGAGTATTCCATCACACTCCTGACATGTGCCTTGTGGGAAGGCTTTGGGGAGTCAGGAGGTGAGACACTCTTCACAGAATACCTAACCTCTGACATGCTCTTGTTGTCCCAGTACTTATGTGGCTGGTCCAGTTAAATTTCTGGTCAATGGTAACTCCCAGGATGTCGATGGTGGGGGATTCAGTGATGGTAATGCTGTTGAATGTCAAGAGGAGGTGTTTAGATGCTCGCTTGTTGGAGATAGTCATAGCCTGACACTTCTGTGGCGCGCATGTTACCTGCCACTTACCAGCCCAAGCCTGAATGTCGTCCAGGTCTTGCTGCATGCGGGCATGGACTGCTTCATTATCTGAGGAGTTGTGAATGGAACTGAACACTGTGGAATCATCAATAATAACAACAGAAAATGCTGGAAAAACTCAGCAGGTCAGGCAACATCCGTGGAGAGAAATTTGAGTTGACGTTTCGGGTTGGACCCTTCTTCAAAACTGGAAAGAAAAGAAACTAGATCGGAGGCAGGGCTGCGATCGGTCAAAAGAATAAAAGAAACAAAAGAAGTAAAAGAGATTAGAAGCTAGACGAGATAGTAATAGGCTGGGATTAGGTGTAAAGTGTACTGGCAGGGCAAAAGATAGCTGCCAGGTGTGAGAGAGAAACAAAAGGAAAGCGGGGGGGGGAAAAGGAGTGGAACAATTACAAGAGAAAATGAAATGGGGGCCGAGCTTATGATCTGAAATTGTTGAACTCGATATTGAGTCCGGAAGGCTGCAGACTGCCTAATCGGAAGATGAGGTGCTGTTCCTCGAGTTTACGTTGAGCTTCCATGGAACAATACAAGAGGCCAAGGACGGTGAGGTCCGAGTGGGAATGGAGCGGTGAATTAAAATGACAGGCGACCGGAAGCTCGGGGTCACCCTTACGGACTGAACGGAGGTGTTCCGCAAAGCTATCGTACTGTGGAATCATCAACAAACATCCCCACTTCTGATCTTATGATGGAGGGAAGGACTTTGATGAAGCAGCTGAAGATGGTTGGGCCTAGGACACTGCCCTGAGGAACTCCTGCAGCAATGTCCTGGGGCTGTGATGATTGACCTCCAACCACCACAACCATCTTCCTTTGTGCTAGGTATGACTCCAGCCAGTGGAGAGTTTTCACCCTGATTCCCATTGACTTCAGTTTTACTAGGGCTCCTTGATGCCCTAGTCTGGTCTGGAGTCGAGTGGTCCTGCCGGAACCCAAACTGGGCATCAGTGAGCAGGTTATTGGTGAGTAAGTGCCACTTGATAGCACTGTCGATGATACATTCCATCACTTTGCTGATGATTGAGAGTAGACTGATGGGGTGGTAATTGGCCGTGTTGTGTCTGTGTATAATAAGACACAGACTGCGGAGAACGGTACAACAGATTTTTACTCAACGTGGCTCACACGGGAACTGATCTGTACAGATTACTACTCAGTGCTATATACAGGTGTGGTCACTGCCGGTACTGCAGTATACATGAGCTGTAAAAGATAGTTCCCCCCTTAAAGGTATACACATTACAATTCCTCCCCTTTTAGATTAACAGTACCATAACACTCATTTAACAATTAAATATCAAACTAATTACAATTAACACTTTTAACATGCAACATTAGCTGAAAATAGTCTATTTATATATTCAGTCTTTGGGGAGGCTTCCTGATCCTTTCTGGATAGTGCCTTTCCCGAGTGCCTTGCTCTTGGTGCGCAGGCGATTCTGGCCCCCTGTCGTCGGTTGGTTCATCAGCTTCCGATGCTACTGTTTCTGGGGTAGATGCGACCTGTACGTCGGGTTCATCACCAGGTATGTATGGGCGAGGCATGGGGTTGACTTGTTCCTGTGACTCTAGGATCTGGTCAGCATGGCGTCTCACGATGCTCTCCCCAACGTCCACTGTGTACATTAGTGGGCCCTGCCGTGTGCATATTGTTCCTGGCTGCCATTTTTCTGTTCGGTAGTCGCGGGCCAAGACTGGTTGCCCTACATTGAAGCTCCTTGTTGGCTTCTCATGGATGTGCTGGAATTGCTTACTCTCAACATCTCTTCGTACGTTTGGTCTGAGCAAATCCAGGCGAGATCTTAACCTTCGGTTAAAGAACATCATGGCTGGGGCCTGGTTGGTGACTGCATGTGTCGCATTCCGGTAGGCGAACAGGAAATTGTCCACCTTGTGCTGCAGCGGAATGTTGTCATTGTACATAGCCTTTATTGCCTTCTTAAAGGTTTGTACGAACCTCTCAGCCAATCCATTTGTGGCTGGATGATACGGGGCGGATGTGTAATGCCTTACCCCATTCTTTTTCAAGAACCTCCGCAACTCTTCGGACACAAACTGTGGTCCGTTGTCGGAGCAAATCTGTTCTGGCAAGCCATTCCTGGCAAAAATGGTCCGTAGGACTGCAATAGTTTTCTCCGTGGTGGTGGAGGACATTTTGATGACCTCAGGCCATTTCGAGTGCGCATCCATGGCTATTAAAAACATTGAGTCCATGAATGGACCAGCAAAATCAATATGCACCCGTTGCCATGGAGATGAGGGCCACTCCCTTGGGTGTAGAGGGGCCTGTGGTGGCGCATTTTGGACTTTCTGGCATCCTGAGCAGCTCTTGGTCAGGTCCTCGATTTGTTTATCGATTCCTGGCCACCACACATAAGCACTGGCTAGGCTTTTCATTTTTACCCCTCCCAGATGACCCTCATGAAGCTCATTGAGCACTCTCTCCCTTAACTTGGGTGGAATTACCACTCGGGATCCACACATCAAGGTCCCCCGGCACACTGACAGCTGTTCTCTCCTTGGCGAGAATGTTGGCAACAGTGAGTCGCCATGTGCTGGCCATCCCTTCACCGTCAAATCATAGACCTGAGGGAGTGTCAGGTCATTTCGGGTTTCCTTTTCGATACAAGCGTTAGTTACTGGCAAGCATTCAACTATAGTCGAATGGAATATTTTGACAGGATCCACTGCTGGTGCTTCCTCCGCAGTAAGCAGTGGCAGGCGTGATAGCCCATCAGCATTTCCATGCTGTTTCGTGCCCTTATATTCAATCTCATAGTGGTGCGCCCCTAGAAAAAGTGACCGTCATTGCGCAGTCATCACCGGAATGCCCTTCTTCAGATTAAAAATGGAGACAAGAGGCTGGTGATCAGTCAGCAAGGTGAATTTCTGCCCGTGCAGATAGTGATTGAACTTTTTCACTCCCCACACTAGGCTGAGGGCCTCCCTGTCAATCTGGGCGTAGTTACGCTCGGCTGAGGTTAGTGATCGTGACGCAAAGGCTATTGGCCTCTCTGAGCCGTCCGAGAATTTGTGCAACAGCACCGCTCCAATGCCATAGGGTGACGCATCACATGCCAACTGAATTGGTAATGCCGGGTTGTAATGGGCCAATACCTCTTTCGATGTGATTAGTGTTTTGCCCTTCTGGAAAGCTCGTCTACATTCGTCACTCCACTTCCATGGCACCCCAGTTTGCAGTAGGGTGTTCAGTGGGTGTAGTATTGTAGACAAATTTGGCAAGAACTTATGGTAGTAGTTTACCAGCCCGAGGAACGACCTCAGTTGTGACACATTTTCCGGTGCTGGAGCCTTGACTACTGCCTCAATCTTCTCTGGGGACTTATGTAACCCCTCTTTATCGATAACGTGGCCACAATACGAGATCTGTTTTCTAAAAAACTCGCATTTGGGGCAGTTAGCTCAGAGCCCATATTCCTGCAATCTAGTGAGCACCTGCTCCAGGTTGGCAAGGTGATCACTGTCATTTTCGCCCGTGACCAGGATGTCGTCCAAATAACACTGGGTCCCTGGGATCCCTTGCAGGACTTGTTCCATTGCCCTCTGCCAAATAGCCGGAGCTGATGCTACCCCGAATACCAGCCAGTTGTATTGGTAGAGACCTTTATGGGTGTTGATTGTGAGGTATTTTTTTGATGCTTCTTCTACCTCCATTTGCAGATACGCCTGGGCCAGATCAATCTTAGTGAAGCGTTTCCCTCCAGATAGCGAGGCGAAAGTATCTTCAATCCGCGGAAGTGGATATTGTACGGTGTGAAGGACCAGGTTCACTGTTACCTTAAAGTCCCCACAGATGCGAACCTTCCTTGGTTGCCCAGGCATGCTGCTCAACGACTTTTTCATCACAGGGACGATGGGTGTAGCCCACTCGCTCCAGTCTACCTTGGACAGTACACCTGAACGTTCCAGACTCTCCAGCTCTGCTTTGACGGCTGGGCGGATCGTATAAGGTACCGGTCTGGCCTTAAAAAATTTGGGGCTTGCGTTTTCTTCAATTTTAATCGTCACTGTCATGCCTTTTAGTGTTCCAAGTCCTTGCTGGAACACTTCTTTCGCGTCAGTTAGGATCTTTGACTGTCGCCCAGGTGTGACGTCGTCATCCTTTTTGTCAGCCACAGTCAGTGCCTGTATGGAATGCCAATCCAGTTGTATTTTCCGGATCCATTCACGTCCCAGTAATGGTGGTCCTCCATCTTGCAATACATACAGGTCTAGTTTTGGTGTTTCCTTACCGTTATATATAACGGTCACCCTTATTTTTCCTTTGGGGTAGACTTTTTGCCCCGTGTACATCTTCAAAATAATTTTTGTGTCTCTCAAGGGTATGTGTGAGAATAGCCGCTCATAGTCCCGTCGGTTTATGACTGTTAGGGCTGATCCTGTGTCCAATTCCATCTTTACCTGGACTCCTGCTATCTTGAGAGTGACCCAAATGGTTCGGTGATCCTCCGTTGTGATCACATTATGTAGTTTCAGACAACTCAGTTCCCTGTTTTCGGAGTCGTTATCACTCTTTTGTTCGTCTGAACTATTCTCCGTCATCTTATGTACCTTCTTGTACTTTTCTTTGGTCGGTTTCTTATTGCTGGTTTTCTTTCCCGACCTGCAGACTCGTGCTATGTGTCCTACTTTTCCACACTGTCTGCACACTTTGTCTTTGAACCAGCAATCATTCTGGTCGTGTGTTGTTCTGCCGCAGCGATAGCACTTCTCTGTTCTATATGACATTTCTTTTGTGCCATATTCTTGCGGTCTCTGTTGTATCTCTGCAGCGCCCCGTGCTGCTGCTTCATATGATACCGCAATGCTGAAAGCCTTTTCCAGCGTAAGGTCCTTTTCAGATAAAAGCCGTTTCTGGGTTCCTTCACTTTGAAGCCCACACACAAACTTGTCCCTTAAGGTATCTGCCAGTCTCGCTCCAAACTGGCAGTGTTTCGATAGTTTGCGCAGTTCTGTTAAATAATCAGCATTGCTTTCATCCTTATGCTGGTTCTGTTTGTGAAACTTGAATCTTTCTGCTATCAGCAGCGGTGTGGGGTTTAAATGTTCCTGTAGTATCGTTACTACGTCTTCAAAACTCTTTTCCATTGGCTTCGTTGGGGTTACTAGATTTCGTAATAAACCATACGTCTTTGCACCCATTAAATTTAACAATACCGACGCTTTCTTGTCATCTGACACCTAATTTGCCTTGCAGTATACCTCTATTCGTTCGCCATATGTAGTCCAATCTTCAACTTCATTGTCAAATGCGGTGATACTGCCACTCTTCGGCATTTTGGGTGTGGTTTAAAATGGCATCTCCCAATGGCTTAAAATGGCGTCTCCTGCACTTTCCTTCCTCCCCCGCTGCTGCCAACGCCGCTCCCGGCGGTTCTCGTGGCAATGGCGGTACCCTGTAGGTTTCGCGTGCTTCTCCTGCGCTGCTGCCAACGCCGCTCTCGGCGGTCCTCGTGGCAATGGCGGCGCCTTGCGGGTTTCTGCGCGTCTCTCTCTCCCTCTCTTCGACGCTGCTCGGCCCCTGAACACCGGCTGCGCCCTGTGTGCTCTGCCCTCTCTCTCTCTCCCCTGTCGACGCTGCTTGGCCCTTTGCTGTGCCGCTCGGTCGGGCTCTCGCCCACCGCTGTCCGGGAAGGGTCTGCGCACTACCTGTTGCCAGCCCATTTCGCTGGACCACCTCGACTGGAAAGCCAAGCCTGGCTCTCGACAGCCTCCCCTGCAATTCTCGAGTCTCTGCTGGATGACTGGGCGGTTGCCCATGGTCGACACCCAAGTCTCTGGCCTTGACCTCCAATCCACTGATCTCCAGGAATGAATCCCCGGGAGGTGATGCAGAGTTGCAGGTAGGTTCGAACTTGCCTTGTCGCCAATGTTGTGTCTGTGTATAATAAGACACAGACTGCAGGAGAACGGTACAACAGGTGTTTACTCAACGTGGCTCACACGGGAACTGATCTGTACAGATTACTACTCAGTGCTATATACAGGTGTGGTCACTGCCAGTACTGCAGTATACATGAGCTGTAAAAGATAGTTCCCCCCTTAAAGGTATATAAAGGGCAGCATGGTGGCATAGTGGTTAGCACTGTTGCCTCACAGCGCCAGGGACCCGGGTTCGAATCCGGCCTCGGGTGACTGTCTGTGTGGAGTTTGCACATTCTCCCCGTGTTTGCGTGGGTTTCCTCCGGGTGCTCCGGTTTCCTCCCACAGTCCAAAGATGTGCGGGTTAGGATGATTGGCTATGATAAATTGACCCTTAGCGTTAGGGGAATTAAATACGTGGGGTTACGGGGATAGGGTGGGATATGTGTTGGTGTAGGGGTTACGGGGATCGGGTGGGATATGTGTCAGTGCAGGCTCGATGGGCCGAAATGGCCTCTATCTGCACTGTGGGGATTCTAAAAAAAAAAAAAATTCTAAAAAAAAAAAAAAAAAATATACATTACAGGCCGGATTGGTTTTGTCCTGCTTTTTGTGGACAGGACATACCTGGGCAGTTTTACACATTGTTGGATAGATGCCAATGTTGTAGCTGTACTGGAACAGCTTGGTTAGAGATGTGACAAGTTCTGTAGCACAAGCCTTCAGCACGACAGCTGGGATGTTATTGGGGCCCACAGCCTTTGCTGTATCCAGTGCACTGAGCTGTTTCTTGATATCACGTGGAGTGAATTGAATTTGCTGAAGACTGGCTTCTGTGATGGTGGGGACCGCAGGAGGAGGCCGATATGGATCATCCACTCGGCACTTCTGGCTGAAGATTGTTGCAAACGCTCAGCTTTGTCTATTGCACTCACGTGCTGGGCTCCACCATCATTGAGGATGGGGATATTCATGGAACCTCCTCCTCCCGTTAGTTGTTTAATGGTCCACCACCAATCACGACTGGATGTGACAGGACTGCAGAGCTTTGATCTGATCCATTGATTGTGGGATCCTTAGCCCTGTCTAAAGCATGCTGCTTCCGCTTTTTAGCATGCATGTAGTCCTGTGTTGCAGCTTCCCCAGGTCGGCACCTAATTTTTAGGTACGCCTGGTGCTGCTCCTGGCATGCTCTTCTACTCTCCTCATTGAACCATGGTTGGTCCCCAGGATTGATGGTAATGGTAGAGTGAGGGATATGCCAGGCCATGAGGTTACAGATTGTGGTGGAATACAATTCTGCTGCTGCTGATGGCCCACGGCGCCTCATGGATGCCCAGTTCTCAGCTGCTAGATCTGTTCTGAATCTATCCCATTTAGCACGGTGGTAGTGCCACACAACACGATGGAGGGTGTCCTTAGTGTGAAGACGGGCGTCCGTCTCCACAAGGACTGTGTGGTGGTCACTGTTACCAATGCTGTCATGGACAGATGCAAGTGCGACAGTTAGATTAGTGAGGATGAGGTCAAGTAGGTTTTTCCCTTGTGTTGGTTCTCTCACCACCTGCTACAGGCCCAGACTGCAGCTTTGTCCTTCATGACTCGGCCAGCAGTGGTGCTACCGAGCCACTCTTGGTGATGGACGTTGAAGTCCCCCACCCAGAGTACATTCTGCACACTTGCCACTCTCAGTGCTTCTTCCAAGTGGTGTTCAACATGGAGGAGTACTGATTCATCAGCTGAGGGAGGGCGGTAGGTGGTAATCAGCAGGAGGTTTATTTGCCCATGCTTGGCATGAAGCCATGAGACTTCATGGGGTCCGGAGCCACTCCTTTCCGACTGTATACCACTGTGTAACCACCCCTGGTGGGTCTGTCCTGCCGGTGGGACAGGACTTACCCAGGGATGGTGACGGAGGAGTCTGGGACATTGGCTGAAAGGTATGATTCTGTGAGTTTGACTATGTCTGGTCTGTGGGACAGCTCTTCCAATTTTGACACAATTCTCCAGATGTTGGTGAGGAGGACTTTGCAGGGTTGTCTGGGCTGGGTGTGCCGTTGCTGTGTCCGAAGCCGGTGCTGAGGTCGATGCCAGGTGATCTGTCTGGTTTTATTCTTATTATTGTTTTTTGTAGCAGTTGTGTACAATGGCTTGCTAGGCCATTTCAGAGGGCAGTTAAGAGTGATCCATCTTGCTGTGGGTCTGGAGTCATGTATCAGCCAGACCGGGTAAGGATGGCAGATTTCCTTCCCTAAAGGACATCAGTGAACCAGATGGGTTTTTACCACAATCTGGTAGTACCATTACTGATACCACTGCTCTCGTTCAGGGCAACATCCCCAGCATCGAAGCTTTGACCACGCTCGATCAGCTCCGATGGACGGGTCACATTGTCCGCATGCCCGATAGAGACTCCCAAAGCAGGCGTTCTACTCGGAGCTCCGACACGGCAAGAGAGCCTCAGATGAGCAGAGGAAACGCTTCAAGGAAAAAGTGTAACATCCCCACCGACACCTGGGAATCCCTGGCCCAAGACCGTACAAAGTGGAGGAGAAGCATCCGGGAAGGCGCCGAACACCTCGAGTCTCTTCGCCGGGAGCAAGCGGAAGCCAAGCGCAAACAGCGCAAGGAGCACACGTCAACCCAAGCACCCCACCCACCCGCCCCTTCAACCAACGTCTGCCCCACCTGTGACAGAGACTGTAGGTCCCGCATTGGACTCATCAGTCACCTGAGAACTCATATTTAATGTGGAAGCAAGTCATCCTCGGTTCCAAGGGACTGCCCAAGAAGACTAGCTTTGTATTCCAGATTTATTTAATTAACTGAATTTAAATTCCTCAGCTGCCATGGTGGGATTTTGAACTCATTTGTCCAGGCCTGTGGATTACTAGTCCAGTGACATAACCATGATGACGAATGGCCTCCTCCTGCGCTTCCCTCCCTGTCCGGAGGAGGCGCAGTGCCTGTGGTCCGGGGCTCCCAGACAGATTGCATCATCCGCCGCCTGCAGCGCCTGCTCCCTCCGGAGGCGGCGCTGTCCTCGCCACCTTCCCGAGCCCCGCCCTCTCCACTGAGCCTCGCCCCCACCACAAGCCCCGCCCCTCCCCCTCTGCCGGCTCGCGGCCCTGAGCCCCGCCCCTAGACCCGCCCCCACTACTGAGCCCCGCCCCCACCATAAGCCCCGCACCTCCCCCTCTGCCGGCTCGCGGTCCTGGGCCCCGCCCCCTCCAACAGACCCGCCCCCACCACAAGCCCCTCCCCCCTGTCGGCTCGCGGCCCTGAGCCCCGCCCCCTCCCCTAGACCCGCCCCCACCACTGAGCCCCGCCCCCACCACAAGCCCCGCTCCCCTGCCGGCTCCCGGCCCTGAGCCCCGCCCCCTCCCCCGGCTCGCGGCCCCGGGCCCCGCCCCCACCACAAGCCCCGCCTCCCTCTGCCGGCTCGCGGCCCTGTGCCCCGCCCCCACCACAAGCCCCGCCTCCCTCTGCCGTCCCTTTCTCTCTCTTTCACCCCCTCTCTGCTCTCCCGGCTCATGGTCCTGAGCCTCGCCGCCCTGCGCTCACTCCTGCCCAGGGTGTGGAGCCGCTCCGTGTCGCTCTCCGCCCCGGCCCTCCGCCAGCAGCAGCAGCAGAGGAGGAGGAAGGAGAAGCCGCCGTCGCTGTGGCAGCGCCTGGCCGCCAAGATGGAGGGAGACGCCAGCAGTGAGGAGCAGATCCTGGCGCCGCTGAGGCAGGCGGTGCGAGAGCAGGTAGGAGAGGCCGAGGATGGGGCAGGGCCGCAGGGTCTGGACTGGGCCACAGTGGAGCTCCCCAGCCGGAGGAGCCCAGTGATCAACCCACTGGCCCATGGGTCAGCCTGTCTGCTCATTTACTCATGTTAATTACTGAGTCTGATACTAAAACTCATTTATTATAATTTCATACACTATATATCACTTAATATTTTATTTAGTAATTTATACATAATCTATCACTCATTTAATTCTGAATTGCTGAACCCTTAATACACGGACAGTCCTTGCATTCATCATATTTATGTAATTATCATTTTCCATTTGAATGAATCATTGATCAGACTCTCCCTCCCATCTTGGAGCAAGTGCTTTCCTTTGATTTAAAGAAAATATTAAAGGAAGGAACTTGCATTTCTGCAGCTCCTTTCACAACCTCAGGATGTCTCAAAGCGCTTTACAGTCAATTAAGTATTTTTGAAGTGGAGTCGCTGTTGTAATGTGGGCAACGCGGCGGCCAATTTGCGCACAGCAAGCTCCCACAAACAGCGATGTGATAATGACCGGATAATCTGTTTTTGTTATGTTGATTGAGGGATAAATGTTGGCCAGGACACCGGGGAGAACTCCCCTGCTCTTCTTTGAAATAGTGGCCGTGGGACCTTTTATGTCCACCTGAGAGAGCAGACGGAGCCTCGGTTTAACGTCTCATCCGAAAGACGGCGCCTCCGACAGTGCCGCACTCCCTCAGCACTGCACTGGAGTATCGGCCCGGATTTTTGTGCTCATGTCTTTGGAGTGGGACTTGAACGCACAACCTTCTGACTCAGGCGAGAGTGCTACCCACTGAGCCATGGCTGACAGTCAGCATTATATAATCATATATAATTTTCCTTACTGAATGCTTTGCGTAATATTGTACTTCTTGCAGTGTGTGAACCCTTATCCATCGTAACTTCCCCTAATATATATCTCTTAATATAAAAATGTCTGTTGCATGCTTATAGTCCTATTGATATAATGTGTTGTTTTGGAAATGTTGGAACTCGAGTAGATCAGTTTTGGAGAAAAAAATCTATACCTTGTGGTAGTTTATTAGTGATTTGAAAATGTGTTTTGACACAATGCATTTTGCTTTCTTGTGTAATGGGAGCGAGCGATGAGCTAAGAGGAGGCTCCTTAATCTGACATCAGAACATTTCGTGTCAGTGATTAGGGACATTGTGATTTTGAGATATTGGTTGGAATCAATCCATTGAGAGAATTTTCAAAGAATAAAATGCCTCCTAAGATCGTTCAAGATCGAGACAATAACTTAAAAAATTAAGCCTCGGCGCCGAAACCCGATCAAGTGATTGTCTCTTCTCTCTCATGTTTTAAGTGAAGAGCTGATTTTTTTTTTTTTAATCGCACGCTGTTCCACCCTATTGCGAGTGAGCTGCCAGAACTCTGAGTGGGTGATGGTGTGCTTGTGGATGTAGGCCTGTATCTGTGGCCACACGTGTTTCTCAGTGCAGTGTGTACTCCCCACTGAGTGGAATATCTGCACACACAGCCTGCTGCAGTTTAAATTTCCAGATCCCGCCCTCTGCCACGTTTCCCTCCTGCAGCAGACGGCTGGCTGCAGCCTGACTCTGTCCAATGACTGACTTTTTTTACGACGCTGTTCAGTGATCCCACCCGATCCCTCCCAGCTTTCACATTTTCAGTGATGTGCCTTCTGTGTCCTCTCTTTCTCTTCCCTTCCTCCCCATCTGCAGTGTCTTGGGTAGATTTTGAATCCAAAATAGCAGTGTACCAGGAGAATAGCAGGAGAAAGATAAATTTGTATAGCGCCTTTCACCACCTCTGGACGTCCCAAAGCGCTTTACAGCTGATGAAATAATTTTGACGTGTAGTCACTGTTGTAATGTCGGTAAAGCGCTTTGGGACGTCCTGAGGTTGTGAAAGGAGTTATACAAAGTCTTTCTTTAATGCATTTGAGTGCCATGTTGTATATTTCCTGCTGAAACAATAACTGGCTAAATGTCTGTTTATTTCGGGGCTGATCCTGACACCCAGGCCCAGATCGGCACTGTGACTCGGAGCAGGCGGTTGTTTCCCTTGGTTCCACTTAGCGCTGTTGTTGCGTTTGCCCGAATCCTGCCCAATACAGTTTCAGTTCTCTGCTGGGTTAGCACAGTGACCAGGAATGATTTAACAAAGCACTACTAGGGAATGGTGCAGAGAAAAGTAAAAAAAAAAGACTGACTTGCATTTATACAGTGCCTTGGACATCCCAAAGCGCTTTACAGCCAATGAAGTACTTTTTGAAGTGTAGCCACTGTTGTAATGTAGAAACCCGACAGCCAATTTGCGCACAGCAAGCTCCCACAAACAGCAACAACAACAACTTGCATTTATATAGCGCCTTTAATGTAGTAAAACGCCCCAAGGCGCTTTGCAGGAGTGTTATAAAACAAAATTTGACACCACGCCACGTGAGATATTAGGACAGAAGCTTGGTCAAAGAGGCAGGTTTTAAGGAGCATCTTAAAGGCGGAGAGAGAGGTAGCGAGGCGGAGAGGTTTAGGGAGGGAGTTCCAGAGCTTAGCGCCTTGGGAGCTGAAGGCACGGCCGCCAATGGTTGAGTGATTAAAATCAGAGATGCACAAGAGGCCAGAGTTGGAGGAGTGCAGATACCTCGGTGGAGGGAGGGGAGGTTGTGCGGCTGAAGGAGATTAAAGATAGGGAGGGGTGACTCTGAGGCCATGGAGGGATTTGAAAACAAGGTTGAGAATTTTATAATCGCGGCGTTGCCTAACCGGGAGCCGTTATAGGTCAGCGAGCACTGGGGCGATGGGTGAACGGGACTTGCTGCGAGTTAGGACACGAGTTAGGACACCGTGTAAATGGCGGCGCGCACGGACGCAGCGGCTTTGTCTCTCCCGAGACTGAGCGTTTTCACCCTCCTTCTGAGTCTCTTCTGGACTCTGCTGATTCGGGAATTAAAGGCTGACCTACCGTACAGCCGGCAGACGCTCCTAGACACCGGGGCCGACTGCGTGCGGCTCACACTCGGCGACATCGATCTGCCTCCCGACATCGCCCGACCCCCGGGACTAGCGTGGCGTCCTTCCCCAGCCGGAAGTCGGCGCAGACCGCGCAGGGAACGCAAGCAGAAGCGGGGTAAGAGGGCCGGAATCCAAAATAGGCTGAAGAGGGCCCCACACAAACCCTCCCTCCCAAGTATTTTCCTGGCCAACGTCAGGTCACTAGAAAACAAAATGGATGAGATCAAACTTGATCTCTCCTCACAGAAAAGGACAAAGGAATGCTGCGCCATGATCTTCACAGAGACCTGGTTGAACAACGGCATCCCTGACACCACCATCCAGCTAGAAGGATGCACGGTCTTCCGCGCCGACAGAACTGCAGACTCGGGTAAGAGCAAGGGAGGCGGTTTGTGCATTTACACTAACAATGCCTGGTGCACTAACACTGATATAATTGATAGATCCTGCTCGGCTGATTTGGAATTCCTCATGGTAAGGTGCAGACCCTTCTACCTGCCTCGGGAATTCACGGCTGTTATCATCACTGCGGTCTACATCCCACCACACACTAATGCCAAACTAGCACTGAAGGACCTCTACAGGGCCATCAGCGAACAACAAACTGCGCACCCAGACGGAGCTTTTATCGTCGCAGGGGACTTCAATCACATAAACCTAAAATCTGTACTACCGAAATTCCACCAGAATGTTTCCTGCCCCACAAGAGGGGAGAACACTCTGGATCAAGTCTACACGAGCATTGTAGACGCTTATAAGGCCATTCCCTGCCCCCACCTTGGGAAGTCTGACCACCTCTCCCTGTTTCTAGCCCCGACATACAAACCGCTCATCAAAAGAGGGAGAACATCAGTGAGATCAGTGAAAGTATGGCCAGAGGGGGCAGTCTCGGAGCTTCAGGATTGCTTCGAACGTACTGATTGGGGCATGTTTGCCCATAATGACATCGAGGAATACGCATCCACAGTGCTATTCTACATTAACGGCTGCGTCGAGGTCGTCACGACCCATAAAAATATCAGGACATACCCCAACCAGAAACCCTGAATGAACGGAGAGGTCCGCTCACTGTTGAAAGCACGCGACGCAGCATTTAAATCTGGCGACGCGGCGGCTTACAGTGCAGCTAGGACCAACCTAAAAAAGGGTATCAGGACTGCCAAAAGGAAACAGACACTGCGGATAGAGGATCATTTCCACAACAACTCGGACCCCCGGCGCATGTGGCAAGGCATCCAGTCCATCACTGACTACAAGGGCAAAAACACCAGCCCCCCGGTTAGCGATGCCTCCCTTCCGGAGGAGCTTAACAGCTTCTACGCTCGCTTCAACAGGGACAACAGGGAGCCGGCTACCAAAGCCTTGCCACCCCCGGAAGACCAGGTGCTCACTCTGTCGACCTCCGACGTAAGGGGTGTTCTACGCGGAGTGAACACACGAAAGGCTGCTGGACCGGATAGCATCCCTGGACGGGTACTCAAGGAATGTGCTGATCAGCTGGCTGAGGTCTTCACCGCCATCTTCAATCTGTCATTGGCCCAGGCAGTAGTCCCTACATGCTTCAAGACCGCTACCATTATTCCTGTGCCAAAACAAATGGCTGTGACGTGCCTGAACGACTATCGACCTGTCGCACTCACACCCATCATAATGAAGTGTTTCGAGAGACTGGTCCTGGCTCACATCAAAGCCAGTGTTCCCGCCTCTCTTGACCAACACCAGTTTGCCTATCGTGCAAACAGATCAACGGAGGATGCAATCACAACTGCTCTACACTCGGCACTGAATCACTTAGATGGTAAGGAGACCTACATCAGAATGCTGTTCATAGACTACAGCTCAGCATTCAACACTATCGTCCCCAACAAGCTGGCCACCAAACTCTTGGCCTGAACACGTCCCTCTGCAACTGGACCCTGGACTTCCTAACAAACAGACCCCAGTCTGTCAAATTAGGTAACCACACCTCCCCCCACCCTCCCCCCCCCCCCCCACCCCCCCCCGACCCTGAACACGGGGGCCCCACAAGGATGTGTGCTGAGCCCCCTCCTCTACTCCCTCTTCACCCACGACTGTGTGGCTGTTCATGGTTCCAACACCATCAAGTTTGCGGATGATACCACGGTAGTAGGCCAGATCACCAACAACGATGAGTCAGCCTACAGGGAGGAGGTCCAGCATCTCGTGAAGTGGTGTGCCGATAACAACCTGGCCCTTAACATCAAGAAAACCAAAGAAATCATTGTGGACTTCAGGAAGTCTAAAGGCGGAAGTCACACCCCCATCCACATCCATGGGGCTGTGTGGAAAGGGTGGACAGCTTTAAGTTCCTCGGAGTCCACATCACGGAAGACCTCTCCTGGTCTCTCAATACCTCCTCTCTGGTGAAGAAGGCCCAGCAGCGCCTATATTTCCTAAGGAGGCTGAAGGGATGTAACCTGTCACCCCTGATCCTCTCTAACTTTTACCGCTGCACAATAGAGAGCATCCTGACAAACTGTATCACAGTATGGTATGGCAGCTGTAGCTACTATGACCGGAAAGCCCTGCAGCGAGTAGTCAAAACTGCCCAACGCATTACCGGCACCCGGCTACCGACCATAGAGCACATATACCAGAAACGCTGTTTACGGAGGTCCATCATCAAAGACCCTACCCACTCCAGCCACAGTCTGTTTGCCCTCCTGCCATCTGGGAGACGCTACAGATGCATTCGCACCCGTACGACCAGATTTAGGAACAGCTTCTTTCCCAGGGCTGTCATCCTACTGAACTCCACAAATAAACTCTAAAGCCTGCACATCTGCCAATGCACTTTATTATGGTTATGTTTATGTTAATATACTACAAGCCAAATGTATGTGGAATGTTTAAATGTCTTAATCTAAATGTACACTCTCGGGAGCCTCAAGCCTACATTTCGTTGTACTGCACTTGTGCACTAACAATGACAATAAAAGTTGATTTGATTTGATTTTGATTTTGAGTAGCAGCAATGTGATACTGACCAGATACTGAGGGATAAATATTGGCCAGGATACCGGGGAGAACTCCCCTGCTCGTCTTTGAAATGGGATCTTCTCCGACCTAAGAGGGCAGACAGGGTTTATCACTTCATCTGAAAGACAGCACATCCGGCAGTGCAGCTTGGCATCGGTTCTGCACAGAGTGTCGGCCTAGATTGCGTGCTCAAGTTGCTAGAATGGGACTTTGAACCTTCTGACTCGCAGGCGAGAGTGCTACCCACTAAGCCATGGCTGACAGATAGAATCTGAAAGCAGCCTGCAATACTAATGAGCTGGAGGAACAGCACCTCATCTTCCAATTAGGCACTTTACAGTCTTCCGGACTCCATATCGAGTTCAACAATTTCACATCATAACCTCGGCCCCTATTACATTTTTACTTATTTTTTATCCACACCTTTGTTTTGGCCCTTTCACCCCCCCCCCTTTTCTCTCTCCCACATGGCAGCTGTCTCCCATTCTGCCAGCGCATTTCACACCTAATCTAGAACCGTCTTTTGTCTCCACTAGTCCTATCACCATCTCGTCTCGTTTTGAATACCTCTTAATGTCTCTTCACTTCTCTCTTGTTCTCTCCCAGCCTGGCCTTTTAATCTATTTCATTTCCTGTGCTTTTTCAGTCTTGACAAAGGGTTTTGACCCGAAACGTTGACTCTATTTTCTCTCCACGGATGTTGCCTGGCCTGCTGAGTTTTTCCAGCATTTTCTGTTGTTATACTAATGAGTTACTTAGTGAAGCATTTGATGAAGTGCCATACAAGAGACTTGTTACAAAAATTAAGTAAACGTGGCATTGTAGCCGTGTGGAGAGGCGAATGACTGGGGCGCAAAGCAAAAAATTGGGGTGTGTGGATGTTTTTTGGATTGGTGGGTAAGGGTATCGAGGGCGGGTAAAAGGAATTGAAGTACAGATCAGTAATGATCTGATTGAATGGCGGGACAGGTTTGAGGGGCTGAATGGCCTACTCCTGGTCCTATGGTGTGATATGGGTAGTGGTGTGCCCTAGGAATCTGTGCTGGGACCTTGTTTTATGTTTCCTATTCATATAAATGATTTGGACATGAAGGCAAGGAATGATATTGAGGTTTGCTGACGATACTAACTTAAGGTTGCAACTGCGAGGGAGATTGCAGGAAGCCTTAGGTTGGCAGATTGGGCAGGTAGGTGGCAGATGCAGTTCAATGCTCAGAACTTAGCACAATTAATTACCTTTGGATAGGAGGGGCTTGTGGACCTTGTCTTGGGATATTTCTGGTCTATAGGAAAAATCACATTGAGCCAAATGATTTCCCAATACACGGGACTTCAGAGCAGAGAAGGTTGAGAGGAGATTTGATAGAGGTGTTCGAAATCACGAGGGGTCTAGACAGAGTAGAGAGAAAAACTGTTCCCATTGGCAGAAGGGTCACGAACCAGAGGACACAGATTTAAGGTACTTGGCAGAAGAACCAAAGGCAACGTGAGGAAAAACTTTTTTACGCAGCGAGTGGTTATGATCTGGAATGCACTGCCTGATAGGGTGGGGGAGGCAGATTCAGTCGTGGCTTTCAAAAGGGAGTTGGATAAGTACCTGAAGGAAAAACATTTGCAGGGCTACGGGGAAAGAGCAGGGGAGTGGGACTAGCTGAAGTGCTCTTGCAGAGAGCCGGCACAGGCTCGACGGGCTGAGTGGCCTCCTTCTGTGTTGTAACCATTCTGTGATTCTACACTGTCATACTATACATTCATGTAACCATCATAGTATCTTACAATATAATAGCAAAATACTGCGGATGCTGGAAATCTGAAATAACAACAGAAAATGCTGGAAATACTCAGCAGGCCAGGCAGCATCCGTGGAGAGAGAAACAGAGTTAACGTTTCAGGTCTGGGACCCTTCATCAGAACTGGAAAAACCTGGAAATGCAACAGATATTAAGCAGGTGCAGAGACAGTGGGGGGGGGGGGCGGGGTTAGGAGGGGAGGAAGGAGTAGAAAGAATATCCTGTACTTTTGTAAGAGGCAGGAAAGATAAAATGTTGCAAATGGGAGTGGCAAAAATCATACAGCATGAAAAATGGGGGTAGGGGTTATTATCTGAAATTGTTCAACTCGATATTGAGTCCAGAAGGCTGTAAAGTGCCCAATCGGAAGATGAGGTGCTGTTCCTCGAGCTTACGTTGAGCTTCATTGGAACAATGCAATAGCCCGAGGACAGTGAGATCAGAGCGGGAGTGAAGCGGTGAATTAAAATGACAGGCGACCGGAAGCTCAGGGTCACCCTTACAGACTGAACGGAGGTGTTCCGCAAAGCGGTCGCCCCATCTGCGTTTGGTCTCCCCAATGTAGAGGAGACCGCATCGTGAGCAGCAAATACAGTATATTAAATTGCAAGAAGTACAAGTAAATCGCTGTTTCACCTGGAAGGGGTGTTTGGGGCCCTGGACAGTGGGAAGGGAGGAGGTAAAAGGGCATGTGTTGCATCTCCTGCGCTTGCACGGGAAGGTGCCAGGTGAAGGAGAAGGGCTGTTGGGGGTGATTGAGGAGTGGACCAGGGTGTTGCGGAGGGAGCGGTCCCTTCGGAATGCTGAAAGGGGAGGTGAGGGGAAGATGTGTTTGGTGGTGGGATCACGTTGGAGGTGGCGGAAATGGCGGAGGATGATCCGTTGAATGGTGGAGGCTGGTGGGGTGAAAGGTGAGGACAAGGGGAACCCTATCGTGGTTCTGGGAGGGAGGGGAAGGGGTGAGAGCAGAAGTGCGGGAAATAGAGCGGACACGGTCAAGGGCAGTGTCAACCACAGTAGAGGGGAATCCTCGGTTGAGGAAAAAGGAAGACATGTCGGAAGCACTGGTATGGAAGGTGGCATCGTCAGAGCAGACGCAGCGGAGACGGAGAAACTGGGAGAATGGAATAGAGTCCTTACAGGAAGCGGGGTGGGAAAAAGTGTAGTCCAGGTAGCTGTGTGAGTCGGTGGGCTTGTAGTGGATGTTTGTCGAAAGCCGATCGCCAGAAATTGAGACGGAGAAGTCAAGGAAGGGAAGAGTCGGAGATGGACCATGTGAAGGTGAGGGAAGGGTGGAAATTGGAAGTAAAGTGAATGAACTTATCTAGTTCAGGGCGAGAGCAGGAAACGGCACCAATACAGTCATCGATGTACCGGAAAAAGAGGTGAGGGAGGGGACCTGAGTAGGACTGGAACAAAGAATGTTCCACATATCCCATGAACAGGCAGGCATAGCTAGGACCCATGCGGGTTCCCATAGCAACACCTTTAATTTGGAGGGAGTAAGTGGAGTTAGAGGAGAAGTTGTTCAATGTGAAAATGTGGCTGAACTTGTTCTCGCATTGAACAACTTCTCCTTTGACTCCACTCACTTCCTCCAAATTAAAGGTGTTGCTATGGGAACCCGCATGGGCCCTAGCTAGTTACTGCCACTGCAGTTTCCAAGGGTGTACTGGAATGGGCATTCACGGTTCCGTCCTGATTCATGCTGAAACCCAATCAGACCATCAGCTCTGATAATGAAAGGGGTAACATTGCAGGGAAAGCCCCCTGTAGCTGCTGCCTTTGCACTATATCCGCAGTACCTGACTCCAGTGCGAAGCAGAAGTGAATCTTTAGGGTAGTTTCACCCCAGCGTTGGGTCAGGCCTATGACCTTGGGTTTACATGACAACGTCTTGGCATCGATGGCAAGTGAAATCGCATCGGGCTAGGAGTTTGTGAATATCAAATCCCACCACCGGCAAGAAACTGACTTCAATAAATCTGCTAATCCCTGGGCTGGCACCAGGAAAATAAAAATAGGTCCAGGAAAACAATAATACGTCCAGGAAAACTGTTGGATTATTGTTAAATCCCAACTCGTTCCCTGATGCCCTTCAGACTGATGTCAGCCGTGGACCAGTGGGTAGCACTCTCACATCTGAGTCAGACGGTTGTTGGTTCAAGTCTGTGTAAAGTGAGGTTATTTCTATAATAATTGGGTGGGAGCCCTGTTGATGGAGAAGCCTGCAGCCCCCAGCTGTGGGTCTACACAGCTCAGATAATGTCTTAATACAGTTCTTCTATATTTCCTTTCCAGGGAGAACTTGTTCGGAAGCTGAAAACGGAGAATTCTCTGCAGGTGGATGTCGATAAAGCCGTGGCAGAGCTTAAAGCTCGTAAAAGATTCCTGGAGGCTAAGGTATGAGCTGCAATCTTGCTGTGAGCCCCGAATTAAATGTGACACTGCTTCCACTCTTGGCTATCCAGCCACAGTCAGAGTATGCCCTGCACCGTTCCGTCCTTGGGCCCCCTCTTTTATACGCTGCCCCTTGGCGACATCGTCCAAAGACAAGAGGTCAGGTTCCACATGCACGCTGACAACATCCAGCTCTACCTCGCCACCCCGCCTCGACCCCCTTCATTGCCTCTGATGTGTCACACTCCTTCTCTGACATCAAGCCTTGGATGAGCTGCGGATTCCTCCGATTAAACATTGGGAAGAGCGAAGCCATTGTTTTCGGTCCCCGCCATCCACTCTGTTCCCTCGCCGCCACTGTCTCAGGCTGAACTAGACTGTTTGCAACCTCGGCGTCCTATTTGACCCTGAACTGAGCTTCCGACCACACATCCGCTCCATCACCAAGATCGCCTACTTCCACCTCCGTAACATTGCCCGACTCCACCCCACCTCATCTGCTGCTGAAACCCTCCTCCATGCTTGTGTTACCTCCATTCTTGACCATTCTAATCCTCTCCTGGCCGGCCTCCCATCTTCCCCCCCCCCCCCCTTCCGTAAACTTGAGCTCATCCAAAACTCTGCTGCCCGTATCTCAACTCGCCCCAAATCTCATTCACCCATCACATCAGCCCTGTGCTCGCTGACCTACATTAGCTCCCGGTCCACCAACGCCTCAAATTGAAAAATTCTCATCCTTGTTTTCAAACCCCTCCATGGCCTCGCCCCTTCCTATCTCTTCCTCCAGCACTACAAGCCTACGTTACTCCAACTCTGGCCCCTTGTGTATCCCTCACTTGCTTCGCCGAACCATTGGCGGCCGTGCCTTCAGCTGCCTAGGCCCTGAGCTCTGGAATTCCCTCCCTAAACCTCTCCATCTCTTCTCTTTTAAGGAGCTCCTTAAATCCTGTGTTGTTGACCAAGCTTTTAGTCACCCATCCTAATATCATCATCTTTCGTTCGGTGTCAAATTTTGCCTAATTATACGCTTCTGTTTAGCGACTTGGGACATTTCCCTATGTGAAAGGCACGTTGTTGTCACGTGACCACGAATCAAATGCGTCACGTGACCAATGTTCCCGTTAAGCTGCGTGACTGCAGAGTGGTCTGGCGGTCCCGCGCAGGCAGCTCAGCGGCTTTACAATGGAAAAACAGCACATGCACGGACATCTGAATGGGCCGCGCAGCCCGTTAAAGGGGCCGCACACCCAAAAAAATATTACGGGGAACATTGGACGTAACAGTGCCCTATGGTGTATGAGAATCACAGGGTGTACACTCTCACTGCCCTGTGGTGTATGAGAATCACTGGGTGTACACTCTCACTGCCCTATGGTGTATGAGAATCACAGGGTGTACACTCTCACTGCCCTGTGGTGTATGAGAATCACTGGGTGTACACTCTCACTGCCCTGTGGTGTATGAGAATCACTGGGTGTACACTCTCACTGCCCTGTGGTGTATGAGAATCACTGGGTGTACACTCTCACTGCTCTGTGGTGTATGAGAATCACTGGGTGTACACTCTCACTGCCCTGTGGTGTATGAGAATCACTGGGTGTACACTCTCACTGCCCTGTGGTGTATGAGAATCACTGGGTGTACACTCTCACTGCCCTGTGGTGTATGAGAATCACTGGGTGTACACTCTCACTGCCCTGTGGTGTATGAGAATCACTGGGTGTACACTCTCACTGCCCTGTGGTGTATGAGAATCACTGGGTGTACACTCTCACTGCCCTGTGGTGTGTGACAATCACTGGGTGTGCACTCTCACTGCCCTGTGGTGTATGAGAATCACTGGGTGTGCACTCTCACTGCCCTGTGGTGTATGAGAATCACTGGGTGTACACTCTCACTGCCCTGTGGTGTATGAGAATCACTGGGTGTACACTCTCACTGCCCTGTGGTGTATGAGAATCACTGGGTGTACACTCTCACTGCTCTGTGGTGTGAGAATCACTGGGTGTACACTCTCACTGCCCTGTGGTGTATGCGAATCACTGGGTGTGCACTCTCATTGCCCTGTCGTATAGTTCACTTGTGCCGACACTAGTGTGGTGTTGGTTTGGAGCCCTATACATATGTTTGCCGTGTGTTGTATCCTCTGATTCAAAGAGAAGCGCACTGCAAGCCTCATTGACTTGCTCTTATTACAGTCACATATGAACCTCTTCCCCATCTGTCCTTTTCCCCACAGGAGCTGGCTCTGCAGCCGAAGGATGACGTAGTCGACCGAACAAAAATGGAGGACACACTAAAGCGGAGGTTCTTCTACGACCAGGCTTTTGCCATATATGGAGGTAGGAGGCCCGATCTCTGGGGTTGTTTGGGCAAGTGAGCATTCATACGAAAATACAAAATTGATGGTCAGGGAAAAGCCAGCTTCTCCATCAAGCCTGCCCCAGACTCTGGTGGCCGGAGCCTCATGACTGGGCACTCCCCTCTCCTCCCGCCCCATCCCCGCAGCCATGTAATCTCCTGGGAAAGTCAAAACATAAGGGTAAAATTACCCTGTTAAATTCCTCAGGTGATGGAAACCAGTCCAGGCGATCTTGCCATTCATGTAGAAATGACTTATGAAATAATACTGGGCGGCCTGCTGGTGGCGCTGTCCAGGGGGAGTATAAATACTCGGGCACGGGCCCAGCTTGCTCAGGACATTTTGTAAACAGGAACCAGTGAAGGACAACTAGATCTCCATGTTGTGAAACAGTTGATTAAAGCCTTGTTTAATACTCAGACCAAGTGCCTCGTAGTTTTCTTACGTCACTGAGTGTTATCTATGAAGACACTTACCTTCTATATGATGCCATCTCTGCCCCAGTCAAGAACCGGTCCAGCTCCCTCTGGAAGACGATGCAGAGATTCCGCACCCACCACACCAGCCGGCATTGTATTCCAGAGACTCACTACTCTCTGGGAAAAGAAGAACCGCCCAACATCCAGTCTATTCCTACTCTTACACTGTTTAAACTCGTGTCCCCTGGTCATCCTCAATCTGTCAAACTGGAATCACCTATCAATAGGGGCACTATTCAACCCTACAGGTATTTTATAGAGCGGTATCAGGTCACCTCGAAGTCTACGCTGCTCTAATGTAAATAGGCCAAGGTCCTTGATGGGACACCAGGGCTGACTGTTCACCCAGGACCAGTTAGAGTGTGGATGATGCTGGCGAGGCAGCAGCTTCCTTTTCCTCATTGGCTTAAGGACATTCGGAGTCAACCATGTGGTGTGAGACTGGAGTCACGCGTAGGCCAGACCAGGTAGGTGTGACAGATTCCCTTCCCTGACGGACATCAGTGAACCAGTTGAGTTTCTACATCAGTCCAGCAGCTTTCATGGATTTTTTAAAATCCCAGTGGGAGTCCCACATATTAGCCCTGGAAGCTCAGTAGTCAATGTACTGAGTCACAGAGACCAGGAAGGGTCCCTGTTTGATCCACGCTGCCTCAGCTGATCAGAGTCTAAGGCGCCCTGGGGCCAGGGGAGGGGAAAATGAGGGGAGGAGTTTCTCAGGGACACTTGTGAAAGTGAAGCAACAATTCACCTGAGCACCGTTCTCCTTTTATGCTGCAAGTCACAAAGTCCACTGGAGTTTGTTCTTGCCCTGTTTCTGGGGTGTGGGCAGGATGTATTGCCCATCCTGAGCTGGCCTGGGTATAATAGAGTCTGTTTAAGGAGTTCCCTTCCCCGAGGGACATCAGTGAAACGGTTGGGTTTTGTCAACAATCCGGCAGCTTTCATGATCCCGATCCATAGTTTTATCGGATTGATTGAATTCCAGTTTCTACTTGCCACGGTGGGATTTGAACTTTCAAACTCTGGATTGTTGGGATGTGGATGTCGCTGGCACGACCGCCATTTATTGCCCTTCACCGTCACGTTTACTGATACCAGCTTTTAATTTCTAGATTTAAAAAAAAAACGGAAATCAAATCCTCAGAGGCTGATCTTCGACCTCAACCCCACCTTCCCACACTCTCCCCATATCCCTTAGCGCCTAAAAATCTATTGATCTCTATCTTGAATATACTCAACGACTGAGCATCCACTGCCCTCTGGGGTAGAGAATTCCAAAGATTCACCGCCCTCTGAGTGAAGAAATTTCTCCTCGGCTCAGTCCTGAATGGCCGACCTCTTATCCTGAGACTGTGACCCCTGGTTCTAGACTCCCCAGCCAGGGGAAACAGCCTCTCGGCATCTACCCCATCAAGCCCTCAAGTCCTAAGAGAGTCCGTGGAACTATTCCCCAGCTATAGAGAGTAAGGGAGATAACGTGGTGTGGGTTGGGGGAGGAATTTGCCCCGAGTGTGTAAGGTAAATGGGGTCTAATTGTATCTTGCTCAGGTGTGAGTGGCCTGTACGACTTTGGTCCTGTCGGCTGCGCTCTGAAGAACAACACCCTCCAGATCTGGCGGCAGCACTTCATCCAGGAGGAGCAGATCCTGGAGATTGACTGCACGATGCTGACTCCCGAACCCGTCCTCAGGCAAGTGTCCGAACTCCAGGTGCCGCGGCTCGCGCCCGGAGTGGGGGGCTAGGGAGGTGGGGGTGGGGGACGACGTTCATTGTGTGCGGGGAGGGATCTGGGGTGGCGAGCACAGCGATGCAGGTTCGTCGACAGAACAACGGCACCGGGAGAACAAAAGCGAAAGATTGCGGATGCTGGAAATCCGAAATAAAAACAGGAACTGCAGGAAACCGCTCAGCAGGCCAGGCGGCATCTGTGGAGAGAGAGGGAGACACAGAGTTAACGTTTCAGATCGATGAGCTTTCATCAGATGTGGAAGATGTTTGAGATTAAACAGTTTTTAAGCAGGTATAAATCTAGGGGGAAACGGGGGAGGCAGAAAAAGAACAAAAGGGAAGGTGTGTGATACGGTGGAGGGCTGGAGTGATTAAATAACTAAAGTGATGATGGTGCAAGGCAAAAGGGGGTGGTAGTTGAACAAGTAAAGAAAGGAAAGATTGGTCCAGAGGAGGTGCAACATCTTGATAACATCTTGCCGTGTAGAGTTAAAAAAAAATCTTAACCACAAGGTGGTGAGCTGTCATGCCAGCCTTGTGTTCCCAGGACCAGGGGCTGCTCATTGACTCCATTGCGCAGTAGGGTGTGCTGGAAACCAAGGACGGGCGGTCGTGTGCCACCTTTTCAGTGTCCGGCTCGGAAACGGGTTGACGAGGGTGGAGACCGGCGATCTCGTGAAACTTTATTGGGAAGTGATTTAAAAAAAATTACAAATGAAGGCGAGGGCGTTCTGGGGCAATGTATTTACTTGTGTGTGTCGGTGGTCTATAGTATTGCACGGAGTCAGCGGTGACCTCGCTCTACCTATCCGCGCGCAAGCAGTTTACATCCGGGTCACCCAGATAGCGAATGTGAGGCATTGCTGACTTGGTTTTAAAAAAAAATTATTATTCTGGGCGTTGATCGAATTGCCTTTAACCCATCACTTTTGAGAGAAGCGGTTTTGCAGGCTCGGAGGGCTCGTAGTTTTTTTTAAAAAAGGAAATGCTCTCGCTAACATTCTATCGTCTGAGCTTTGATGATTCGAATTGCAGAACATCTGGACACGTGGACAAGTTTGCCGACTACATGGTGAAGGACCTGAAGAACGGGGAGTGTTTCCGTGCTGACCATCTGTTGAAAGGTAATGGTGTCCATCTCGGGTGAGGGCTGAGTTGAGGTGTGACGGCGCTGGTTGAACGCACGGTGACCCATCTTGCCGGTGCTTTAAAGAAGCCTTGGTGGGCTCTGGTGATGGGCGATGCGGCAACAAATTGTTGCTGGCACTCTCGCTGCCTCAGTGAATTCTGGCTCCGGATATCACAGAACAGAAGGAGGCCATTGGGTCCATCCTGTCTGTGCTGGCTCTTGCAAGAGCTGTTCAAAACCGAACTTGCTGTCCTATGCTTTTTCCCCCTTGCCCCATATCTCCCCTGAAGACCAATATAAACTGCCATCACACTCTGTGCCGGTACCTTGATGCCCAGCGCGCACGCACGCTCGAAGTGAAACGTAGTGTTAAACGCAACTATGAACGAGTGAAGAAGACATGTTGGTGGTTGATTTCTATCAGATGTGGTTAGTCGGCCCGGTGTTTCTGTATAAAAGCTAAGCTGCCAATAAGATGTGTTGGCTGCGCAAGGCTGGCGATCCTTAATCATCTTCCACTGTTGTAGCTCATTTGCAGAAACTGATGTCCGATAAGAAATGCTCAGCGGAGAAGAAAGCCGAGATGGAAAACGTCATCACTCAGGTAAAAGGAACTGCTTTGCTTGCCTTAATCGCTCAAATCTGTTTCTTGCGCTCCCCTTTCACCCCGTTATTTTGCCCCTGCACTGTTCATTGCGTGGTGTCCATTCCCGTTTGTCCATCATGTTAACCCGTACCATCTCACTCAAGATGCGTTGAGTGCCACATGTCCACTATCTTGTTGACCATCCAGATGAACGCAGCCCCGTTTGGGTTTAAAGACCCATTGTTGGGACATAGTCACACATTTCCACAGGTTTCTCCCACCCTGCCTTTTTTTTCCTCTTCTCCTTGTGTTCCTGCCTTGAGGGGGTTGACTTCCACTGGGGCGCTGCTCACCCTGTTCTGTTGGTTTATCAGGGCACTGAAGATAGAAACATAGAAGATAGGAGCAGGAGTAGGCCATTCGGCCCCTCGAGCCTGCTCCGCCATTTAATGCGATCATGGCTGATCATCCAAATTCAGTACCCTGTCCCTGCTTTCTCCCCATATCCCTAGATCCCAGGGCATTGTCCAACGAAAAGCAGGGAGTTCTTCCAGTGTCATAGGAGCAGGAGGAGACCATTCAGCCCCTTGAGCCTGCTCCGCCATTCAATTAGATCATGGCCGATCTCTACCTCGACTCCATTTACCCACCTGTAATGAAATCTGTTTGTCTTGATCCTGTATTCGTTTTGCACTCATGTATATTACCCTCCCCCACTGTGTATAGTTTCACTTCCTCTTTCCCGACTAACCTGGGAGGTTCCAGGTCTTGGCTCTTGGCTCCGCCCCTGACTTCTCTTACATAAAGATCCCAGGATCTGTATGACTCATTCCTGTGAATCAGTCGGCGTGTTGAGATGTTAGCTCTGATCTTAGTGATTAAAAGCCAACTTGTTTAAGTCTATAACTTCTAGTTTTGTGGTTATTGAAGGCCCATCAATTTTAATCACTAAAGAATACTAGGATGGATCGACTCCTAAAACCAGAGCGTCTGGACTTGGATCCACATTCTGCTGAAGCGTCAAATCAATTTGGACACTGGCTCAAATGCTTCGAACTCTTCGCGGGGGCCTCATCCGCTAGCGAGGTAGATAAACTGAGTCTACTGACTACTCGCGTAAGTCATCGGATTTATTCGTTCATCCGGAACGCCACCTCTTACACGGAGGCCATCACTATCCTGAAGGCCCAATACCAGAGGCCGGTAAACAAAGTGTACGCCAGACATCTGCTGGCTACACGCAGGCAGCGACCAGAGGAATCAATGGACGATTTCTTACAGGGCCTAAAGGACCTGGCCCGGGACTGTAACTGCAAGGCCGTGACGGCCAACGCGTACTCTGACGAATTGGTCCGCGATTCCTTCATCACGGGCCTCAAATCAAATTATATCCGGCAGAGACTGCTGGAGAAGGAGGTCCTGGACTTAAAAAAGTCAGTGGCCACTGCGCGATCGCTGGACGTGGCCCAGAAAAACTCTGACTCTTATTCTTCCGGCCATGCGGCCCTCACCGCCTCGTGCGCGCCGAGGGGGCCGCCATCTTGGAATCAGCCATCTCCCCCATCCAGGTCTCAGACCAGCTCTACGCCGCCGGAGTCCCCACACAGAAGTTCACCCAGGAGTCCTACTACAGCGGCAATGTCTCGAGGCCCGAAATGCTACTTCTGCGGCCAGGCCAAGCACCCCAGACAACGATGCCCAGCGAAGGACGCTACATGCTTCAAATGTAAGAAAAAGGGGCATTTTAGCAAAGTCTGCAGGGGGAATCCGATTTCCAACTCCGTCACTGCCTCGTGCGGGCCGCCATCTTGGGATCCGCCATCTTTTCCCGACTCAACGGCCGCCCAGGGCCCAACAGTGGCTTCGATCACGGTGGATCAATCCAGGCCACACCCGTTGACAAAATCCATGATGGACATACAGGTAAACGGGAATTTAACGAAATGTTTAATTGACTGTGGGAGTACCGAGAGTTTTATCCACCCTAGCCTGGTACGGCGACACTCATTAACGGTAACCCCTACACGGAGCAGAATTGCTATGGCTGCTAAGCCCCACACTTCGGACATTTTGCGCTACTGTGTGGTAACACTGACTGTAAAAGGCACGGACTACAAGGATTTTAAACTCCTCGTGATGCCAGAACTCTCTGTTAATGTAATCTTGGGCCTGGACTTCCAGTGCCACCACGAAAGTGTCACGCTAGCATATGGCGGGTCCCAGCCGCCACTCACAGTCTGTGGCCTATCAACCTTAAAAATCAGCCCGCCCTCTTTATTCGCTAATCTCGCTCCGAACTGTAGGCCCATAACGACCAAAAGTAGACGGTACAGTCTGGAAGACAGACACTTTATCAAGGCGGAAGTGGACAGACTCCTGCGGGAAGGCATTATTGAATGCAGTACCAGCCCGTGGCGTGCCCAAGTAGCCATAGTTAAAAATAGCGAAAAGAAACGGATGGTAATTGACTACAGCCAGACTGTTAATATTTATACCCAGCTGGACACCTACCCTTTACCCCGCATATCAGAAATGGTCAACCAGATTGCGCAATACCGAGTCTTCTCGACTATCGACCTCAAATCCGTGTATCACCAGCTCCCCATTAGAACGGAGGACCGCCCATACACCGTCTTCGAGGCGAATGGGCGCCTCTACCATTTTCTCAGATTGCCCTTCGGGGTAACAAATGGGGTCTCGGTCTTCCAACGTGAGATGGACCACATGGTTGACGAGAATAAACTACAAGCTACCTACCCCTATCTGGACAATGTCACTATCTGCGGGCACAACCAGCAAGACCACGATCTAAATCTTGCGAGATTTTTAAAAACTGCCCTAAAGCTGAATCTAACCTACAACGAAGACAAATGTGTCTTCAACACAACCCGTCTCTGTATCCTCAGCTGTGTGGTGGAAGATGGGGTAATTGGACCGGACCCTGACCGATTACGCCCCCTAAAGGAACTGCCCCGCCACACAATCCCAAAGCTTTAAAAAGGTGCCTGGGATTTTTTTCGTATTATGCCCAATGGGTGCCCAATTACTCTGATAAGGCCCGACCCCTCATTAAATCGACGTCCTTCCCACTATCAGCTGAAGCTCGGGAGGCTTTCACCAGTATTAAACAGGACATTGAAAGGGCTGCAGTGTGTGCAGTGGACGAATGCATTCCCTTTCAAGTCGAAAGCGATGCGTCAGACTTTGCCTTAGCTGCGACCCTCAATCAGGCTGGGAGACCTGTGGCCTTCTTCTCCCGAACCCTTCAGGGACCTGAAATCAGGCACTCTTCTGTCGAGAAGGAGGCACAGGCTACAGTGGAGGCAGTGCGGCACTGGAGACACTACCTAGCCGGCAAACGTTTCACCCTGCTCACCGACCAGCGGTCGGTGGCTTTCATGCTTAATAACGAACAAAGGGGGAAAATCAAGAATGACAAAATATTCAGGTGGAGGATCGAACTATCCACGTTCGACTATGATATTATGTACAGGCCGGGAGCCCTTAATGAACCCCCAGATGCCCTATCGCGGGGAATGTGTGCCAGCATTCATACGGACAAATTACAGGGTCTCCACAACGACCTCTGTCACCCGGGGTCACCCGACTATACCATTTTATAAAGTCCCGCAATCTGCCCCACTCCATCGAGGAGGTCAGGGCAATGACCAGAGCCTGCCGCATCTGTGCGGAATGCAAGCCTCGTTTCTACAGGCCTGACCGTGCACACCTTATCAAAGCCACACGGCCATTCGAGCGCCTAAGTCTGGACTTCAAGGGACCCCTTCCCTCTGCCGACCGTAACATATACTTCCTCAATATCATTGATGAATATTCCCGCTTCGCCATTCCCTGCCCAGACATGACCAGTGCCACGGTCATCAAGTGTCTCTGTAATCTATTCTGCATGTTTGGCATGCCGAACTACATACACAGCGATAGGGGGACGTCATTCATGAGTGACGAGCTGCGCCAGTTCTTGCTCTCGAAGGGGATAGCCACTAGCAGAACCACTAGCTACAACCCCCGGGGTAATGGGCAAGTGGAAAGGGAGAATGCTACTGTTTGGAAGGCTGTCACGTTAGCCTTAAAGTCAAAAGGCCTTCCGACCTCCCGCTGGCAGGAAGTCCTCCCAGAAGTGCTCCACTCCATAAGGTGTCTGTTATGTACTGCCACTAACGCTACCCGTCACGAAAAGATGTTCGTTTTCCCCCGGAAATCCACCTCGGGCATATCTCTACCCGCGTGGCTGACGTCTCCGGGGACAGTACTATTGCGGAAGCACGTGAGAGGCCATAAAACGGACCCCCTTGTGGAAAAGGTACAGCTCCTCCATGCAAACCCTCAGTACGCCTATATCGAGTACTCTGACGGGCGAGAGGACACTGTTTCCATAAAAGACCTCGCTCCCTCGGGGAGCGGAGAGAACGATGGGAGACTACCCGATGAAGACCTACACTACAAAGAGACAGGACGCCCAGAGGTATCAATACCCAACTTTAACCTGGAGGACACTGCAGATAACCTGGAAGACACTGCGGAGGCCCGGACAGCAGAGGAACCAAAATCCACTCCCCTAGAGGCACCCCAACCGGCTTTGCGCCGATCACTGAGAACTGCAAAACCTCCTGACAGACTCACATACCAACTTTTAAGAAACATCACCCCGATGGACTAAATCGATAGAAGGGGTGAATGTAATGAAATCTGTTTGTCTTGATCCTGTATTCGTTTTGCACTCATGTATATTACCCTCCCCCACTGTGTATAGTTTCACTTCCTCTTTCCTGACTAACCTGGGAGGTTCCAGGTCTTGGCTCTTAGCTCCGCCCCTGACTTCTCTTACCTAAAGATCCCAGGATCTGTATGACTCATTCCTGTGAACCAGTTGGCGTGTTGAGATGTTAGCTCTGATCTTAGTGATTAAAAGCCAACTTGTTTAAGTCTATAACTTCTAGTTTTGTGGTTATTGAAGGCCCATCACCACCTTTGCTCCATATCCCTTAATGCCCTTACCCAACAAAAGCTATCCATCTTAATCTTGAAAGCTCCAATTGTCCCCCAGCATCCCATGCCTTTTGGGGGAGAGTTTTCCAGATTTCCACTGCCCTTTGTGTCCTGGACAAGATTACTCCCTCAACCAAATTGGGATCATAAAGTAACGGTAATTATTTTTCTTTGCTTTCATTATTAGATGGACAATTACAGTCAACAAGAGTTAACGGATCTGTTTGTGGAATACAATGTCAAGTCCCCAATCACCGGGAATGATCTGTCTGCTCCCATCTCCTTCAATCTGATGTTCCAAACATCCATTGGACCGGGAGGCAACATGCCGGGGTAAGATATAATACCCACTGTGCGCAGTGTAAGGGTTGTATGTTCACTCGCCGTCTCTCCAGCTGGCATTGAATGTATTGGCATCCAAACCTTGTGGAACTGGAGGGGTTTAAAGTATTTGTGTTAATCTGTCTGCCTCATTTGCCACAGTGACTCTCAGTTGGTGTAGTTGCCTTGCGGAGACTGATTTTAACTCCCCCACCACCCCCCCCCCCCCGCAGGTATCTCCGGCCAGAAACAGCCCAGGGAATCTTCCTCAACTTTAAACGGTTGCTGGAGTTCAATCAGGGAAAGCTTCCCTTTGCCGCCGCTCAGATAGGGAATTCGTTCCGGAATGAGATCTCCCCGCGATCAGGCCTCATCCGTGTCAGGTAAGGGGGCTCTTTGTCTACAGTTTATTGTTGTCTTGCTGGGGTTTTTTTCTCTCCCTCTCTGGCCGAGCTATTCTCCATTGGTTATGTGGTCGGTAGGTCCAGTTAAATACTCAATGCTGTAGATGCTTGTTAGGTAGTTTGGGGATATTTAAGGCAACTGTCTCTCTTTCCCGCCCCGCACCCCAAGCTGGTTTTTCCACAGGAGTGAGCTGCTGGTCATTTAAAACACTTTACAGAGAGACGGGAGTTTTATTTCTGTTTTTTTATTATTTCTCGAGCGGCCTTCTCATCATGCCTGACTTCTTGCAGAGTGAAAGGACCAGGCCACAAATGTGTGCCAGACCGACCTCTGCACCGGGCAGTGAGCAAGACAGCGCGACCCCTGCACTGGGGACTGAGTGAGACAGAATGACCCCTGCTCCGGGAGGTGAGCAAGACAGAATGACCCCTGCACTGGGGACTGAGTGAGACAGAATGACCCCTGCACCGGGGAGTGAGCGAGACAGCACGACCCCTGCACCGGGGAGTGAGAGGGAGACAGCACGACCCCTGCACCGGGGAGTGAGAGGGAGACAGCGCGACCCCTGCACTGGGGACTGAGTGAGACAGAATGACCCCTGCTCCGGGAGGTGAGCAAGACAGAATGACCCCTGCACTGGGGACTGAGTGAGACAGAATGACCCCTGCACCGGGAGGTGAGCAAGACAGAATGACCCCTGCACTGGGGACTGAGTGAGACAGAATGACCCCTGCACCGGGAGGTGAGCAAGACAGAATGACCCCTGCACTGGGGAGTGAGTGAGACAGAATGACCCCTGCTCTGGGGAGTGAGTGAGACAGCACGACCCCTGCACCGGGGAGTGAGCGAGACAGCGCGACCCCTGCACTGGGGACTGAGTGAGACAGAATGACCCCTGCACCGGGAGGTGAGCAAGACAGCGCGACCCCTGCACTGGGGACTGAGTGAGACAGAATGATCCCTGCTCCGGGAGGTGAGCAAGACAGAATGACCCCTGCACTGGGGACTGAGTGAGACAGAATGACCCCTGCACCGGGAGGTGAGCAAGACAGAATGACCCCTGCACTGGGGAGTGAGTGAGACAGAATGACCCCTGCTCCGGGGAGTGAGTGAGACAGCACGACCCCTGCACCGGGGAGTGAGCGAGACAGCGCGACCCCTGCACTGGGGACTGAGTGAGACAGAATGACCCCTGCACCGGGAGGTGAGCGAGACAGAATGACCCCTGCACCGGGGAGTGAGAGGGAGACAGCGCGACCCCTGCACCGGGGAGTGAGAGGGAGACAGCGCGACCCCTGCACCGGGGAGTGAGAGGGAGACAGCGCGACCCCTGCACCGGGGAGTGAGAGGGAGACAGCGCGACCCCTGCACCGGGGAGTGAGAGGGAGACAGCGCGACCCCTGCACCGGGGAGTGAGAGGGAGACAGCGCGACCCCTGCACCGGGCAGTGCTATACACAGTTGTTTTAATCCCATCTACCTGCCAAATGGTCTTCAGGTTGATGAAAGAAGACACATAATGGCTGGTCTTAATGCAGAGCACGTGATCTAATTGAATGGCAGAACACACTGGAGGGGCTGAATGGCCTCCTTCTGTTCCTATGTTCCTACCCCTTACGGGAGCCTAGTGGTTATGGTACTGAACTCAAACTCCACCATGCTCCAATTGTGAAATTGTATTCAGTAATCTGGTGATTCGTGGGTTGGCACCAGAAAAAGACCGTAAAATGTCAGCAGTGAAAACCTAGCAGGCTCACGAATGCCCCTTAGGGGAGGGGAGCCTCTCGCTCCCTACCCCGGCTCTGGCCTACATGGGTCCCACACAATGTGGTTAACTCTTAGTGGGGGAGGGCAAGAGAGATGTACTGAGGCGAAGCGGTGTAGGAAGAGAATTTCTGAGTAATTTAATCTAAAATCCCTCTTGCTGTTCAGGGAGTTCACGATGGCGGAAATCGAGCACTTTGTGGATCCCAGTGAGAAGACTCACCCCAAGTTCTCCGCTGTGGCAGATCTCCAGTTACTGTTCTACTCCAGCCAAGCCCAGACCAGCGGGCAGTCAGCGCAGAAGATGCGGCTTGGGGACGCTGTAGAACAGGTGAAGCGCGCGCTCGGGGCCTGGGCGACGGGCAGCTCTCGGGGCCTGGGCGACGGGCAGCTCTCGGGGCCTGGGCGACGGGCAGCCTTAACACAATCATCTTTCCTTCTTTGTTCGAGCAGTCCTCCAAATGTCTCCCCCTCTCTATATGATCCTTCGATTTTTCTCTAAAGCATCTGGGTTCTTTCAGACTAAAATAGTTTCTTTTTATTCATTCTCGGGCATGTGGGGAGTCGCTGGCAAGGCCGGCATTTATTGCCCATCCTAGTTACCCTGAGCAGGTGGTGGTGGCTCCAGAGGGCAGTTAAATGCCAACTGGGTCTGGAGTCCCATATCAGCCCAGACCCGGTAAGGACATTGGTGAGCCAGATGGGTTTTTACAACATCCAACGGCTCCATGGTCACTTTTACTGATGCCAACTTTTTATTTTAAGCTGAATTTGAATTCTCCAATCACCCTGGTGGGATTTGAACTTGAGTTCTCTGGATTAGTAGGGCTGAATGACCCTTGTGGTGATGCTTGGTTGGGTAAATTCTTTCTCTCTCTCTCTCTGCTTTCTTGTATTTTGTGTTTCAACGCTGTGCTCCTGGCAATTAGAGTCATAGAGTTTTACAGCACAGAAAGAGGCCCTTCGGCCCATCGTGTCTGCGCCGCCCATCCATCCCTGTCCAGTCTAATCCCATTTTCCAGCATTTGGTCCATAGCCTTGTATGCAATGGCATTTCAAGTGCTCATCCAAATGCTTCTTGAATGTTGTGGGGGTTCCTGCCTCTACCACCCTTTTAGGCATTGAGTTCCACATTCCAACCACCCTCTGGGTGAAAAAGTTCCTCCTCAAATCCCCTCTAAATCTCCTGCCCCTTACCCTGAATCTATGCCCCCTTGTTATTGACCCCCCTACTAAGGGGAAAAGTTCCTCTTTGTCTACCCTATCTATGCCCCTCATCATTTTGTACACCTCAATCAGGTCCCCCCTCAGCCTTCTTTGCTCCAAGGAAAACAACCCCAGCCTGTTTAGTCTTTCTTCATAGCTGAGGCGCTCCATCCCAGGTAACATCCTGGTGAATCTTCTCTGCACCCTCTCCAAGGCAATCACATCCTTCCTATAGTGAGGCGACCAGAACTGCACACAGTACTCCAGCTGTGGCCTCACCAGCGTTTTGTACAGCTCCATCATAACCTCCCTGCTCTTATATTCTATGCCTCGGCTAATGAAGGCAAGTATCCCATATGCCTTTTTAACCACCTTATCTACCTGTTCCGCTGCCTTCAGTGATCTATGTACATGTACACCAAGGTCCCTCTGTACTTCCTAGGGTCCTACCACTCATTGTGTATTCCCTTGCCTTATTTGTCCGTCCAAAATGCATCACCTCGCACTTTTCAGGGTTAAATTCCATTTGCCACTTTTCCGCCCATCTGACCAACCCGTTTATATCGTCCTGTAGCCTGAGGCTTTCCTCCTCGCAATTTACCACCCCACCAATTTTCGTGTCATCTGCGAACTTACTGATCATACCTTTCACATTCTCATCCAAATCATTTATGTAGATCACAAACAACAAGGGACCCAGCACCGATCCCTGAGGTACCCCACTGGACACAGGCTTCCAGTCACAAAAGCAACCTTCGACCATCACCCTCTGCCTCCTGCCACTCAGCCAGTTTAGGATCCAACGCGCCAAGGCACCCTGGATCCCATGGGCTCTTACCTTCTTGACCAGTCTCCTATGCGGGACTTTGTCAAAAGCTTTACTGAAGCCCATGTAAACCACATCCACAGCATTTCCCTCACCCACCCCCCTAGTCACCCCCTCGAAAAATTCAATCAGATTTGTCAGACATGATTTACCCTTGACAAAGCCATGCTGACTATCCCCGATTAATCCTTGCCTCTCCAAGTGGAGACTAATTTTGTCCCTCAGAATTTTTTCCAATAATTTCCCTACCACAGATGTTCGGCTCACTGGCCTGTAATTCCCTGGTTTATCCCTGCTACCCTTCTTGTATAATGGTACTACATTAGCTGTTCTCCAGTCCTCTGGTACATCCCCTGTGGCCAGAGAGGTTCTGAAAATTTGTGTCAGAGCCCCTGCAATCTCCTCCCTTGCCTCCCACAGCAGCCTGGGATACATCTCGTCCGGGCCTGGGGATTTATCCACTTTTTGGCCTGCTAAAACCGCTAGCACCTCCTCCCTCTCGATGCTAATATGTTCAAGTATGTCACAGTCCCCTTGCCCGATTTCTATGTCTGCATCGTCTTTCTCCATAGTGAACACAGATGCAAAAAATTCATTTAAAACCCCGCCTACATCATCTGGCTCTACACACAGATTGCCACTTTGGTCCCTAATGGGCCCTACCCTTTCCCTGGTTATCCTCTTGCCCTTAATATACTTATAAAACATCTTAGGATTTTCCTTTATTTTGCTCGCCAGTGTTATTTCATGGCCCCTCCTCGCCCTCCTAATTTCTTTTTTTAAGTATGCCCCTGCACTTTTTATACTCCTCTCGGGCTTCTTCCGTCTTTAGTCTTTTGTAACTGCCAAAAGCCCCCCTTTTATTTCTAATGCATTTTTGTATATCCCTTGTCATCCAAGGTTCCCTTTGCTTGTTGGTCCCACCCTTGACCTTTACAGGAACATGTTGGCGTTGTACTCTCTCTATTTCCCTTCTGAAAGTCTCCCACTGTTTTGATGTGGATTTTCCTATAAGTAACTGCTCCCAGTCCACTTTGGCCAGATCCTGCCTTATCATATTAAAATCGGCCTTCCCCCAATTTAGAACCCTTATTTCCGGGCCGTCTTTGTCTTTTTCCATGACCACCTTTTGATATTTTTATTAGATGGATGTTGGAGGCTTTGGTTCAATTGGACCATGTCCTTAAACAGGAATGCCAGACTGAACTGTGTCCTTAAACAGTGACCCCAGATTGCCATGTCCTGAATGATTCTTGTGACGGTGCTAGTTTGGGCTGAATGACCCTTATTCTCTCTCGCTCTCGCCGTCTCTCTCGCTCTCGCCGTCTCTCTCGCTCTCGCCGTCTCTCTCGCTCTCGCCGTCTCTCTCGCTCTCGCCGTCTCTCTCGCTCTCGCCGTCTCTCTCGCTCTCGCCGTCGCTCTCGCTCTCGCCGTCGCTCTCGCTCTCGCCGTCGCTCTCGCTCTCGCCGTCTCTCTCGCTCTCGCCGTCTCTCTCGCTCTCGCCGTCTCTCTCGCTCTCGCCGTCTCTCTCGCTCTCGCCGTCTCTCTCGCTCTCGCCGTCTCTCTCGCTCTCGCCGTCTCTCTCGCTCTCGCCGTCTCTCTCGCTCTCGCCGTCTCTCTCGCTCTCGCCGTCTCTCTCGCTCTCGCCGTCTCTCTCGCTCTCGCCGTCTCTCTCGCTCTCGCCGTCTCTCTCGCTCTCGCCGTCTCTCTCGCTCTCGCCGTCTCTCTCGCTCTCGCCGTCTCTCTCGCTCTCGCCGTCTCTCTCGCTCTCGCCGTCTCTCTCGCTCTCGCCGTCTCTCTCGCTCTCGCCGTCTCTCTCGCTCTCGCCGTCTCTCTCGCTCTCGCCGTCTCTCTCGCTCTCGCCGTCTCTCTCGCTCTCGCCGTCTCTCTCGCTCTCGCCGTCTCTCTCGCTCTCGCCGTCTCTCTCGCTCTCGCCGTCTCTCTCGCTCTCGCCGTCTCTCTCGCTCTCGCCGTCTCTCTCGCTCTCGCCGTCTCTCTCGCTCTCGCCGTCTCTCTCGCTCTCGCCGTCTCTCTCGCTCTCGCCGTCGCTCTCGCTCTCGCCGTCGCTCTCGCCGTCTCTCTCGCTCTCGCCGTCTCTCTCGCTCTCGCCGTCTCTCTCTCGCTCTCGCCGTCTCTCTCGCTCTCGCCGTCTCTCTCGCTCTCGCCGTCTCTCTCGCTCTCGCCGTCTCTCTCGCTCTCGCCGTCTCTCTCGCTCTCGCCGTCTCTCTCGCTCTCGCCGTCTCTCGCTCTCGCCGTCTCTCTCGCTCTCGCCGTCTCTCTCGCTCTCGCCGTCTCTCTCGCTCTCGCCGTCTCTCTCGCTCTCGCCGTCGCTCTCGCTCTCGCCGTCGCTCTCGCCCTCGCCGTCTCTCTCTCGCCCTCGCCGTCTCTCGCCCTCGCCGTCTCTCTCTCGCCCTCGCCGTCTCTCTCTCGCCCTCGCCGTCTCTCTCTCGCCCTCGCCGTCTCTCTCTCGCCCTCGCCGTCTCTCTCTCGCCCTCGCCGTCTCTCTCTCGCCCTCGCCGTCTCTCTCTCGCCCTCGCCGTCTCTCTCTCGCCCTCGCCGTCTCTCTCTCGCCCTCGCCGTCTCTCTCTCGCCCTCGCCGTCTCTCTCTCGCCCTCGCCGTCTCTCTCTCGCCCTCGCCGTCTCTCTCTCGCCCTCGCCGTCTCTCTCTCGCCCTCGCCGTCTCTCTCTCGCCCTCGCCGTCTCTCTCTCGCCCTCGCCGTCTCTCTCTCGCCCTCGCCGTCTCTCTCTCGCCCTCGCCGTCTCTCTCTCGCCCTCGCCGTCTCTCTCTCGCCCTCGCCGTCTCTCTCTCGCCCTCGCCGTCTCTCTCTCGCCCTCGCCGTCTCTCTCTCGCCCTCGCCGTCTCTCTCTCGCCCTCGCCGTCTCTCTCTCGCCCTCGCCGTCTCTCTCTCGCCCTCGCCGTCTCTCTCTCGCCCTCGCCGTCTCTCTCTCGCCCTCGCCGTCTCTCTCTCGCCCTCGCCGTCTCTCTCTCGCCCTCGCCGTCTCTCTCTCGCCCTCGCCGTCTCTCTCTCGCCCTCGCCGTCTCTCTCTCGCCCTCGCCGTCTCTCTCTCGCCCTCGCCGTCTCTCTCTCGCCCTCGCCGTCTCTCTCTCGCCCTCGCCGTCTCTCTCTCGCCCTCGCCGTCTCTCTCTCGCCCTCGCCGTCTCTCTCTCGCCCTCGCCGTCTCTCTCTCGCCCTCGCCGTCTCTCTCTCGCCCTCGCCGTCTCTCTCTCGCCCTCGCCCTCGCCCTCTCTCGCCCTCGCCGTCTCTCTCTCTCGCCCTCGCCGTCTCTCTCTCGCCCTCGCCCTCGCCGGCTGTCTCGCTCGCCCTCGCTCTCGCTGTCTCGCTCGCCCTCGCTCTCGCTGTCTCGCTCGCCCTCGCTCTCGCTGTCTCGCTCGCCCTCGCTCTCGCTGTCTCGCTCGCCCTCTCTCGCTGTCTCGCTCGCCCTCTCTCGCTGTCTCGCTCGCCCTCTCTCGCTGTCTCGCTCGCCCTCTCTCGCTGTCTCGCTCGCCCTCTCTCGCTGTCTCGCTCGCCCTCTCGCTGTCTCGCTCGCTCTCTCGCTGTCTCGCTCTGCTTTCTTGTAAAATGCTGCTACTTTTTGTAAAGGGAAGAAGCTCCTTTTAATAGCTGAGCATTGAAGAGAGAGAAAAGATTGGAGATTCTTATGGGAAGAGATAAACTGAATCTCAATCAGTGTTCCAGATTGCCACTAGCCCTGGATCCAGGGGGCACGGGGTCAAGCTTCGAAGTGGGAAGGTGCAGGCTTCGAAGTGGGAAGGTGCAGACCGACTTGGTTTAACTACTTCACACGGAGGGTGGGGAATATTATACGGATCAGCCGTGATCTAATTGAATGGCAGAACAGGCTGGAGGGGCTGAATGGCCTCCTATGAACGGCGTGGACTGCCCAGGGAGGCTGGTGGTGGGGGGAGTGGGTGTTGGAGGGCAAAGTTCTGGGAGGATTGGACAGATGTTGGGCGGGAGTGGGGCTAGCTTTCCGGATGCACCGCAGAGGGACCCGGTCCCCCCCGGCGCTCATCGCTAACCAATTCGTGCCTTGTTTTCCATTGCAGCGGATCATCGATAACTCTGTGCTGGGATACTTCATCGGGAGGATTTACCTCTTCCTGATTAAAGTGGGCGTGTCGGCCAGCAAGCTGCGGTTCCGACAGCACATGGAGAACGAGATGGCTCACTACGCCTGCGACTGCTGGGATGCCGAGGCGAAAACCTCTTACGTAAGCGCAGTTCCCGTCAGTGCCGGCGAGCTCGTCGATCGAGGGGGGCCCGGAGGGACAGCTCTCTTTGGGGTGGGGGGCTGAAGGGGGGAGAGTTTAGACTCGCTTTGCAGTCTGTTTAAACGAATGGCCACTAACCTTGTCACTTGTTGCTGTTTGATGTTCCAGTTGCAAAACAGTTTAATCTTTTTTTCCCCTCCGCCACCTGGAGCCTGACCCTTTGTTGGGTGCTGGGCGCCAACTGCCCCACCCAGTCAAATAGCCATTTTCCCCATCTTCAATATTAAACCAAAATGTTGGAAGAAAACACTGGGGTGGGCAGAGGAGACACACCATTTACCTCCCGCAACGCGCCCCCCCCCCCCCCCCACTGAGTTGCTCCCAGAGATTAATCTTCAATTATTGGAGACTCCAGGACAATCCTGGAGGATTGGCAAATCCGTCCGTGCAGCGTTCCCCTATTGGGAGGGTGGCTTCTGAGCTGCTCTCGGCATCTGTCCGCTGTAACTTTAACCGCAGCAGCTCCGGTTAACTTGCCTCCTGTTCCCTCGCCCACCCCCCCCCCCCCCCCCTCCCGGTCGTGACGGTGCCCCCTCTCTCCCCCCCCCCGGTCGTGACGGTGCCCCCTCTCTCCCCACCCCCGGTCGTGACGGTGCCCCCTCTCTTTCCCCCCCCCCCCCCCCCAGTTGTGACGGTGCCCCCCCTCTTCCCCCCCCCCCCCCCAGTCGGGGCGGCGCCCCCCCTCTCTTCCCCCCGGTCGGGGCGGCGCGCCCCCTCTCTCTTTCCCCCCCCCCCCCCCCCGGTCGGGGCTGCTCTCCCCACCCCCCCCCCCCTCTCTCTCTCCCCGGTCGGGGCGGTGCCAGGTGGAGTTTTCCAGACTGAGATTGAGCGAGTTTTGTTTTGTTGGGTGAGGGTATCGAGGGATACGGAGCAAATACTGGTAAATGGAGTTAAGATATAGATAAGCCATGATCTGACTGAATGGTGGAACAGACCCGAGGGGCTGAACAGCCTCCTCCTGTTCCTATGAATATCGGTGGAGTGAGTTAAACTATATTTGGTTCGAGCTAGTCAGGCGAAGACAGTTGGAATAATTTTTTGTTGTTGTAATTTGGGTTTTGACCAGTGAACATTTGCAGGAATGAATGTATGACCTATTTTCCCTCCCCCGCTCTCTCTCTCTCTCTCTCTCTCTCTCTCTCTCTCTTTCTGTCTCTCTACAGGGCTGGATCGAGATAGTGGGCTGTGCTGATCGATCGTGCTACGACCTAGCCTGTCACGCCAGAGCAACCAAGGTGCCTCTCGTTGCTGAAAAGCCTCTGAAGGAGCCGATATCCTTCTGATTGATGAGCCCCCACAGCGGGTTCGATGGAGTTAGCGTGCGAGCGATCGCAGTGCACCAGCACCTCTCCTCCTTCACCGATGGGATTCTAACTGTTTACGGTGACTTACAGTTGGATATGGGGTAAAGATCAAGGGATCGGACAACATTTAAAGGGTGACTCGGGGCTATGGGGGAAGCCCCGATGTCTAAATCCAGCCATGCGCTGAGCCCGGGAAAAAAAGAACATTGCATTTATATAGCGCCTTCCACGACCACCGGACGTCGCAAACCGCTTTACAGCCAGTGGAGTACTTATTGAAGTGGAGTCACTGTTGTAATGTGGGAAACGCGACAGCCAATTTACGCACAGCAAGCTCCCACAAACAGCACTGTGATAATGACCAGATTAATCTGCTTTTGTTATGTTGATTGAAGGATAAATATTGGCCAGGACACCGGGGAGAAATCCCTGCTCCTCTTCGAAATAGTGGCCGTGGGATCTTTTATGTCCACCTGAGAGAGCAGACGGGGCCTCGGTTTAACGTTTCATCTGAAAGACGGCGCCTCCGACAGTGCAGCACTCCCTCAGCACTGCACTGGGAGCGTCAGCCTAGATTTTGTGCTCATGTCTCTGGAGTGGGACTGGAACCCACAACCTTCTGACTCCGAGTCGACGGTGCTGTCACTGAGCCACAGCTGACACCGTGAGATGTAAATAAACTTCACGCCGTTCTCTAAATATTCAGTGTGAGCTGGCACTGGTACAGAAGGTTAAGCTGCTGGTAGGGGTGAGTGACCATAATGCCTGCTCGCCACCCTAACCGTGTTCTCCTTCCAGGTCGGTGCTGATCGTCCTCCAGCCTCAATCCCAATCCCTCCTCCCAAGTGGCCATTTCCATCTACTGTCGCTTAGAGAGTAGGCAGCGAATGTCATCAGGGTCTTGAACTGTGCCTGGACCCCTCCACACCCTCGGTGACACTCCCACCACGGGTGAACAGGCAGCAGCCTGCGGCAGATACCCCTAACCTATTTACTGCTCCCCAGGGACGCTGTAGCTTCTCGAGGGCTCTTGGGGATGGGCAATAAATGCTGGCCTTGCCAGCGACGCCCACATCCCGTGAATGAATAAGAAAAAGACTAGGGATCGGGCCGTACTGGTTTGTGTGGCTCAGCTACTCGCTGGATGTGTGTGAGTGTGTATTTTGTATTACGCACTCCAGCAGCAGCTTAATTCTTTGGACACCAGCTGCAGTGGGACAGGGTCGAGAGGCTGGGCATCTACTCTTGGGCCTCACTGAACTGCAGGCCGTGAGAGTGTGTGATGGGTCAGACGCTCATTGTTTAATGCACCCTCTTCCCCGTGCCAAACCGATGGAATGAAATTCCGTCCTCTCTGCCGGCTGGAAGGTTCTTCAGCTGAATGAGTCCTGTGTCTCCATCCAGTGCCCCAGTGGCCTTTGCCCACTGAAAACTGTCTGAGTTGCCAGTCTCGCTCAGAGAAACCACGCGACAGCTGGTGGGGGAATGGCCTAATGATGTGCTGCTGCATGTAGGGGGTGGTCTTGTGTGGTTGGACTGAGGCAGGTTGTTGGGGCAGTGCAGAGGGAGCTTTAACTCTGCATCTGATCAAACTGTACCTCACCCGGAGTGCTCTGCCTGAATTGGAAACTGCTCTGCTCCCCAGCACTGACATCTCTCACCTTGATGAGCGCAAAATTCTTCAGTAATAATATTAAAAAAACACACACACACACACACACACACACACACACACACACGCGGCCAGTATCAAAAGTGAGGTTTGATGGAGTTTATAGAGAAGTAGAGAAACCGGTTAAACGCCACAGCAGCTCATGTGAGTGGACTGTGTTTATGGAATTGGACACAGGCTGCCTTTCCCTTAACTTCCGTGCACAAAACTGTCAGCGTTGTTCAGTTCGAACCCAGCAAGGGGGCCATTGGCAAGGCGTTCAAGAAGGATGCCAAGATTGTGATGGAGTACTTGAACATCTGTGACGAGTGTTACATCGCAGACACGGAGAAGGAGCTGAACGAAAAGGGGTAGGTTTTTTTGGTCAGTGAATTAATTGGCACGGTCAGGACTGGGTTGGTTCTGGGCGCATCGCTTCCACCTAGTCTGGAATCCCCCGGGTGTTTCTTGACTCTCTCGGGTCCTCGGTGGAATGATTGGGCGGTGGTAAACTGGTGACCCCTTGCTCTTCCCCAGAGGTTATAAGGAACAGGTTGGACAGGCAGCTGCCTGTTTGCAGGTCTCTGTTCCGGCCACTAGGTGGAGCACCACACTGCTCTTATTTCATTGCAATGCCCAGTTGAAGGGACATCGCTACGGTTGGAGAGAGACCAGGTCATTTGCCAAATGGTGGCCAGCTTGATGTCGAGCTTGTGAAAGCAGGAAGACAGAGAGGGTGGGAAGTTCCAGTGCTGAGGAGCTTGTTTGGGCCTCTTCACCTTCCCACCAGGGCCCGACTCGCTTCAGCCTGGCGCTAAACCCCAGGCAACTTTCCTCGCTCGCGCCAGAGTTTAAAAATCGCAGTCGGGGCCCGACTGGATCTTCACCGCTCGGGCAGAAGCTTGAGTCAAACCGCGAGCCGCTGGATCTGGGCAGCTTTCCGGCAGACATTTTAAGTGCCCGCCCGGTTTCTGCCTGGCGGGTGGGGTTAGAATCGCACCGTGTGTCTTTGAACTCGTCGGTTGTCCCAGTAAATAGAGAACACGATGTCGATTCAGGCCTTGGAGAGGGTGCAGAGGAGATTTGCCAGAATGGTACCAGGGATGAGGGACTTCAGTTATGTAGAGAGACTGGAGAAGCTGGGGTTGTTCTCCTGAGAGCAGAGAAGGTTATAGGGAGATTTAATAGAGGTGTTCAAAATTGAGAGGTTTTGATAGAGTAAATACTGTTTCCAGTGACAGGAGGGTCAGTAACCAGAGGGGACAGATTGAAGATAATTGGAAAAAGAACTAGAGGGGAGATGAAGAGAATTTTTTTTTTAATGCAGCGAGTTGTTGTGATCTGGAACGCGCTGCCTGAAAGGTCGGTGGAAGCAGATTCAATAGCAACTTTCAAAAGGGAATTGGATAAATACTAGAAGGGGGGGAAATTTGCAGGGCTGTGGGGAAAGAGCCGAGGGAGTGGGACTAATTGGACAGCTCCTTCAACGAGCCGGCATAGGCACGATGGGCCGAATGGCCGCCTCCTGTGCTGTATGATTGAACGTTGCACCTTCTGCCAGTTTGGAGTGGGCTTGGTGCTCACCGTACTGAAGCAGCATTGATGGGACGTGCGGGGAAAGTCGCACTCCAGCTGCTGTGTGCTGGTGAGAAAGTTTCAAAGAACTTCTTGAATCAGGAACCAGTATTTCCTGAATTCACAACTTTATAATCCCCGCTTCAAAGCAGAATGTCATACGAACATAGGAATGTACACAACTGGAAAAGACCGCGAATTCTCAGGACACCGTCTCCGTATCTCTTCCGTTGGTTTTTCCCGTCGGATGCCTATCCCAATGCTCCTCAGACAATGGCAGTTGTGATCAGCCCTGCTCGGTCCATTCCAGACACACACTCCACCCTCTCTCTGCTAACTTACTAGAGAAATATAAACCTATCCTTCCCTAGTAAGGAGAGGAAAAAGATAAACTGCACTCGGTGGGAGCTGGCAGAGGCCCCTGTGTCTAGAACATAAGAAATAGGAGCAGGAGTGGGCCACACGGCCCCTCGAGCCTGATCTGCCATTCAATAAGATCATGGCTGATCTTCAACCACAACTCCACTTTCCTGCCCGATCCCCATAGCGCTTGATTCCCCTAGAGTCCAAAAGTCTTATCGATTTCTGTCTTGAATATACTCAATGACTGAGCGTTCTGGGGTAGAGAATTCCAAAGATTCACAACCCTTTGAGTGAAGAAATTTCTCCTCATCGCCAGAGAAATAGCCGCCCCTGTGACTTATCCTGAGACTATGCCCCTAGTTCTAGACTCTCCAGCTAGTGGAAAGAGCCTCTCGGCATCTACCCTGTCAACACCACAATCCCTCTCGGATTGTCGACACCACAATCCCTCTCGGATTGTCGACACCACAATCCCTCTCGGATTGTCGTCACCACAATCGCTCTCGGATTGTCGACACCACAATCGCTTTCGGATTGTCGACACCACAATCGCTCTCGGATTGTCGACACCACAATCGCTCTCGGATTGTCGACACCACAATCGCTCTCGGATTGTCGACACCACAATCGCTCTCGGATTGTCGACACCACAATCGCTCTCGGATTGTCGACACCACAATCGCTCTCGGATTGTCGACACCACAATCGCTCTCGGATTGTCGACACCACAATCGCTCTCGGATTGTCGACACCACAATCGCTCTCGGATTGTCGACACCACAATCGCTCTCGGATTGTCGACACCACAATCGCTCTCGGATTGTCGACACCACAATCGCTCTCGGATTGTCGACACCACAATCGCTCTCGGATTGTCGACACCACAATCGCTCTCGGATTGTCGACACCACAATCGCTCTCGGATTGTCGACACCACAATCGCTCTCGGATTGTCGACACCACAATCGCTCTCGGATTGTCGACACCACAATCGCTCTCGGATTGTCGACACCACAATCGCTCTCGGATTGTCGACACCACAATCGCTCTCGGATTGTCGACACCACAATCGCTCTCGGATTGTCGACACCACAATCGCTCTCGGATTGTCGACACCACAATCGCTCTCGGATTGTCGACACCACAATCGCTCTCGCTCTCGGATTGTCGACACCCACAATCGCTCTCGCTCTCGGATTGTCGACACCACAATCGCTCTCGGATTGTCGACACCTACAATCGCTCTCGGATTGTCGACACCAACAATCGCTCTCGGATTGTCGACACCCACAATCGCTCTCGGATTGTCGACACCACAATCGCTCTCGGATTGTCGACACCACAATCGCTCTCGGATTGTCGACACCACAATCCCTCTCGGATTGTCGACACCACAATCGCTCTCGGATTGTCGACACCACAATCCCTCTCGGATTGTCGACACCACAATCGCTCTCGGATTGTCGACACCACAATCGCTCTCGGATTGTCGACACCACAATCGCTCTCGGATTGTCGACACCACAATCGCTCTCGGATTGTCCACACCACAATCGCTCTCGGATTGTCCACACCACAATCCCTCTCGGATTGTCCACACCACAATCCCTCTCGGATTGTCCACACCACAATCCCTCTCGGATTGTCCACACCACAATCCCTCTCGGATTGTCCACACCACAATCCCTCTCGGATTGTCCACACCACAATCGCTCTCGGATTGTCCACACCACAATCCCTCTCGGATTGTCCACACCACAATCCCTCTCGGATTGTCCACACCACAATCCCTCTCGGATTGTCCACACCACAATCCCTCTCGGATTGTCCACACCACAATCGCTCTCGGATTGTCCACACCACAATCGCTCTCGGATTGTCCACACCACAGTCCCTCTCGGATTGTCCACACCACAGTCCCTCTCGGATTGTCCACACCACAGTCCCTCTCGGACTGTCCACACCACAGTCCCTCTCGGACTGTCCACACCACAGTCCCTCTCGGATTGTCCACACCACAGTCCCTCTCGGATTGTCCACACCACAGTCCCTCTCGGATTGTCCACACCACAATCCCTCTCGGATTGTCCACACCACAGTCCCTCTCGGATTGTCCACACCACAGTCCCTCTCGGATTGTCCACACCACAGTCCCTCTCGGATTGTCCACACCACAATCCCTCTCGGATTGTCCACACCACAGTCGCTCTCGGATTGTCCACACCACAATCCCTCTCGGATTGTCCACACCACAATCCCTCTCAGAATCTTGGATGTTTCACTGTGATCACCTCACATTCTTCTAAACTCCAGCGAGTATAGGCCCATTCTACACAATCTCATCATAGGACAGCCCTCTCACCCCAGGAATCAATCTAGTGAACCTTCGTTACACCCCTTCTAAGGCAAGTACATCCTTCCTTAGATAAGGAGACCAAAACTGTGCACAGTACTCCAGGTGTGGTCTCACCAAGGCCCTGTACAATTGTAGCAAGACTGCCTTACTCTTATACTCCAACCCCTTGCAATAAAGTCTCTGGGGCTCGAGCTCCAAGTGCAACCCAGCTATCAATGTCACAGCTCTCACTCGCTGGGCAAGCACTGTGAAATATTTCTAATCACGGCCTGGTCGGTTTTGTTAAATGTGTTTTGAAATGTGCGAGGCTGATGTCGCTTTATCCCTATTTTCCTCTATCCTCTCCAGGGAGTTCACTTTTGAATCGGAAGGAAAAAGCTTCACTCTGAATAAGAACATGGTTGGAGTGAAAAGGTTTCAGAAGACTTTACATGGTCAGTGGCTTGCTTTCCCACTTGTAGAACTGTGTGCGTTTTTATTTCCAAATGAACCCTCAAGTTGTTTTCACACTGTTTTTCTCCCCCTCCCCCCACACAAGCAGGTGTGTAAGGTTGTGAATTATATACGGTTCCTTTGGTTGTGAGTAGTGTGTGTCTGCTAGCACAACATTCATTGTTCATGGCCTTCTTCGTAATAACAAAGTAATGTTTTGCGAGTAAGTATTTGCAACCGTCTCTACTTCTCAAACCTATCAGTCATATAGTAAGTCTTGCGTACAGAATAAACCTCCAGGAAATCCTCCTCGGATACAGGGGTGGTGCCAGAGGACTGGAGGATTGCAAGTGTTACACCCTTGTTCATAAAAAAGGGGAGAAGGATAAACCTGGCAATTACAGGCCAGTCAGGTTAACGTCGATGGTGGGGAAGCTTTTAGAAACAATAATCCGGGACAAAATTAACAGTCCCTTGGACAAGCATGGACTAATAAAGGAGAGGCAGCATGGATTTGTTGAAGGCAAATTGTGTTTGATTAACTTGATTGAGTTTTTTGATGAACGGCGAGGGTGGATGCGTGTAGTGCAGTTGATTTTTGTGTATATGGACTTTCACAAGGTGTTTGATAAAGTACCACATACAGGAAACCCTTTTTATCCGGCACCGACGGGACCGGCGTGCTGCCGGTTGATCAAAAAGTCCGGATTACAGAGAGGTATACTTATCAAGGTACGAGAGCCCCGTGCAGGTGCAGGAGCCCCGGTTACACGGCACTTGTGCAGGAGTCCCGGTTACAGGGCCATAGATACAGGCGTCCCTGTTGCACGGCCACAGATCCAGGAACCCCGGTTACACGGCCACAGATCCAGGAACCCCGGTTGCACGGCCACAGATCCAGGAACCCCGGTTGCACGGCCACAGATCCAGGAACCTCGGTTACACGGCCACAGGTGCAGGAACCCCGGTTACACGGCCACAGATCCAGGAACCCCGGTTACACGGCCACAGATCCAGGAACCCCGGTTACACGGCCACAGATCCAGGAACCCCGGTTACACGGCCACAGATCCAGGAACCCCGGTTACACGGCCACAGATCCAGGAACCCCGGTTACACGGCCACAGATCCAGGAACCCCGGTTACACGGCCACAGATCCAGGAACCCCGGTTGCACGGCCACAGATCCAGGAACCCCGGTTACACGGCCACAGATCCAGGAACCCCGGTTACACGGCCACAGGTGCAGGAACCCCGGTTACACGGCCGCAGATCCAGGAACCCCGGTTGCACGGCCACAGATCCAGGAACCCCGGTTGCACGGCCACAGATCCAGGAACCTCGGTTACACGGCCACAGGTGCAGGAACCCCGGTTACACGGCCACAGATCCGGGAACCCCGGTTACACGGCCACAGATCCGGGAACCCCGGTTACACGGCCACAGATCCGGGAACCCCGGTTACACGGCCACAGATCCGGGAACCCCGGTTACACGGCCACAGATCCGGGAACCCCGGTTACACGGCCACAGATCCGGGAACCCCGGTTACACGGCCACAGATCCGGGAACCCCGGTTACACGGCCACAGATCCAGGAACCCCGGTTACACGGCCACAGATCCAGGAACCCCGGTTACACGGCCACTAATATATAGTAAAACTTACCTGAACCTACTCCTGAATTTTGCTGGTTGAGAGATTTCTGGATATTTAGGTGCCAGTAAAAAGAGAGTTTCCTGTATTAGGCTTGTTCGCTAAATTGAAGCCCATGGGATAAAAGGGGCAGTAGCAGCACGGATACAAAATTGTCTCGGGGATAGAAAACAGAGTTGTGGCGAATGGCTCTTTTACAGACTGGAGCAAGGTATACAGTAGCGTTCCCCAAGGGTCAGTATTAGGACCACTGCTGTTTTTGATATACATTAATGACTTGGACTTGGGGGTACAGGACACAATTTCGAAATTTGCAGGTGGAAACTTGGAAGTGTAGTAAACAGTGAGGAAGATAGTGACAGACTTCAAGAGGACACAGACAGGCTGGTGGAATGGGCGGACACATGGCAGATGAAATTCAACGCAGAGAAACGTGAGGTGATACATTTTGGTAGGAAGAATGAGGAGAGACCATAAACACTAAATGGTACAATTTTAAAGGGATACAAAAAGAGAGAAACCTGAGGCTGTTTGTGCACAAATCTTTGAAGGTGGCAGGTCAGGCTAACAAAGCAGTTAATAAAGCATGTGTGATCCTGGGCTTTATAAATAGAGGCATGGAGTACAAAAGCCAGGAAGTTATGCTAAACCTACATAAAACACCAGTTCAGCCCTGGCTGGAGTATTGGGTCCAATTCTGGGCACCACACGTTGGGAAGGACGTGAGGATTTAGATAGACTAAATAAAAAGAAACTGTTTCCAATGGCTGAAGGGTCGATAACCAGAGGGCACAGATTTAAGGTGATTGGCAAAAGAACCAGAGGCGACGTGAGGAAAAACTTGTTTACACAGCGAGTGGTTAGGATTTGGAACGCACTGCCTGATAGGGCGGTGGATACAGATTCAATAGTAGCCTTCAAAAGGGAATTGATAAATACTTGAAGGAGAAAAAATTGCAGGGATATGGGGAAAGAGCGGGGGAGTGGGACTCACTGGATAGCTCTTCGAAAGAGCCGGCGCTGACTCGATGGGCCGAATGGCCTCCTCTGTGCTGTACTATTCTATGATTCTAAGAGGTGGCACGCTTCTAGTGTCACACCATATCTGCTTCCCTGTGAGCAATGCCCCGGGGGCTATGATTGTCATTTAAAAAGAATCTGGACTGTTCTACAATAGATGTAAATGTACAGCGCCCTGACAGTCTGCAATACTCCCGCTGGGGTCTAAGTGTTTTATAAAGGTTTAGCATAACTTCCTTGATTTGTACTTTCTGCCTCTGTTTATAAAACCCAGGATCCTGTATGACTTTTTAACAACTTTCTAAACTTGTCCTGCCACCTTCAAGGATTTGTGTACGTACGTACGTACGCCCCAGTACGAAGTTCCCTGTAGTTAGGAACAAAACAACAATAGACAGGCAGCCGCGCCCCGGCCCTGCGATCACTGCTGACTTTGTCCTTGATAAATGTCACGTATAAAATGCGTTATCACTTGTGTTATCGCTTGGCTTTTCGTGTATTTGTATCAAATTCGAAACATGCGGGTACCACAGTCGCCAGACCGAGACTCGTATTTATGTCGCGTCTCGTAGAGCTTCTCTCACGGTGAATTACTTTGAAAATCCAGTGACTCACGCAGGCGAGCGTGACCAGTCATTTGGAGTACAGCAAGATCCCACAAATAGTGCGATAAATGAATTTTGTTCAGGTATAACATCACGAGTGGGACTTTTGCTATTTCTAACACGACTGTGTGGAAATAATTTTTTTTGGTTTCCACTCGCAGACAGTGGAGACTATGGTAAGCAGGTTTAACCCCACCCCACCAGTACTTTCATGGTTTTCCATTTTCTAGCACTAACAAACCTTTTTTATTTGTTTTTGGTGCTTAGTTGAGGAAATTACTCCCAGTGTGATCGAGCCGTCCTTTGGCATCGGAAGAATCATGTACACTGTGTTCGAGCACACCTTCCACATCCGGGCTGGGGACGAGCAGAGAACGGTAAGTCTGCACTCACTCCCTGCACATCCGTTGGTGCAACCAGCGTCCGCACCAGGGGGAGAGGGACAGGCGGAGGGGTGGGGGGGGAGGGCAGAGACAGGCGGAGGGGGGGTGGAGTGCCAGAGACAGACGGAAGGGGGGGGGGGGAGGGATGCCAGAGACAGACGGGGAGGGGGAGTGCCAGAGACAGACGGGGAGGGGGTGCCAGAGACAGACGGGGGGGGGGGGGGTGGCAGAGACAGATGGAGGGGGGGGGGTGGGGGGGTGCCAGAGACAGACAGAGAGGGCGTAGTGGGAGTGGAGGGGAGTGGGGGGGCAGAGGGAGATGGACAGAGGAACAGAGAGCGAGCACACGCATAGCAAGTGAGGCCGTGGAGGGATTTAAAACACGAGGGTGAGAATTTTAAATTTGAGGGATGGAGGGAGGGCGGGAGAGGGAGGCAGTGTTGGCCAGCGAGGGCTGGGGTGATAGGTGAACACCGCTCGTTGTGGAATAGGATAAGAACAGCGGAGTTTCAAATGAGCTGAAGTTTACAGAGGATGGGAGGCCATCCAGGGGAGCATTGGGATAGTCGAGTGAGGAGGTGACTAAGGTATGGATCTTGAGTGGTCACTATTGACTTATTGTCGAGTATGGAGGTGATTGGCATGGATCTATTAAGGCACCACTGGGTAACCTCCTTGCAAGGCTTGGGAATGCTGACACCCTCCGTCTTTCCCCATAACACAGCCCACTGATGCAGTGGCTCTGCATCCTCTTCAGGGCTTGAATGTCCCATTTGTATCTTGTTACCCAGGAGCTCAGCGGCTCCCAGCTCTCGCACCAGATGTCTGAAATGCCCATTGGTTATTACAATCGGTTTCCCCGTTGAGTGCAGCGGAGCTCATAGAATCTGACAGCACAGAGGAGGCCATTCGGCCCATCGTGCCTGTGCCGGCTCTTTGGAAAAAGCTCTCCAATTAGTCCCACTTTTTTTTTTCCCCATGCAAATTATTCCTTTTCAAGCACACGTCAATGTTTTATTTTTGTTTCGAAGGGGTCACTGGTGCTCCTGTGTACTCGGAGATCCCAGATTGTCCTTTCTCGGACCTTCAGTGGTTGTTTGCTGCCTCCGGCACTGCTCCCTTAAGGATCTGAGGCTTTCCAGGAATAGGAAAGGGCTCGGTTGGGCCAACACATGACATTCCTTTTAAAACTGTTGGGGACGAGCAAGCGAAAGTAAAAGAATGGGAGATGGGGAAATGAGCGAAGTAAGAGGGAGAAGAGAATGGGAGAGGCGGAGAAAGAAACGGAATGGAATGAGGTAGTTATAAAAGAAGTGGGAAGTTGGGAGCAGCTTGAGAGTAAATGATCAGTTAAAGATAATTGGCAGAAGAACCGGGGGTTGGGGGGGGGGCGATAAGTCATTTTTTTTACACCGTGAGTTATGATCTGAACGCGCTGCCTGAAAGGCCGGTGGAAGCAGATTCAATAATAGCTTTCAAAAGGGGAATTGGATAAATACTTGAAAAGGAAACATTTGCAGGGCTGTGGGGAAAGAGCAGGGGGAGGGGGATTGGGACTAATCGGACAGTTCTTTCAAAGAGCCGGCACAGGCAGGATGGGCCGAATGGCCGCCTGTGCGGTATAATTCTATAATTATAAATATGCTATAACATGTAAATATTACACTGACAACACATTTAAGTCAAATCTTCACAGCAAAATGAAAATCCCACAGTTGAGAGGGGAATGTGATGGGGATGTGGGAACATACATTGGGAGATGAATGTGATGGGGATATGGGAACGTACATTGGGAGAGGAATGTGATGGGGATATGGGAACGTACGTTGGGAGAGGAATGTGATGGGAATGTATGGTTGGGAGAGGAATGTGATAGGGATGTGGGAACGTATGGTTGGGAGAGGAATGATGGGGATGTGGGAACGCACGGTTGGGAGAGGAATGTGATGGGGATGTATGGTTGGGAGGGGAATGTGAGGAATGTGATGGGGATGTGGGAACGTATGGTTGGGAGGGGAATGTGATGGGGATGTGGGAACGTACGGGTGGGTGGGGAATGTGAGGGGGATACAGGAAGGCTGAAATATGAAGTGGGACTTAAAACCTGAATGCAGGTCCCCTTCCTGTCTGTACGGTGCAAAGTCTTAACACTGTTCTGTCCGTTTCTCCCGACAGTACTTCAGCTTCCCGGCGACTGTGGCTCCCTATAAATGCTCCGTGCTGCCCCTCAGTCAGAACCAGGAGTTTGCTCCGTTTGTGAAGGAGCTGGGTGAGTAGTCAGTGTTTGATCGCTCACTGACCAAGATAAATTCAGCCAGCTAGGTCAGCCTCCGAAGGAGTTCTTTCTGTCTCTCTGATGTTAAATCGACCTCCTGTGTGTTACCACTATAATTTATTCTATTGGTTGTTATTTTGCCATCTGGTTTATTCTTACCCCGATATAATGATTTAGGCTGTTTGATGGATCGTGAAGTTGGGAAAGAGAAAGACTTGCATTTCTATAGCGCCTTTCACAGCCTCAGGACGTCCCAAAGTGCTTCACAGCCAATGAAGAACTTTTGGAAGTGTAGTCACTAGTGACGTAGGAAGCTCTGGTTGCCTTGGTGGTGCTCGCTAGAGTTTAGAAGAATGAGAGGGGATCTCATTGAAACTTATAAAATTCTGACAGGACTGGACAGACTAAATGCAGGAAGGATGTTCCCAATGGTCGGGGAGTCCAGAACCAGGGGTCACAGTCTAAGGGGTAGGCCGTTTAGGACAGAAATGAGGAGGAAATTCTTCACCCAGAGAGTGGTGAACCTGTGGAATTCTCTACCACAGAGGGCGGTGGAGGCCAATTCATTAAATATATTCAAGAAGGAGTTGGATATATTTCTTAAGGCTAAAGGGATCAAGGGGTATGGGGGAGAAAGCAGGGACCGGGAACTGAAATTGGATGATCAGCCATGATCGCATTGAATGGCGGAGTAGGCTCGAGGGGCTGAATGGCCTACTCCTATCTTCTATGTTTCTATGTTTCCAGCCAATGAAGTACTTTTGAAGTGTAGTCACTGTTGTAATATAGTGAAATGCGGCAGCCAATTAGCGCACAGCAAGCTCCCACAAACAGCAATGTGATAATGACCAGATAACCTGTTTTAGTGATGTTGGTTGAGGGATAAATATTGGCCCTGGACACCGGGAAAACTCCCCTGTTCTTCTTTGAAATAGTGCCACGAGATCTTTTACGTCCACCTGAGAGGGCAGAGGGGGCCTCGGGTTAACATCTCAACCGAAAGACGACACCTCCGACAGTGCAGCACTCCCTCAGCACTGCACTGGAGCGTCAGCCTGGATTCTGTGCTCAAGTGTCTGGAGTGGGACTTGAACCCACAACCTTCTGACCTAAAGGCACTACTGTATTTGAAGAGGAGCACAGGACTTGTCCTTGCCAACACCGTTCCCCAACCAACATGACCAAAATCAGATTAACTGGTCATTCACCTCATTACTGTTTGTGGGATCTTGCTGTGCTACGCCATATGAAAATACTACTCTGGAAGAAATATGCAGCCAATTAAGTTTTTTTTTGAAGTGCAGTCGCTGTTGTAATGCAGGGAAACGCAGCAGCCAATTTGCACACAGCAAGGTCCCACAAAAAGCAGTGTGAGAATTGACCGGATAATGATTTTTTTGAGACGTTAATTGAGGGATAAATGTTGGCCAGGAGACTGGGAGAACTTCCCTGCTCTTCTTCGAACAGTACAATGGGAACTTTTATGTCCACCTGAGGGTTGCAGACGGGGCTTTGGTTTAACTTTTCATCCGAAAAGTGCAGCGCACTCGGTTCTACACTGGAGTGTCAGACTGGATTATGTCTCAAGTCTCCGGAGTGAGGCTTCAACCCACAGCCTTGTGACTCAGGCGAGAATCCCATCACTGAGTCAAGGCTGACACACACAGAACTAAAGAGAAGGTTACCATATGAAGATAAAGGCGGCTGGGTGTGGATTGCAAATAGCAGAGAGTCGGGGTTAAAGTGCCTTGAACTGGAAGGATATGGCGAACAGTGTTCCACAGGGGTCCGTATTGGGAGGAGGCCCGTGTGGAGCATTGACTAGTTGGGCCGAATGGCCTGTTTCTGTGATGTGGACTCGATGTAACTGCACAATACAAGTGACTGGATGCAAATGAAATGCTTTTGAGATGCATCGGTTGAGACTTGGTTCGGCAAAATATTACATAGAAACATAGAAGATAGGAGCAGGCCATTCGGCCCCTCTAGCCTGCTCCGCCATTCAATGAGATCATGGCTGATCATCCAAATTCAGTACCCTGTCCCTGCTTTCTCCCCATACCCCTTGATCCCTTTAGCCTTAAGAAATATATCCAACTCCTTCTTGAATATATTTAATGAATTGGCCTCTACTGCCTTCTGTGGTAGAGAATTCCACAGGTTCACCACTCTCTGGGTGAAGAAATTCCTCCTCATTTCTGTCCTAAATGGCTTATCCCTTATCCTTAGACTGTGACCCCTGGTTCTGGACTCCCCGACCATCGGGAACATCCTTCCTGCATCTAGTCCTGTCAGAATTTTATAAGTTTCAATGAGATCCCCTCTCATTCTTCTAAACTCCAGCGAGTACAAGCCCAATCGACCCAATCTCTCCTCATACGTCATTCCTGCCATCCCAGGTATCAGCCTGGTGAATCTTCGCTGCACTCCTTCCATGGCAAGAACATCCTTCCTCAGATAAGGTGACCAAAACTGCACACAATACTCAAGGTGTGGTCTCACCAAGGCCCTGTACAACTGCAGCAAGACACCCTTGTTCCTGTACTCAAACCCCCTCACTACGAAGGCCAACATACCATTTGCCTTCTTAACCGCCTGCTGCACCTGCATGCTTACTTTCAGTGACTGGTGCACAAGGACGCCCAGGTCTCGTTGCACTTCCCCTTCTCCCAATCTATTGCCATTCAGATAATAATCTGCCTTCCTGTTTTTGCCACCAAAGTGGATAACCTCACATTTATCCACGTTATATTGCATCTGCCATGCTTCTGCCCAATTACCCAACCTGTCCAAATCATCCTGGAGTTTCTCGGCATCCTCCTCACAGCACACATGCCCACCCAGCTTTGTGTCGTCTGCAAATTTGGAGATATTACATCTAGTTCCCTTGTCTAGATCATTAATATATATTGTGAATAGCTGGGGTCCAAGGACCGATCCCTGCGGTACCCCACTAGTCACTGCCTGCCACTCGGAAAAAGACCCGTTTATTCCAACTCTTTGCTTTCTGTGGGCCAACCAGTTTTCTATCCAAGTCAATACCTTGCCCCCAATCCCATATATTACATGCCTTAATTTTACATGCTAATCTCTTATGTGGGACCTTATCAAAAGCCTTCTGAAAGTCCAAACACACCACATCCACTGGTTCTCCCTTATCTATTTTACCAGTTACATCCTCAAAAAATTCCAGTAGATTAGTCAAGCACGATTTACCTTTTGTAAATCCATGTTGACTTTGTCCGATCCTGTCACTGTTTTCCAAGTGCTCTGCTATTACATCTTTTACAATGGACTCTAGTATTTTCCCCACTACCGATGTCAGGCTGACCGGTCTGTAATTCCCCGTTTTCTCTCTACCACCCTTTTTGAACAGTGGGGTAACATTAGCTACCCTCCAATCCATGGGTACTGTTCCAGATTCCATTGAATGTTGGAAGATGATCAGCAATGCATCTACTATTTCTAGGGCCACTTCCTTAAGTACCCTAGGATGTAGATTATCAGGCCCTGGGGATTTATCAGCCTTCAATCCCATCAATTTCCTTAACACCATTTTCCTACAAATACTGATTTCTTTCAGTTCCTCCATTTCATCAGACCCTATGTTCCCTGACATCTCTGGGAGGTTATTTGTGTCCTCCTTTGTGAAGACAGCACCAAAATATGTATTTAATTGGTCCGCCATTTCTTTGTTCCCCATTATAAATTCCCCTGATTCTGACTGCAAGGGACCTACGCTTGATTTCACCAATCTTTTTCTCTTCACGTATCTATAAAAGCTTTTACAGTCAGTTTTTATGTTCCCTGCAAGCTTACTCTCATATTCAATTTTCCCCTTCTTAATTAATCCCTTTGTCCTCCTTTGTTGAATCCTAAACTGCTCCTAATCTTCAAGTTTACTGCTTTTTCTGGCCAATTTGTATGTCCTCTCCTTGGATCTTATGCTATCCCTAATTTCCCTTGTTAGCCACGGTTGAGTCACCATTTTTGTTTTATTTTTATGCCAAACTGGGATGAACAAATTCTGTAGTTCATCCATGCGGTCTTTGAATGTTTGCCATTGCCCACCCAACGTCAACCTTTTGAGTGACATTCCCCAATCAATCCTACCCAACTCGCTCCTCAGACCATTGTAGTTTCCTTTATTTAAATTCAGGACCCTAGTCTCTGAGTCAACTACTTCATTCTCCATCTCAATGAAGAATTCGATCATATTATGATCGCTCCGACCCAAGGGGCCTCGTACAACAAGATTGCTAATTAACCCTTTCTCGTTACATAAAAAATATCCAGTCTAAGATGGCCTGATCTCTGGTTGGTTCCTCGACATATTGGTCCAGGAAACCATCCCGTAAACACTCCAGGAATTCCTCCTCCACAGTATTGTTACTAATTTGGTTAGCCTAATCTATATGTAGATTAAAGTCACCCATGATGACTGCTGTGCCCTTATTGCACGCTTCTCTAATTTCCCTTTTAATGCCATCCCCAACCTCCGCATTACTGTTTGGAGGTCTATATACCACTCCCACTAACGTTTTCTGCCCCTTGGTATTTCTCAGTTCTACCCATACAGATTCCACATCATCAGAGCTAATATCCTTCCTTACAATTGTGTTAATCCCTTCTTTAACCAGCAATGCTACCCCACCTCCCCTTCCTTTTTGCCTCTCGTTCCTGAATATTGAATACCCCTGGATGTTGAGTTCCCAGCCTTGGTCACCCTGGAGCCATGTCTCCGTAACTCCAATTATATCATATCCGTTCACATCTATTTGCGCAGCTAATTCATCCACCTTATTACGAATGCTCCTCGCATTAAGACACAAAGCCTTCAGGCTTGTTTTTTTAATGCGCTTAGACCTATTAGAATTATTATTTACTGTGGCCATGTTTGATTTAAACCGGTGATTTCTCTGACTGCCACTTTTGTTTTTCTCCTTCCTATCTTTTGCTTTTATCCTTGTTTCCCTTTCCTCTGTTCCCCCTGCTCAGGTTCCCAACCCCCTGCCATTTTAGTTTAAACCCTCCCCCAGAGCACTAGCAAACACTCCCCCTCGGACATCGGTTCCAGCCCTGCCCAGGTGCAAACCGTCCAGTTTGAACTGGTCCCACCTCCCCCAGAACCGGTTCCAATGTCCCAGGAATTTGAATCCCTCCCCCTCGCACCATTCCTCTAGCCATGTATTCATCTGAAATATCCTTCGATTTCTACTCTGACTAGCACGTGGCACTGGTAGCAATCCTGAGATTACTACCTTTTGAGGTCCTATTTTTTTAATTTACCTCCTAACTCCCTATATTCAACTTTTAGGACCTCATCCTGTTTTTTACCTATATCGTTGGTACCTATATGCACCACGACAACTGGCTTTTCACCCTCCCCTTCCAAAATGTTCTGCAGCCACTCTGAGACATCCTTGACCCTTGCACCAGGGAGTAAAGAGTTTTGGGATGTCCTGAGGTGGTGAAAGGCGCTATATAAATGCAAGTCTTTCTTTTAGCTCTGAGATGTTTTATGTTCAACTGAACAGGCAAACGGGGCCTCGGATTGATGTCTTCTCTGGAGTACGGCACCTCTGACGGTGCAGCACTCCCTCAGTACTGGAGTGTCGGCCTGGATTTTGTTCAAGTCTCTGAACCCACAGCCTTCTGACTCGGAGGCGAGTGTGCTACCCACTGGGTTAAGGCGTTCAAGGCTGATGGGTGCTGCTAGTTGGAGACTAAGCTGGCAGTGCCCGTCTCATTCAGGTATATGTGTGGCCGGTGTCAGAACTACAAGAGTGTTGGGATAAAGGCACATAATGGGGGCATAGTGGAGATTTCACCTGCATCTGACCTGTGAACACTCAGTCCTGATACTAGTCGTAGACAGTGAAAAAGGGTCTGATTCCCCAGCACTGACATTCTTAGTGGGGGGGGGGAATGCACTAAATCGATAGTGCAGCATATTTAAAATAAAATGTTCTTGGGGCACTTTCTGCCTTCAATGTGGGTAATGATGAACAGTGGAGAACCCAGAGAGGAGACGTCTATCATTAGATCCGAGTTGTGGATCTGACTCGGGCTCCCAGGTTCACTGCTGTTTCTACGATACGTGGGGTCGCACCTTCTCCCTTTTGAACAGGAGGCTGGCTCGCATCCCAGTGGATGAGAAGTGAGTCTCGATCACTATTTACAGGCTCCACTTGCCTCAACCGCCTCGAAAGGCAAAGGCACCACCACCTCCAAGTCGCACACCATCCCGACTTGGACAAATATCGGCCGTTCCTTCATCGTCGCTGGGTCAAAATCCCTGAACTCCTTACCTAACCACTGTAAGCGCACCTTCACCACACCGACGGCAGCAGTTCAAGAAGCATGCCCCCCACCACCTTCTCGGGGCAACTAGCTGATGGGCAATAAACGCCGGCCCTGCCAGCGACGCCCACATCCCGAGAATGAATGTTTTTTTTAAACTGTACAATGAGAGTGTTTTGGGAAATGATTAAAACAATACGTAAGCTCAGCGAGTAGCTGAACCACAGAGGGGCCAGTAGAGGGGGCCCTGGTCTGTGCGGAATTAGCTGAATTCAACCAGTAGAGGGGACTGGGGCTACAGTTCCCGAAGAGGTTGGGAGAACCCCGTGGGGAGGGGGTGGGGGGGTTATTGTGGATCCGGTGCGTTCGCTGACCGTCAGTGACCCTTCGCTAATGGCACCGTCCTCCCTCTCCACAGCTGAAGCACTGACCAAACACGGCGTTTCCCACAAAGTGGACGACTCGTCCGGGTCCATCGGGCGACGGTACGCCAGAACGGACGAGATTGGCGTGGCCTTCGGCATAACCATCGACTTCGACACGGTCAACAAGGTGCCTCACACGGCCACGCTGAGGGACCGCGACTCGATGCGGCAGATCCGTGCTGAGGTAGGCGCAAGGAGCACGTTTACTGGCCACACCCTCCTCCCTGCATTGCTCTGCGCACACCCACTTTAATAAAACAGTAAGGGTGTGCCGATAGCGGGATGCCAGTATTGGTTTGGATTGCAGAATGCGGGCAGGCGAGTATTACACAGAATGTACAGCACAGGAAAAGGCCGTCTGGCCCAACTGGTCTCTGCTGGTGTTTATACTCCACACGAGCCTCCTCCCACTCTAATTGCCTCTTCCCACCCTGCCCCCTGCCCCCCTTTCTCCCTCATGTATACATCACACCTTCTCTTAAATGCATCATTGCTTTGCAGGCAACGGTAGCATAGTGATTGTCACTGGGCCAGTAATCCAGTGGCCTGGACTAATGATCCGGAGACGTGAGTTCAAATCCCACCACGGCAGCTGGGGAATTTAAATTCAGTTAATTAAATAAATCTGGAATAAAAAGCTGTTATCAGTAATAGTGACCATGAAACTATCGGATTGTCACAAAAACCCATCTGGTTCACTAATGTCCTTTAGGGAAGGCAATCTGCCGTCCTTACCCGGCGCATGGGAACACCACCACCTCCAAGTTCCCCTCCAAGTCGCACAACATCCTGACTTGGAAATATTTCGCCGTTCCTTCATCGTCGCTGGGTCAAATTCCTGGAACTCCCTCCCTAACAGCACTGTGGGAGCACCTTCACCACACGGACTGCAGCGGTTCCAGGCGGCTCATCACCACCACCTCAAAGGCAATTAGGGATGAGCAATAAATGCTGGCCTACATCCCATAAATGAATTTTAAAAAAAAAGATAATGAAGCAGTCCATGCCCGCATTCAGGCTTGGGCTGATAAGTGGCAGGTAACATTCGTGCCGCACAAGTGCCAGGCAATGACTATCTTCAACAAGCGAGAGTCTAACCACCGCTCCTTGACATTCAACGGCATTACCATCGCCGAATCCCCCACCATCAACATCCTGGGGGTTACCATTGACCAGAAACTGAACTGGACCAGCCACATAAATACTGTGGTAACAAGAGCAGGTCAGAGGCTGGGTATTCTGCGGCGAGTGTCTCACCTCCTGACTCCCCAAAGCATTTCCACCATCTACAAGGCACAAGTAAGGAGTGTGATGGAATACTCTCCACTTGCCTGGATGAGTGCAGCTCCAACAACACTCAAGAAGCTCAACACCATCCAAGACAAAGCAGCACGCTTGATTGGCACCCCATCCACCACCTTAAACATTCACTCCCTCCACCACTGGCGTACCGTGGCTGCAGTGTACACCATCTACAAGATGCACTGCAGCAACTCACCAAGGCTTCTTCGGCAGCATCTCCCAAACCCGCGACCTCTTCCACCTAGAAGGACAAGGGCAGCAGGCGCATGGGAACACCACCACCTCCAAGTTCCCCTCCAAGTCACACACCATCCTGACTTGGAAGTATATCGCCGTTCCTTCATCGTTGCTGGGTCAAAATCCTGGAACTCCCTCCCTAACGGCACTGTGGGAGTACCTTCACCACACGGACTGCTCGCCACCACCTTCTCGAGGGCCATTAGGGATGGACAATAAATGCTGGCCCTGCCAGTGATGCCCACATCCCATGAACAAATAAACATTTACGTGGGCAGTATTAAAAGTTGGAAACTGCTCTTTGGTCTAGTTCCTGGAAGCCGATTGGATGAGACAGCCAATACAGTGGCAATCAGCAATTTTAATAATCAAGTACACCCAGTAACAAGTACATAAGCTGGATATTGCCCCAATCCTTTGGCGAGCAGGTGACTGTGTTCAAGCTGCCTAGTCCTTTGTCCTGGTTGTGCTGCTCCTCCGCACTCAAGGCCGTTCTTTATATATCTCCCCAGCTCCATGCAGCATCCACACGACCATCACACGCTCCCCGCTCAGCCACCCAGTGGCACTGCAGCCAGTTGTACCCCTATATGGACATGTTTCCATTTTGTTCCACCCTGAGTTTCAGCAGTTACGATTTTAGACAAACTGCAGTCAGTCAGTTTAAGATTACATTCCACGGGGGTACAGTAGTATAGTAATCCCGAGGCCCGGACTAATGATCCGGAGACGTGAGTTCAAATCCCACCACGGCAGCTGGGGAATTTAAATTCCGTTAATTAAATAAAACCTGCAATAAAAAGCTAGTCTCAGTCATGGTGACCACGAAACTATCGGATTGCCATAAAAACCCAGCTGGTTCACTAATGTCTTTTTAAGGAAGGAAATCTGTCATCCTTACCCGATCTGGCCTATATGTGACTCCAGACCCACAGCAATGTGGGTTGACTCTTAACTGCCCTCTGAAATGGCCCAGCGAGACACTCAGCTGTATTCAAGGCGGCGGCTCACCACCACAGTTCTCCCTGACCACAAACTGCCTGCGGCCGAGAGGCCAGTGTTACATGAGGCGTGCTACGGTAACGAGTGTGAGCAGATTCCCCCAGTGACTCTTCCCCCAGCGAGTAGCTAAGCCACGACAGGGCAGGCAGATCGCAGGTTCCATCCCCTAACTGAGCAGCTTGGTTATTTCAGTGAGCTCATCTGAATCAGCAACGCAAGCTCGCTGGTGTTTCTGGAGCTCCACTTAACACCTCCCCTAGTCTGTCGTTGAGCCTCTCTCACACACGCTCTGTTTCCTAACTTCTTAAGTCTTTATCCAACATTCTACTCCTGATTTCCTGTAGTTTAAAATTTGTCTAGACGACTCTGTGGAATAATAGGACACCGGATTTGAAGTGATTCCTCACACAGTGCGAACGGCTGCTGTTTGGCTAGGATGTGTAGTAGTTGGAACACTGAATTACATGCAACACACACACACACGCAAGCTATTCACTATTTAAATTTTTTTGACAGGTTTCAGAACTGCCTCAAGTTGTCCGAGATTTAGCCAATGGTTTTCTGACCTGGGCTGATATCGAGGCCAAGTACCCCTTATTTGAAGGGCAGGAAACCAGCAAGAAAGAAAATTGAACACTGCCTCTCGGCATCAGCCTCTCCCGTCCTCTGTACAGCCCAGGCACAGTGAGCTGCACTGTTAATATTAGTAATACAGGCCTGGCTGAAAGCACATTAAAGAACTAGTGACTGTTCTACCCGTGGAACGCCAGCCCGTCACCACAGGATTATGGAAGATTTTAACAAGATCCTCTGCAATAAAATCTGAAATGAACTGGCTGATTGTCTTTTCTGCTCTACGAACCTCCAGCTCGAGAGGTTTTATTCTTGCAACTGAACATATAGATCCCAACTTTTTGGTATACTAAACGGTTGATTTGCTCTACTGTAGCTGGGAAGGCACCTGAGGAATTTGCTGTCTCAGTTCAGCGAATAACGGATGGGGAGGGGAGGGGGATTCCATAGAGTGGGATAAGGTCACCGTCAGTCAACTGAGGAAAAAATTCTTCACACTCGACTTTAGCTCCACATTATTCCACAAAAATAAAGCTCACCAAATTTACCAAATGATTCCAAATACTCTTTTAAAGTTTAGAGAATAAATGATTCTTATGTGTATATAATGATGGATAATGGATCAAATCGAGGGGTTCAGGGGGTTTATATATAGAATAATGGATCCCTGGGAGTGAGTTATAGACTGGAATCTAATCGAGGGGTTCAGGAGGTTTATATATAGAATAATGGATACCCGGGAGTGAGTTATAGACTGGAATCTAATCGAGGGGTTCAGGAGATTTATATATAGAACAATGGATGGATACTCTGGAAAATGGATCTTAAGCTTGGATGTTATCCAGGTCCTACAATACGTTGGCATAGGCTGCTCTGTTATTGGAGGACTTGTGAATGGAACTAAGCCATGGAATTATCACCAAACAGCCCTACTCCTGACCTTATGACGGAGGGAAGGCCATTGATGAAGCAGTTGAAGATGATTGAGCCGAGGACACTACCCTGAGCAAGTCTAGTAGCAATATTATGGGGCTTGTGTATGACTCCAGCCACTGAATGGGTTTCACAGTGACTTCAGTTTGTCAGGGCTCCTTCATGCAATTCTTGGTCAAATGATGTCTTGATCAAGTTCCACACGAAATGCTGCTCGTTAAACTCAGTGTCGGACCGGGGATTGGATGAGGAACTGGCTGACGGGTAGGAAACAACATGTTTGTTAGAGGAGTCAAGTCAGCGTGGAGAAGATAACTGAGTCGGTGCCTCGGGTCTCAGTCCTGGGACCGCTAATGTTTCTAATCCATATATTCAACCTGGATTCAGAAACTTGATGCCAAGTGGTCAGATTTTTGGATGGCTCCAAATGCAGAGTGGCAGTAGAATTGGAAGAGGCAACTCGGAAACTACAGAATGAGTTGGACCAGATGTGTAAGCGGAAAGAACAGTGGCAGATGAAAGTTGATGGAGACACATGTAAAGTGCTACTCATAGGAAGGAAAGACTATGTGCTCCGTGACTGGGTTGAGGGTTTTGATAGAATAAATAGGAAGAAACTAGTTCCACTGGCGGTTAGGTTGATAACCAGTGGACACAGATTTAAGATCATTGGCAAAAAAAAACCTAGGGGGAGATTAGATTTTTTTAACAGCCAGTTGTTGTGATCTGGAATGCGCTGCCTGAAAGGGTGGTGGACGCAGATTCAATAGTCACTTTCAAAAGGGAATGGGATATATATTGGAAAGGAAAGATTTGCAGAGCTTTGGGGAAAGAAAAAGGGGGTGCGACTAATTGGATAGCTCTTTCAAAGAGCCGGCACAGAAAGGATGGGCCAAATGGCCTCCTGTAATGTATGATTCTATGACTGGTGTGAATATAGTTGAGGATGAAGCTGAAGGAAACCTGGGAGTCTTAGACTCAACGCTAAAACATGTCCAACCAAAGCAGCGCAGCAATCAGCAAAGCCAATCGGACGTTGAACGACAGAAGCAAAAGAGTAGAATACCAATCAGAAGAGGTAGTGATCAAGCTGTACACGGCTCTGCTCAGACTGCACTGTGTCGAGTTCTGGTGGCCAAGAAACTAGAGAGACGTTCAAGCACTGGAGGTAGTACAGGGAAGAACCACGAGGTATGATCACTAGTGTTGGGAGTCTTGAGTTAGGAGGAAAGACTGGCGAGCCTTGGGCTTTTTGACTTGTCCATGCGATGGAATAGCATCCAGTGATGCTCCCCTCACATGCTTGGTGATAGAGGTCCTGAAATAGGTACATCGGAGGGTCACTAGAACAATCCCTAGTTTATAGGCTTGAGGAGCTGGATCTTTACTCTAGACAAGCAAGATTTAATTGAAGGATCTATATTGTATTGTATTGATCAGGTATCTGCCAAGACTCGGTTTACCATCTCGTCTGGCTTCGAATACCTTTTATTGTCTCTTTTACTTCTTTTGTTTCTTTCACTTCTTTTGTCCGATCGCAGCCCTGCCTTCGATCTATTTTCTTTTCTTTCCAGTTTTGAAGAAGGGTTCGACCCAAAACGTCAACTCAAATTTCTCTCCACGGATGTTGCCTGACCTGCTGAGTTTTTCCAGCATTTTCTGTTGTTATTTCCTCTATATTGTGTGTGTCTATTTTAACGGGACAGGTTAAAATAGTCTGTCTAGGTGAGTGGATCCACGCATATAAACCGCAAATGTCTAGGTCAGATGTCAGGAGGTTTTTCTTTGCGCAGAGGGTTGTCGACACTTGGGACAAGTTACCAGCTCGTGCGGCAAGTGCAGATTTCGCTGAAAAAGTTAATAAAGGAGCTGAAGGACTTCCTTGCTGGGACTGATATCACTGCGTACAGAAGGTAGGTAGGACATTAGGTATGTGCCTCACGGTCACTCTGAATTCTTGGAATTTGTTTTGATCAACCTTTGAGAGTCAGAGATGAAATCCCCAGATTTTTTTCCCCTGAAAATTAGCCTAAGGTTTTTTTAAGTTGTTTATTTTTTGCCTCTTCCAGGGGATGACGTGACTACAAGTGGGAGGGAACACTGGGCATCACGTTGTTTAGTTGCTTCATGACTGGGACAGACCAAATGGACCATAGATTACATAATCTAGGCTTGTATTCCCTGGAATATGGAAGGTTAAGGGGTGATTTGATGTGAGGTTTTTAGGATTTTGAAAGGAATCGGTAGGGTAGATAGAGATCAACTTTTTCCCGCTGGTGGGGGAGGGAACACAACCTTAGAATCCGAGCCAGGCCATTCAGGAGAGAAGTTAAGGATCACTTCTCCACGCAAAGGGTGATAGAAGTGTGGAACTCTCTCCCACACAATGCAGTAGATGCTAGCTCAATTAATAATTGTAATTCTGAGAGCGATCGATTTTTGCTGGACAAGGATATAAAAGGATATGGCAGATGGATGGAGTTAGGATACAGATCAGCCGTGATCTCATTGAATGGCAGAACAGGCTTGAGGGGCTGAATGGCCTCCTGTTCCTATATTACTTGTTCCATATGGATATGACCAACCGGTCTTTTCCTTTCCGTATGTCCATATGGAACAAGGAATATAGGAACAGGAGGTCATTCAGTCCCTCGAGCCTTTTCCTGCCATTCACTTAGATCATGTCTGATCCCTATCCTAACTCCCATCTACCTGTCTTCAGATTGATGAAAGAAGACACTTAATGGCTGGTCTCAATGCAGAGCACAGTGAAGACTGCAATCAAACAATGTCAAGGGGGGAAAAACACTAACCGGCATCTTTACTAATCTCTGTGTTGCAGTTACTATGGAGCCAGAGAATCCCGACACACTTAATTACTCAGAGTTTATTTACTGAAGAAAATCTTGACGGGTACAGAGCACTTCAGAGGATTTTACAGAGATTACTTGGCGAAGCGGTCAGTGAAAATATCTGGAGCAGAGGAATCGGCCAATAGCACAATCAGTTAAAGGGACAGTGTCAGAGGTCAGTTAAAAAAAAAATCCCCACGTCACCCAGAGTGGCCAATGAAATGGTGAAGAAATCATTTCAGATCAAACCCTTGCGTTTATTAAAGATTCCTCTGTTCCATCAAGGTTAGAGATACCTATTAGTGACACAGCAATAGAGCAGGATCTTCAGGAACTTCCAGCTCTGTCCCCCCTCCCCCCTAATTACTAGGAATAATAACCTTTGACCCCAGTGTGAACTATTCTACCCACGATTCCCAGTTGAACCAAACTGGGATGTAGCTGAGTAAAGGATGTCCCAGATGTCACAGTCTGGGAATAGTCAGTATGTTCGTTGACAAGGTGTTTAGTGGTGTGGGATTTACACATGGCAATGAGTTCCTTTACTTATAAGCACCGTGTTACTAGCGTGCATCCAGTGTAGAAGCAGTTAGAGCAATTACCTCAGAAGGCAACCCATTCTATTTGGAGCATTGAGCTCAGCACTGAGCAGAGCAGGGTTTGAAACTCCACGGGGAAATCTCGTTGGATTTCAAGTCTAACGCCTTGACCGCTTGGCCATCGCAGCTAGATCAAATAAAGCTGTTGGACTATAACCTGGTGTTGTGTGACTTCTTACATTTGTCCACCCCAGTCCAACTCCGGCATCTCCACACCACAGATCTTTGTTAGGCAAGGGTATTAACGGTTACGGAACCAAGGCGGGTAGTTGGAGTTAAGACACGGATCAGCCAGGATCTAATTGAATGGCGGAGCAGGCTTGAGGGGCTGAATGCAACGTTCCCGTTAAGATGCGCGGCCATGCAGCGCTCAGGAGGCCCCGCGCAGGCCGCCTGCCGGCTGCACAATGGGAGAAACCGCACATGTGCGGTATTTTGAACGGGCCCCCCACCAAAACAAAATGAAAGGGAACATTGGCTGAATGGCCTCGTCCTGTTCCGATGGCAAACGGTTCAGTGCTCATGTCGGGGCATGTCAGCCGAATCCCGTGCCCGGGTAGAGTGAGAGTGCGGGTGACCCCCGGCTCATGCTGCCTGACTCTACTGCAGGCCATTTACACAGTGATGGCACCACGTGGCCGGTGACCCATGATACTACTGTCAATAGCGGACTTGCTTTTTCTGCCTTCATCAGGTCACTCAACCTCTTTCAGCATTGGACAGGAGAGGACAGTGGGGGTGGGTCATGAGTATCACTGACGGCCGATGCCTCCTTGCCCACCCCGCGCGCCCCCCCCCCCCCACATCACTTCTTTCGCTGAGTATGCAGCAAGCCCTCCGTCCACAGCCTCGTCTCTTTTTGCAGGGCCTCCAGGTTGTCATTGGAGACACTGGAAATGCACTGCTTGGTCCTGTTCCTGGGATTCGTTTTGCGTCAGCTGCTGACGAGGGGTCTTCTGTGACTGGTGGAAGTGTAGGTGTCAGCCGTGGCTCAGTGGCAGCATGCTCATCTCTGAGTCAGAAGGTCATGGGTTCGAGCCCCACTCCAGGAACTTGAACACAAAATCCAGGCTGACACTCCAATGCAGTACTGAGAGAGCGCTGCATTGTCGGAGATGCCATCTTTTGGATGAGACATTAAGCTGAGCCCCGTCTGCTCTCAGGTGTATGTAAAAGAACCCACGTGCACTATTTCGAAGATGAGCAGGGGAGTTCTCCCCGGTGTCCTGGTCAATATTAATCCCTCAACCAAGATCACTTAATCAGATTATCACATTGCTGTTTGTGGGACCTTGCTGTGTGCAAATTGGCTGCTCCTGCTCCCTAATGCTGCTGCCCCATAACAACAGCTTGTATTTATACAGCACCTTTAATAGGACAGCGTCCCAAGGCACTTCACAGGACCTAATTGGACGAAAATGGATGGCAAACAAAGCAGAAATTAGGACAGATGACCAATATCTTGGAGGTGGGTTTTAAGCAGCGTCTTAAAGGAGGAGTGAGGTAAGAGGCAGAGAGGTTTAGGGAGGGGGTTCCAGAGAAACAGCTGCAGGGTTTAAAGGTCTGCAGCAACACCTTTCCTCTCCCCTCCCCCACCAGGCAACGTGAGTTGTGTAATGAACTGACCCTGCAAATTCTGACAGGGTCAGTGGCACAGGTCAACAGACAGGAGGTCCTGTCGCCCCAACCCCCCCACCCTGCTCCTCCTCCAGGGCACACAAAAATAATATGGGACCCCCGCCCCGATCCTTGGAAACCCCAGCCCCGGGATCCCCACCCCCAGGTCGTCCACACTGGGACACCCAGGACCCCAAACGCCAGAAACCCCACCCCCGGGATCCCCACCCCCAGGTCGTCCACACTGGGACACCCAGGACCCCAAACTCCAGAACCCCCACCCCCGGGACTCCCACTCCCGGGGCTGCCGCCCTGGCGCCCCATCCTTGGGACTCCCTCCCCCGGGATATGCACCCCTGGGAACCACACCCCCCGGGACCCCCACTCACGGGGCTGCCGCCCTGGCGCCCCATCCTTGGGACTCCCACCCCTGGGACCCGCATCCCTGGGTCTCCCATCCCCGGGACCCCCATCCCGGGACTCCCGCCCTGTCACCCCTACACCCAAGAGCCCCACCCCTGAGACACCCACCCCCAGGGCCTCCATCCTGGGACTCCCACCCCGGGACCCCCATCCCTGGGACTCCCACCCCGGGACCCCCATCCCTGGGTCTCCCACCCCCGGAACCCCCATCCTGGGACTCCCACCCCGGGACCCCCATCCCTGGGTCTCCCACCCCCGGAACCCCCATCCTGGGACCCCCACCCCCGGGACACCCATTTTGGGACCCCCACCCCCGGGACCTACATCCCCGGGACTCCCACCCCTGGGGCCCCCACCCCCAGGAACCTCATCCCAGGGACTCCCATCGTCCAGGACCCCCATCCTGGGAACCCCACCCCCAGGGGCCCCACCCCCAGGACCCTCACCCCCAGGAACCATAGCCCCGTGCCCCCAGTCTTGGAAGCCCCACCCCGGGACACGCACACCCAGGACCCCCACCACCTGAACCCCATCCTGTGACCCCCACCCCCGGCTCCCCCAGTCTCGGAAGCCCCACCCCGGGACACGCACACCCAGGACCCCCACCACCTGGACCCCCATCCTGTGACCCCCACCTCCAGCTCCCCCAGTCTCGGAAGCCCCACCCCGGGACACGCACACCCAGGACCCCCACCACCCGGACCCCCATCCTGTGACCCCCACTCCCGGCTCCCCCAGTCTCGGAAGCCCCACCCCGGGACACCCACACCCAGGACCCCCACCACTGGGACCCCTACCAACAGGACCGCCGCCCCCAGATCCCTACACCCTGGACCCCCACCCACAGGAATTACACACCCGGGACCGCCAGCTCCAGAACCCCCAGCACCAGGACCCCCATTCCTGGGACCCCCACCCTCAGGGCCCCAACCCTTGGGACCTCCACCCCTGGGACCACCACCTGTTTGTAAATGTTTCTGACGGGCGATGTTGTCTCGCTGTCGTTTGGGGGGCAGATACTCCTGGTCCCGTTGGATTGTCCCGTCATTGCGAGTATTGGAAAACCAGACAAGGTAGAGAGCGTGGTCGTGAGACCGCCCCCCCCCCACCCCGCCCCCACCTCTACCACCTACCTCTCAAATCTTCCTACAGGTGGCCACCCTTGTGCTGGATCCATTTCCTCCTCACTCCACATTCCTGTAGCGGTGGAGCCTGGTCGACCCAGGGGCAGGAGGAGGAAGGTCTGCATCAGCCCGCCCGCCCCCCGTTAAACTTAACCATCACCAGGGATATGTATGGTTCAGAGATCAAAATAGTCGGCGAGATAATTTTGAGGTCAATTTTAATCTAACCCACCCGTCGGGAAATTGATGGGGTCGAGTGCAATGCTGGTTTCACACCCCGCCCAATTTTATTGAAGTCAACATAGAGCAATATCAGGCAGGGTGTGAAACCAGCATTGCCCCCAAGCCCTTGCGTTTCTTGCTGGTGAGTTGGGTTAAAATTACCGCCGGGGCCCATCATTTAACATGTCATTTAACAGAGTTTTAGGGAGGAATTGCCCGAACAAGAAAACGCCGGAAACACTGGTTCGGAGAAGGTGGTTTTAAAGGTGTGTAGGTGTCGCTGATGGTCAGTGATCTGGTAAAAGGACACAGTCCCAGCCTCGTAATCCAGCTGGATGCGGATCCGGCTGATGGCCGGGTACTCCAGTAAAAAAGTGTGCTTGTCTTTCTGACAGGCCGTCAGAAGACCGCGGTAGAAATATAAACACCACGACTTCTTGCTGTTGGTGAAGTAAGACTCCAGCCCCCCCCGATCTATGGTCCCATAGGCCACCCCCACCCCCCAGGCCACGCCGCCGGTCTTCAGGTCCCAGGAGTGGCAGCCAGCGGTGAAACTCTGTGAGCACAGGATCTGGTGCATGTTCTGGAACATTTTGGAGTTGTGCCAGGAGTTCTCCCCCATGTACCCAAACATCACCGTCTTCTCGTCATCGGAAACGTTCAGGAGCCAGTAGGCTGAGTCTGGATCCAGAGTCAGCATCGACCACTGATCTAGGGGAGGAGAGAGACACAAGGGTCAGGCGCTGGCATTACGCCTCACGGGTAAGGCAGTTGAGACCAATTCATTAAATATATTCAAGAAGGAGTTAGATATATTTCTTCAGGCTAAAGGGATCAAGGGATATGGGGAGAAAACAGGGACAGGGTACTGAATTTGGATGATCAGCCATGATCTCATTGAATGGCGGAGCAGGCTCGAGGGGCCGAATGGCCTACTCCTGTTCCTATCATGTTTCTATGTTTAAAGGTCATCGCGCTGATCCCCTCCCCCTTCCCGCCAGACAGGCAGCAGTGTGGCAAATTCCACCAAATAGTGCAAGGAAATTGGAAGAAGAAATATGTAGGCAAATCTACATAGAAGTTGAATAATAATCATGGGAAATTTCAATTACCCCCAAATAAACTGTCAGGGAGAAGCAGCGAAAGGAGAAAAGGGAATTGAGTTTTTACATTGGAAAAGGGACTCCTTTCTCACTCAGTGCATAAGAAATCCAACAAGAAGAGAATCACTGCTGGGTCTTGTAATGGGTAATGAACCAGAACAGGTAACAGAAGTAAGAGTAGGAGAGCATCTTAGTAATAGTGATCACAACATAGTAAGGTTCAGGGTTAGGATCGAGGGTGAAATAAGTCGGCACAGACACGACAGGTCGAATGGCCTCCTTCTGTGCCGTAAACCTCTCTGATTCTATGAAGTAGGACAAAGACTGTGGTAATAGATTGGAAAAGAGCAAATTATGAGGAAATGAGGGTGGAGCTAAAGAAGGAAAACTGGGAGAAAATCTTTGAAAAACAAAGAGACAGAAAAACCGTGGGAAATCTTTAAAGGCGTAATTGATAGAGTTCAAGAGAAATGTATTCTACTAAAAGCCCAAAACAAGCAAGCTAATTATGGGGCACCCTGGATGAATAAAGAACATTGAATCTAAAGAAATAGACATACAAGAAGTACTTTGATACTGAAGGAGAGGACAAAGGGGATTTCAGGAACTTAGGAGAGGTTAAAAAAAACTATCAGGAAGGCAAAGAGAAATTACAAAATCAAATTATCAAGGAATATAAAAAGAAATAAAGTGTTCTATAGACACATAAATAACAAAAGGAAAATTAAAGTAGGGATAGGGCCACCGGAGAATGAGCAAGATAAACTCACTGGTAATGGCAGGTGTATTGAATAACTACTTTGCCTCAGTTTTTACTGAAGAAGATAACAGAATAGACACGTCACTAGAGGGTGAGCTTAAAAAGAATATTTTGGGATAGAAAGGGAGAAAATAATTGACAAACTAGCAAAACTAAAAGAGGATAAGACCCCATGTCCGGATGGTGTGCACCCATGCATACTCAAGGAGACTAGGGAGGAGATAGGAGAGGCATTAGTTTGTATATACAAAAGTTCGATAGAAGAGGGGATGGTGCCAGAGGACTGGTAACAGCTAATGTTGTTCCTATATACAAAAAGGGACAATAGAACAAAACCTGGGATCTATAGACTAATCAGCTTAATGTCAGTGATAGGAAAGATTCTGAAATATATACTAAAAGAAGTGATGGAAGACCATCTAGAGACAGAATGTTTAATAAAAAAGTCATCATGGTTTCCGAAAGGCTGTCATGCTTAACTAACCTGATAGAATTCTTTGAAGAGGTAATGGAAAGAGTAGACAAGAGCAATGCAGTAGATGTCATATACTTGGATTTGCAAAAGGCCTTTGATAAGGTACCGCACGGTAAGCCCATGACAAAGGTTCGGGCATGTGGAGTCAGGGGACAAATAGCTGAACAGATAGCAAATTGACTAAAAAATAGAAAGCAGAGAGTAGGGGTAAAGGGTAGTTATTCAGATTGGAGGAAGGTAGAATGCGGTGTTCCACAAGGATCAGTCCTGGGACCACTGTTACTCATAATTTACACTAATGATTTGAACTTGGGAACAAGTAACTCAATATCAAAATTTGCAGATGAAACTAAACTGGAAGGTATAGTGAACACTGGGGAAGAATGCAACACAATACAAGAAGACATTAGAAAACTTGCAGACTGGGCAGTTACGTGGCAAATGAACTTTAACATAGATAAACGTGAGGTGATGGAACTTTGGTAGTGATGCGCTATCAATTACTCATAAAAGACTGAGAGTTAAGAGAGTAACTAAAGGCTTTTATGAACAAAAGAATGAAGGCCTGCCTCGAGTGGTCGACCGGTCCAGAATACAAAGGGGCTGGGGAGCAGTCACCTTTATACTAGGACTTATGGGAGGAGTCAGCCGAGGCATGTCCAGGCATGTACACAGTGGAATACAAACAGTGGTTTACCACATTCACCCCTTGTTTAAAATTGAGTCCGGCGGGGTGAAGTGTATTAAAAGTTAGTGTATTGGAGTCTCTCCGGAGGTCTTGTCTGCCGCTGTGATCGGCGTGGCGACGGCAGGGGTAGTGGAGCTTCCGGCGCCGAGTCCCGCGTAGGCTGTGGCACAGGCGTGTCGTCCTCGTAGATGTCGAGCGGGTCGCTGGGCCCAGGCCTGCCGTCTGCCGGGGCTGGATATCGGATCGTGGGGGGGGGTGGTAGTGAGTAGTGGGTTACTGCGGCCCCCGAGGGTGCAAGGTCTCTTATGGAGACTGTGTCCTCCCGCCCGTCCGGGTATGCAATGTAAGCATACTGGGGGTTGGCGTGGAGGAGGTCGACCCTCTCGACCAGGGGGTCCGTTTTATGGGTCCTCACGTGCCTTCTCAGTAGGACCGGCCCTGGGGACGTCAGCCATGGCGGTAGCGATGTCCCCGATGTGGACTTCCTTGGGAAGACAAACATTTTCTCATGAGGGGTGGCGTTAGTGGCAGTGCAGAGCAGTGACCGAATAGAGTGGAGCGCATCGGGGAGCACATCCTGCCAGCGGGAGGTTGGAAGGCCCCTAGACTTTAAGGCTAGCAGGGCGGCCTTCCAAACTGTCGCATTTTCTCTTTCCACCTGTCCGTTCCCCCGGGGGTTGTAACTGGTGGTCCTGCTTGTGGCAATACCCCTAGTTAGCAGGTACTGACGGAGTTCGTCACTCATAAACGATGAGCCCCGGTCGCTATGGATATAGCTGGGGAAACCGAACAGGTTGAAGAGGTCGTTCAGACATTTAATGACCGTGGCACTGGTCATGTCCGGGCAGGGGATGGCGAACGGGAAACGGGAGTACTCATCAATAATATTGAGGAAGTACACATTGCGGTCGGAGGAGGGGAGAGGCCCTTTAAAATCAACGCTCAGGCGCTCGAAGGGGCGAGTGGCTTTTATCAGGTGGGCCCTGTCTGGTCTATAAAAGTGCGGTTTGCACTCAGCGCAGACTTGGCAGTTCCTGGTCATGGTCCTGACCTCCTCAATAGAGTAAGGCAGGTTGCGGGCCTTGATGAAGTGGAAGAACCTGGTGACCCCCGGGTGGCAGAGGTCATTGTGGAGGGCCCGCAGTCTATCGATCTGCGCGCTGGCGCAGGTGCCACGCGATAGCGCATCCGGGGGTTCATTGAGCTTCCCGGGCCGGTACAAGATCTCGTAATTGTAGGTGGAAAGTTCGATTCTCCACCTCAAGATCTTGTCATTTTTGATTTTGCCCCTCTGCTTGTTGTTAAACATGAAAGCAACTGAACGTTGGTCAGTGAGCAGGGTAAATCGTTTTCCGGCCAGGTAGTGCCTCCAATGACGCACAGCCTCCACAATCGCCTGGGCCTCCTTCTCAACAGCGGAGTGTCTGGTCTCCGGGCCTTGGAGGGTTCGTGAAAAGAAGGCCACGGGTCTCCCCGCCTGATTGAGGGTAGCGGCCAGGGCAAAGTCGGACGCGTCGCTTTCCACCTGGAAGGGGATGGATTCGTCCACTGCGTGCATGGTGGCTTTAGCAATGTCTTCCTTGGTACGGTGGAAGGCTAAGCGGGCCTCTGCCGTCAAGGGAAAAGAGGTGGACTTGATCAGCGGATGGGCCTTGTCCGCATAGTAGGGGACCCACTGGGCATAATAGGAGAAAAACCCTAGGCACCTCTTCAGGGCCTTGAGGCAGTGGGGCAGTGGGAGTTCCATAAGGGGACGCATCCGGTCGGGGTCGGGGCCGATGACTCCGTGTTCCACAACACAGCCAAGGATGGCGAGGCGGTTTGTGCGGAATATGCACTTCTCCTTGTTATATGTCAGGTTCAGGAGTTGGGCGGTGCGGAGGAATTTTTCGAGGTTTGCGTCATGGTCCTGTAAGTCACGGCCGCAGATGGTCACATTGTCCAGATATGGGAAAGTGGCCTGCAACGCATTTTGATCTACCATCCGGTCCATCTCCCTTTGGAAGACGGAGACCCCGTTGGTGACGCCAAAGGGAACCCTAAGGAAGTGATAGAGGCGGCCGTTTGCCTCAAAGGCAGTATACTGGTGGTCCTCAGGGTGGATAGGGAGCTGGTGGTATGCTGATTTCAGGTCAATGGTCGAGAAGACGCGGTACTGCGCAATCTGGTTGACCATATCAGCTATGCGGGGGAGTGGGTAGGCGTCCAGCAGGGTGTAGCGATTTATTGTCTGGCTGTAGTCGATGACCAGGCGCTGCTTCTCGCCGGTCTTAACGACCACAACCTGGGCTCGCCTGGGGCTGGTGCTGCCCTCAATAATCCCTTCCTTCAGGAGCCGCTCCACTTCGGTTTTAATGAAAACCCTGTCCCCGGCACTGTATCGCCTGCTCTTTGTGGCGATGGGCTTACAGTCGGGGGTGAGGTTAGCAAACAGTGGGGGGGGGGTGACTCTGAGTGTGGAGAGGTTGCACCTGGTGCGCGGCGGGCAATTTGGGAGCTGCTGGCTGCGGACTGTGAGTGGGGGTAGGGGTCCACCATACGCCATCGTAACACTTTTAAGGTGGCACTGAAAATCTAACCCCAGCAGGACGGCAGCGCAGAGGTCGGGCAGGACCAGAAGTTTAAAATGATCGTACACGGTCCCGTCTACGAGTGTCACTACGCAGTAGCCGCCGATGTCCGCCGACTGGGACTCGGAGGCCATAGAAATCCGCTGGTGCGCAGGCAGGACTGGGAGAGAGCAACGCCGCACCGTGTCGGGGTGGATGAAGCTCTCCGTGCTCCCAGAGTCAAAAAGGCAGATTGTATCGTGGCCATTTACCTTAATGTCCATTGTGGAACTGGCCAGCTGGTGCGGTCTCGCTTGGTCCAGTGTAACGGATGCCAGCGTAGGGGTCGGTGTGTCGCTGCGGGTATCAGATGAGGCGGTGTTGGGGGCCTGCTGCGTTCCGGCTGTCGTCCAAGATGGCGGCGTCCATGATCCCCATGTGGCTGGAGGCGTCCAAAATGGCTGCTGTACCGGTGGTTCGCACATGGCCGGGAAGGCCCAAGATGGCGGCCCGCATGGCCCACACGCGGCGCTGCTGGGGTTCGGGGTGGCTTTGGCCCTGCAGACGTTAGCGTAGTGTCCCTTCTTCCCGCAGCCCGAGCAGATCGCGTTTTTCGCCGGGCAGCGCGCTCTGGGGTGTTTTGCCTGGCCACAGAAGTAGCATTTCTGGCCTTGGGGCACTGCTGTCTGGCCTTGGGACACTGCTGCGGTAGTTGGGCCGTTGCTGGGGTGTGGCTGGGGTGGCACGGCGCTATGAGGCGGTCCTACCGTGTCCCAGGCTGTCATTCCCCGCGGCGTCCACGGTGCAGAGGAGTAGGCATCCATGCCCCGGTAGGCTGCATCCAATGATAGTGCGAGTTCAGAGGCCTTGTTGAGGTCGAGGTCCCTCTGCTCCAACAGTCGCTGTCGGGTGTAATTGGATCTGTGGCCCGCTACAAAAGCGTCCCGGATAAGTTCCTCTGTGTACACGGCGGCCTTTACATCCTTACAACCACAGGCCCGGCCAAGCACAGACAGTGCCTGAAGGTATTCCACGGTCGATTCCCCAGGTTGTTGTTTACGACTCCCCAGAAGGTGCCTGGCATACACTTCGTTCACTGGGCGAGTGTACTGGTCCTTGAGGAGCTTGATAGCGTCCGCGTACGAGGTCGCGTCTTGGATGACAGAGTACACTCGGTGGTTCACTTTGGAGGTCAGGACATCCAGTTTGTCCTCGTCCGATTTGATTGCTGCGGAGGCGGTCAGGAATTTTTCGAAACACTTAAGCCAGTGAGTAAACTTGGTGGATGAGTCCGCCTCCCGATGATCTAAGTCCAGGCATGCTGGTGTGAGGATCTTCTCCATTATAAAAATTTTGTTAATAAAATTGATGCGCTATCAATTACTCATAAAAGACTGAGAGTTAAGAGAGTAACTAAAGGCTTTTATTAAGAAAAGAATGAAGGTCTGCCTCGAGTGGTCGACCGGTCCAGAATACAAAGGGGCTGGGGAGCAGTCACCTTTATACTAGGACTTGTGGGAGGAGTCAGCCGAGGCATGTCCAGGCATGTACACAGTGGAATACAAACAGTGGTTTACCACAGGTAGGAAAAATAGAAACATCACCTACACCTTAGAAAATAAGAAACTGAATGAAGTAGAAGAGCAAAGGGATCCGGGGTACAGGTAAACAAATCATTAAAAGCAGCATCGCAGGTCAGCAAAGCAATTGAAAATGATAACAAAGCACTGGGATTTATTTCTAGACGCATAGAATTCAAAAACATAGAAAAACATAGAAAAATAGGAGCAGGCGTAGGCCATTCGGCCCTTCGAGCCTGCTCCGCCATTCAGTATGATCATGACTGATCCTCTATTTCAATACCATATTCCCACTCTCTCCCCATACCCCTTGATACCTTTTGTGTCTAGAAATCTATCTATCTCCTTCTTAAATATATTCAGTGACTTGGCCTCCACAGCCTGCTGTGGTAGAGAATTCCACAGGTTCACCACCCTCTGAGTGAAGAAATTTCTCCTCATCTCAGTCCTAAATGCCCTACCCCGTATCCTGAGACTGTGACCCCTCGTTCTAGACCCCTCAACCAGGGAAAACATCCTCCCTGCATCCAGTCTGTCTAGCCCGGTCAGAATTCTACATGTCATTAATGTCAAATTAAAAGTAGTAAAGTTATGTTAAACTTGTATAGGACCCTGGTTAGACCACACTTGGAGAGAATGTTTCCACTGTGGGAGAATCCAAAACTAGGGGACATGAATACAATAAATCTCATAAATCCGATAGGGAAATAAGGAACAATTTCTTTACTCAGAGAGTGGTTAGAATGTGGAACTCGCTACCACAGGAAGTGGTTGAGGGAAACAGCTTAGATACTTTCAAAAGGAAACTAGACGAGTACATGAGAGAAAAGGGAATAGAAAGATATGCTGAAAGGCTGAGATGAGACGGATGGAAAGGGAGGAGACTCGTGTGGTGTATAGACACCAGCACAGACTGGTTGGACCGAATGGTCTGTTTCTGTCCTGCATATTCAATGAAAAAAATTACTGGCCCGAGAATCACAGTGTTTGTATCGTTATCTCTGTGTCTGTGTGTGTGTGTTTGTATCGCTATCTCTGTGTCTGTGTGTGTGTGTTTGTATTGCTATCTCTGTGTCTGTGTCTGTGTGTTTGTATCGCTATCTCTGTGTTTGTGTGTGTGTGTTTGTATCGCTATCTCTGTGTTTGTGTGTGTGTGTTTGTATCGCTATCTCTGTGTCTGTGTGTGTGTGTTTGTATCGCTCTCTCTGTGTTTGTGTGTGTGTTTGTATCGCTATCTCTGTGTCTGTGTGTGTGTGTTTGTATCGCTATCTCTGTGTCTGTGTGTGTGTGTGTTTGTATCGCTATCTCTGTGTTTGTGTGTGTGTGTTTGTATCGCTATCTCTGTGTTTGTGTGTGTGTGTTTGTATCGCTATCTCTGTGTTTGTGTGTGTGTGTTTGTATCGCTATCTCTGTGTTTGTGTGTGTGTGTTTGTATCGCTATCTCTGTGTTTGTCTGGTTATGTGCCTGTATCTATAATCTCTGTGTTTGTGTGTGTATATATCTCTGTGTCTGTCTGTGTGTGTGTCTGTATCATACCACACAGAAGGAGGCCATTCGGCCCATCGTGCCTGTGCCGGCTCTTTGGTAGAGCTGTCCAATTAGTCCTACTCCCCTGCTCTTTCCCCATTAGCCTGCAAATTTCTTTCCCTATATCCAATTTCCTTTTGAAAGTTACTCTTGAATCTGCTTCCACCGCCCTGTCAGGCAGTGTTTCTTCATGTTGCCTCTGGTTCTTCTGCTCCACAGGAGGTTTCTTTCCTCCTTGAGCTCGCCGAAGGACACCTGCGTTACATTGTGACAGGTGTCCCGCCCCAGCCAAACTCCCCACCTGCCACTGTGTGGTTGGTCAGAAGCGTGTGTGTACTCTTCCGCTTTTTGCTTGTTTAGTTTTGCGATTGTATTTGACAGCTTTATGAAGCAAGTCGGTGATTTTAGTTCTGCTTCAGGCCTACAACATAGTGATGTCAATTTAGAATAATCGTTGCACGTCTGCGGGGAATTTTGTGGTAATTCTAACACAATTTTGCAGCCTCCAGAAGGTTTCCCTTTTTTTATGACCTACATTTCTCTCTCTCGCCCTTCCTCCCTCTCTCCTTCCCTATCGCCTATAAGACAGATTTTACAATGTTATTTTGTTTCAAACAGCTTAATTCTGTGTCCTCTGGTTACTGACCCTCCTGCCACAGGAAACAGTTTCTCTTTATTTTCTCATGATTTTTAACACCTCTATCAAATCTCCTCTTAACCTTCTCTGCTCTGAGGTGAACAACCCTGCTTACATGGGATTACAATAGGATATACGACACAGAAACAGGCCATTCGGCTCAACTAGTCCATGCCGGTGTTTATGCTCCACTCGAGTCTCCTCCCATCTTTCCTCATCTAAATCTATCAGCATAACCCTCTATTCCCTTCTTCATCATATGGTTATCTAACAGTCCCTTAAATGCATCCATACTATTCGCTTCAACCACTCCCTGTGGTAGCGAGTTCCACATTCTCACCACTCTCTGGGTAAAGAAGTTTCTTCTGAATTCCCTATTTGATTTCTTGGTGACTATCTTATATTGATGGCCTCCAGTTTTGCTTTTCCCCACAAGTGGAAACATTCTCTCTGTATCCACTCTATCAAAACCTTTCATAATTTTAAAGACCACTATTAGGTCACCCCTCAGCCTTCTCTTTTCAAGAGAACAGAGACCCAGCCTGTTCATCCTTTCCTGATATGTATACCCTCGCATTTCTGGTATCATCCTTGTAAATCTTCTCTGCACCCTCTCCAGTGTCTCTATATGCTTTTTATAATATGGCGACCAGAACTGTACGCAGTACTCCAAGTGTGGTCTAACCAAGGTTTGATACAGGTTTAGCATAACTTCTCTACTTTTCAATACTATCCCTCTAGAAATAAATCCTAGTGCTGGCTTTGCTTTTTTTATGGCCTTTTGACCTGCTTCGCTACTTTTAGTGATTGGTGTATTTTACTCCGAGATCCCTTTGTTCCTCTACCCCACCCAGACTCGCACCCTCCAAGTAATAAGTGACCTCCCTATTCTTCCTACCAAAATTTAATACCTCACACTTATCTGTGTTGAAATTCATTTGCCAATTATATGCCCATTCTGCAAATTTATTAATGTCCTCCTGTAATTTGTTGCAGTCCTCCTTAGTACTGACTATCGCCCCCCCTCCCCCCCAATTTAGTGTCATCCGCAAATTTAGAAATTGTGTTTTTGATTCCAAAATCTAAATTGTGAACAGCAGTGGTCCCAGCCCTGATCCTTGTGGAACACCCCTACCCACCTTCTGCCACTATGAATAGCTACCCTTTACCCCTACGCTCTGCTTTTTGTCTTGAAGCCAGCTAGCTATCCATTCTGCTACTTGTCCCCTGACTCCACATTCTCTGACATTATTTATCAGTCTATTATGGGGTACCTTATCGAAGGCCTTTGAAAATCTAGATAAATTACATCTACTGCATTACCCTGGTCTACGCTCTCTGTTACCGCTTCAAAAAATTGAATGAGGTTGGTCAAGCAAGACTTTCTCTTTTGAAATCCATGCTAACTATTCATCATTATATTTTTGGTTTCTAGATGTTTTTCTATTTTCTCCTTTAGTAGGGATTCCATTATTTTTCCTACCACCGATGTAAAGCTGACTGGCCTATAGTTCCCTGGACATGTTCTATCTCCCTTCTTAAATATCGGTATTATGTTAGCTATCCACCAATCCTCTGGCACTACACCTTTCTCTAACAAATTATTAAATATATGTAGTAGTGCCTCTGCTATCTCTTCACTAGATTCTGTTAAAATTCGTGGATGCAATCCATCCGGACCAGGGGTTTTATCCTCTTTGAGGGTGACTGTCTGTGTGGAGTTTGCACATTCTCCCCGTGTTTGCGTGGGTTTTCTCCGGGTGCTCCGGTTTCCTCCCACAGTCCAAAGATGTGCGGGTTAGGTTGATTGGCCATGATAAAAATTGGCCCTTAGTGTTAGGGGGGATTAAATACGTGGGGTTATGGGGTTACGGGGATAGGGCTTGGGTGGGATGGCTGTCGGTGTAGGGACCGGGTGCTAGGGTTTGGATGATCAGCCATGATCTCGTTGAATGGCGGAGCAGGCTCGAAGGGCCAAATGGCCTACTCCTGCTCCTATCTCCTATGTTTCTATGTTTCTATGATTCATTTATTTAATATTTCTCTTTTTATTTTAAATGCGGTTATCTCATTTTTAATCTCATCATCCGATGTCATGTCCACCTGATCTGTCTCCCTGGTAAATACTGAAGCAAAATAATTATTTAATATTTCTGCCATTTTGCTATCACTGACAGTGATTTTATCCTGTTCATCCCTTAGTGGCCCTATTCCCATCCCAACTTTCCTTTTTTAAATTTATGTGCCTGTAAAATATTTTACTATTTTGTTTTCTGTTCCTTGATAATTTAATTTCATAGTTCCTTTTTGCTTTCTTAACTGATTTTTTTGACTTCTCTCCTAACTTCTTTGTATCCTCCCTCTCCCCTGCTGTCCATGTACTTTGTGTATGGCCTCTTTCCTTAGCTTCAATTTTCCCCTTATGTCTTTAATCATCCATGGTGTCTCATTAGTGTTTAGTTTGTTCTTGATTTTTAGCGGAATATATTTTCCTGGACTCTGTTGAACACCGTTTTAAATGTTTCCCACTGCTATTCTACATCATTGTTTGTCAATATTGTTGTCCATTTTATTTTCCCAAGTTCTATTCTCAGCCCCTCAAAATCAACTTTTCTCCAATCTATTAGCCTAATCTTTGTCATGCTTATGTCTTTCTCAATTATTATCTTAAAGCGTATTATATTATGGTCACTATTGCCTAGATGTTCCCCTACTTTTACTTCTCTTTTCTGCCCTGGTTCATACCCCATTACTAGATCCAGTAGCGAATACTCCCTTGTTGGGCTTCTTACATATTGGGTTAGAAAGGAGTCCTGTACACATTGTAGGAACTCCATTCCCTTATCCCCTTTACCTACCTCTTCTGCCCAATTAATTTCAGGGTAGTTTCAATCCCCCATGATTAATATTCTATGTTTTTTACTCATTTCCCTAATTTGTTTGCATATTTCTTCCTCCACCTCCCTTCCACCAATAGGTGGGCTGTAGATACCCCCTATTCGTGTGATTGATCCTTTCTTTCTTTTTATCTTTATCCACATGAATTCTATTTCTGTTTTACTGATAGCTGTGTCATATTTTTCTACAGCCATTATGTTATCCCTAATCAGTACAGCTACTCCACTTCCCCTTTTTCCCTCTCTATCTTTTCTAAATATGTTATACCCTACAACGTTTAATTCCCAGTTCTGATTTTCCTGTAGCCATGTCTCAGTAATCCCTACTATATCTGGTTCCTTGCAACGTATTATTGCCTCCAGTTCCCCTGTTTTATTACAGACACTGTGTGCATTGCTGTCCAGGCTGTTTAACTAATTTTTAATAGCAGTTCCTCTCACTTTATTTTTAACCATCTTTTTACACTCCTGTTCTATAACTATTTATTCCCTGGCCATCTATGGCCTCCCTTAGTTTAGTGTTTCCTAAGCTCTCTTTTCCTGTTCGGTTTATATTTAGGCTCGTTTCATTTCTTGTAGGTCCCTCTCCCCACCTTACTAGTTTAAAGCCTCTCCAGTCCCTCCACGTAACTGGAGTCCCTCATCCCTGGTACCATTCTACTAAGTCTCTTCCTAAAGTGCGGTGCCCAGAATTGGACACAATACTCCAGCCGAGGGCTAACCAGTGATTTATAAAGGTTTAGCGTAACTTCCTTGTTTTTGTACTCTCTGTCTCTGCTTATAAAGCCAAGGATCCCGTATGCTTTTTTAGCAGCCTTCTCAACTTGTCATAAGAACATTTGTGTACATACACCCCCAAGTCTCCCTATTCCTGCACCCTCTTTAAAATTGTACCATTTCGTTTATATTGTCTCTCCTCATTCTTCCTACCTAAATGCATCACTTCACACTTCTCTGCGGTAAATTTAATCTGCCATGTGTCTGCCCATTTCACCAGTCTGTCTGGAGTCTGTTGCTGTCTCTGGTTGTGTCTGATCTGTTTTGCCACGAGCCCCTTGTATTTATAAAAGCTGCCCTCTCTTACTTGTGGTTCCCAATATGGCGGACTGGTACGTGAAGGAATTGCTCATCCTATTCTTGATCTGTTCAGGTGCGTTGTACAGATTCAGGACAAGCTTTGGAGCATCTGGATCTGGTTGTTTCTGAGTCTTCGCAACTCTGCAGGGAAAGAGGAGATGAACTGCGTTCATCAGTGAACATATTACAGTTCAGGAATCCAAAGAATCGTTACCGCACCGACCCCGGCACCCGCTCATCCTCACACTGACACCAAGACGTAAATCCTTTGAGAGAGCCGTCCAACGATACCCCACGCTCTCCCCATAGCCCTGGAACTTCTTTTCTTTCAAGTATTTATCCAATTCACTTTTTAAAGTTATTATTGAATCTATTTCCAGCGCCCCTTCAGGCAGTGCATTCCAGATCACAACAACTCGCAGTGTAATTTTTTAATATAGTTATATAGGATCTGGGACTGACGCCTGTGCATAGGATCTGGGACTGATGCCTGTATAGGATCTGGGACTGATGCCTGTATAGGATCTGGGACTGACGTCTGTATATAGGATCTGGAATTGACGCCTGTATATAGGATCTGGGACCGACGTCTGTATATAGGATCTGGGACTGACGTCTGTGTATAGGACCTGGGACCGACGTCTGTATATAGGACCTGGGACTGACGTCTGTATATAGGATCTGGGACTGACGTCTGTGTATAGGATCTGGGACTGACGCCTGTATATAGGATCTGGGACTGACGTCTGTCTATAGGATCTGGGACTGACGCCTGTGTATAGGATCTGGGACTGACGCCTGTATATAGGATCTGGGACTGACGTCTGTGTATAGGATCAGGGACTGACGTCTGTATATAGGATCTGGGACTGACGTCTGTGTATAGGATCTGGGACTGACGTCTGTGTATAGGATCAGGGACTGACGTCTGTCTATAGGATCTGGGACTGACGTCTGTGTATAGGATCTGGGACTGACGTCTGTCTATAGGATCTGGGACTGACGCCTGTGTATAGGATCTGGGACTGACGCCTGTATATAGGATCTGGGACTGACGTCTGTCTATAGGATCTGGGACTGATGTCTGTGTATAGGATCAGGGACTGACGTCTGTGTATAGGATCTGGGACTGACGTCTGTATATAGGATCTGGGACTGACGTCTGTGTATAGGATCTGGGACTGACGTCTGTGTATAGGATCTGGGACTGACGTCTGTATATAGGATCTGGGACTGACGTCTGTGTATAGGATCAGGGACTGACATCTGTGTATAGGATCTGGGACTGACGTCTGTATATAGGATCTGGGACTGACGTCTGTGTATAGGATCTGGGACTGACGTCTGTGTATAGGATCTGGGACTGACGTCTGTGTATAGGATCTGGGACTAATGGTCGTTTTATACTCAATTATGTGTTGACCTTAGCGACTGAGCCACTGGAGAAGTTGGAAGCCAGAGTTGATCCTGACTGAACATCGTCCGCCACCTGAATTGTAAAGGGAGACAACATGTTCTGCTAACTTTAATAACCCTTCTGACAGACGTGGGCACGGGTTCCCGAGCAGCAGCACTTATTTACTATACAACTGAAAGAAACTTACTTCGAAAGGAGCTGGCCTGATTTCTGTGGGGGAGAAAGAAGAGGAGAGGAAGTTAGAGCATTGAGTTACTGGGTCAGCACACAGTGAAATACAACAGTTAGACTGATATTAGAGCGTTGGGTGCATCAGAGCGGGTCACAGGGACCCAATCATTAGATGTGAGGCCCCAGCAGCAACGCTGGGTGACGTGGGCAAAGCTCAAACAATGGCCAGCCTCAGAGAAAGACCTCATTCAACAACAACAACAACTTGCATTTATATAGCGCCATTGACAGAGTAAAACGTCACAGGGCGCTTCACAGGTGCTTTATCAAACAATATTTGACACCCAGCTACATAGAATCATAGAATGGTATAGCATAGAAGGAGACCATTCCGCCCATCGTTTCTGTGCCGGCTGTTTGAAAGAGCTATCCTATTAATCCCACTCCCCAGCCCTTTCCCCTTAGCCCTGCAAATTTTTCTTCTTCAAGTATTTATCCAATTTTGAAAATTATTATTGACTCTGGTTCCGCCACCTTTTCAGGCAGTGCGTTCCAGATAAAGACAGACTTGCATTTCTATGGCGCCTTTCACAACTACCGGACGTCCCAAAGTGCTTTACAGCCAATTAAGTACTTGTTGAAGTGTAGTCACTGTTGTAATGTGGGAAACGCGGCAGCCAATTTGTGCACAGCAAGGCCCCACAGACAGCAATGTGATAATGAGCAGATAATCTGTTTCAGTGATGTTGATTGAGGGATAAATATTGGCCAGGACACCGGGGAGAACTCCCCTGCTCTTCTTCGAAATAGTGCCGTGGGATTTTTTACATCCACTTGAGACAGCAGGCAGTTTAACATCTCATCCAAAAGACGACACCTCCGACAGTGCAGCACTCTCTCAGTACTGCACTGAAGTGCCAGCCGAGATTTTTGTGCTCAAGTCTCAGGTGCAGGACTTGAACCCACAACCTCTGATCATAATAACTGGCTGTGTAATTTTATTTTATAGTAGTATAGAACCTGAGAATTACACTTCTGTTTTTTTTGCCAATTACCTTATATCCGTGTCCTCTGGTTACCGACCCTTCGGCCACTGGGAACAGTTTCTCCTTATTTACTCGATCAAAACCCTTCATGATTTAGAACACCTCTAACAAATCTCTCCTTAACCTTCTCTGCTCCAAGGAGAACAACTCCAGCTTCTCCTGTCTCTCCACATAACTGAAGTCCCTCATCATTCTAGTAAATTTCCTCTGCACCCTCTCGAAGACTTTGACATCCGTCCTAGAGTGTGGTGCCCAGAATTGGACACAATACTCCAGCTGGGCCGTAATCAGTGAGTTATAAAGGTTTACCATAGCTTCCTTGCTTTTGTACTCTATACCTCTGTATATAAAGCCAAGGATCCCGTATACTTTTTAAACAGCGTTCTCAATTTCAAAGATTTGTGTACGTACACCCCCAGGTGCCTCTGTTCCTGCACCCCCTTTAAAATTGTGCCATTTTATTTATATTGCCTCTCTTCCTTCTTCCTACATAAGGAGATATTGGGACGGGTGACCAAAAGCTTGGTCAAAGAGGTAGGTTTTAAGGAGGGTCTTAAAGGAGAAGAGAGAGAGGTGGAGAGGAGGAGAGGTTTAGGGAGGGAATTCCAGAGCTTAGGGCCCAGGCAGCTGAAGGCACGGCCACCAATGGTGGAGTGATTCAAATCGGGGATGCGCAAGAGGCCAGAATTGGAGGAGCGCAGAGATCTCGGGGGGTTGTAGGGCTGGAGGAGGTAGGTAGAGATTGGGAGGGACCATGGAGGGATTTGAACTCAAGGATGAGAATTTTAAAATGGAGGCAGATGATCACCAGCAGGTAATCTGTTGTTTGCTGAAGGTGTACCTGGATAAACGAGAGAGCGTCCATTTGTACCAGATTCTGGGTTTCGTCGTGTATCAGTTTAATCAGATTCATTCTCTTGATCAAATTATCAGCGCAGGTGGTGCTCTGTGTCAACACATTGAGCCCCTCCTCTTCAATCACTTTCAGGGCATATTCTTCATCTTCTTCTAGGCTCCTCCTCCACTCCGAGAACTTCTTCGATAGGTTTCCTTTCAGCTGATCGATCTGCGTCTGAAATTCCAAACCATGGTCTGGTTACAAACTGGTCGCTTACACTGTGAGCACGGGGCACTTTACTGGACCATCGTCATCATACCAAACCGGAATCACCGCTTCATGGAACACATTGGAATCTTCACAGCTTTTTATTCAATTTTTTTTTTTAAACTGTGTGAATATTGTGTTCATCGAGGTGAGGGAATGTTAGTGGTTGGTGACCAGAACACTTGTGGATGATCAGCGCACTCAACAGGCACTCCCCAGGACAGGTAGATGCAGGGCAGAGCGCCCTCTACACTGCCCGCACAACACTCTCCAGCCCTGCCCTCAGGAGAGAACCCTTGCTGCACTGGAGTGATATTCGTCCATTTTTTAAAAATTGATTCACGGGATGTGGGCGTCGCTGGCAAGGCTGACATTTTTTGCCCAACCCTAATTGCCATTGAGAAGGTGGTGATGAGCCGCCTTCTTGACAATTGAGTGTCTCACTGGGCCATTTCGGAGGGCAGTTAAGAGTCAACCACATTGCTGTGGGTCTGGAGTCACATATAGGCCAGACCGGGTAAAAATGGCAGATTTCCAGACTTAAAGGACATTAGTGAACCAGATGGGTTTTTAATGACAATCCAACAGTTTAATGATCATCATTACTGATACTAGCTTTTTATTTCAGATTTATTTAATTAACTGAATTTAAATTCCCCAGTTGCTATGGTGGGAGTTGAACTCATTAGTCCAGGTCTCTGGATTACTAATCCAGTAATGTAACCACTATACCACCGTTCCCATACACTTTCACACACTCCGACTGAGATTTCCTTAGGCACACATTGGTGCGTGGGTGCACGTGTCACAGGACAGATTCGGGATTTTAATTTTGCAAAATGAATCTGAATGGTTGCCATGGATACTCTTCAATATGTTGTTGCTTTTTGCTGCCTTTCCTTCACGTTTTCTCTCTCTCTCTCTCTCTCTCTACCTCAGTCAGGCACAGGATTCAAATGAGTGTCGTTGAAAGCAACTTTTATTCACAACCGAAGAGGTCTCACTGAATTGAACACGCTGCAAGATATTTATTTCATTCTTGGGATGTGGGCGTCGCTGGCAAGGCCGGTATTTATTGCCCATCCCTAGTGGCCCTGAGAAGGTGATGGTGGTGGGCCTCCTTCTCGAACCGCTGGTAGCTGGGAGCGGCTCGCTCGGCCACTTCAGAGGGCAGTTAAGAGTCAACCGCATTGGGGTGTGGGGACTGGAGTCACGTATAGGCCCAGACCGGGTAAGGACGGCAAGTGTCCTTCCCTAAAGGGACATCAGTGACCCAGTTGGGTTTTTTACGACAAGCCGACAGTTTCGCGGTCACTTTTACTGAGACCAGCTTTTTAATTCCAGGTTTTGTTTTGAAAGTGAATTCAAATTCTCAAACCGGCCACGGTGGGATGTGAACTCTGGATTATTAGTCGAGCAACATTAACCACTACGCTATCGTACCCTCCGTAAAACGAGTAGATGGATAGAAAAGAGGACGTCGCTCAACAAATTAAAAATTACAGATATTAATTAAAGGAACAGAAAGTACTGGAAACACACAGCAGGTCAGTCAGTGTCTGGAAGAACTAACGTTTGGAGTGAGGACCATTCTTCAGAACTGAAACACCAGCGGCAGGTTAAAACGATAAGAAAAAGGGGAAGAGGAACATATGTGTGTCATGGGTGAAATAGTGTGAGAGATAACCTCAGTCAAGTAAGCATTAAGATATTAACAACAACAACAACTTGTATTTATATAGCGCCTTTAACAAAGTAAAACGTCCCAAGGTGCTGCACAGGAGCGTAATCAGACAGAAATTGACTCTGAGCCAAAGCGGGAGGTATCAGGAGAGGCGACCAAAACCATGGTCAAAGAGGTGGGTTTGAAGGAGGTGCTTAAAGGAGGAGAGAGGCGGAGAGGTTTAGGGAGGGAATTCCAGAGCTTGGAGCCCGAAGACACAGCCGCCAATGGTGGGGCGAAGGAAGTTGGGGGACGCGGAAGAGGCCAGAAATAGAGGAGCGCAGAGATCCCGGAGGGTGTGCAGCGGAAATAGAAGGCATGGGGGAACAGGAGGAAGTGGGTAGACATGGAAAACCCAGGGCTTGATAATGAGGAGGCAGCTGAATTCTGAAGGTTCATTCACTCCTCGATACAGCAGGCTAAGCAAAAAGAGTGAGCTGCCTGTTTCTACAGGGCTGCAAAGGGCAATTGACGGAACGCACGAAGCAGTCAAACCCCCACAGGAAAAGCCCCATGTGATTCTCCATCCATTAACATTGAGAGTCTGGCTGCTCTAGCCCGACGCGTGCTCCCAGCGGGAGCTCCGGATCACAGAAACACACCTCAAATCCCATCATGTCAGTATAAACAAGCAGCTCGTTCCCATGTTAAAACATCCAGCTCAAGGGAAGACCCTTCTTAAACCCACCCCAGCTGTGTACTCTACCTTTACTTCCGATTCGGTTATCTCCAAGTCTTGGTGTTTGAAATGGCAATTCTGCTGAATTATCCGAAGATTCTCAACTTCCCTTCTCAATTTTTCCTATGAAGACAGTTTAAATAATTCAAAGAAAAAATTATTTGTGGCATGAATCAAAATAGGTATTCCAGGGAGTGCGGTAGACAGTGGTCCAGGGAGTGAGGTAGACAGTGGTTCAGGGAGTGCGGTAGACAGTGGTTCAGGGAGTGAGGTAGACAGTGGTCCAGGGAGAGCAGTAGACAGTGGTTCAGGGAGTGCGGTAGACAGTGGTTCAGGGAGTGCGGTAGACAGCGGTCCAGGGAGTGAGGTAGACAGTGGTTCAGGGAGTGAGGTAGACAGTGGTTCAGGGAGTGCGGTAGACAGTGGTCCAGGGAGTGCGGTAGACAGTGGTTCAGGGAGTGCGGTAGACAGCGGTCCAGGGAGTGAGGTAGACAGTGGTTCAGGGAGTGAGGTAGACAGTGGTTCAGGGAGTGCGGTAGACAGTGGTTCAGGGAGTGCGGTAGACAGTGGTTCAGGGAGTGAGGTAGACAGTGGTTCAGGGAGTGAGGTAGACAGTGGTCCAGGGAGTGCGGTAGACAGTGGTTCAGGGAGTGAGGTAGACAGTGGTTCAGGGAGTGTGGTAGACAGTGGTTCAGGGAGTGCGGTAGACAGTGGTTCAGGGAGTGCGGTAGACAGTGGTTCAGGGAGTGCGGTAGACAGTGGTTCAGGGAGTGCGGTAGACAGTGGTTCAGGGAGTGAGGTAGACAGTGGTTCAGGGAGTGCGGTAGACAGTGGTTCAGGGAGTGAGGTAGACAGTGGTTCAGGGAGTGAGGTAGACAGTGGTCCAGGGAGTGCGGTAGACAGTGGTTCAGGGAGTGAGGTAGACAGTGGTTCAGGGAGTGTGGTAGACAGTGGTTCAGGGAGTGCGGTAGACAGTGGTTCAGGGAGTGCGGTAGACAGTGGTTCAGGGAGTGCGGTAGACAGTGGTTCAGGGAGTGCGGTAGACAGTGGTTCAGGGAGTGAGGTAGACAGTGGTTCAGGGAGTGCGGTAGACAGTGGTTCAGGGAGTGAGGTAGACAGTGGTTCAGGGAGTGAGGTAGACAGTGGTTCAGGGAGTGCGGTAGACAGTGGTTCAGGGAGTGAGGTAGACAGTGGTTCAGGGAGTGCTGTAGACAGTGGTTCAGGGAGTGAGGTAGACAGTGGTTCAGGGAGTGAGGTAGACAGTGGTTCAGGGAGTGAGGTAGACAGTGGTCCAGGGAGTGCAGTAGACAGTGGTCCAGGGAGTGCGGTAGACAGTGGTTCAGGGAGTGCGGTAGACAGTGGTTCAGGGAGTGAGGTAGACAGTGGTTCAGGGAGTGCGGTAGACAGTGGTTCAGGGTGTGAGGTAGACAGTGGTTCAGGGAGTGCGGTAGACAGTGGTTCAGGGAGTGCGGTAGACAGTGGTTCAGGGAGTGCGGTAGACAGTGGTTCAGGGAGTGAGGTAGACAGTGGTTCAGGGAGTGAGGTAGACAGTGGTTCAGGGAGTGCGGTAGACAGTGGTTCAGGGAGTGCGGTAGACAGTGGTTCAGGGAGTGAGGTAGACAGTGGTTCAGGGAGTGCGGTAGACAGTGGTTCAGGGAGTGTGGTAGACAGTGGTTCAGGGAGTGAGGTAGACAGTGGTTCAGGGAGTGCGGTAGACAGTGGTTCAGGGAGTGAGGTAGACAGTGGTCCAGGGAGTGCAGTAGACAGTGGTCCAGGGAGTGCGGTAGACAGTGGTTCAGGGAGTGCGGTAGACAGTGGTTCAGGGAGTGAGGTAGACAGTGGTTCAGGGAGTGAGGTAGACAGTGGTCCAGGGAGTGCAGTAGACAGTGGTCCAGGGAGTGCGGTAGACAGTGGTTCAGGGAGTGCGGTAGACAGTGGTTCAGGGAGTGAGGTAGACAGTGGTCCAGGGAGTGAGGTAGACAGTGGTTCAGGGAGTGAGGTAGACAGTGGTTCAGGGAGTGAGGTAGACAGTGGTTCAGGGAGTGCGGTAGACAGTGGTTCAGGGAGTGAGGTAGACAGTGGTTCAGGGAGTGAGGTAGACAGTGGTTCAGGGAGTGCGGTAGACAGTGGTTCAGGGAGTGAGGTAGACAGTGGTTCAGGGAGTGAGGTAGACAGTGGTTCAGGGAGTGAGGTAGACAGTGGTTCAGGGAGTGCAGTAGACAGCGGTCCAGGGAGTGTGGTAGACAGTGGTTCAGGGAGTGAGGTAGACAGTGGTTCAGGGAGTGCGGTAGACAGCGGTTCAGGGAGTGAGGTAGACAGTGGTTCAGGGAGTGAGGTAGACAGTGGTTCAGGGAGTGCGGTAGACAGTGGTTCAGGGAGTGAGGTAGACAGTGGTTCAGGGAGTGAGGTAGACAGTGGTTCATGGAGTGAGGTAGACAGTGGTTCAGGGAGTGAGGTAGACAGTGGTTCAGGGAGTGCGGTAGACAGTGGTCCAGGGAGTGAGGTAGACAGTGGTTCAGGGAGTGAGGTAGACAGTGGTCCAGGGAGTGAGGTAGACAGTGGTTCAGGGAGTGCGGTAGACAGTGGTTCAGGGAGTGCGGTAGACAGTGGTTCAGGGAGTGCGGTAGACAGTGGTTCAGGGAGTGCGGTAGACAGTGGTTCAGGGAGTGCAGTAGACAGTGGTTCAGGGAGTGCGGTAGACAGTGGTTCAGGGAGTGAGGAAGACAGTGGTTCAGGGAGTGAGGTAGACAGTGGTTCAGGGAGTGAGGTAGACAGTGGTTCAGGGAGTGAGGTAGACAGTGGTTCAGGGAGTGCGGTAGACAGTGGTTCAGGGAGTGCGGTAGACAATGGTTCAGGGAGTGAGGTAGACAGCGGTTCAGGGAGTGAGGTAGACAGTGGTTCAGGGAGTGAGGTAGACAGCGGTTCAGGGAGTGAGGTAGACAGTGGTTCAGGGGCTGCGGTAGACAGTGGTTCAGGGAGTGAGGTAGACAGTGGTTCAGGGGCTGCGGTAGACAGTGGTTCAGGGAGTGAGGTAGACAGTGGTTCAGGGAGTGCGGTAGACAGTGGTTCAGGGAGTGCGGTAGACAATGGTTCAGGGAGTGAGGTAGACAGTGGTCCAGGGAGTGAGGTAGACAGCGGTTCAGGGAGTGAGGTAGACAGTGGTTCAGGGAGTGCGGTAGACAATGGTTCAGGGAGTGAGGTAGACAGTGGTTCAGGGAGTGCGGTAGACAATGGTTCAGGGAGTGAGGTAGACAGTGGTTCAGGGAGTGCGGTAGACAATGGTTCAGGGAGTGAGGTAGACAGTGGTTCAGGGGCTGCGGTAGACAGTGGTTCAGGGAGTGAGGTAGACAATGGTTCAGGGAGTGAGGTAGACAGTGGTCCAGGGAGTGAGGTAGACAGCGGTTCAGGGAGTGAGGTAGACAGTGGTTCAGGGAGTGCGGTAGACAATGGTTCAGGGAGTGAGGTAGACAGTGGTTCAGGGAGTGCGGTAGACAATGGTTCAGGGAGTGAGGTAGACAGTGGTCCAGGGAGTGAGGTAGACAGTGGTTCAGGGAGTGAGGTAGACAGTGGTTCAGGGAGTGCAGTAGACAGTGGTTCAGGGAGTGCAGTAGACAGTGGTTCAGGGAGTGCAGTAGACAGTGGTTCAGGGAGTGAGGTAGACAGTGGTCCAGGGAGTGAGGTAGACAGTGGTTCAGGGAGTGCAGTAGACAGTGGTTCAGGGAGTGCAGTAGACAGTGGTTCAGGGAGTGAGGTAGACAGTGGTCCAGGGAGTGAGGTAGACAGTGGTTCAGGGAGTGAGGTAGACAGCGGTCCAGGGAGTGAGGTAGACAGTGGTTCAGGGAGTGAGGTAGACAGCGGTCCAGGGAGTGCGGTAGACAGTGGTTCAGGGAGTGAGGTAGACAGTGGTTCAGGGAGTGTGGTAGACAGTGGTTCAGGGAGTGCGGTAGACAGTGGTTCAGGGAGTGAGGTAGACAGCGGTCCAGGGAGTGTGGTAGACAGTGGTTCAGGGAGTGCGGTAGACAGTGGTTCAGGGAGTGCGGTAGACAATGGTTCAGGGAGTGAGGTAGACAGTGGTTCAGGGAGTGAGGTAGACAGTGGTTCAGGGAGTGCGGTAGACAGTGGTTCAGGGAGTGCGGTAGACAGTGGTCCAGGGAGTGCGGTAGACAGTGGTTCAGGGAGTGAGGTAGACAGTGGTTCAGGGAGTGCGGTAGACAGTGGTTCAGGGAGTGCGGTAGACAGTGGTTCAGGGAGTGCGGTAGACAGTGGTTCAGGGAGTGCGGTAGACAGTGGTTCAGGGAGTGCGGTAGACAATGGTTCAGGGAGTGATGTAGACAGTGGTTCAGGGAGTGAGGTAGACAGTGGTTCAGGGAGTGCGGTAGACAGCGGTTCAGGGAGTGCGGTAGACAGTGGTCCAGGGAGTGCGGTAGACAGTGGTTCAGGGAGTGATGTAGACAGTGGTTCAGGGAGTGCGGTAGACAATGGTTCAGGGAGTGAGGTAGACAGTGGTTCAGGGAGTGAGGTAGACAGTGGTTCAGGGAGTGAGGCAGACAGTGGTTCAGGGAGTGCGGTAGACAATGGTTCAGGGAGTGAGGTAGACAGTGGTTCAGGGAGTGAGGTAGACAGTGGTTCAGGGAGTGAGGTAGACAGTGGTTCAGGGAGTGAGGTAGACAGTGGTTCAGGGAGTGAGGTAGACAATGGTCCAGGGAGTGAGGTAGACAGTGGTTCAGGGAGTGCGGTAGACAATGGTCCAGGGAGTGAGGTAGACAGTGGTTCAGGGAGTGAGGTAGACAATGGTCCAGGGAGTGAGGTAGACAGTGGTTCAGGGAGTGAGGTAGACAGTGGTTCAGGGAGTGAGGTAGACAGTGGTTCAGGGAGTGAGGTAGACAGTGGTTCAGGGAGTGCGGTAGACAGTGGTTCAGGGAGTGAGGTAGACAGTGGTTCAGGGAGTGAGGTAGACAGTGGTTCAGGGAGTGAGGTAGACAGTGGTTCAGGGAGTGCGGTAGACAGTGGTTCAGGGAGTGCGGTAGACAGTGGTTCAGGGAGTGCGGTAGACAGTGGTTCAGGGAGTGAGGTAGACAGTGGTTCAGGGAGTGAGGTAGACAGTGGTTCAGGGAGTGAGGTAGACAGTGGTTCAGGGAGTGAGGTAGACAGTGGTTCAGGGAGTGCGGTAGACAGTGGTTCAGGGAGTGCGGTAGACAGTGGTTCAGGGAGTGAGGTAGACAGTGGTTCAGGGAGTGAGGTAGACAGTGGTTCAGGGAGTGCGGTAGACAGTGGTTCAGGGAGTGCGGTAGACAGTGGTTCAGGGAGTGAGGTAGACAATGGTTCAGGGAGTGAGGTAGACAGTGGTTCAGGGAGTGAGGTAGACAGTGGTTCAGGGAGTGAGGTAGACAGTGGTTCAGGGAGTGAGGTAGACAGTGGTTCAGGGAGTGAGGTAGACAGTGGTTCAGGGAGTGAGGTAGACAGTGGTTCAGGGAGTGAGGTAGACAGTGGTTCAGGGAGTGCGGTAGACAGTGGTTCAGGGAGTGAGGTAGACAGTGGTCCAGGGAGTGCGGTAGACAGTGGTTCAGGGAGTGAGGTAGACAATGGTTCAGGGAGTGAGGTAGACAGTGGTTCAGGGAGTGAGGTAGACAGTGGTTCAGGGAGTGCGGTAGACAGTGGTTCAGGGAGTGAGGTAGACAGTGGTTCAGGGAGTGCGGTAGACAGTGGTTCAGGGAGTGAGGTAGACAGTGGTTCAGGGAGTGCGGTAGACAGTGGTTCAGGGAGTGAGGTAGACAGTGGTTCAGGGAGTGAGGTAGACAGTGGTTCAGGGAGTGCGGTAGACAGTGGTTCAGGGAGTGCGGTAGACAGTGGTCCAGGGAGTGCGGTAGACAGTGGTTCAGGGAGTGAGGTAGACAGTGGTCCAGGGAGTGAGGTAGACAGTGGTTCAGGGAGTGCGGTAGACAGTGGTCCAGGGAGTGAGGTAGACAGTGGTTCAGGGAGTGAGGTAGACAGTGGTTCAGGGAGTGAGGTAGACAGTGGTCCAGGGAGTGCGGCAGACAGTGGTCCAGGGGGTGCGGTAGACAGTGGTTCAGGGAGTGCGGTAGACAGTGGTTCAGGGAGTGAGGTAGACAGTGGTCCAGGGAGTGCGGCAGACAGTGGTCCAGGGAGTGAGGTAGACAGTGGTTCAGGGAGTGCGGTAGACAGTGGTCCAGGGAGTGCGGCAGACAGTGGTTCAGGGAGTGCGGTAGACAGTGGTTCAGGGAGTGAGGTAGACAGTGGTCCAGGGAGTGCGGCAGACAGTGGTCCAGGGAGTGCGGTAGACAGTGGTTCAGGGAGTGAGGTAGACAGTGGTTCAGGGAGTGCGGTAGACAGTGGTTCAGGGAGTGCGGTAGACAGTGGTTCAGGGAGTGAGGTAGACAGTGGTTCAGGGAGTGCGGTAGACAGTGGTTCAGGGAGTGCGGTAGACAGTGGTTCAGGGAGTGAGGTAGACAGTGGTTCAGGGAGTGCGGTAGACAGTGGTCCAGGGAGTGCGGCAGACAGTGGTCCAGGGAGTGCAGTAGACAGTGGTCCAGGGAGTGCGGTAGACAGTGGTTCAGGGAGGGCGGTAGACAGTGGTCCAGGGAGTGCAGTAGACAGCGTTTCAGGGAGTGAGGTAGACAGTGGTTCAGGGAGTGAGGTAGACAGTGGTTCAGGGAGTGAGGTAGACAGTGGTTCAGGGAGTGCGGTAGACAGTGGTTCAGGGAGTGCGGTAGACAGTGGTTCAGGGAGTGAGGTAGACAGTGGTTCAGGGAGTGCGGCAGACAGTGGTTCAGGGAGTGAGGTAGACAGTGGTTCAGGGAGGGCGGTAGACAGTGGTTCAGGGAGTGCGGTAGACAGTGGTCCAGGGAGTGAGGTAGACAGTGGTTCAGGGAGTGAGGTAGACAATGGTCCAGGGAGTGCGGTAGACAGTGGTCCAGGGAGTGCGGTAGACAGTGGTTCAGGGAGTGAGGTAGACAATGGTCCAGGGAGTGCGGTAGACAGTGGTTCAGGGAGTGAGGTAGACAGTGGTTCAGGGAGTGCGGTAGACAGTGGTCCAGGGAGTGAGGTAGACAGTGGTTCAGGGAGTGAGGTAGACAGTGGTCCAGGGAGTGCGGTAGACAGTGGTTCAGGGAGTGAGGTAGACAGTGGTTCAGGGAGTGAGGTAGACAGTGGTTCAGGGAGTGCGGTAGACAGCGGTTCAGGGAGTGAGGTAGACAGTGGTTCAGGGAGTGCGGTAGACAGTGGTTCAGGGAGTGAGGTAGACAGTGGTTCAGGGAGTGCGGTAGACAGTGGTTCAGGGAGTGCGGTAGACAGTGGTTCAGGGAGTGAGGTAGACAGTGGTTCAGGGAGTGAGGTAGACAGTGGTTCAGGGAGTGAGGTAGACAGTGGTTCAGGGAGTGAGGTAGACAGCGGTCCAGGGAGTGCGGTAGACAGTGGTTCAGGGAGTGCGGTAGACAGTGGTTCAGGGAGTGCGGTAGACAGTGGTCCAGGGAGTGAGGTAGACAGTGGTTCAGGGAGTGAGGTAGACAGTGGTTCAGGGGGTGAGGTAGACAGTGGTTCAGGGAGTGCTGTAGACAGTGGTTCAGGGAGTGAGGTAGACAGTGGTTCAGGGAGTGAGGTAGACAGTGGTTCAGGGAGTGAGGTAGACAGTGGTTCAGGGAGTGCGGTAGACAGTGGTTCAGGGAGTGAGGTAGACAGTGGTTCAGGGAGTGAGGTAGACAGTGGTTCAGGGAGTGCGGTAGACAGTGGTTCAGGGAGTGAGGTAGACAGTGGTTCAGGGAGTGCGGCAGACAGTGGTTCAGGGAGTGCGGTAGACAGTGGTTCAGGGAGTGAGGTAGACAGTGGTTCAGGGAGTGCGGTAGACAGTGGTTCAGGGAGTGAGGTAGACAGCGGTCCAGGGAGTGAGGTAGACAGTGGTTCAGGGAGTGCGGCAGACAGTGGTTCAGGGAGTGCGGTAGACAGTGGTTCAGGGAGTGAGGTAGACAGTGGTTCAGGGAGTGCGGTAGACAGTGGTTCAGGGAGTGCGGTAGACAGTGGTTCAGGGAGTGAGGTAGACAGTGGTTCAGGGAGTGAGGTAGACAGTGGTTCAGGGAGTGAGGTAGACAGTGGTTCAGGGAGTGCGGTAGACAGTGGTTCAGGGAGTGAGGTAGACAGTGGTTCAGGGAGTGAGGTAGACAGTGGTTCAGGGAGTGAGGTAGACAGTGGTTCAGGGAGTGAGGTAGACAGTGGTTCAGGGAGTGAGGTAGACAGTGGTTCAGGGAGTGAGGTAGACAGTGGTTCAGGGAGTGATGTAGACAGTGGTTCAGGGAGTGATGTAGACAGTGGTTCAGGGAGTGCGGTAGACAGCGGTCCAGGGAGTGCGGCAGACAGCGGTTCAGGGAGTGAGGTAGACAGTGGTTCAGGGAGTGAGGTAGACAGTGGTTCAGGGAGTGAGGTAGACAGTGGTTCAGGGAGTGAGGTAGACAGTGGTTCAGGGAGTGAGGTAGACAGTGGTTCAGGGAGTGCGGTAGACAGTGGTTCAGGGAGTGAGGTAGACAGTGGTTCAGGGAGTGAGGTAGACAGTGGTTCAGGGAGTGCGGTAGACAGTGGTTCAGGGAGTGAGGTAGACAGTGGTTCAGGGAGTGAGGTAGACAGTGGTTCAGGGAGTGAGGTAGACAGCGGTCCAGGGAGTGCGGCAGACAGCGGTCCAGGGAGTGAGGTAGACAGTGGTTCAGGGAGTGCGGTAGACAGTGGTTCAGGGAGTGAGGTAGACAGTGGTTCAGGGAGTGCAGTAGACAGTGGTTCAGGGAGTGCGGTAGACAGTGGTTCAGGGAGTGAGGTAGACAGTGGTTCAGGGAGTGAGGTAGACAATGGTTCAGGGAGTGCGGTAGACAGTGGTTCAGGGAGTGAGGTAGACAGTGGTTCAGGGAGTGAGGTAGACAGTGGTTCAGGGAGTGAGGTAGACAATGGTTCAGGGAGTGCGGTAGACAGTGGTTCAGGGAGTGAGGTAGACAGTGGTTCAGGGAGTGAGGTAGACAGTGGTTCAGGGAGTGAGGTAGACAGTGGTTCAGGGAGTGAGGTAGACAGCGGTTCAGGGAGTGCAGTAGACAGTGGTTCAGGGAGTGAGGTAGACAGTGGTTCAGGGAGTGCGGTAGACAGTGGTTCAGGGAGTGAGGTAGACAGTGGTTCAGGGAGTGCGGTAGACAGTGGTTCAGGGAGTGCGCTGGACAGTGGTTCAGGGAGTGAGGTAGACAGTGGTTCAGGGAGTGAGGTAGACAGTGGTTCAGGGAGTGAGGTAGACAGTGGTTCAGGGAGTGCGGTAGACAGTGGTTCAGGGAGTGCGGTAGACAGTGGTTCAGGGAGTGAGGTAGACAGTGGTTCAGGGAGTGCGGTAGACAGTGGTTCAGGGAGTGCAGTAGACAGCGGTTCAGGGAGTGAGGTAGACAGCGGTTCAGGGAGTGAGGTAGACAGTGGTTCAGGGAGTGAGGTAGACAGCGGTTCAGGGAGTGCAGTAGACAGTGGTTCAGGGAGTGAGGTAGACAGTGGTTCAGGGAGTGCGGTAGACAGTGGTTCAGGGAGTGCGCTGGACAGTGGTTCAGGGAGTGAGGTAGACAGTGGTTCAGGGAGTGAGGTAGACAGTGGTTCAGGGAGTGAGGTAGACAGTGGTTCAGGGAGTGCAGTAGACAGTGGTTCAGGGAGTGCGGTAGACAGTGGTTCAGGGAGTGAGGTAGACAGTGGTTCAGGGAGTGCGGTAGACAGTGGTTCAGGGAGTGAGGTAGACAGTGGTTCAGGGAGTGAGGTAGACAGTGGTTCAGGGAGTGCGGTAGACAGTGGTTCAGGGAGTGCGGTAGACAGTGGTTCAGGGAGTGAGGTAGACAGTGGTTCAGGGAGTGCGGTAGACAGTGGTTCAGGGAGTGAGGTAGACAGTGGTTCAGGGAGTGAGGTAGACAGCGGTCCAGGGAGTGAGGTAGACAGTGGTTCAGGGAGTGCGGTAGACAGTGGTCCAGGGAGTGCGGTAGACAGTGGTTCAGGGAGTGCGGTAGACAGTGGTTCAGGGAGTGAGGTAGACAGTGGTTCAGGGAGTGCGGTAGACAGTGGTTCAGGGAGTGAGGTAGACAGTGGTTCAGGGAGTGCGGTAGACAGTGGTTCAGGGAGTGAGGTAGACAGTGGTTCAGGGAGTGAGGTAGACAGTGGTTCAGGGAGTGCGGTAGACAGTGGTTCAGGGAGTGAGGTAGACAGTGGTTCAGGGAGTGCGGTAGACAGTGGTTCAGGGAGTGAGGTAGACAGTGGTTCAGGGAGTGAGGTAGACAGTGGTTCAGGGAGTGAGGTAGACAGTGGTTCAGGGAGTGAGGTAGACAGTGGTTCAGGGAGTGAGGTAGACAGTGGTTCAGGGAGTGAGGTAGACAGTGGTTCAGGGAGTGTGGTAGACAGTGGTTCAGGGAGTGCGGCAGACAGCGGTCCAGGGAGTGCGGTAGACAGTGGTCCAGGGAGTGCGGTAGACAGTGGTTCAGGGAGTGAGGTAGACAGTGGTTCAGGGAGTGCGGTAGACAGTGGTTCAGGGAGTGCGGTAGACAGTGGTTCAGGGAGTGCGGCAGACTGTGGTTCAGGGAGTGCGGTAGACAGTGGTTCAGGGAGTGAGGTAGACAGTGGTTCAGGGAGTGAGGTAGACAGTGGTTCAGGGAGTGAGGTAGACAGTGGTTCAGGGAGTGCGGTAGACAGTGGTTCAGGGAGTGAGGTAGACAGTGGTTCAGGGAGTGAGGTAGACAGTGGTTCAGGGAGTGCGGCAGACAGTGGTTCAGGGAGTGAGGTAGACAGTGGTTCAGGGAGTGAGGTAGACAGTGGTTCAGGGGGTGAGGTAGACAGTGGTTCAGGGAGTGCGGCAGACAGTGGTCCAGGGAGTGTGGTAGACAGTGGTTCAGGGAGTGCAGTAGACAGTGGTTCAGGGAGTGAGGTAGACAGTGGTTCAGGGAGTGCGGTAGACAGTGGTTCAGGGAGTGAGGTAGACAGTGGTTCAGGGAGTGCGGCAGACAGTGGTCCAGGGAGTGTGGTAGACAGTGGTTCAGGGAGTGCAGTAGACAGTGGTTCAGGGAGTGAGGTAGACAGTGGTCCAGGGAGTGAGGTAGACAGTGGTTCAGGGAGTGAGGTAGACAGTGGTTCAGGGAGTGAGGTAGACAGTGGTTCAGGGAGTGAGGTAGACAGTGGTTCAGGGAGTGCAGTAGACAGTGGTTCAGGGAGTGCGGCAGACAGTGGTTCAGGGAGTGAGGTAGACAGTGGTCCAGGGAGTGAGGTAGACAGTGGTTCAGGGAGTGAGGTAGACAGTGGTTCAGGGAGTGAGGTAGACAGTGGTTCAGGGAGTGAGGTAGACAGCGGTTCAGGGAGTGCTGTAGACAGTGGTTCAGGGAGTGCGGCAGACAGTGGTTCAGGGAGTGAGGTAGACAGTGGTCCAGGGAGTGCGGTAGACAGTGGTTCAGGGAGTGCGGCAGACAGTGGTTCAGGGAGTGCGGTAGACAGTGGTTCAGGGAGTGAGGTAGACAGTGGTTCAGGGAGTGCGGTAGACAGTGGTTCAGGGAGTGCTGTAGACAGCGGTTCAGGGAGTGCTGTAGACAGCGGTCCAGGGAGTGAGGTAGACAGTGGTTCAGGGAGTGCAGTAGACAGTGGTTCAGGGAGTGCGGTAGACAGTGGTTCAGGGAGTGAGGTAGACAGTGGTTCAGGGAGTGCGGTAGACAGTGGTTCAGGGAGTGAGGTAGACAGTGGTTCAGGGAGTGCTGTAGACAGCGGTTCAGGGAGTGCTGTAGACAGTGGTTCAGGGAGTGAGGTAGACAGTGGTTCAGGGAGTGCTGTAGACAGTGGTTCAGGGAGTGAGGTAGACAGCGGTCCAGGGAGTGCGGTAGACAGTGGTTCAGGGAGTGCGGTAGACAGTGGTTCAGGGAGTGCGGTAGACAGTGGTTCAGGGAGTGAGGTAGACAGCGGTTCAGGGAGTGAGGTAGACAGTGGTTCAGGGAGTGAGGTAGACAGTGGTTCAGGGAGTGAGGTAGACAGCGGTCCAGGGAGTGCGGTAGACAGTGGTTCAGGGAGTGCGGTAGACAGTGGTTCAGGGAGTGAGGTAGACAATGGTCCAGGGAGTGCGGTAGACAGTGGTTCAGGGAGTGAGGTAGACAGTGGTTCAGGGAGTGCGGTAGACAGTGGTTCAGGGAGTGCGGTAGACAGTGGTTCAGGGAGTGCGGTAGACAGTGGTTCAGGGAGTGCTGTAGACAGCGGTTCAGGGAGTGCTGTAGACAGCGGTCCAGGGAGTGCGGTAGACAGTGGTTCAGGGAGTGAGGTAGACAGTGGTTCAGGGAGTGAGGTAGACAGTGGTTCAGGGAGTGCGGTAGACAGTGGTTCAGGGAGTGCGGTAGACAGTGGTTCAGGGAGTGAGGTAGACAGTGGTTCAGGGAGTGAGGTAGACAGTGGTTCAGGGAGTGAGGTAGACAGTGGTTCAGGGAGTGAGGTAGACAGTGGTTCAGGGAGTGATGTAGACAGTGGTTCAGGGAGTGCGGTAGACAGTGGTTCAGGGAGTGAGGTAGACAGTGGTTCAGGGAGTGTGGTAGACAGTGGTTCAGGGAGTGAGGTAGACAGTGGTTCAGGGAGTGAGGTAGACAGTGGTTCAGGGAGTGAGGTAGACAGTGGTTCAGGGAGTGAGGTAGACAGTGGTTCAGGGAGTGATGTAGACAGTGGTTCAGGGAGTGCGGTAGACAGTGGTTCAGGGAGTGAGGTAGACAGTGGTTCAGGGAGTGCGGTAGACAGTGGTTCAGGGAGTGAGGTAGACAGTGGTTCAGGGAGTGAGGTAGACAGTGGTTCAGGGAGTGCGGTAGACAGTGGTTCAGGGAGTGCGGTAGACAGTGGTTCAGGGAGTGCGGTAGACAGTGGTTCAGGGAGTGCGGTAGACAGTGGTTCAGGGAGTGCGGTAGACAGTGGTTCAGGGAGTGCGGTAGACAGTGGTTCAGGGAGTGAGGTAGACAGTGGTTCAGGGAGTGCGGTAGACAGTGGTTCAGGGAGTGCGGTAGACAGCGGTTCAGGGAGTGCGGTAGACAGTGGTTCAGGGAGTGCGGTAGACAGCGGTTCAGGGAGTGCGGTAGACAGTGGTTCAGGGAGTGCGGTAGACAGTGGTTCAGGGAGTGAGGTAGACAGTGGTTCAGGGAGTGCGGTAGACAGTGGTTCAGGGAGTGAGGTAGACAGTGGTTCAGGGAGTGCGGTAGACAGTGGTTCAGGGAGTGCGGTAGACAGTGGTTCAGGGAGTGCGGTAGACAGTGGTTCAGGGAGTGAGGTAGACAGTGGTTCAGGGAGTGAGGTAGACAGTGGTTCAGGGAGTGCGGTAGACAGTGGTTCAGGGAGTGCGGTAGACAGTGGTTCAGGGAGTGCGGTAGACAGTGGTTCAGGGAGTGTGGTAGACAGTGGTTCAGGGAGTGCGGTAGACAATGGTCCAGGGAGTGCGGTAGACAGTGGTTCAGGGAGTGAGGTAGACAGTGGTTCAGGGAGTGCGGTAGACAGTGGTTCAGGGAGTGAGGTAGACAGTGGTTCAGGGAGTGCGGTAGACAGTGGTTCAGGGAGTGAGGTAGACAGTGGTTCAGGGAGTGAGGTAGACAGTGGTTCAGGGAGTGCGGTAGACAGTGGTTCAGGGAGTGCGGTAGACAGTGGTTCAGGGAGTGAGGTAGACAGTGGTTCAGGGAGTGCGGTAGACAGTGGTTCAGGGAGTGAGGTAGACAGTGGTTCAGGGAGTGAGGTAGACAGTGGTTCAGGGAGTGAGGTAGACAGCGGTTCAGGGAGTGAGGTAGACAGTGGTTCAGGGAGTGAGGTAGACAGTGGTTCAGGGAGTGAGGTAGACAGCGGTTCAGGGAGTGAGGTAGACAGCGGTTCAGGGAGTGAGGTAGACAGTGGTCCAGGGAGTGCAGTAGACAGTGGTTCAGGGAGTGCGGTAGACAGTGGTTCAGGGAGTGAGGTAGACAGTGGTTCAGGGAGTGAGGTAGACAGTGGTTCAGGGAGTGAGGTAGACAGTGGTTCAGGGAGTGAGGTAGACAGCGGTTCAGGGAGTGAGGTAGACAGTGGTTCAGGGAGTGAGGTAGACAGCGGTTCAGGGAGTGAGGTAGACAGTGGTTCAGGGAGTGCGGTAGACAATGGTTCAGGGAGTGAGGTAGACAGTGGTCCAGGGAGTGAGGTAGACAGTGGTTCAGGGAGTGAGGTAGACAGTGGTTCAGGGGCTGCGGTAGACAGTGGTTCAGGGAGTGAGGTAGACAGTGGTTCAGGGAGTGCGGTAGACAGTGGTTCAGGGAGTGCGGTAGACAGTGGTTCAGGGAGTGTGGTAGACAGTGGTTCAGGGAGTGCGGTAGACAGTGGTTCAGGGAGTGAGGTAGACAGTGGTCCAGGGAGTGAGGTAGACAGCGGTTCAGGGAGTGAGGTAGACAGTGGTTCAGGGAGTGCGGTAGACAATGGTTCAGGGAGTGAGGTAGACAGTGGTTCAGGGAGTGCGGTAGACAATGGTTCAGGGAGTGAGGTAGACAGTGGTCCAGGGAGTGAGGTAGACAGTGGTTCAGGGAGTGAGGTAGACAGTGGTTCAGGGAGTGCAGTAGACAGTGGTTCAGGGAGTGCAGTAGACAGTGGTTCAGGGAGTGCAGTAGACAGTGGTTCAGGGAGTGAGGTAGACAGTGGTCCAGGGAGTGAGGTAGACAGTGGTTCAGGGAGTGCAGTAGACAGTGGTTCAGGGAGTGCAGTAGACAGTGGTTCAGGGAGTGAGGTAGACATTGGTCCAGGGAGTGCGGTAGACAGTGGTTCAGGGAGTGAGGTAGACAGTGGTTCAGGGAGTGTGGTAGACAGTGGTTCAGGGAGTGCGGTAGACAGTGGTTCAGGGAGTGAGGTAGACAGCGGTCCAGGGAGTGTGGTAGACAGTGGTTCAGGGAGTGCGGTAGACAGTGGTTCAGGGAGTGCGGTAGACAATGGTTCAGGGAGTGAGGTAGACAGTGGTTCAGGGAGTGAGGTAGACAGTGGTTCAGGGAGTGCGGTAGACAGTGGTTCAGGGAGTGCGGTAGACAGTGGTCCAGGGAGTGCGGTAGACAGTGGTTCAGGGAGTGAGGTAGACAGTGGTTCAGGGAGTGCGGTAGACAGTGGTTCAGGGAGTGCGGTAGACAGTGGTTCAGGGAGTGAGGTAGACAGTGGTCCAGGGAGTGCGGTAGACAGTGGTTCAGGGAGTGATGTAGACAGTGGTTCAGGGAGTGCGGTAGACAATGGTTCAGGGAGTGAGGTAGACAGTGGTTCAGGGAGTGAGGTAGACAGTGGTTCAGGGAGTGAGGCAGACAGTGGTTCAGGGAGTGCGGTAGACAATGGTTCAGGGAGTGAGGTAGACAGTGGTTCAGGGAGTGAGGTAGACAGTGGTTCAGGGAGTGAGGTAGACAGTGGTTCAGGGAGTGAGGTAGACAGTGGTTCAGGGAGTGCGGTAGACAATGGTCCAGGGAGTGAGGTAGACAGTGGTTCAGGGAGTGAGGTAGACAATGGTCCAGGGAGTGAGGTAGACAGTGGTTCAGGGAGTGCGGTAGACAATGGTCCAGGGAGTGAGGTAGACAGTGGTTCAGGGAGTGAGGTAGACAATGGTCCAGGGAGTGAGGTAGACAGTGGTTCAGGGAGTGAGGTAGACAGTGGTTCAGGGAGTGAGGTAGACAGTGGTTCAGGGAGTGAGGTAGACAGTGGTTCAGGGAGTGCGGTAGACAGTGGTTCAGGGAGTGCGGCAGACAGTGGTTCAGGGAGTGCGGTAGACAGTGGTTCAGGGAGTGCGGTAGACAGTGGTTCAGGGAGTGAGGTAGACAGTGGTTCAGGGAGTGCGGTAGACAGTGGTTCAGGGAGTGCGGTAGACAGTGGTTCAGGGAGTGCGGTAGACAGTGGTTCAGGGAGTGAGGTAGACAGTGGTTCAGGGAGTGAGGTAGACAGTGGTTCAGGGAGTGAGGTAGACAGTGGTTCAGGGAGTGAGGTAGACAGTGGTTCAGGGAGTGCGGTAGACAGTGGTTCAGGGAGTGCGGTAGACAGTGGTTCAGGGAGTGAGGTAGACAGTGGTTCAGGGAGTGAGGTAGACAGTGGTTCAGGGAGTGCGGTAGACAGTGGTTCAGGGAGTGCGGTAGACAGTGGTTCAGGGAGTGAGGTAGACAATGGTTCAGGGAGTGAGGTAGACAGTGGTTCAGGGAGTGAGGTAGACAGTGGTTCAGGGAGTGAGGTAGACAGTGGTTCAGGGAGTGAGGTAGACAGTGGTTCAGGGAGTGAGGTAGACAGTGGTTCAGGGAGTGAGGTAGACAGTGGTTCAGGGAGTGAGGTAGACAGTGGTTCAGGGAGTGCGGTAGACAGTGGTTCAGGGAGTGAGGTAGACAGTGGTCCAGGGAGTGCGGTAGACAGTGGTTCAGGGAGTGAGGTAGACAATGGTTCAGGGTGTGCGGTAGACAGTGGTTCAGGGAGTGAGGTAGACAGTGGTTCAGGGAGTGCGGTAGACAGTGGTTCAGGGAGTGCGGTAGACAGTGGTTCAGGGAGTGAGGTAGACAGTGGTTCAGGGAGTGCGGTAGACAGTGGTTCAGGGAGTGAGGTAGACAGTGGTTCAGGGAGTGAGGTAGACAGTGGTTCAGGGAGTGAGGTAGACAGCGGTTCAGGGAGTGAGGTAGACAGTGGTTCAGGGAGTGAGGTAGACAGTGGTTCAGGGAGTGAGGTAGACAGCGGTTCAGGGAGTGAGGTAGACAGCGGTTCAGGGAGTGAGGTAGACAGTGGTCCAGGGAGTGCAGTAGACAGTGGTTCAGGGAGTGCGGTAGACAGTGGTTCAGGGAGTGAGGTAGACAGTGGTTCAGGGAGTGAGGTAGACAGTGGTTCAGGGAGTGAGGTAGACAGTGGTTCAGGGAGTGAGGTAGACAGCGGTTCAGGGAGTGAGGTAGACAGTGGTTCAGGGAGTGAGGTAGACAGCGGTTCAGGGAGTGAGGTAGACAGTGGTTCAGGGAGTGCGGTAGACAATGGTTCAGGGAGTGAGGTAGACAGTGGTCCAGGGAGTGAGGTAGACAGTGGTTCAGGGAGTGAGGTAGACAGTGGTTCAGGGGCTGCGGTAGACAGTGGTTCAGGGAGTGAGGTAGACAGTGGTTCAGGGAGTGCGGTAGACAGTGGTTCAGGGAGTGCGGTAGACAATGGTTCAGGGAGTGAGGTAGACAGTGGTCCAGGGAGTGAGGTAGACAGCGGTTCAGGGAGTGAGGTAGACAGTGGTTCAGGGAGTGCGGTAGACAATGGTTCAGGGAGTGAGGTAGACAGTGGTTCAGGGAGTGCGGTAGACAATGGTTCAGGGAGTGAGGTAGACAGTGGTCCAGGGAGTGAGGTAGACAGTGGTTCAGGGAGTGAGGTAGACAGTGGTTCAGGGAGTGCAGTAGACAGTGGTTCAGGGAGTGCAGTAGACAGTGGTTCAGGGAGTGAGGTAGACAGTGGTCCAGGGAGTGAGGTAGACAGTGGTTCAGGGAGTGCAGTAGACAGTGGTTCAGGGAGTGCAGTAGACAGTGGTTCAGGGAGTGAGGTAGACATTGGTCCAGGGAGTGCGGTAGACAGTGGTTCAGGGAGTGCAGTAGACAGTGGTTCAGGGAGTGCGGTAGACAGTGGTTCAGGGAGTGCGGTAGACAGTGGTTCAGGGAGTGAGGTAGACAGTGGTTCAGGGAGTGTGGTAGACAGTGGTTCAGGGAGTGCGGTAGACAGTGGTTCAGGGAGTGAGGTAGACAGCGGTCCAGGGAGTGTGGTAGACAGTGGTTCAGGGAGTGCGGTAGACAGTGGTTCAGGGAGTGCGGTAGACAATGGTTCAGGGAGTGAGGTAGACAGTGGTTCAGGGAGTGAGGTAGACAGTGGTTCAGGGAGTGCGGTAGACAGTGGTTCAGGGAGTGCGGTAGACAGTGGTCCAGGGAGTGCGGTAGACAGTGGTTCAGGGAGTGAGGTAGACAGTGGTCCAGGGAGTGTGGTAGACAGTGGTTCAGGGAGTGAGGTAGACAGTGGTTCAGGGAGTGCAGTAGACAGTGGTCCAGGGAGTGCGGTAGACAGTGGTTCAGGGAGTGCGGTAGACAGTGGTCCAGGGAGTGCGGTAGACAGTGGTTCAGGGAGTGATGTAGACAGTGGTTCAGGGAGTGCGGTAGACAATGGTTCAGGGAGTGAGGTAGACAGTGGTTCAGGGAGTGAGGTAGACAGTGGTTCAGGGAGTGAGGCAGACAGTGGTTCAGGGAGTGCGGTAGACAATGGTTCAGGGAGTGAGGTAGACAGTGGTTCAGGGAGTGAGGTAGACAGTGGTTCAGGGAGTGAGGTAGACAGTGGTTCAGGGAGTGAGGTAGACAGTGGTTCAGGGAGTGCGGTAGACAATGGTCCAGGGAGTGAGGTAGACAGTGGTTCAGGGAGTGAGGTAGACAATGGTCCAGGGAGTGAGGTAGACAGTGGTTCAGGGAGTGCGGTAGACAATGGTCCAGGGAGTGAGGTAGACAGTGGTTCAGGGAGTGAGGTAGACAATGGTCCAGGGAGTGAGGTAGACAGTGGTTCAGGGAGTGAGGTAGACAGTGGTTCAGGGAGTGAGGTAGACAGTGGTTCAGGGAGTGAGGTAGACAGTGGTTCAGGGAGTGCGGTAGACAGTGGTTCAGGGAGTGAGGTAGACAGTGGTTCAGGGAGTGAGGTAGACAGTGGTTCAGGGAGTGAGGTAGACAGTGGTTCAGGGAGTGCGGTAGACAGTGGTTCAGGGAGTGCGGTAGACAGTGGTTCAGGGAGTGCGGTAGACAGTGGTTCAGGGAGTGAGGTAGACAGTGGTTCAGGGAGTGAGGTAGACAGTGGTTCAGGGAGTGAGGTAGACAGTGGTTCAGGGAGTGAGGTAGACAGTGGTTCAGGGAGTGCGGTAGACAGTGGTTCAGGGAGTGCGGTAGACAGTGGTTCAGGGAGTGAGGTAGAGAGTGGTTCAGGGAGTGAGGTAGACAGTGGTTCAGGGAGTGAGGTAGACAGTGGTTCAGGGAGTGCGGTAGACAGTGGTTCAGGGAGTGCGGTAGACAGTGGTTCAGGGAGTGAGGTAGACAATGGTTCAGGGAGTGAGGTAGACAGTGGTTCAGGGAGTGAGGTAGACAGTGGTTCAGGGAGTGAGGTAGACAGTGGTTCAGGGAGTGAGGTAGACAGTGGTTCAGGGAGTGAGGTAGACAGTGGTTCAGGGAGTGAGGTAGACAGTGGTTCAGGGAGTGAGGTAGACAGTGGTTCAGGGAGTGCGGTAGACAGTGGTTCAGGGAGTGAGGTAGACAGTGGTCCAGGGAGTGCGGTAGACAGTGGTTCAGGGAGTGAGGTAGACAATGGTTCAGGGTGTGCGGTAGACAGTGGTTCAGGGAGTGAGGTAGACAGTGGTTCAGGGAGTCCGGTAGACAGTGGTTCAGGGAGTGAGGTAGACAGTGGTTCAGGGAGTGAGGTAGACAGTGGTTCAGGGAGTGCGGTAGACAGTGGTTCAGGGAGTGCGGCAGACAGTGGTCCAGGGAGTGCGGTAGACAGTGGTTCAGGGAGTGAGGTAGACAGTGGTTCAGGGAGTGAGGTAGACAGTGGTCCAGGGAGTGAGGTAGACAGTGGTTCAGGGAGTGCGGTAGACAGTGGTTCAGGGAGTGAGGTAGACAGTGGTTCAGGGAGTGAGGTAGACAGTGGTCCAGGGAGTGCGGCAGACAGTGGTCCAGGGAGTGCGGTAGACAGTGGTTCAGGGAGTGCGGTAGACAGTGGTTCAGGGAGTGAGGTAGACAGTGGTCCAGGGAGTGCGGCAGACAGTGGTCCAGGGAGTGCGGTAGACAGTGGTTCAGGGAGTGCGGTAGACAGTGGTTCAGGGAGTGCGGTAGACAGTGGTTCAGGGAGTGAGGTAGACAGTGGTTCAGGGAGTGCGGTAGACAGTGGTTCAGGGAGTGCGGTAGACAGTGGTTCAGGGAGTGAGGTAGACAGTGGTTCAGGGAGTGCGGTAGACAGTGGTCCAGGGAGTGCGGCAGACAGTGGTCCAGGGAGTGCAGTAGACAGTGGTCCAGGGAGTGCGGTAGACAGTGGTTCAGGGAGGGCGGTAGACAGTGGTCCAGGGAGTGCAGTAGACAGCGTTTCAGGGAGTGAGGTAGACAGTGGTTCAGGGAGTGAGGTAGACAGTGGTTCAGGGAGTGAGGTAGACAGTGGTTCAGGGAGTGCGGTAGACAGTGGTTCAGGGAGTGCGGTAGACAGTGGTTCAGGGAGTGAGGTAGACAGTGGTTCAGGGAGTGCGGCAGACAGTGGTTCAGGGAGTGAGGTAGACAGTGGTTCAGGGAGGGCGGTAGACAGTGGTTCAGGGAGTGCGGTAGACAGTGGTCCAGGGAGTGAGGTAGACAGTGGTTCAGGGAGTGAGGTAGACAATGGTCCAGGGAGTGCGGTAGACAGTGGTCCAGGGAGTGCGGTAGACAGTGGTTCAGGGAGTGAGGTAGACAATGGTCCAGGGAGTGCGGTAGACAGTGGTTCAGGGAGTGAGGTAGACAGTGGTTCAGGGAGTGAGGTAGACAGCGGTTCAGGGAGTGCGGTAGACAGCGGTTCAGGGAGTGAGGTAGACAGTGGTTCAGGGAGTGCGGTAGACAGTGGTTCAGGGAGTGAGGTAGACAGTGGTTCAGGGAGTGCGGTAGACAGTGGTTCAGGGAGTGCGGTAGACAGTGGTTCAGGGAGTGAGGTAGACAGTGGTTCAGGGAGTGAGGTAGACAGTGGTTCAGGGAGTGAGGTAGACAGTGGTTCAGGGAGTGAGGTAGACAGCGGTCCAGGGAGTGCGGTAGACAGTGGTTCAGGGAGTGCGGTAGACAGTGGTTCAGGGAGTGAGGTAGACAGTGGTTCAGGGAGTGCGGTAGACAGTGGTTCAGGGAGTGAGGTAGACAGTGGTTCAGGGAGTGCGGTAGACAGTGGTTCAGGGAGTGCGGTAGACAGTGGTTCAGGGAGTGAGGTAGACAGTGGTTCAGGGAGTGCGGCAGACAGTGGTTCAGGGAGTGCGGTAGACAGTGGTTCAGGGAGTGAGGTAGACAGTGGTTCAGGGAGTGCGGTAGACAGTGGTTCAGGGAGTGCGGTAGACAGTGGTTCAGGGAGTGAGGTAGACAGTGGTCCAGGGAGTGCGGTAGACAGTGGTTCAGGGAGTGAGGTAGACAGTGGTTCAGGGAGTGCGGCAGACAGTGGTTCAGGGAGTGCGGTAGACAGTGGTTCAGGGAGTGAGGTAGACAGTGGTTCAGGGAGTGCGGTAGACAGTGGTTCAGGGAGTGCGGTAGACAGCGATTCAGGGAGTGCGGTAGACAGTGGTTCAGGGAGTGAGGTAGACAGTGGTTCAGGGAGTGCGGTAGACAGTGGTTCAGGGAGTGCGGTAGACAGTGGTTCAGGGAGTGAGGTAGACAGTGGTTCAGGGAGTGAGGTAGACAGTGGTTCAGGGAGTGCGGTAGACAGTGGTTCAGGGAGTGAGGTAGACAGTGGTTCAGGGAGTGAGGTAGACAGTGGTTCAGGGAGTGAGGTAGACAGTGGTTCAGGGAGTGAGGTAGACAGTGGTTCAGGGAGTGAGGTAGACAGTGGTTCAGGGAGTGAGGTAGACAGTGGTTCAGGGAGTGAGGTAGACAGTGGTTCAGGGAGTGAGGTAGACAGTGGTTCAGGGAGTGATGTAGACAATGGTTCAGGGAGTGCGGTAGACAGTGGTTCAGGGAGTGAGGTAGACAGTGGTTCAGGGAGTGATGTAGACAGTGGTTCAGGGAGTGAGGTAGACAGTGGTTCAGGGAGTGCAGTAGACAGCGGTTCAGGGAGTGAGGTAGACAGTGGTTCAGGGAGTGCGGTAGACAGTGGTCCAGGGAGTGCGGCAGACAGCGGTTCAGGGAGTGAGGTAGACAGTGGTTCAGGGAGTGAGGTAGACAGTGGTTCAGGGAGTGAGGTAGACAGTGGTTCAGGGAGTGAGGTAGACAGTGGTTCAGGGAGTGAGGTAGACAGTGGTTCAGGGAGTGCGGTAGACAGTGGTTCAGGGAGTGAGGTAGACAGTGGTTCAGGGAGTGAGGTAGACAGTGGTTCAGGGAGTGCGGTAGACAGTGGTTCAGGGAGTGAGGTAGACAGTGGTTCAGGGAGTGAGGTAGACAGTGGTTCAGGGAGTGAGGTAGACAGCGGTGCAGGGAGTGCGGCAGACAGCGGTCCAGGGAGTGAGGTAGACAGTGGTTCAGGGAGTGCGGTAGACAGTGGTCCAGGGAGTGCGGTAGACAGTGGTTCAGGGAGTGCAGTAGACAGTGGTTCAGGGAGTGCGGTAGACAGTGGTTCAGGGAGTGAGGTAGACAGTGGTTCAGGGAGTGAGGTAGACAATGGTTCAGGGAGTGCGGTAGACAGTGGTTCAGGGAGTGAGGTAGACAGTGGTTCAGGGAGTGAGGTAGACAGTGGTTCAGGGAGTGAGGTAGACAATGGTTCAGGGAGTGCGGTAGACAGTGGTTCAGGGAGTGAGGTAGACAGTGGTTCAGGGAGTGAGGTAGACAGCGGTTCAGGGAGTGAGGTAGACAGTGGTTCAGGGAGTGAGGTAGACAGCGGTTCAGGGAGTGCAGTAGACAGTGGTTCAGGGAGTGAGGTAGACAGTGGTTCAGGGAGTGAGGTAGACAGTGGTTCAGGGAGTGCGGTAGACAGTGGTTCAGGGAGTGAGGTAGACAGTGGTTCAGGGAGTGCGGTAGACAGTGGTTCAGGGAGTGCGGTAGACAGTGGTTCAGGGAGTGAGGTAGACAGTGGTTCAGGGAGTGCGGTAGACAGTGGTTCAGGGAGTGAGGTAGACAGTGGTTCAGGGAGTGAGGTAGACAGTGGTTCAGGGAGTGCAGTAGACAGTGGTTCAGGGAGTGCGGTAGACAGTGGTTCAGGGAGTGAGGTAGACAGTGGTTCAGGGAGTGAGGTAGACAGTGGTTCAGGGAGTGCGGTAGACAGTGGTTCAGGGAGTGCGGTAGACAGTGGTTCAGGGAGTGAGGTAGACAGTGGTTCAGGGAGTGCGGTAGACAGTGGTTCAGGGAGTGAGGTAGACAGTGGTTCAGGGAGTGAGGTAGACAGCGGTCCAGGGAGTGAGGTAGACAGTGGTTCAGGGAGTGCGGTAGACAGTGGTCCAGGGAGTGCGGTAGACAGTGGTTCAGGGAGTGCAGTAGACAGTGGTTCAGGGAGTGCGGTAGACAGTGGTTCAGGGAGTGAGGTAGACAGTGGTTCAGGGAGTGAGGTAGACAGTGGTTCAGGGAGTGCGGTAGACAGTGGTTCAGGGAGTGAGGTAGACAGTGGTTCAGGGAGTGCGGTAGACAGTGGTTCAGGGAGTGAGGTAGACAGTGGTTCAGGGAGTGAGGTAGACAGTGGTTCAGGGAGTGCGGTAGACAGCGGTCCAGGGAGTGCGGTAGACAGTGGTTCAGGGAGTGAGGTAGACAGTGGTTCAGGGAGTGAGGTAGACAGTGGTTCAGGGAGTGAGGTAGACAGTGGTTCAGGGAGTGAGGTAGACAGTGGTTCAGGGAGTGAGGTAGACAGTGGTTCAGGGAGTGAGGTAGACAGTGGTTCAGGGAGTGAGGTAGACAGTGGTTCAGGGAGTGCGGTAGACAGTGGTTCAGGGAGTGCGGTAGACAGTGGTTCAGGGAGTGAGGTAGACAGTGGTTCAGGGAGTGAGGTAGACAGTGGTTCAGGGAGTGAGGTAGACAGTGGTTCAGGGAGTGCGGCAGACAGCGGTCCAGGGAGTGCGGTAGACAGTGGTCCAGGGAGTGCGGTAGACAGTGGTTCAGGGAGTGAGGTAGACAGTGGTTCAGGGAGTGCGGTAGACAGCGGTCCAGGGAGTGCGGTAGACAGTGGTTCAGGGAGTGCGGCAGACTGTGGTTCAGGGAGTGCGGTAGACAGTGGTTCAGGGAGTGAGGTAGACAGTGGTTCAGGGAGTGAGGTAGACAGTGGTTCAGGGAGTGAGGCAGACAGTGGTTCAGGGGCTGCGGTAGACAGTGGTTCAGGGAGTGAGGTAGACAGTGGTTCAGGGAGTGCGGTAGACAGTGGTTCAGGGAGTGCGGTAGACAGTGGTTCAGGGAGTGAGGTAGACAGTGGTTCAGGGAGTGCCGTAGACAGTGGTTCAGGGAGTGCGGTAGACAGCGGTCCAGGGAGTGCGGTAGACAGTGGTTCAGGGAGTGCGGCAGACTGTGGTTCAGGGAGTGCGGTAGACAGTGGTTCAGGGAGTGAGGTAGACAGTGGTTCAGGGAGTGAGGTAGACAGTGGTTCAGGGAGTGAGGTAGACAGTGGTTCAGGGAGTGCGGTAGACAGTGGTTCAGGGAGTGAGGTAGACAGTGGTTCAGGGAGTGAGGTAGACAGTGGTTCAGGGAGTGCGGCAGACAGTGGTTCAGGGAGTGAGGTAGACAGTGGTTCAGGGAGTGAGGTAGACAGTGGTTCAGGGGGTGAGGTAGACAGTGGTTCAGGGAGTGAGGTAGACAGTGGTTCAGGGGGTGAGGTAGACAGCGGTTCAGGGAGTGAGGTAGACAGCGGTTCAGGGAGTGCGGTAGACAGTGGTTCAGGGAGTGAGGTAGACAGTGGTTCAGGGAGTGCGGTAGACAGTGGTTCAGGGAGTGAGGTAGACAGCGGTTCAGGGAGTGCGGTAGACAGTGGTTCAGGGAGTGCGGCAGACAGCGGTCCAGGGAGTGTGGTAGACAGTGGTTCAGGGAGTGCAGTAGACAGTGGTTCAGGGAGTGAGGTAGACAGTGGTTCAGGGAGTGCGGTAGACAGTGGTTCAGGGAGTGAGGTAGACAGTGGTCCAGGGAGTGAGGTAGACAGTGGTTCAGGGAGTGAGGTAGACAGTGGTTCAGGGAGTGAGGTAGACAGTGGTTCAGGGAGTGAGGTAGACAGTGGTTCAGGGAGTGCAGTAGACAGTGGTTCAGGGAGTGCGGCAGACAGTGGTTCAGGGAGTGAGGTAGACAGTGGTCCAGGGAGTGAGGTAGACAGTGGTTCAGGGAGTGAGGTAGACAGTGGTTCAGGGAGTGAGGTAGACAGTGGTTCAGGGAGTGAGGTAGACAGCGGTTCAGGGAGTGCTGTAGACAGTGGTTCAGGGAGTGCGGCAGACAGTGGTTCAGGGAGTGAGGTAGACAGTGGTCCAGGGAGTGCGGTAGACAGTGGTTCAGGGAGTGCGGCAGACAGTGGTTCAGGGAGTGCGGTAGACAGTGGTTCAGGGAGTGAGGTAGACAGTGGTTCAGGGAGTGCGGTAGACAGTGGTTCAGGGAGTGAGGTAGACAGTGGTTCAGGGAGTGCGGTAGACAGTGGTTCAGGGAGTGCTGTAGACAGCGGTTCAGGGAGTGCTGTAGACAGCGGTCCAGGGAGTGCGGTAGACAGTGGTTCAGGGAGTGAGGTAGACAGTGGTTCAGGGAGTGAGGTAGACAGTGGTTCAGGGAGTGCGGTAGACAGCGGTTCAGGGAGTGCGGTAGACAGTGGTTCAGGGAGTGAGGTAGACAGTGGTTCAGGGAGTGCGGTAGACAGTGGTTCAGGGAGTGAGGTAGACAGTGGTTCAGGGAGTGAGGTAGACAGTGGTTCAGGGAGTGCGGTAGACAGTGGTTCAGGGAGTGAGGTAGACAGTGGTTCAGGGAGTGCTGTAGACAGCGGTTCAGGGAGTGCTGTAGACAGCGGTCCAGGGAGTGCGGTAGACAGTGGTTCAGGGAGTGCGGTAGACAGTGGTTCAGGGAGTGCGGTAGACAGTGGTTCAGGGAGTGCGGTAGACAGTGGTTCATGGAGTGCGGTAGACAGTGGTTCAGGGAGTGCTGTAGACAGCGGTTCAGGGAGTGCTGTAGACAGCGGTCCAGGGAGTGCGGTAGACAGTGGTTCAGGGAGTGAGGTAGACAGTGGTTCAGGGAGTGCGGTAGACAGTGGTTCAGGGAGTGCGGTAGACAGTGGTTCAGGGAGTGAGGTAGACAGTGGTTCAGGGAGTGAGGTAGACAGTGGTTCAGGGAGTGCAGTAGACAGTGGTTCAGGGAGTGCGGTAGACAGTGGTTCAGGGAGTGAGGTAGACAGTGGTTCAGGGAGTGAGGTAGACAGTGGTTCAGGGAGTGCGGTAGACAGTGGTTCAGGGAGTGCAGTAGACAGTGGTTCAGGGAGTGCGGTAGACAGTGGTTCAGGGAGTGCGGTAGACAGTGGTCCAGGGAGTGAGGTAGACAGTGGTTCAGGGAGTGAGGTAGACAGTGGTTCAGGGAGTGCGGTAGACAGCGGTTCAGGGAGTGCGGTAGACAGTGGTTCAGGGAGTGAGGTAGACAGTGGTTCAGGGAGTGTGGTAGACAGTGGTTCAGGGAGTGAGGTAGACAGTGGTTCAGGGAGTGAGGTAGACAGTGGTTCAGGGAGTGAGGTAGACAGTGGTTCAGGGAGTGAGGTAGACAGTGGTTCAGGGAGTGATGTAGACAGTGGTTCAGGGAGTGAGGTAGACAGTGGTTCAGGGAGTGCGGTAGACAGTGGTTCAGGGAGTGCTGTAGACAGTGGTTCAGGGAGTGAGGTAGACAGTGGTTCAGGGAGTGCGGTAGACAGTGGTTCAGGGAGTGCGGTAGACAGTGGTTCAGGGAGTGAGGTAGACAGCGGTTCAGGGAGTGCGGTAGACAGTGGTTCAGGGAGTGAGGTAGACAGTGGTTCAGGGAGTGCGGTAGACAGTGGTTCAGGGAGTGAGGTAGACAGTGGTTCAGGGAGTGCGGTAGACAGTGGTTCAGGGAGTGCGGTAGACAGTGGTTCAGGGAGTGAGGTAGACAGTGGTTCAGGGAGTGAGGTAGACAGTGGTTCAGGGAGTGCGGTAGACAGTGGTTCAGGGAGTGCGGTAGACAGTGGTTCAGGGAGTGCGGTAGACAGTGGTTCAGGGAGTGAGGTAGACAGTGGTTCAGGGAGTGCGGTAGACAGTGGTTCAGGGAGTGCGGTAGACAGCGGTTCAGGGAGTGCGGTAGACAGTGGTTCATTGAGTGCGGTAGACAGTGGTTCAGGGAGTGAGGTAGACAGTGGTTCAGGGAGTGCGGTAGACAGTGGTTCAGGGAGTGAGGTAGACAGTGGTTCAGGGAGTGCGGTAGACAGTGGTTCAGGGAGTGCGGTAGACAGTGGTTCAGGGAGTGCGGTAGACAGTGGTTCAGGGAGTGAGGTAGACAGTGGTTCAGGGAGTGAGGTAGACAGTGGTTCAGGGAGTGCGGTAGACAGTGGTTCAGGGAGTGCGGTAGACAGTGGTTCAGGGAGTGCGGTAGACAGTGGTTCAGGGAGTGCGGCAGACAGTGGTTCAGGGAGTGTGGTAGACAGTGGTTCAGGGAGTGCGGTAGACAATGGTCCAGGGAGTGCGGTAGACAGTGGTTCAGGGAGTGAGGTAGACAGTGGTTCAGGGAGTGCGGTAGACAGTGGTTCAGTGAGTGAGGTAGACAGTGGTTCAGGGAGTGAGGTAGACAGTGGTTCAGGGAGTGAGGTAGACAGTGGTTCAGGGAGTGCGGTAGACAATGGTCCAGGGAGTGCGGTAGACAGTGGTTCAGGGAGTGAGGTAGACAGTGGTTCAGGGAGTGAGGTAGACAGTGGTTCAGGGAGTGAGGTAGACAGTGGTTCAGGGAGTGCGGTAGACAGTGGTTCAGGGAGTGAGGTAGACAGTGGTTCAGGGAGTGAGGTAGACAGTGGTTCAGGGAGTGCGGTAGACAGTGGTTCAGGGAGTGCGGTAGACAGTGGTTCAGTGAGTGAGGTAGACAGTGGTTCAGGGAGTGCGGTAGACAGTGGTTCAGGAAGTGAGGTAGACAGTGGTTCAGGGAGTGAGGTAGACAGTGGTTCAGGGAGTGAGGTAGACAGCGGTTCAGGGAGTGAGGTAGACAGTGGTTCAGGGAGTGAGGTAGACAGTGGTTCAGGGAGTGAGGTAGACAGCGGTTCAGGGAGTGAGGTAGACAGTGGTTCAGGGAGTGAGGTAGACAGTGGTTCAGGGAGTGAGGTAGACAGTGGTTCAGGGAGTGCGGCAGACAGTGGTCCAGGGAGTGCGGTAGACAGTGGTCCAGGGAGTGCGGTAGACAGTGGTTCAGGGAGTGAGGTAGACAGTGGTTCAGGGAGTGAGGTAGACAGTGGTTCAGGGAGTGAGGTAGACAGTGGTTCAGGGAGTGAGGTAGACAGTGGTTCAGGGAGTGCGGTAGACAGTGGTTCAGGGAGTGAGGTAGACAGTGGTTCAGGGAGTGAGGTAGACAGTGGTTCAGGGAGTGCGGTAGACAGTGGTTCAGGGAGTGAGGTAGACAGTGGTTCAGGGAGTGAGGTAGACAGTGGTTCAGGGAGTGAGGTAGACAGCAGTTCAGGGAGTGCAGTAGACAGTGGTCCAGGAGTGAGGTAGACAGTGGTTCAGGGAGTGAGGTAGACAGTGGTTCAGGGAGTGAGGTAGACAGTGGTTCAGGGAGTGAGGTAGACAGTGGTTCAGGGGCTGCGGTAGACAGTGGTTCAGGGAGTGAGGTAGACAGTGGTTCAGGGAGTGAGGTAGACAGTGGTTCAGGGAGTGCGGCAGACAGTGGTCCAGGGAGTGCGGTAGACAGTGGTCCAGGGAGTGCGGTAGACAGTGGTTCAGGGAGTGAGGTAGACAGTGGTTCAGGGAGTGCGGTAGACAGTGGTCCAGGGAGTGAGGTAGACAGTGGTTCAGGGAGTGAGGTAGACAGTGGTTCAGGGAGTGAGGTAGACAGTGGTTCAGGGAGTGCAGTAGACAGTGGTCCAGGGAGTGCGGTAGACAGTGGTTCAGGGAGTGCGGTAGACAGTGGTTCAGGGGCTGCGGTAGACAGTGGTTCAGGGAGTGAGGTAGACAGTGGTTCAGGGAGTGAGGTAGACAGTGGTTCAGGGAGTGAGGTAGACAGTGGTTCAGGGAGTGAGGTAGACAGTGGTTCAGGGAGTGCGGTAGACAGTGGTTCAGGGAGTGAGGTAGACAGTGGTTCAGGGAGTGAGGTAGACAGTGGTTCAGGGAGTGCAGTAGACAGTTGTCCAGGGAGTGCGGTAGACAGTGGTTCAGGGAGTGCGGTAGACAGTGGTTCAGGGAGTGCGGTAGACAGTGGTTCAGGGAGTGAGGTAGACAGTGGTTCAGGGAGTGCGGTAGACAGTGGTTCAGGGAGTGAGGTAGACAGTGGTTCAGGGAGTGAGGTAGACAGTGGTTCAGGGAGTGCGGCAGACAGTGGTCCAGGGAGTGCGGTAGACAGTGGTTCAGGGAGTGAGGTAGACAGTGGTCCAGGGAGTGCGGTAGACAGTGGTTCAGGGAGTGAGGTAGACAGTGGTTCAGGGAGTGAGGTAGACAGTGGTTCAGGGAGTGCGGTAGACAGTGGTTCAGGGAGTGAGGTAGACAGTGGTTCAGGGAGTGCGGTAGACAGTGGTTCAGGGGCTGCGGTAGACAGTGGTTCAGGGAGTGCGGTAGACAGTGGTTCAGGGAGTGCAGTAGACAGTGGTTCAGGGAGTGCGGTAGACAGTGGTTCAGGGAGTGAGGTAGACAGTGGTTCAGGGAGTGCGGTAGACAGTGGTTCAGGGAGTGCGGTAGACAGTGGTTCAGGGAGTGCGGTAGACAGTGGTTCAGGGAGTGCGGTAGACAGTGGTTCAGGGAGTGAGGTAGACGGTGGTTCAGGGAGTGAGGTAGACAGTGGTTCAGGGAGTGAGGTAGACAGTGGTTCAGGGAGTGAGGTAGACAGTGGTCCAGGGAGTGCGGTAGACAGTGGTTCAGGGAGTGAGGTAGACAGTGGTTCAGGGAGTGAGGTAGACAGTGGTTCAGGGAGTGCGGTAGACAGTGGTTCAGGGAGTGCGGTAGACAGTGGTTCAGGGAGTGCGGTAGACAGTGGTTCAGGGAGTGCGGTAGACAGTGGTTCAGGGAGTGAGGTAGACAGTGGTTCAGGGAGTGCGGTAGACAGCGGTCCAGGGAGTGCGGCAGACAGTGGTTCAGGGAGTGCGGTAGACAGTGGTTCAGGGAGTGAGGTAGACAGTGGTCCAGGGAGTGCGGTAGACAGTGGTTCAGGGAGTGAGGTAGACAGTGGTTCAGGGAGTGCGGTAGACAGCGGTCCAGGGAGTGCGGCAGACAGTGGTTCAGGGAGTGCGGTAGACAGCGGTCCAGGGAGTGAGGTAGACAGTGGTCCAGGGAGTGCGGTAGACAGTGGTTCAGGGAGTGAGGTAGACAGTGGTTCAGGGAGTGCGGTAGACAGTGGTCCAGGGAGTGCGGTAGACAGTGGTTCAGGGAGTGAGGTAGACAGTGGTTCAGGGAGTGAGGTAGACAGTGGTTCAGGGAGTGAGGTAGACAGTGGTTCAGGGAGTGAGGTAGACAGTGGTTCAGGGAGTGCGGTAGACAGTGGTTCAGGGAGTGAGGTAGACAGTGGTCCAGGGAGTGCGGTAGACAGTGGTTCAGGGAGTGAGGTAGACAGTGGTTCAGGGAGTGAGGTAGACAGTGGTTCAGGGAGTGAGGTAGACAGTGGTTCAGGGAGTGCGGTAGACAGTGGTTCAGGGAGTGCGGTAGACAGTGGTTCAGGGAGTGAGGTAGACAGTGGTTCAGGGAGTGAGGTAGACAGTGGTTCAGGGAGTGCGGTAGACAGTGGTTCAGGGAGTGCGGTAGACAGTGGTCCAGGGAGTGCGGTAGACAGTGGTCCAGGGAGTGCGGTAGACAGTGGTTCAGGGAGTGCGGTAGACAGTGGTTCAGGGAGTGCGGTAGACAGTGGTTCAGGGAGTGCGGTAGACATTGGTTCAGGGAGTGAGGTAGACAGTGGTTCAGGGAGTGCGGTAGACAGTGGTTCAGGGAGTGAGGTAGACAGTGGTTCAGGGAGTGAGGTAGACAGTGGTTCAGGGAGTGCGGTAGACAGTGGTTCAGGGAGTGAGGTAGACAGTGGTTCAGGGAGTGCGGTAGACAGTGGTTCAGGGAGTGAGGTAGACAGTGGTTCAGGGAGTGAGGTAGACAGTGGTTCAGGGAGTGAGGTAGACAGTGGTTCAGGGAGTGCGGTAGGCAGTGGTTCAGGGAGTGATGTAGACAGTGGTTCAGGGAGTGATGTAGACAGTGGTTCAGGGAGTGCGGTAGACAGTGGTTCAGGGAGTGCGGTAGGCAGTGGTTCAGGGAGTGATGTAGACAGTGGTTCAGGGAGTGCGGTAGACAGTGGTTCAGGGAGTGCGGTAGACAGTGGTTCAGGGAGTGCGGTAGACAGTGGTTCAGGGAGTGAGGTAGACAGTGGTTCAGGGAGTGCGGTAGACAGTGGTTCAGGGAGTGAGGTAGACAGTGGTTCAGGGAGTGATGTAGACAGTGGTTCAGGGAGTGAGGTAGACAGTGGTTCAGGGAGTGCGGTAGACAGTGGTCCAGGGAGTGCGGCAGACAGTGGTTCAGGGAGTGCAGTAGACAGTGGTTCAGGGAGTGAGGTAGACAGTGGTTCAGGGAGTGCGGTAGACAGTGGTTCAGGGAGTGAGGTAGACAGTGGTTCAGGGAGTGCGGTAGACAGTGGTTCAGGGAGTGCGGTAGACAGTGGTTCAGGGAGTGAGGTAGACAGTGGTTCAGGGAGTGAGGTAGACAGTGGTTCAGGGAGTGAGGTAGACAGTGGTTCAGGGAGTGAGGTAGACAGCGGTTCAGGGAGTGAGGTAGACAGTGGTTCAGGGAGTGAGGTAGACAGTGGTTCAGGGAGTGAGGTAGACAGTGGTTCAGGGAGTGAGGTAGACAGCGGTTCAGGGAGTGAGGTAGACAGTGGTTCAGGGAGTGAGGTAGACAGTGGTTCAGGGAGTGCGGTAGACAGTGGTTCAGGGAGTGAGGTAGACAGTGGTTCAGGGAGTGCGGTAGACAGTGGTTCAGGGAGTGAGGTAGACAGTGGTTCAGGGAGTGAGGTAGACAGTGGTTCAGGGAGTGAGGTAGACAGTGGTTCAGGGAGTGAGGTAGACAGTGGTTCAGGGAGTGCGGTAGACAGTGGTTCAGGGAGTGAGGTAGACAGTGGTTCAGGGAGTGAGGTAGACAGTGGTTCAGGGAGTGAGGTAGACAGTGGTTCAGGGAGTGCGGTAGACAGTGGTTCAGGGAGTGCGGTAGACAGCGGTCCAGGGAGTGCGGTAGACAGTGGTCCAGGGAGTGCGGTAGACAGTGGTTCAGGGAGTGCGGTAGACAGTGGTTCAGGGAGTGAGGTAGACAGTGGTTCAGGGAGTGCGGTAGACAGTGGTTCAGGGAGTGCGGTAGACAGCGGTCCAGGGAGTGCGGTAGACAGTGGTTCAGGGAGTGAGGTAGACAGTGGTTCAGGGAGTGAGGTAGACAGTGGTTCAGGGAGTGCGGTAGACAGTGGTTCAGGGAGTGAGGTAGACAGTGGTTCAGGGAGTGCGGTAGACAGTGGTTCAGGGAGTGCGGTAGACAGCGGTCCAGGGAGTGAGGTAGACAGTGGTTCAGGGAGTGAGGTAGACAGTGGTTCAGGGAGTGAGGTAGACAGTGGTTCAGGGAGTGCGGTAGACAGTGGTTCAGGGAGTGAGGTAGACAGTGGTTCAGGGAGTGAGGTAGACAGTGGTCCAGGGAGTGCGGCAGACAGCGGTTCAGGGAGTGAGGTAGACAGTGGTTCAGGGAGTGAGGTAGACAGTGGTTCAGGGAGTGAGGTAGACAGTGGTTCAGGGAGTGAGGTAGACAGTGGTTCAGGGAGTGAGGTAGACAGTGGTTCAGGGAGTGCGGTAGACAGTGGTTCAGGGAGTGAGGTAGACAGTGGTTCAGGGAGTGAGGTAGACAGTGGTTCAGGGAGTGCGGTAGACAGTGGTTCAGGGAGTGAGGTAGACAGTGGTTCAGGGAGTGAGGTAGACAGTGGTTCAGGGAGTGAGGTAGACAGTGGTTCAGGGAGTGAGGTAGACAGCGGTCCAGGGAGTGCGGCAGACAGCGGTCCAGGGAGTGCGGTAGACAGTGGTCCAGGGAGTGCGGTAGACAGTGGTTCAGGGAGTGAGGTAGACAGTGGGTCAGGGAGTGCGGTAGACAGTGGTTCAGGGAGTGCGGCAGACAGTGGTTCAGGGAGTGAGGTAGACAGTGGTTCAGGGGCTGCGGTAGACAGTGGTTCAGGGAGTGAGGTAGACAGTGGTTCAGGGAGTGCGGTAGACAGTGGTTCAGGGAGTGAGGTAGACAGTGGTTCAGGGAGTGAGGTAGACAGTGGTTCAGGGAGTGAGGTAGACAGTGGTTCAGGGAGTGCGGCAGACAGTGGTTCAGGGAGTGCGGCAGACAGCGGTCCAGGGAGTGCGGTAGACAGTGGTCCAGGGAGTGCGGTAGACAGTGGTCCAGGGAGTGCGGTAGACAGTGGTTCAGGGAGTGAGGTAGACAGTGGTTCAGGGAGTGCGGTAGACAGTGGTTCAGGGAGTGAGGTAGACAGTGGTTCAGGGAGTGAGGTAGACAGTGGTTCAGGGAGTGAGGTAGACAGTGGTTCAGGGAGTGAGGTAGACAGTGGTTCAGGGAGTGAGGTAGACAGTGGTTCAGGGAGTGAGGTAGACAGTGGTTCAGGGAGTGCGGTAGACAGTGGTTCAGGGAGTGAGGTAGACAGTGGTTCAGGGAGTGAGGTAGACAGTGGTTCAGGGAGTGCGGCAGACAGTGGTTCAGGGAGTGAGGTAGACAGTGGTTCAGGGAGTGAGGTAGACAGTGGTTCAGGGAGTGCGGCAGACAGTGGTCCAGGGAGTGCGGTAGACAGTGGTTCAGGGAGTGAGGTAGACAGTGGTTCAGGGAGTGCGGCAGACAGTGGTTCAGGGAGTGAGGTAGACAGTGGTTCAGGGAGTGAGGTAGACAGTGGTTCAGGGAGTGCGGCAGACAGTGGTTCAGGGAGTGAGGTAGACAGTGGTTCAGGGAGTGAGGTAGACAGTGGTTCAGGGAGTGCAGTAGACAGTGGTTCAGGGAGTGAGGTAGACAGTGGTTCAGGGAGTGCGGTAGACAGTGGTTCAGGGAGTGAGGTAGACAGTGGTTCAGGGAGTGCGGTAGACAGTGGTTCAGGGAGTGCAGTAGACAGTGGTTCAGGGAGTGAGGTAGACAGTGGTTCAGGGAGTGAGGTAGACAGTGGTTCAGGGAGTGAGGTAGACAGTGGTTCAGGGAGTGAGGTAGACAGTGGTTCAGGGAGTGCGGTAGACAGTGGTTCAGGGAGTGAGGTAGACAGTGGTTCAGGGAGTGCAGTAGACAGTGGTTCAGGGAGTGCAGTAGACAGTGGTTCAGGGAGTGAGGTAGACAGTGGTTCAGGGAGTGCGGTAGACAGTGGTTCAGGGAGTGAGGTAGACAGTGGTTCAGGGAGTGAGGTAGACAGTGGTTCAGGGAGTGAGGTAGACAGTGGTTCAGGGAGTGCGGTAGACAGTGGTTCAGGGAGTGAGGTAGACCGTGGTTCAGGGAGTGCGGCAGACAATGGTTCAGGGAGTGCGGTAGACAGTGGTTCAGGGAGTGCGTTAGACAGTGGTTCAGGGAGTGAGGTAGACAGTGGTCCAGGGAGTGAGGTAGACAGTGGTTCAGAGAGTGAGGTAGACAGTGGTTCAGGGAGTGCGGTAGACAGTGGTTCAGGGAGTGAGGTAGACAGTGGTTCAGGGAGTGAGGTAGACAGTGGTTCAGGGAGTGCGGTAGACAGTGGTTCAGGGAGTGCGGTAGACAGTGGTTCAGGGAGTGCGGTAGACAGCGGTTCAGGGAGTGAGGTAGACAGTGGTTCAGGGAGTGAGGTAGACAGTGGTTCAGGGAGTGCGGTAGACAGTGGTTCAGGGAGTGAGGTAGACAGTGGTTCAGGGAGTGAGGTAGACAGTGGTTCAGGGAGTGCGGTAGACAGTGGTTCAGGGAGTGCGGTAGACAGTGGTTCAGGGAGTGAGGTAGACAGTGGTTCAGAGAGTGAGGTAGACAGTGGTTCAGGGAGTGCGGTAGACAGTGGTTCAGGGAGTGAGGTAGACAGTGGTTCAGGGAGTGAGGTAGACAGTGGTTCAGGGAGTGCGGTAGACAGTGGTTCAGGGAGTGCGGTAGACAGTGGTTCAGGGAGTGCGGTAGACAGCGGTTCAGGGAGTGAGGTAGACAGTGGTTCAGGGAGTGCGGTAGACAGTGGTTCAGGGAGTGAGGTAGACAGTGGTTCAGGGAGTGCGGTAGACAGTGGTTCAGGGAGTGCGGTAGACAGCGGTTCAGGGAGTGAGGTAGACAGTGGTTCAGGGAGTGAGGTAGACAGCGGTTCAGGGAGTGAGGTAGACAGTGGTTCAGGGAGTGAGGTAGACAGTGGTTCAGGGAGTGAGGTAGACAGCGGTTCAGGGAGTGAGGTAGACAGTGGTTCAGGGAGTGAGGTAGACAGTGGTTCAGGGAGTGAGGTAGACAGCGGTTCAGGGAGTGAGGTAGACAGCGGTTCAGGGAGTGCGGTAGACAGTGGTTCAGGGAGTGCGGTAGACAGTGGTTCAGGGAGTGCGGTAGACAGTGGTTCAGGGAGTGCTGTAGACAGCGGTTCAGGGAGTGAGGTAGACAGCGGTTCAGGGAGTGCTGTAGACAGTGGTTCAGGGAGTGCGGTAGACAGTGGTTCAGGGAGTGCGGCAGACAGTGGTTCAGGGAGTGCGGCAGACAGTGGTTCAGGGAGTGCGGTAGACAGCGGTTCAGGGAGTGCGGTAGACAGTGGTTCAGGGAGTGCGGTAGACAGTGGTTCAGGGAGTGCGGTAGACAGTGGTTCAGGGAGTGAGGTAGACAGTGGTTCAGGGAGTGCTGTAGACAGTGGTTCAGGGAGTGCGGTAGACAGTGGTTCAGGGAGTGAGGTAGACAGTGGTTCAGGGGCTGCTGTAGACAGTGGTTCAGGGAGTGCGGTAGACAGTGGTTCAGGGAGTGAGGTAGACAGTGGTTCAGGGAGTGAGGTAGACAGTGGTTCAGGGAGTGAGGTAGACAGTGGTTCAGGGAGTGAGGTAGACAGTGGTTCAGGGAGTGCGGTAGACAGTGGTTCAGGGAGTGAGGTAGACAGTGGTTCAGGGAGTGAGGTAGACAGTGGTTCAGGGAGTGCGGTAGACAGTGGTTCAGGGAGTGAGGTAGACAGTGGTTCAGGGAGTGCGGTAGACAGTGGTTCAGGGAGTGAGGTAGACAGTGGTTCAGGGAGTGCGGTAGACAGTGGTTCAGGGAGTGCGGTAGACAGTGGTTCAGGGAGTGCGGCAGACAGTGGTTCAGGGAGTGCGGTAGACAGTGGTTCAGGGAGTGCGGTAGACAGTGGTTCAGGGAGTGCGGTAGACAGTGGTTCAGGGAGTGCGGCAGACAGTGGTTCAGGGAGTGCGGTAGACAGTGGTTCAGGGAGTGAGGTAGACAGTGGTCCAGGGAGTGCAGTAGACAGTGGTTCAGGGAGTGCGGTAGACAGTGGTTCAGGGAGTGATGTAGACAGTGGTTCAGGGGCTGCGGTAGACAGTGGTTCAGGGAGTGCGGTAGACAGTGGTTCAGGGAGTGTGGTAGACAGTGGTCCAGGGAGTGCAGTAGACAGTGGTTCAGGGAGTGAGGTAGACAGTGGTTCAGGGAGTGAGGTAGACAGTGGTTCAGGGAGTGCGGTAGACAGTGGTTCAGGGAGTGCGGTAGACAGTGGTTCAGGGAGTGAGGTAGACAGTGGTTCAGGGAGTGAGGTAGACAGTGGTTCAGGGAGTGAGGTAGACAGTGGTTCAGGGAGTGAGGTAGACTGTGGTCCAGGGAGTGCGGTAGACAGTGGTTCAGGGAGTGCGGTAGACAGTGGTTCAGGGAGTGAGGTAGACAGTGGTTCAGGGAGTGAGGTAGACAGTGGTTCAGGGAGTGAGGTAGACAGTGGTTCAGGGAGTGCGGCAGACAGTGGTTCAGGGAGTGCGGTAGACAGTGGTTCAGGGAGTGAGGTAGACAGTGGTTCAGGGAGTGCGGTAGACAGTGGTTCAGGGAGTGAGGTAGACAGTGGTCCAGGGAGTGCGGTAGACAGTGGTTCAGGGAGTGCGGTAGACAGTGGTTCAGGGAGTGAGGTAGACAGTGGTTCAGGGAGTGAGGTAGACAGTGGTTCAGGGAGTGCGGCAGACAGTGGTTCAGGGAGTGAGGTAGACAGTGGTCCAGGGAGTGCAGTAGACAGTGGTTCAGGGAGTGCGGTAGACAGTGGTTCAGGGAGTGAGGTAGACAGTGGTTCAGGGAGTGAGGTAGACAGTGGTCCAGGGAGTGCAGTAGACAGTAGTTCAGGGAGTGCAGTAGACAGTGGTTCAGGGAGTGAGGTAGACAGTGGTTCAGGGAGTGAGGTAGACAGTGGTTCAGGGAGTGAGGTAGACAGTGGTTCAGGGAGTGCGGTAGACAGTGGTTCAGGGAGTGAGGTAGACAGTGGTTCAGGGAGTGCGGTAGACAGTGGTTCAGGGAGTGCGGTAGACAGTGGTTCAGGGAGTGAGGTAGACAGCGGTCCAGGGAGTGCGGTAGACAGTGGTTCAGGGAGTGAGGTAGACAGTGGTTCAGGGAGTGCGGTAGACAGTGGTTCAGGGAGTGCGGTAGACAGTGGTTCAGGGAGTGCGGTAGACAGTGGTTCAGGGAGTGCGGTAGACAGTGGTTCAGGGAGTGAGGTAGACAGCGGTCCAGGGAGTGAGGTAGACAGTGGTTCAGGGAGTGCGGTAGACAGTGGTTCAGGGAGTGCAGTAGACAGCGGTCCAGGGAGTGCGGTAGACAGTGGTTCAGGGAGTGAGGTAGACAGTGGTTCAGGGAGTGAGGTAGACAGTGGTTCAGGGAGTGAGGTAGACAGTGGTTCAGGGAGTGAGGTAGACAGTGGTTCAGGGAGTGAGGTAGACAGTGGTTCAGGGAGTGCGGTAGACAGTGGTTCAGGGAGTGAGGTAGACAGTGGTTCAGGGAGTGTGGTAGACAGTGGTCCAGGGAGTGAGGTAGACAGTGGTTCAGGGAGTGCGGTAGACAGTGGTTCAGGGAGTGAGGTAGACAGTGGTTCAGGGAGTGCGGTAGACAGTGGTTCAGGGAGTGAGGTAGACAGTGGTCCAGGGAGTGAGGTAGACAGTGGTTCAGGGAGTGCGGTAGACAGTGGTTCAGGGAGTGCGGTAGACAGTGGTTCAGGGAGTGAGGTAGACAGTGGTTCAGGGAGTGAGGTAGACAGTGGTTCAGGGAGTGCGGTAGACAGTGGTTCAGGGAGTGAGGTAGACAGTGGTTCAGGGAGTGCGGTAGACAGTGGTTCAGGGAGTGCGGTAGACAGTGGTTCAGGGAGTGCGGTAGACAGTGGTCCAGGGAGTGCGGTAGACAGCGGTTCAGGGAGTGCGGTAGACAGTGGTTCAGGGAGTGCGGTAGACAGTGGTTCAGGGAGTGCGGTAGACAGTGGTTCAGGGAGTGCGGTAGACAGTGGTTCAGGGAGTGCGGTAGACAGTGGTTCAGGGAGTGTGGTAGACAGTGGTTCAGGGAGTGCGGTAGACAGTGGTTCAGGGAGTGCGGTAGACAGTGGTTCAGGGAGTGCGGTAGACAGTGGTTCAGGGAGTGCGGTAGACAGTGGTTCAGGGAGTGCGGTAGACAGTGGTCCAGGGAGTGCGGTAGACAGTGGTTCAGGGAGTGCGGTAGACAGTGGTCCAGGGAGTGCGGTAGACAGTGGTCCAGGGAGTGCGGTAGACAGTGGTTCAGGGAGTGCGGTAGACAGTGGTTCAGGGAGGGCGGTAGACAGTGGTTCAGGGAGTGCGGTAGACAGTGGTCCAGGGAGTGCGGTAGACAGTGGTCCAGGGAGTGCGGTAGACAGTGGTTCAGGGAGTGCGGTAGACAGTGGTTCAGGGAGTGCGGTAGACAATGGTTCAGGGAGTGAGGTAGACAGTGGTTCAGGGAGTGCGGTAGACAGTGGTTCAGGGAGTGCGGTAGACAATGGTTCAGGGAGTGCGGTAGACAGTGGTCCAGGGAGTGAGGTAGACAGTGGTCCAGGGAGTGAGGTAGACAGTGGTTCAGGGAGTGCGGTAGACAGTGGTTCAGGGAGTGAGGTAGACAGTGGTTCAGGGAGTGCGGTAGACAGTGGTTCAGGGAGTGCGGTAGACAATGGTTCAGGGAGTGAGGTAGACAGTGGTTCAGGGAGTGCGGTAGACAGTGGTTCAGGGAGTGAGGTAGACAGTGGTTCAGGGAGTGAGGTAGACAGTGGTTCAGGGAGTGCGGTAGACAGTGGTTCAGGGAGTGCGGTAGACAGTGGTTCAGGGAGTGAGGTAGACAGTGGTTCAGGGAGTGAGGTAGACAGTGGTTCAGGGAGTGCGGTAGACAATGGTTCAGGGAGTGAGGTAGACAGTGGCTCAGGGAGTGAGGTAGACAGTGGTTCAGGGAGTGCGGTAGACAGTGGTTCAGGGAGTGAGGTAGACAGTGGTTCAGGGAGTGCGGTAGACAGTGGTCCAGGGAGTGAGGTAGACAGTGGTTCAGGGAGTGAGGTAGACAGTGGTTCAGGGGCTGCGGTAGACAGTGGTCCAGGGAGTGAGGTAGACAGTGGTTCAGGGGCTGCGGTAGACAGTGGTCCAGGGAGTGAGGTAGACAGTGGTTCAGGGAGTGATGTAGACAGTGGTTCAGGGAGTGAGGTAGACAGTGGTTCAGGGAGTGAGGTAGACAGTGGTTCAGGGAGGGCGGTAGACAGTGGTTCAGGGAGTGAGGTAGACAGTGGTTCAGGGGCTGCGGTAGACAGTGGTCCAGGGAGTGAGGTAGACAGTGGTTCAGGGAGGGCGGTAGACAGTGGTTCAGGGAGTGCGGTAGACAGTGGTCCAGGGAGTGCGGCAGACAGTGGTTCAGGGAGTGATGTAGACAGTGGTTCAGGGAGTGCGGTAGACAGTGGTCCAGGGAGTGCGGTAGACAGTGGTTCAGGGAGTGCGGTAGACAGTGGTTCAGGGAGGGCGGTAGACAGTGGTTCAGGGGCTGCGGTAGACAGTGGTCCAGGGAGTGAGGTAGACAGTGGTTCAGGGAGTGCGGTAGACAGTGGTTCAGTGAGTGCGGCAGACAGTGGTTCAGGGAGTGCGGTAGACAGTGGTTCAGGGAGTGAGGTAGACAGTGGTTCAGGGAGTGCGGTAGACAGTGGTTCAGGGAGTGCGGTAGACAGTGGTTCAGGGAGTGCGGTAGACAGTGGTTCAGGGAGTGAGGTAGACAGTGGTTCAGGGGCTGCGGTAGACAGTGGTCCAGGGAGTGAGGTAGACAGTGGTTCAGGGAGTGCGGTAGACAGTGGTTCAGGGAGTGCGGTAGACAGTGGTCCAGGGAGTGAGGTAGACAGTGGTTCAGGGAGTGAGGTAGACAGTGGTTCAGGGAGTGAGGTAGACAGTGGTTCAGGGAGTGCGGTAGACAGTGGTTCAGGGAGTGTGGTAGACAGTGGTCCAGGGAGTGTGGTAGACAGTGGTTCAGGGAGTGAGGTAGACAGTGGTTCAGGGAGTGAGGTAGACAGTGGTTCAGGGAGTGAGGTAGACAGTGGTTCAGGGAGTGAGGTAGACAGTGGTTCAGGGAGTGAGGTAGACAGTGGTTCAGGGAGTGCGGTAGACAGTGGTTCAGGGGCTGCACTCTCTGATTCCGGTCGGTGAACAGAACTATTTGCTTCTCAGTAAAGAAGCAAGAGGGCTTATATTTCTATAGCGCCTTTTACCACCTCAGGATGCCCCAAAGAGCTTCGCAGCCAACGAAGTACTTTTGAAGTGTAGTCACTGTTGTAATGTAGGAAACGCGGCAGCCAATTTAAACACAACAAACAACAATGAGATAAATGACCAGATCACCTGTTTTGGTGATGTTGGTTGAGGGATAAATGTTGGCCCAGGACACTGGGAGATGCTCTTCTTCGAATTAAGCCATGGGACTGTTTATGTCCACCTGAGAGGGCAGATGGGAACTCATTTTAACCTCTCATTCAAAAGACAGCACCTCCAACAGTGCAGCTCTCCCTCAGTACAGCACTGGGAGTTTCAGCCTAGATTATGTTCTCATGTCTCTGGAGTGGGGCTTGATTCAGAGGCAAGAGCGCTACCCTCTGAGCCAAGGGTTGATGTAGACCCTGCAATGGGCAAAGAACCTGTTTCTGTCCGTCTGATGGGTTGGAGAGAATCTCCAGTGAGTAGCTGAGCTGTACAGGAATCTCCTAGGTTCGATTCTCGAGGTCAACCAGGGCAACGCGAGGTCTGCCACAGTCCACCTCAGAGCCTCTGGGGCAGGGAGGAGAATAGCACCCAGAATCTCCAGTGAGCAATGCCTGCTGGGAGTGTGCATGAGTGTGGACGTAGAGTGAGGAGTGGGGGGGGGGTGCGACCCGGGGTTGGGGGGGTGGTGAACGTCCCGAAGTAGGGAGGGGTGGATGGGAGGTGGGTGAGCCGGGGTAGGGGGGATGGGGGTGGGTGTCCTGGGGTTGGGGAGATGGGGGGTGGGTGTCCTGGGGTTGGGGGGGTGGGTGTCCTGGGTTTGGGGGACTGGGCGTCCTGGGGTTCGGGGGTGGGCGTCCTGGGGTTCGGGGGTCGGCGTCCTGGGGTTCGGGGGTGGGTGATCCGGGGTTGAGGGGGTGGGTGTCCCGGGGTTGAGGGGGTGGGTGTCCCGGGGTTAGGGGGTGGGCGTCCCGGGGTTCGGGGGATGGGGGGTGGGTGTCCCGTGGTTTGGGGTTGGGGGGGTGGGTGTCCTGGGGTTCGGGGGATGGGGGGTGGGTGTCCCGTGGTTTGGGGTTGGGGGGGTGGGTGTCCTGGGGTTCGGGGGATGGGGGGTGGGTGTCCTGGGGTTTGGGGGATGGGGGGTGGGTGTCCTGGGGTTGGGGGGGTGGGTGTTCTGGGGTTGGGGGGTGGGCGTCCTGGGGTTCGGGGGATGGGCGTCCCGTGGTTCGGGGGATGGGTGTCCCATGGTTTGGGGTTGGGGGGTGGGTGTCCCGTGGTTCGGGGGATGGGGGGTGGGTGTCCCGTGGTTTGGGGTTGGGGGGGTGGGTGTCCTGGGGTTTGGGGGATGGGGGGGTGGGTGTCCTGGGGTTCGGGGGATGGGGGGTGGGTGTCCTGGGGTTTGAGGGTTGGGGGGTGGTGTCCTGGGGTTGGGGGGTGGGTGTCCTGGGGTTCGGGGGATGGGGGGGTGGGTGTCCCGGGGTTGGGGGGGTGGGTGTCCTGGGGTTTGGGGAGATGGGGGGTGGGTATCGTGGGGTTGGGGGGATGGGGGCTGGGTGTCCTGGGGTTCGGGGGGCGGGTGTCCCGGGGTTGGGGGGGTGGGTGTCCCAGGGTTGGGGGGCTGTGTGTCCCGGGGTTGGGGGGTGGGTGTCACGGGGTTTGGGGGGGTGGGTGTCCCGGGGTTGGGGGGGTGGGTGTCCCGGGGTTGGGGGGTGGGTGTCCCAGGGTTGGGGGGGTGTGTGTCCCGGGGTTGGGGGGGTGGGTGTCCTGGGGTTGGGGGTTGGGTGTCCCGGGGTTGAGGGGGTGGGTGTCCCGGGGTTGGGGGGTGGGTGTCCCAGGGTTGGGGGGGTGTGTGTCCCGGGGTTGGGGGGGTGGGTGTCCTGGGGTTGGGGGTTGGGTGTCCCGGGGTTGAGGGGGTGGGTGTCCCGGGGTTTGGGGGGGTGGGTGTCCCAGGGTTGGGGGGGTGTGTGTCCCGGGGTTGGGGGGGTGGGTGTCCTGGGGTTGGGGGGGTGTGTGTCCCGGGGTTGGGGGGGTGGGTGTCCTGGGGTTGGGGGGGTGTGTGTCCCGGGGTTGGGGGGGTGGGTGTCCTGGGGTTGGGGAGTGGGTGTCCCAGGGTTGGGGGGGTGGGTGTCCCGGGGTTGGGGGGTGGGTGTCCCAGGGTTGGGGGGGTGTGTGTCCCGGGGTTGGGGGGGTGGGTGTCCTGGGGTTGGGGAGTGGGTGTCCCAGGGTTGGGGGGGTGGGTGTCCCGGGGTTGGGGGGTGGGTGTCCCGGGGTTGGGGGGGTGTGTGTCCCAGGGTTGGGGGGTGGGTGTCCCGGGGTTGGGGGGGTGGGTGTCCCGGGGTTGGGGGGGTGTGTGTCCCAGGGTTGGGGGGTGGGTGTCCCGGGGTTGGGGGGGTGTGTGTCCCGGGGTTGGGGGGATGGGGGGGTGGGTGTCCCGTGGTTTGGGGTTGGGGGGGGGTGGGTGTCCTGGGGTTTGGGGGTTGGGTGTCCCGGGGTTGAGGGGGTGGGTGTCCCGGGGTTGGGGGGTGTGTGTCCCGGGGTTGGGGGGTGGGTGTCCCAGGGTTGGGGGGGTTGGGTGTCCCGGGGTTGAGGGGGTGGGTGTCCTGGGGTTGGGGGTTGGGTGTCCCGGGGTTGGGGGGGTGTGTGTCCCGGGGTTGGGGGGGTGGGTGTCCCGGGGTTGGGGGGTGGGTGTCCCAGGGTTGGGGGGGTTGGGTGTCCCGGGGTTGAGGGGGTGGGTGTCCTGGGGTTGGGGGTTGGGTGTCCCGGGGTTGGGGGGGCTGGGTGTCCCGGGGTTGAGGGGGTGTGTGTCCTGGGGTTGGGGGTTGGGTGTCACGGGGTTGGGGAGGTGGGTGTCCCGGGGTTGAGGGGGTGGGTGTCCTGGGGTTGGGGGTTGGGTGTCCCGGGGTTGGGGGGTGGGTGTCCCAGGGTTGGGGGGTGTGTGTCCCGGGGTTGGGGGGTGGGTGTCCCAGGGTTGGGGGGTGGGTGTCACGGGGTTGGGGGGGTGTGTGTCCCGGGGTTGGGGGGGTGTGTGTCCCGGGGTTGGGGGGTGGGTGTCACGGGGTTTGGGGGGGTGGGTGTCCCAGGGTTGGGGGGTGGGTGTCACGGGGTTGGGGGGTGGGTGTCCCAGGGTTTGGGGGGTGTGTGTCCCGGGGTTGGGGGGGTGTGTGTCCCGGGGTTGGGGGGTGGGTGTCACGGGGTTTGGGGGGGTGGGTGTCCTGGGGTTTGGGGGGGTGGGTGTCCCGGGGTTGGGGGGGTGGGTGTCCCGGGGTTGGGGGGTGGGTGTCCCAGGGTTGGGGGGGTGGGTGTCCTGGGGTTGGGGGGTGGGTGTGTCCCGGGGTTGGGGGGGTGGGTGTCCTGGGGTTGGGGGTTGGGTGTCCCGGGGTTGAGGGGGTGGGTGTCCCGGGGTTGGGGGGTGGGTGTCCTGGGGTTGGGGGTTGGGTGTCCCGGGGTTGGGGGGGTGGGTGTCCCGGGGTTGGGGGGTGGGTGTCCCGGGGTTGAGGGGGTGGGTGTCCCGGGGTTGGGGGGTGGGTGTCCCAGGGTTGAGGGGGTGTGTGTCCCGGGGTTGGGGGGTGGGTGTCCCAGGGTTGCGGGGGGGTGTGTCCTGGGGTTGGGGGGTGGGTGTCCCAGGGTTGGGGGGGTGGGTGTCCTGGGGTTGGGGGGTGGGTGTCCCGGGGTTGAGGGGGTGTGTGTCCTGGGGTTGGGGGGTGGGTGTCCCGGGGTTGGGGGGGTGGGTGTCCCAGGGTTGGGGGGGGTGTGTCCCGGGGTTGGGGGCTGGGTGTCCCGGGGTTGAGGGGGTGTGTGTCCTGGGGTTGGGGGGTGGGTGTCCCGGGGTTGGGGGGCTGTGTGTCCTGGGGTTGGGGGTTGGGGGTTGGGTGTCCCGGGGTTGGGGGGGGTGGGTGTCCCGGGGTTGGGGGTTGGGTGTCCCGGGGTTGGGGGGGGTGGGTGTCCCGGGGTTGGGGGTTGGGTGTCCCGGGGTTGGGGGTTGGGTGTCCCGGGGTTGGGGGGGGTGGGTGTCCCGGGGTTGAGGGGGTGGGTGTCCCGGGGTTGGGGGGTGGGTGTCCCAGGGTTGGGGGGGTGTGTGTCCCAGGGTTGGGGGGGTGGGTGTCCCAGGGTTGGGGGGCGGGTGTCACGGGGTTGGGGGGTGGGTGTCCCGGGGTTGGGGGGGTGTGTGTCACGGGGTTGAGGGGGTGGGTGTCCCGGGGTTGGGGGGGTGTGTGTCCCAGGGTTGGGGGGCTGGGTGTCCCGGGGTTGAGGGGGTGTGTGTCCTGGGGTTGGGGGGTGGGTGTCCCGGGGTTGGGGGGCTGTGTGTCCTGGGGTTGGGGGTTGGGTGTCCCGGGGTTGGGGGGGGTGGGTGTCCCGGGGTTGGGGGTTGGGTGTCCCGGGGTTGGGGGGGGGTGGGTGTCCCGGGGTTGGGGGTTGGGTGTCCCGGGGTTGGGGGTTGGGTGTCCCGGGGTTGGGGGGGGTGGGTGTCCCGGGGTTGAGGGGGTGGGTGTCCCGGGGTTGGGGGGTGGGTGTCCCAGGGTTGGGGGGGGTGTGTGTCCCAGGGTTGGGGGGGTGGGTGTCCCAGGGTTGGGGGGCGGGTGTCACGGGGTTGGGGGGTGGGTGTCCCGGGGTTGGGGGGGTGTGTGTCACGGGGTTGAGGGGGTGGGTGTCCCGGGGTTGGGGGGGTGTGTGTCCCAGGGTTGGGGGGGTGGGTGTCCCAGGGTTGGGGGGTTGGTGTCCCGGGGTTGGGGGTTGGTGTCCCGGGGTTGGGGGTTGGGTGTCCCGGGGTTTGGGGGGGTGTGTGTCCCAGGGTTGGGGGGGTGTGTGTCCCAGGGTTGGGGGGTGGGTGTCCTGGGGTTGTTTCCTCCTTCTCGCTGTGGTGAAGCCGAGAGGACAGGCAGCCATGTCCTCTCGGCTTCACCACAGCGAGAAGGAGGAAACAATCGAATGGCAGTGACCTCAGCACAGCCCAGCAGGAACAGACTCAATCCGCACCATCTCAATCACATCAGTGACACAGGAACAGGAGGAGGCCATTCAGCCCATCGAGCCTGTTCTGCCTTTCAGTTAGATCACTGCTGATCTGTAACTTAAATCCATTTACCCGCCTTGGATCCGTAAGCCTTAATCCCTTACCTAACAAAACTCTATCAATCTCAGCTTTGAAATTTTAAATTGACCCCCAGCCTCCACAGTTTTTGGGAGAGAGTTTTCCCGATTTCCACTACCCTTGGTGTGAAATAGTTTCTCTCTCTCTAACCTATCAAATCCTTTAATCATCTTAAACACCTCACTTAGATCACCATTTAATCTTCTATACTCGAGGGAATACAAGTCTAGTCTATGCAAGCTTTTCTCATAATTTAACCCTTTTAGCCCTGGTATCATGCTGGTGAATCCGTGCTGCACTCCCTCCAAAACCAATATATCCTTCCTGAGGTGGACTGCCCAGAACTAAACGCAGTGCTCCAGATGGGGTCAAACCAGAGCCTTATATAACTGTAACATAACCTCTACCCCTTTTTATTTCCAGCCCCCTCGAGTTAAAGGCCAGCATTCTGTTAGTCTTTTAATTTTTTTTGTTCCTGTCCACTTGCTTTTCGTGATTTCTGTACTCGGACTCCTAGTTCTCTCTGCTCATCCACAGCTCCTAACTTCGCACCATTTAGAAAATACTCTGATCTAAGGTCCAAACTGGGTGACCTCACACTTCCCCACCTTGAATTCCATCTGCCACAGTTTTGCTCACTCACTTAATCTATCAATGTCCCTTTGCAACTTTCTGCTCCATCTACACTATTTATTGTGCCACCTTAGTGTTGTCAGCAAACTTGGATATAGGGCTCTCTATTCCTTCATAGAAACATAGAAACATAGAAGATAGGAGCAGGAGTAGGCCATTCGGCCCTTCGAGCCTGCTCCGCCATTCAATGTGATCATGGCTGATCATCCAAATTCAGTACCCTGTCCCTGCCTTTTCCCCATATCCCTTGATCCCTTCAGCCTCAAGAAACATATCCAACTCTTTCTTGAATATATTTAATGAACTGGCCTCCACCGCCCTCTGTGGCAGAGAATTCCACAGGTTCACCACTCTCTGGGTGAAGAAATTCCTCCTCATTTCAGTCCTAAATGGCTTACCCCTTATCCTTAGACTATGACCCCTGGTTCTGGACTCCCCGGCCATCAGAAACAGCCTTCCTGCATCTAGTCTGTCCAGACCTGACAGAATTTTATAGGTTTCGATGAGATCCCCTCTCAATCTTCTAAACTCCAGTGAGTATAAGCCCAATCGACACAATCTCTCCTCATACGTCATTCCTGCCATCCCAGGTATCAGCCTGGTGAATCTTCGCTGCACTCCCTCCATGGCAAGAACGTCCTTCCTCAGGTATGGTGACCAAAACTGCACACAATACTCAAGGTGCGGTCTCACCAAGGCCCTGTACAACTGTAGCAAGACATCCTTGTTCCTGTACTCGAACCCTCTTGCTACGAAGGCCAACATCCCATTTGCCTTCTTAACCGCCTGCTGCACCTGCATGCTTACCTTCAGCGACTGGTGCACAAGGACACCCAGGTCTCTTTGCACTTCCCCTTCTCCCAATCTATTGCCATTCAAATAATAGTCTGCCTTCCTGTTTTTGCCACCAAAGTGGATAACCTCACATTTATCCACATTATAGTGCATTTGCCATGTTTCTGCCCAGTCACCCAACCTGTCCAAATTGTACTGGAGTTTCCCGACATCCTCCTCGCAGCTTACCCTCCCGCCCAGCTTTGTGTCGTCTGCAAATTTGGAGATATTACATCCAATTCCCTCGTCGAGATCATTAATATATATTGTGAACAGCTGGGGTCCTAGGACCGATCCTTGCGGTACCCCACTAGTCACTGCCTGCCACTCAGAAAACGACCCGTTTATTCCAACTTTTTGCTTTCTGTCCGCCAACCAGTTCTCTATCCAAGTCAATACCTTGCCCCCAATCCCATGTGCCTTAATTTTGCACGCTAATCTCTTGTGTGGGACCTTATCGAAAGCCTTCTGAAAGTCCAAATACACCACATCCACTGGTTCTCCCTTATCTATTTTACCAGTTACATCCTCAAAAAATTCCAGTAGATTAGTCAAGCATGATTTACCTTTTGTAAATCCATGTTGACTTTGTCCGATCCTGTCACTGCTTTCCAAGTGCTCTGCTATTACATCTTTTATAATAGACTCTAGCATTTTCCCCACTACTGATGTCAGGCTTACCGGTCTATAATTCCCCGCTTTTTCTCTACCACCTTTTTTGAATAGTGGGGTAACATTAGCTACCCTCCAATCCATGGGTACAGTTCCAGAGTCTATCGAGTTCTGGAAGATGATCAGTAATGCATCTACTATCTCTAGGGCCACTTCCTTAAGTACCCTGGGATGTAGACCATCAGGCCCTGGGAATTTATCGGCCTTCAGTCCCATCAATTTTCCTAACACCATTTTCCTACAAATACTGATTTCTTTCAGTTCCTCTCTTTCATCAGACCCTATGTTCCCCGGCATCTCTGGGAGGTTATTTGTGTCCTCCTTTGTGAAGACAGAACCAAAGTATGCATTTAGTTGGTCTGCCATTTCCTTGTTTCCCATTATAAATTCCCCTGATTCTGACTGTAAGGGACCTACGCTTGACTTCACTAATCTTTTTCTCTTCACATATCTATAAAAGCTTTTACAGTCAGTTTTTATGTTCCCTGCAAACTTACTCTCATATTCTATTTTCCCTTTCTTAATTAATCCCTTTGTCCTCCTTTGTTGACTCCTAAACTGCTCCCAATCCTCAGGATTATTGCTTTTTCTAGCCAATTTATATGTCCTCTCCTTGGATCTTATGCTATCCCTAATTTCCCTTGTTAGCCACGGTTGAGTCACCTTTTTTGTTTTATTTTTACGCCAAACTGGGATGAACAAATTCTGTAGCTCATCCATTCGGTCTTTGAATGTTTGCCATTGCCTATCCACCATCAACCCTTTGAGCGCCATTCCCCACTCAATCCTACCCAACTCGCTCCTCAGACCATCGTAGTTTCCTTTATTTAAATTGAGGACCCTTGTCTCTGAGTCAACTACTTCATTCTCCATCTTAATGAAGAATTCGATCATATTATGATCGCTCTGACCCAAGGGGCCTCGTACAACAAGATTGCTAATTAATCCTTTCTCGTTGCATAATACCCAGTCTAAGATGGCCTGATCTCTGGTTGGTTCCTCGACATATTGGTCCAGGAAACCATCCCGTAAACACTCCAGGAATTCCTCCTCCACAGTATTGTTACTAATTTGGTTGGCCCAATCTATATGTAGGTTAAAGTCACCCATGATGACTGCTGTGCCCTTATTGCACGCTTCTTTAATTTCCCTTTTAATGCCATCCCCAACCTCCACCTTACTGTTTGGAGGTCTATATACCACTCCCACTAATGTTTTTTTCCCCTTAGTATTTCTCAATTCTACCCATACAGATTCCATATCATCAGAGCTAATATCCTTCATTACAATTGTATTAATCCCTTCTTTAACCAGTAATGCTACCCCACCTCCCTTTCCTTTTCGCCTATCTTTCCTGAATATCGAATACCCCTGGATGTTGAGTTCCCAGTCTTGGCCATCCTTGAGCCACGTTTCTGTAATCCCAACCAAATCGTATTCGTTTACCTCTATTTGCGCAGCCAATTCATCCACCTTATTACAAATGCTCCTCGCATTAAGACACAAAGCCTTCAGGCTTGTTTTTTTAACGCTCTTAGACCTATTAGAATTATTATTTACTGTGGCCACGTTTGATTTAAACCGTTGATTTCTCTGACTGCCACTTTTGTTTTTCTCCTTCCTATCTTTTGCTTTTATCCCTGTTTTCCTTTCCTCTGTCTCCCTGCTCAGGTTCCCAACCCCCTGCCATTTTAGTTTAAACCCCCCCGAACGGTGCTAGCAAACCTCCCCACAAGGATATTTATCCCGCTCTGTTTCAGGTGCAACCCGTCCGACTTGTACAAGTCCCACCTTTCCCAGAAGCAGGCCCAGTGATCCAGGAAACTAAAGCCCTCCCTCCTGCACCAACTCTTTAGCCACGCATTCATCTGCTCTATCCTCCTATTCCTATACTCACTAGCATGTGGCACCGGGAGTAATCCAGAGATTACAACCTTTGAGGTCCTGCTCTTTAATCTGCTACTTAGCTCCCTAAATTCTTGTTGCAGGACCTCATCCCTCTTCCTACCTATGTCGTTGGTCCCAATGTGAACCACGACCTCTGCCTGTTCACCCTCCCCCTTCAGAATGCCCTGCAGCCGTTCAGTGACGTCCTTGACCCTGGCACCAGGGAGGCAACAAACCATCCTGGAGTCACGTCTATGGCCACAGAAACGCCTATCTGTTCCCCTTACGATAGAATCCCCTACCACTATTGCTCTCCCACTCTTTTTCCTCCCTTCCTGAGCAGCAGCAACACCCCCGGTGCCAGGAAGTTGGCTGCTGCTGCCTTCCCCTGGTGAGTCGCCCCCCTCAACAGTATCCAAATTGGTATACCTGTTTGAAAGGGGGATGGCCACAGGGGTCTCCTGCACTACCTGCCTGCTTCTACTGCTCCGCCTGGTTGTCACCCATTTCCCTCCTGCCTGTGCAGCCCTACCCTGCGGCGTGACCAACTCATCAAACGTGTAATCCACGACCCTCTCAGCATCGTGAATGCTCCACAACCCATCCATCCGCAGCTCCAGCGCCTCAATACGGCCTGTTAGTAGCTGCAGCTGGATGCATTTCTGGCACACATGGTCATCAGGGACACTGGCAGCATCCCTGAATTCCCACATAGAGCAAGAGGAGCATAACACGGGGCTGGGCTCTCCTGGCATGACTTACCCCTTTAATTAGTTTAAATTAATTCAATACCACCAGTTAAAGATATACTCTAGGGCGCTTATTTAAAAACTGTCCCCACTACACCACAGAGACCCAAGAAAATATAAACCGCAGAATTTAAGCTTGTAATAAAAGAAATACTCACCAACCAATCATCTAAGTCATTTATAAATATATAGTGAAAAGCTGTGCCTCAGAACAGATCCTTGGGGACACCACTAGTCACATCCTGACAATTTGAGTAATACCCAGTACCCCTACCCTCTCTCCTACCTCCTAGCCAATACTCTACATGTCAAGAGGTTGCCTCCAATTTCATACACTTTCATTTTTGCTAACCATCTCTTATGTGAAACCTTATCGAATGCCTTCTGGAAGTCCATATAAATAACATCCATAGACACTCCGTTATCTACCACATTAGTAACCTCCTCAAAAAATTCAACTAGGTTAGTTAGACATGACTTACCCTTTACAAATCCATGCTGGCTCGCTCTAATCAATCCGTACTTGTCCAAGTGCTCAGTTACTCTGTCCCTAATAACAGATTCTAATAACAACTGACGTTAGACTAATCGTTCTATAATGTCCTAGTTTCTCTCTCCCATCCTCCTTAAATGATGGAGTGACATTGGCAATTTTCCAATCCAAGGGGGCAATTCCTGAATCAAGAGAGTTTTGGAAGATCATGACTAACCCATCAACAGTTTGCTCACTGGCTTCTTTTAATGTCCTGGGGTGGAAACCCATCAGGTCCTGGAGATTTGTCAATCTTCAATCCCATTAGTTTCTCCATTATCATTATTTTACTTATATTAAATCTAGTTAGTTCCTCCCCTTGATTTAATTCTATTTGCCCTTGAATCTCTGGCACTTTATCCTCTCCTTTTGTGAATAATTACAAAGTAATTATTTAGCAAGTCTGCCACTTCCTTATTTTCAATTACAATATCACCTGCGTGTGTCTTTAAGAGGCCCACATTACCCTTAGCCACCCTCTTTCTCTTAATATACTTCTAAACACTTTTACTGTTGTCCTTCATATCCCTCACAAGTTTTTTCTCATATTCCCTGTTTGCAGCTCTTACTATTTTCTATGCTGCTCTGTATATCTCTCCCAGACTGCAGGATCTCCAATATTCTTTACATGTGTATAAGCCCTTTCCTATAATTTTATACTATCTCTCACTTCCCTTGTTGACCGAGGTTGTTTAACTATACAAGTAGAGCTCTTGACCATTTCGGGGTGTGTGCAGGTCTTGTATTGTAACCTTAAACCTTGATCTGATCATTTCCATTCCTGCCACTCACCTGAAATTCAACTTGTGCCACCTCCAGGCTCATCAGTGTGTGGGTTTTGTGTCTGCCTGTTATTGTACAGGCGCCACACACACATTCTCCATCATCTTCACAGTAAAACTCCAGAACCTCCTTATGCTCGTGGCACTGTGTCTCTGTGAGATCGGTGGTGGCCTCGATGGGAGCGTCATCTTCGCCGGCCTCCTGTGGGCCTCCTCCAACCGAGGGGAGGTCGGCAGTGGGGGCAGAGTCCGCAGCAGCCACCTCCTCCGGTTGCTTTGGCTCGTCCGGGTCACCCAGGCCGGGGCTCGGTTCCAGATCGGGCTCGAGGGCGAACGGGATGCTGCACCGCGGGCAGTCTAACGCGTCCTCGCCTGTCGCCTGGGGCCGGAGATCCTCGCTACACTTTGTGCAAAGGCTGTGGTCGCAGGGCAACTGCACAGCGTCCGGGGACGGTAAGAGGCACACGACACAAGTCAGCTCCTCGAATGGAACCCTGCGCTCCATCCTCACCTAAACCTTGCAGACAGGTTAGACGCAGCACGGCAGAGAGTGTGCAGCCCAGAGCAGGGGAAGGGCAGTGACTTACAAGCAACTGACTGGGAGGGACTGAAGATCGGTTGTTACAGTTTCTCAAGCTTTGCTCTGGCTGGAGATTAACCCTTCGTAAGCTGCAGCAGCAGCTCTGCAGGAGATTGACCAGACTGCGATCTCACAGCTTCCCCTTCCCGTGTACAATGGCTCCCTGGGACCAGTACAATTTTAAAGGGGGGGGGGCAGGAGCAGAGAGACCTAGGGGTGTACCTACACAAATCTTTAAAGGTGGCAGGACAGGTTGAGAAAGCTGTTAAAAAAGCATACAGGATCCTGGGCTTCATAAACAGAGGCATAGACTACAAAAGAAAGGAAGCTTTTGTAAAACATTGGTTAGGCCTCAGCTGGAGTATTATGTCCAATTCTGGGCACCACACTTTAGGAAGGACGCAAGGCCCTGGAGATTTACTAGAATGGTACCAGGGATGAGAGACTTCAGTTACGTGGAGAGACTAGAGAAGCTGGGATTGTTCTCCTTAAAGCAGAGATGGTTAAGGGGAGATTTATGAACTACTTGGGTAGCTCTTTCAAAGATTCAGTGCAAGCATGATGGGCTGAATGGCCTCCTCCTGTGCTGTATAATTTTGTGATTTTGTTCTTGGTGGTGGCAGTCACGGGCATGGGAGGAGCTGTCAAAGTGCTGCTCACTGATCAAACAGAGTACCCGATGCATCAATCAGCATAGCCTGATCTTCCATCACCTTCCCACCCCACTAAGCCTGATCCAGCTGCATCTCTCAGAGTATGAAAGACTGCTATATCCCCAAACTGACGCGCAACCTGGGCATCAGTAGGTAACCATATTAGTGGCTCCATATAGATTCATAAAATCATAGAATGACACAGCACAGAAGCAGGCCATTCAGCCCATCTTACCTGTGCCAGCTCTTTGAAAGAGCTATCCAATTAGTCCCATTCCCCTGTCCTTTCCCCATAGCTCTGCAAATTTTACCTTTTCAAGTATTTATCCAATTCCCTTTTGAAAGTTACTATTGAATCTGCTTCCACCGCCCTTTCAGGCAGTGCGTTCCAGATCATAACAACTCGCTGTGTAAAGAAAATTCTCCTCATCGCCACTGGTTCTTTTGCCTTAAATCTGTGTCCTCTGGTTACCGTCCCTCGTGCCACTGGAAACAGTTTCACTTTATTTACTCTATCAAAACCGGGGTTTCCCGCTCAGTGACAGGTGGAGCGTCAGGTTGTCTAGAACACAGGGCTTCCTCTTCATATAGATTGGACAAATCAAATTGGCAAAGGTAGCCTTGAGGAAGAGTCCATAGAGTGTATTCGGGATGGTTTCTTAGAACAATACATTGTGGAACCAACCAGGGAGCAGGCTATTTTAGATCTGGTAATGTGTAATGAGATAGGATTAATTAATGATCTCATAGTAAAGGATCCTCTGGGGAAGAGTGATCATAGCATGTTAGAATTTCAAATTCAGTTAGAAGGTGAGAAACTTGGGTCGCAAACTAGTGTCCTGAACTTAAATAAAGGCAATTACAAAGGTATGAAGACAGAGTTAACTAACCTGGACTGGGAAAATAGATTAAAGGGTAAGACGGTAGATAAGCAGTGGCAGACATTTAAGGAGATATTTCATAATTCTCAGCAAAGATATATTCCAGTGAGAAAGAAAGACTCTAAGAGAAGAATGAACCATCCGTGGCTAACTAAGAAAGTTAAGGATGGTATCAAATTGAAAACAAAGGTATACAATATTGCGAAGATTAGTGGTAAGCCAGAGGATTTGGAAATTTTTAGAAACCAGCAAAGGACGACTAAAAAAATATAAAGAGAGAGAAGATAGATTATGAGAGTAAACTAGCAAGAAATATAAAAACAGACAGTAAGAGCTTCTACAGGTATATAAAAAGGAAGAGAGTAACTAAAGTAAACGTTAATACAATAGCAAAATACTGCGGATGCTGGAAACCTGAAATAACAACAGAAAATGCTGGAAACATAATCAAATCAAATCAAATCAACTTTATTGTCATTGTTAGTGCACAAGTGCAGTACAACGAAATGTAGGCTTGCGGCTCCCGAGAGTTTACATTTAGATTAAGACATTTAAACATTCAACATACATTTGGTTTGTAATACATTAACATAAACATAACCATAATAAAGTGCATTGGCAGACGTGCAGGCTTTAGAGTTTATTTGTGGAGTTCAGTAGGATGACAGCCCTGGGAAAGAAGCTGTTCCTAAATCTGGTCATACGGGTGCGAGTGCATCTGTAGCGTGTCCCAGATGGCAGGAGGGCGAACAGACTGTGGCTGGGGTGGGTAGGGTCTTTGATGATGGACCGTGACCTCCGTAAACAGCGTTTCTGGTATATGTGCTCTATGGTCGGTAGCCGGGTGCCGGTAATGCGTTGGGCAGTTTTGACTACCCGCTGCAGGGCTTTCCGGTCATAGTAGCTACAGCTGCCATACCATACTGTGATACAGTTCGTCAGGATGCTCTCTATTATGCAGCGGTAAAAGTTAGAGAGGATCAGGGGTGACAGGTTACATCCCTTCAGCCTCCTTAGGAAATATAGGCGCTGCTGGGCCTTCTTCACCAGAGAGGAGGTATTGAGGGACCAGGAGAGGTCTTCCGTGATGTGGACTCCGAGGAACTTAAAGCTGTCCACCCTTTCCACCACAGCCCCATTGATGTGGATGGGGGTATGACTTCCGCCTTTAGACTTCCTGAAGTCCACAATGATTTCTTTGGTTTTCTTGATGTTAAGGGCCAGGTTGTTATCGGCGCACCACTTCACGAGATGCTGGACCTCCTCCCTGTAGGCTGACTCATCGTTGTTGGTGATCTGGCCTACTACCGTGGTATCATCCGCAAACTTGATGATGTTGTTGGAACCATGAACAGCCACACAGTCGTGGGTGAAGAGGGAGTAGAGGAGGGGGCTCAGCACACATTCTTGTGGGGCCCCCGTGTTCAGGGTCAGGGGGGGGGAGGTGTGGTTACCTAATTTGACAGAACATAAGAACATAAGAAATAGGAGCAGGAGTAGGCCAATCGGCCCCTCGAGCCTGCTCCGCCATTCAATAAGATCATGGCTGATCTGATCCTAACCGCCAATCCACTGTCACAGGACCATCTCCTGAATCTAACAGAATTAGACACACGAAATAGGAGCAGGATCAGGCTACACGGCCCCTGGGCCCGCTCCGCTACCCACAGGGCCATGACCAATCCGAACCTAGACTCATGTCCAAATTCCTGCCCGCTCCCCGTAACCCTTAATTCCCTTTACTTCTAGGAAACTGTCTATTTCTGTTTTAAATTTATGTAATGATGTAGCTTCTACAGCTTTTTGGGACAGCATATTCCATGGACCTACCACCCTCTGAGTGAAGTAGTTCCTCCTCATCTCAGTTTTGAAAGAGCAGCCCCTTATTCTAAGGCTATGCCCCCTAGTTCTAGTTTCACCCATCATCAGGAACATCCTCCCCGCATCCACCCGATCCAACCCCTTCACAATCTTATATGTTTCAATAAGATCGCCTCTCATTCTTCTGAACTCCAATGAGTAGAGTCCCAATCTACTCAACCTCTCCTCATATGTCCATCCCCTCATCTCCAGGATTAACCGAGTGAACCTTCTTTGTACTGACTCGAGAGCAAGTATGTCCTTTCTTAAGTATGGACACCAAAACTGTACGCAGTATTCCAGGTGCGGTCTCACCAATACCTTGTACAACTGAAGCAATACCTCCCTATTTTTATATTCTATCCCCCTAGCAATGAAAGCCAACATTCCATTGGCCTTCTTAATCACTTGCTGCACCTGCATACTAACCTTTTGAGTTTCGTGCACCAGGACCCCCAGATCCCTTTGTACTTCAGTACTTTCCAGTTTCTTGCCATTAAGATAATAACTTGCTCTATGATTTTTCCTGCCAAAGTGCATAACATCACACTTTCCAGTATTGTATTCCATCTGCCAAATCTCTGCCCACTTACTTAGCCTGTCGATGTCCCCTTGCAGGTTTTTTATGTCCTCCTCACTCACTACTTTCCCTCCCATCTTAGTATCATCTGCAAACTTTGATATGTTACACTCGGTCCCCTCCTCCAAATCGTTAATATAGATTGTAAAGAGTTGGGGACCCAGCACTGACCCCTGCGGAACACCACTAGTTACTGATTGCCAGTCTGAGAATGAACCATTTATCCCAACTCTCTGCCTTCTGTTAGATAGCCAATCCTCTATCCATGCCAGAATATTACCCCCAATCCCGTGATTTTTTATCTTAAGCAATAATCTTTTGTGTGGCACCTCAGCAGGCCAGACAGCATCCGTGGAGAGAGAAACAGAGTTAACGTTTCAGGTCTGGGACCCTTCATCAGAACAAACAGATAAACATTGGTCCCTTAGAGGATGAGACTGGGGAATTAATAATGGGAAACAGGGAAATGGCAGAGACTTTGAACAAACATTTTGTATTGGTCTACACGGTAGAAGACACTAAAAGTATTCCAATAATAATAGATAAACAAGGGGCTACAGGGAGGGGGGAACTTGAAACAATCGCTATCACTAGAGAAAAAGTACTCGGCAAACTTATGGGACTAAAGGTGGACAAGTTCCCTGGACCTGATGGCCTGCATCCTAGGGTCTTAAAAGAGGTGGCTGCAGAGATAGTGGATGCATTGGTTGTAACCTACCAAAATTCCCTGGATTCTGGAGAGGTCCCAGCGGATTGGAAAACCGCAAATGTAACGCCCATATTCAAGAAAGGAGGGAGACAGAAAGCAGGAAACTATAGACCAGTTAGCCTAACATCTGTCATTGGGAAAATGCTGGAGTCCATTATTAAGGAAGTGGTAGCAGGACATTTAGAAAATCATAATACAGCCAAGCAGAGTCAGCATGGTTTTATGAAAGGGAAATCATGTTTGACAAATTTGCTAGAGTTCTTTGAGGATGTAACGAGCAGGGTGGATAAAGGGGAACCAGTAGATGTCATGTATTTGGATTTCCAGAAGGCATTTGATAAGGTGCCACATAAAAGGTTACTGCACAAGATAAGAGCTCACGGAGTTGGGGGTAATATATTAGCATGGATAGAGGATTGGCTAAATAACACAAAACAGAGTGTCGGGATAAATGGGTCATTTTCAGGTTGGCAAACGGTAACTAGTGGGGTGCCGCAGGGATCAGTGCTGGGGCCTCAACTATTTACAATCTATATTAATGACTTAGATGAAGGGACCAAGTGTACTGTAGCCAAATTTGCGGATGATACAAAGATAGGTGGGAGACCAAGTTGTGAGGAGGACACAGAGTCTGCAAAGGGATATAGACAGGTTAAGTGAGTGGGCAAAAATTTGGCAGATGGAGTATAATGTGGGGAAATGTGAGGTTCTCCACTTTGGTAGGAAAAATAAAAAAGCAAATTATTATTTAAATGGAGAGAGATTACAAAATGCTGCAGTACAGAGGGATCTGGGGGGCCTTGTACATGAAACACAAAAAGTTAGCATGCAAGTACAGCAAGTAATTAGGAAGGAAAATGGAATGTTGGCCTTTATTGCAAAGGGAATGGAGTATAAAAGTAGGGAAGTCCTGTTACAACTGTACAGGGCGTTGGAGAGACCACACCTGGAGTACTGCGTACAGTTTTGGTCTCCTTATTTAAGTAGGGATATATTTGCATTGGAGGCAGTTCAGAGAAGATTCACGAGGTTAATTCCTGAGTTGAAGGGTTTGTCTTATGACGAAAGGTTGAGCAGGTTGGGCCTATACTCATTGGAGTTTAGAAGAATGAGAGGGGATCTTATTGAAACATATAAGATTCTGAGGGGGATTGACAGGGTGGATGCAGGGAGGATGTTTCCCCTCATGGGGGAATCTAGAACTAGGGGGCATAGTTTCAGAATAAGGGGTCGCCCATTTAAAACGGAGATGAGGAGGAATTTCTTCTCTCAGAGGGTCGTAAATCTGTGGAATTCTCTACCCCAGAGAGCTGTGGAGGCTGGGTCATTGAATATATTTAAGGTGGAGATGGACAGATTTTTGAACAATAAGGGAGTCAAGGGTTATGGGGAGCGGGCAGGGAAGTGGAGTTGAGGCCAAGACCAGATCTCAAATGGCGGAGCAGGCTCGAGGGGCCAAATGGCCGACTCCTGCTCCTATTTCTTATGTTCTCCCGCTCCCTCAGTGTGCTCTTGCCTTCGGCGGGTGGGGGCGAGGGGAGTAACCCGATCGCTTAAAGGAGGCAGCCGTGTCGTTTATGTCTCCGTGTTGCGTTTGAGAACAAATGATGAGAACCATTTGCTGATCCCAGCTGTGAAGACGACGCCCATTAAACGCTGACAGGAATGTTCAGTGTTAACCCTCACATGGAGAGGTCAAGGCTCTGATTACAAAACAAATGCCTTTCATTCCACTGAAGTCAGCATAAAGCTGGGCGAAGTAACACTTTGGGTCCGAGGTACTATCTGAGCCCCTGAAAGACCAGCAGCATCTGACAGCACAATGAAACATTTATCAGGCCCAACAGTGGGCTGACACTGGTCTCCTCCCGCACACAACTCTGATAAGGAGCCACAGATTGAGTTTGTAACGTATGAGCGGAAACACAACACTCCCCACATTCTTCATCTTTATTGCTGCTCAGCACTAGCCCCGAATCGGTTGACTACTTGGGTCCTAGTGATGGTTCAGCTGCCAAGGCCCTAAGCTCTGGAATTCCCTCCTTAAACCTCTCTACCTCTCTCACTTTAAGACGTTCCTTAACACCTATGTCTTTGACCAAGCTTTTGGTCACCTGCCCGAATATCTCCTTTCCTGGCTCGGTGTTTTACTACATTAAAGGCAAGTTGCTGTTGTGCAGTTAACTTTGATACTGAAGGTTAAAAGACCCCGATGCTCATTAATTTTAGTAAATGTATTCTATTGTGTGCGGACCTCAGCCTTGGATCACTGCTTTTGCATAAATTCACCAATAACAGAATAATTTAGTCCACGAGAATGATTTCACCTCAGCTAAGAGGAGAATGAATGAAAGGAGTGAGCATGATGGAGCTGTTGAATAATCATAGCAATCAATCTTTATCAATTCGTCTACTGTAGGAATTGACGAATTCCTAACTAATAACTGAGGTCAACTCAGGAGATCAATCAAACAGGTCTTTAATGTAAGACTAAACGAGTTCCAACAGTTTGTTGAGATCGATACAGGAGAACCATGAAAACAGGTCTTAACAAGATGGAGATTCCACGAGGACTGCCTGGGCAGTCACGTGGTTTGCGACATGACGTCATCACATTTACCCGCGTTTTCCCGTGCTCTTAAAGGGGCCACGCCCCGTACATACAAAACACTATATACAAAACAAAGTAATGTCTAACACAATGGTACAGGCTTAGGCTGGTGTTAGAACATCGTTAAAGGGAATTATATACAGTTGCCCAGAGTCATTCAGTGGCTCCGCCACATGAGCCCCCCCAGAATTCGCTTTAACGGACAAAGTCAAGCGGTGAGGGGGTCTGACGAGCCTGTCAGAACAACTCCTGTACTCTCGAGGCGGAGGCTGTTGGGCGGCTGGCGGTCTGGCGGGCGGTTGCACGTGGTCTGCTGTAACGGCGATGGGTGGCCGACCTCGTCTCGGTGGTTGTGCTGTCTCGACGGGGCGGTCGAGGTCCAGATGTGCTGGCTTTAAGCGATCGACTGAAATGTGGTCTGGTTTACCACCGACATCTACAGTGAAGGTTTTGTCCCCTGCCTCCAACATGCGGAAGGGACCAGTATATCGGGCCTTGAGTGGATCCCTATGTGCATCATGGCGAATAAAGATGTATTCCGCCTTGTGAAACTCCGTGGGAACGTGTGACCTCTGCAGCCCGTGGTGCGAAGTGGGCATCGGCGCGAAACATCTGGCCACCTCCTGGTGACTAGTAAGCTGGTCAGACGCGGACCAAGGCTTCGTCGATGCTGGTAGGAAATCCCCTGGGACTCGCAGCGGTTGACCATACACCAGCTCCGCTGATGAAGAGTGAAGGTCTTCTTTGGGGGCCGTGCAAAGGCCCAACAGGACCCACGGTAGCTTGTCTGCCCATCCAGCGTCCTGGAGGCTGGCCCTCAGGGCGGCTTTCAGTGACCGGTGGAAACGTTCACAGAGACCATTCGCCTGTGGGTGGTAGGCTGTGGTGCGGTGTAATTTGACACCGAGTCCTTGGGCCACTGCATTCCAGAGTTCGGAGGAAAACTGCGGTCCCCTGTCTGAAGAAATATCAGCGGGCACTTCGAAACGGGCGACCCAGGTGGAAATGAACGCCCTGGCCACATCCACCGAAGTAGTGGATGATAGGGGAACCGCCTCCGGCCATCTGGTGGTGCGGTCAACCATGGTCAGGATGTGTGAAAAACCATGGGAGGGTGGGAGTGGACCCACCAGGTCCACAATGACATGGTCAAAACGTCGCTCCGGAACTGTGAAGGTGGCCAACGGAGCTTTGATGTGGCGCTGTACTTTTGGCAGACCATGCAGGTGTTGGTCCAGTCGCGGACATCCTTGTGCATGCTGTGCCATACGAATTTCGCTGACATCAGCTTCTGAGAGGCCTTCATTCCTGGGTGTGACAACCCATGTATGGCGTCGAACACTTTGCGGCATCAGACAACCGGTACGACAGGGCGAGGGTGCCGTACGGAGACGTCACACAAGAGCGTAGTACCTGCCGAATGGAACTTGATGTCGGCCAACTGGAGGCCAGTGATGGTCGTTCTGTACGCTTGGACTTCTGGGTCTGAGGCTTGATCCGCTGCCATGAGGGTGTAATCGATGTCTAAATGAACCGTATTGACGGTCGCGCGGGAGAGGCAGTCGGCCACCAGGTTGTCCTTACCGACCATGTGCTGTATATCCGTGGTGAATTCAGATATGTAGGTCAGTTGCCGCTGCTGTCGGGATGACCACGGTTCGGCGGTCTTGGCCATGGCGAAGGTGAGCAGCTTATGGTCCACAAAAGCGGTGAAGGGACGTCCTTCCAGGAGGAAGCGAAAATGGCGGATGGCCAGAAAAAGGGCGAGCAACTCCTGGTAGTACCTGCCGAATGGAACTTGATGTCGGCCAACTGGAGGCCAGTGACGGTCGTTCTGTACGCTTGGACTTCTGGGTCTGAGGCTTGATCTGCTGCCATGAGGGTGTAATCAATGTCTAAATGAACCGTATTGACGGTCGCGCGGAACGAGTATATGCTCTCTCGTTCCGCCGTAGTTGACGGCTGAAGAATGCCAACAGCTGCCACGTCCCGTTCACCCACTGCTCTTGCACGATGCCGATTGTGTAGTTTGACGCGTCGGTGGTGAGGGCGATGGTGGCTCCTGGCAGCGGGTGCGCCAGCATAGTCGCGTTGGCCAAGGCGCTTTAGGTGTCGGCGAACGCTCGGGCCATGTCATCCGTCCAGTCCACCGTATTCTTGCCAGTCTTGCCCTTGAGGGCCTCGTACAGGGGCTGCATGAGTAGTGCTGCCTTAGGCACAAAATGGTGGTAAAAGTTTACCATGCCTAGGAATTCCTGCAGGGCTTTAATGTTTTGCGGGCGTGGAAAGGATGTCATCGCCTCTACCTTCGCCTGTAAAGGAACCGCTCCCTCTGAAGTGATGCAATGCCCCAGGAAATCAATTTGGTGCAGGCCAAACTGACACTTGGCCAGGTTGATAATCAGGCCGTGTTGGCTGAGACATCGATAAAGGGTGCGTAGATGACAGATATGTTCTTCTTTAGTGGGACTGGCAATGAAAATATCATCCAGGTAGACGAAGAGGAACTTGAGGTCCCGCAGCACGGAGTCCATCAGGCGTTGGAAAGCCTGGGCGGCGTTCTTTAACCCAAACGACATTCGTAAAAACTCGAAAAGGCCGAATGGGGTGATGACTGCGGTCTTCTGGACGTCTTGGGGATGAACTGGGACCTGGTAGTAGCCCCGGATGAGGTCGACTTTCGAGAAGACAGTGTTCCCTGCCAAATGGGCGGAGAAATCCTGGATGTGGGGGATCGGGTACCGATCAGGAGTGGTGGCGTCGTTTAGGCGTCGATAGTTGCCGCATGGCCGCCATCCGCCACCAGGCTTGGGGACGATGTGGAGGGGTGAAGACCAGGGGCTATTCGACTGGCGAATAATCCCTAACCGTTCCATGGTCGCGAACTCCGCTTTTGCGACCGCCAGCTTGCCAGGTTCCAGGCGCCGGGCCCGCGCGTAGACCGGGGGGCCGTTGGTGGTGATGTGGTGTTCCACACCATGTTTCGTGGCCGTGGAGGAGAACGTGGGTCTCGTCAGGTCGGGGAATTCGCCGAGCAGGCGAGCGAACTCATCCGGAGTCGGAAAAGCACAGGCGACGGTGCGTGACGTAGTGTTACTGCGGTAACAAGGGATATTATGAAAAGTTGCCGCGTTGATCAACCGCCGGTTCTGCACGTCGACCAGGAGGCTGTTGGCGCACAGGAAATCCGCACCGAGAATGGGTTGCGAAACCTTAGCCGTAACAAACTCCCAGTGAAAACGTTGGCCCCCGAAACACACCTGCACTCGCCATCTGCCGAAGGTCCGAATTGCTCCGCCATTGGCCGCACATCGAGGGCGGACGCAGGTAAAATGCTGCACTGCGCTCTGGTGTCGCACAGAAAACGACGACCGGAGAAGGTATCGGTGATAAACAGCAACCGCGCCTTGAGGGTTTCATACTTGCGCTCCGTTGGAGGGTTCTCGAGGAGGCTGCCGATCCGTGAGGCGGTAGAGCTGTCGAGTGCGGAGACCACATGGAGATATTTGGTCTGATCCGCAACGATGTCCCTTAGGGCGAACTGGGCCTCGACCTGAATGAACCACGAGGTCGCTTGCTGCTCCCAGAACTGCGGTAGCTTCAGCGAAACAGCGTTGGCCTCCATGTTGTGTCCTTTTTGCGAAAAACGTTCACAAAAAAAACGGGGTCACCAATGTAAGAATTGATGAATTCCTAACTGAGGTCGACTCAGGAGATCAATCAAACAGGTCTTTAATGTAAGACTAAACGAGTTCAAACAGTTTGTTGAGATCGATACAGGAGAACCACGAAAACAGGTCTTAACAAGATGGAGATTCCACGAGGACTGCCTGGGCAGTCACGTGGTTTGCGACGTGACGTCATCGCGTTTTCCCGCGCTCTTAAAGGGGCCACACCCCGTACATACAAAACACTATATACAAAACAAACTAATGTCTAACACCATGGTACAGGCTTAGGCTGGTGTTAGAACATCGTTAAAGGGAATTATATACAGTTGCCCAGAGTCATTCAGTGGCTCTGCCACACTACAATTGATTGCTAGGGGGTTGGAGTACGAGAGTGAGGAAGCTGCAATTGTACAGGGCCTTGGTGAGACCACACCTGGAGTACTGTGCACAGTTTTGGTCTCTTTATTTAAGGAAGGATATACTTGCCTTGGAGGCGGTGCAATGAAGGTTCACTAGATTGATTCCTGGGATGAGAGGGTTGTCCTATGATGAGAGATTGTGTAGAATGGGCCGATACTCTCTGGAGTTTAGAAGGAAAGGTGATCTCATTGAAACATACAAGATTCTGAGGGGGATTGACAGGGTAGAGGCTGAGAGGCTGTTTCCCCTGGCTGGCGTGTCTAGAACCAGGGAGCATAGTCTCAAGATAAGGGGTTCGGGCATTTAGGACTGAGATGAGGAGAAATTTCTTCACTCAGAGGGTTGTGAATCTTTGGAATTCTCTACCCCAAAGGGCTGTGGATGCTCAGTCGTTGAGTATATTCAAGACTGAGGGGTTTAAACTAACTTGGCAGGGGGATGGGGTACAGAGTGGAGCTATAGTAGGGGGTGATTTACAGCCAAATACAGAGGAAAAAGCAAGTCAGCTGGGAAGGCAGAGCAAATATGTGAAGGCAAAAGGGAATATGGCAGGGCTGGAAGGCATATATTTTAATGCAAGGAGTCTTACAAATAAGGTGGATGAACTGAAGTTGTTGTTGAACACATGGGAGTACGATATTGTTGCTATCACGGAGACATGGTTGAGGGAGGGTCAGGACTGGCAGCTCAATATTCCGGGGTATAGAATCTTCAGGCGAGACAGAGGGGGGTGTAAAAGGGGAGGGGGTGTTGCAATATTAATTAAGGAGTCAATTACTGCTGTAAGGAGGGACGATATATTAGCGGGTTCCTCTAATGAGGCCATATGGGTAGAACTTAAAAACAAAAAGGGGGCAAGCACTTTGCTGGGAGTGTACTATAGGCCCCCAAACAGTCAGGGGGAGATAGAGGAACAGATATGTAGGCAAATCTCAGGGAAGTGCGAAAATAATAGGGTAATAATGGTGGGGGATTTCAACTTCCCCAATATAAATTGGGATAGTCAGAGTGTGAAAGGCTTAGAGGGTGCAGAATTCTTAAAGTGCATCCAGGAGAGCTTTTTGAGCCAACATGTAGAAAGTCCTACAAGAGAGGGGGCGGTACTGGACCTAATTCTGGGGAATGTAGCCGGGCAAGTGGTGGAAGTATCAGTAGGAGAGCATTTTGGCGACAGTGACCATAATTCGGTGAGGTTTAAGGTGGTCATGGAAAAAGACAAAGACGGCCCGGAAATAAGAGTTCTAAATTGGGGGAAGGCCGATTTTAATATGATAAGGCAGGATCTGGCCAAAGTGGACTGGGAGCAGCTACTTATAGGAAAATCCACATCAAAACAGTGGGAGACTTTCAGAAGGGAAATAGAGAGAGTACAACGCCAACATGTTCCTGTAAAGGTCAAGGGTGGGACCAACAAGCAAAGGGAACCTTGGATGACAAGGGATATACAAAAATGCATTAGAAATAAAAGGGGGGCTTTTGGCAGTTACAAAAGACTAAAGACGGAAGAAGCCCTAGAGGAGTATAAAAAGTGCAGGGGCATACTTAAAAAAGAAATTAGGAGGGTGAGGAGGGGCCATGAAATAACACTGGCGAGCAAAATAAAGGAAAATCCTAAGATGTTTTTGATGCGCTATCAATTACTCATAAAAGACTGAGAGTTAGAAGAGTAACTAAAGGCTTTTATTAACAACAGAATGGAGGTCTGCCTCGCGTGGTCGACCGGTCCATGATACTAAGGGCTGGGGAGCAGTCACCTTTATACTAGGACCTGTGGGAGGAGTCAGCCGAGGCATGTCCAGGCATGTACACAGTGGAATACAAACAGGACAAACAGGAATACAAACAGTGGTTTACCACATTCACCCCTTGTTTAAAATTGAGTCCGGCGGGGTGAAGTGTATTAAAAGTTAGTGTATTGGAGTCTCTCCGGAGGTCTTGTCTGCCGCTGTGATCTGCGTGGCGACGGCAGGGGTAGTGAAGTTTCCGGCGTCGAGTCCAGCGTAGGCTGTGGCACAGGCGTGTCGTCCTCGTAGATGTCGAGCGGGTCGCGGGGCCCAGGCCTGCCGTCTGCTGGGGCTGGATATCGGATCGTGGGGGGGGGTGGTAGTGGGTAGTGGGTTACTGCGGCCCCCGAGGGTGCAAGGTCTCTTATGGAGACTGTGTCCTCCCGCCCGTCCGGGTATGCGATGTAAGCATACTGGGGGTTGGCGTGGAGGAGGTCGACCCTCTCGACCAGGGGGTCCGTTTTATGGGTCCTCACGTGTCTTCTCAGTAGGACCGGCCCTGGGGACGTCAGCCATGGCGGTAGCGATGTCCCCGATGTGGACTTCCTTGGGAAGACAAACATTTTCTCATGAGGGGTGGCGTTAGTGGCAGTGCAGAGCAGTGACCGAATAGAGTGGAGCGCATCGGGGAGCACATCCTGCCAGCGGGAGGTTGGGAGGCCCCTAGACTTTAAGGCTAGCAGGACGGCCTTCCAAACTGTCGCATTTTCTCTTTCCACCTGTCCGTTCCCCCGGGGGTTGTAACTGGTGGTCCTGCTTGTGGCAATACCCCTAGTTAGCAGGTACTGACGGAGTTCGTCGCTCATAAACGATGAGCCCCGGTCGCTATGGATATAGCTGGGGAAGCCGAACAGGGTGAAGAGGTTGTTCAGACATTTAATGACCGTGGCACTGGTCATGTCCGGGCAGGGGAAGGCGAACGGGAAACGGGAGTACTCATCAATAATATTGAGGAAGTACACATTGCGGTCGGAGGAGGGGAGAGGCCCTTTAAAATCGACGCTCAGGCGCTCGAAGGGGCGAGTGGCTTTTATCAGGTGGGCCCTGTCTGGTCTATAAAAGTGCGGTTTGCACTCAGCGCAGACTTGGCAGTTCCTGGTCATGGTCCTGACCTCCTCAATAGAGTAAGGCAGGTTGCGGGCCTTGATGAAGTGGAAGAACCTGGTGACCCCCGGGTGGCAGAGGTCATTGTGGAGGGCCCGCAGTCTATCGATCTGCGCGCTGGCGCAGGTGCCACGCGATAGCGCATCCGGGGGTTCATTTAGCTTCCCGGGCCGGTACAAGATCTCGTAGTTGTAGGTGGAAAGTTCGATTCTCCACCTCAAGATCTTGTCATTTTTGATTTTGCCCCTCTGCTTGTTGTTAAACATAAAAGCAACTGAACGCTGGTCAGTGAGCAGGGTAAATCGTTTTCCGGCCAGGTAGTGCCTCCAATGACGCACAGCCTCCACAATCGCCTGGGCCTCCTTCTCAACAGCGGAGTGTCTGGTCTCCGGGCCTTGGAGGGTTCGTGAAAAGAAGGCCACGGGTCTCCCCGCCTGATTGAGGGTAGCGGCCAGGGCAAAGTCAGACGCGTCGCTTTCCACCTGGAAGGGGATGGATTCGTCCACTGCGTGCATGGTGGCTTTGGCAATGTCCTCCTTGATACGGTGGAAGGCTAAGCGGGCCTCTGCCGTCAAGGGAAAAGAGGTGGACTTGATCAGCGGACGGGCCTTGTCCGCATAGTAGGGGACCCACTGGGCGTAATAGGAGAAAAACCCTAGGCACCTCTTCAGGGCCTTGAGGCAGTGGGGCAGTGGAAGTTCCATAAGGGGACGCATCCGGTCGGGGTCGGGGCCGATGACTCCGTGTTCCACAACACAGCCAAGGATGGCGAGGCGGTTTGTGCGGAATATGCACTTCTCCTTGTTATATGTCAGGTTTAGGAGTTGGGCGGTGCGGAGGAATTTTTCGAGGTTTGCGTCATGGTCCTGCAAGTCACGGCCGCAGATGGTCACATTGTCCAGATATGGGAAAGTGGCCTGCAACGCATTTTGATCTACCATCCGGTCCATCTCCCTTTGGAAGACGGAGACCCCGTTGGTGACGCCAAAGGGAACCCTAAGGAAGTGATAGAGGCGGCCGTTTGCCTCAAAGGCAGTGTACTGGCGGTCCTCAGGGCGGATGGGGAGCTGGTGGTACGCTGATTTCAGGTCAATGGTCGAGAAGACGCGGTACTGCGCGATCTGGTTGACCATATCAGCTATACGGGGGAGTGGGTAGGCGTCCAGCAGGGTGTAGCGATTTATTGTCTGGCTGTAGTCGATGACCAGGCGCTGCTTCTCGCCGGTCTTAACGACCACAACCTGGGCTCACCAGGGGCTGGTGCTGCCCTCAATAATCCCTTCTTTCAGGAGCCGCTCCACTTCGGTTTTAATGAAAACCCTGTCCCCGGCACTGTATCGCCTGCTCTTTGTGGCGATGGGCTTACAGTCGGGGGTGAGGTTAGCAAACAGTTGGGGGGGGGGTGACTGAGTGTGGAGAGGTTGCACCTGGTGCGCGGCGGGCAGTTTGGAAGCTGCTGGCTGCGGACTGTGAGTGGGGGTAGGGGTCCACCGTATGCCATCGTAACACTTTTAAGGTGGCACTGAAAATCTAACCCCAGCAGGACGGCAGCGCAGAGGTCAGGCAGGACCAGAAGTTTAAAATGATCGTACACGGTCCCGTCTACTACGAGTGTCACCACGCAGTAGCCGCCGATGTCCGCCGACTGGGACTCGGAGGCCATAGAAATCCGCTGTTGCGCAGGCAGGACTGGGAGAGAGCAACGCCGCACCGTGTCGGGGTGGATGAAGCTCTCCGTGCTCCCAGAGTCAAAAAGGCAGATTGTATCGTGACCATTTACCTTAATGTCCATTGTGGAACTGGCCAGTTGGTGCGGTCTCGCTTGGTCCAGTGTAACGGATGCCAGCGTAGGGGTCGGTGTGTCGCTGCGGGTATCAGATGAGGCGGTGTCGGGGGCCTGCTGCGTCCCGGCTGTCGTCCAAGATGGCGGCGTCCATGATCCCCATGTGGCTGGAGGCGTCCAAAATGGCTGCTGTACCGGTGATTCGCACATGGCCGGGGAGGTCCAAGATGGCGGCCCGCATGGCCCACACGCGGCGCTGCTGGGGTTCGGGGTGGCTTTGGCCCTGCAGACGCTAGCGTAGTGTCCCTTCTTCCCGCAGCCCGAGCAGATCGCGTTTTTCGCCGGGCAGCGCGCTCTGTTGTGTTTTGCCTGGCCACAGAAGTAGCATTTCTGGCCTTGGGGCACTGCTGTCTGGCCTTGGGACACTGCTGCGGTAGTTCGGCCGTTGTTGGGGTGTGGCTGGGGTGGCACGGCGCTATGAGGCGGTCCTACCGTGTCCCAGGCTGTCATTCCCCGCGGCGTCCACGGTGCAGAGGAGTAGGCATCCATGCCCTGGTAGGCTGCATCCAACGATAGTGCGAGTTCAGAGGCCTTGTTGAGGTCGAGGTTACTCTGCTCCAACAGTCGCTGTCGGGTGTAATTGGATCTGTGGCCCGCTACAAAAGCGTCCCGGATAAGTTCCTCTGTGTACACGGCGGCCTTTACATCCTTACAACCACAGGCCCGGCCAAGCACAGACAGTGCCTGAAGGTATTCCACGGTCGATTCCCCAGGTTGTTGTTTACGACTCCCCAGGAGGTGCCTGGCGTACACTTCGTTCACTGGGCGCGTGTACTGGTCCTTGAGGAGCTTGATAGCGTCCGCGTACGAGGTCGCGTCTTGGATGACCGAGTACACTCGGTGGTTCACTTTGGAGGTCAGGACATCCAGTTTGTCCTCGTCCGATTTGATTGCTTCGGAGGCGGTCAGGAATTTTTCGAAACACTTAAGCCAGTGAGTAAACTTGGTGGATGAGTCCGCCTCCCGATGATCTAAGTCCAGGCATGCTGGTGTGAGGATCTTCTCCATTATAAAAATGTTGTTAATAAAATTGATGCGCTATCAATTACTCATAAAAGACTGAGAGTTAGAAGAGTAACTGAAGGCTTTTATTAACAACAGAATGGAGGTCTGCCTCGCGTGGTCGACCGGTCCATAATACTAAGGGCTGGGGAGCAGTCACCTTTATACTAGGACCTGTGGGAGGAGTCAGCCGAGGCATGTCCAGGCATGTACACAGTGGAATACAAACAGGACAAACAGGAATACAAACAGTGGTTTACCACAGTTTTATAAGTATATTAAGGGCAAGAGGATAACCAGGGAAAGGGTAGGGCCCATTAGGGACCAAAGTGGCAATCTGTGTGTAGAGCCAGATGATGTAGGCGGGGTTTTAAATGAATTTTTTGCATCTGTGTTCACTATGGAGAAAGACGATGCAGACATAGAAATCGGGCAAGGGGACTGTGACATACTTGAACATATTAGCATCGAGAGGGAGGAGGTGCTAGCGGTTTTAGCAGGCCAAAAAGTGGATAAATCCCCAGGCCCGGACGAGATGTATCCCAGGCTGCTGTGGGAGGCAAAGGAGGAGATTGCAGGGGCTCTGACACAAATTTTCAGAACCTCTCTGGCCACAGGGGATGTACCAGAGGACTGGAGAACAGCTAATGTAGTACCATTATACAAGAAGGGTAGCAGGGATAAACCAGGGAATTACAGGCCAGTGAGCCTAACATCTGTGGTAGGGAAATTATTGGAAAAAATTCTGAGGGACAAAATTAGTCTACACTTGGAGAGGCAAGGATTAATCGGGGATAGTCAGCATGGCTTTGTCAAGGGTAAATCATGTCTGACAAATCTGATTGAATTTTTCAAGGGGGTGACTAGGGGGGTGGATGAGGGAAATGCTGTGGATGTGGTTTACATGGACTTCAGTAAAGCTTTTGACAAAGTCCCGCATAGGAGGCTGGTCAAGAAGGTAAGAGCCCATGGGATCCAGGGTGCCTTGGCGCGTTGGATCCTAAACTGGCTGAGTGGCAGGAGGCAGAGGGTGATGGTCGAAGGTTGCTTTTGTGACTGGAAGCCTGTGTCCAGTGGGGTACCTCAGGGATCGGTGCTGGGTCCCTTGTTGTTTGTGATCTACATAAATGATTTGGATGAGAATGTGAAAGGTATGATCAGTAAGTTCGCAGATGACACGAAAATTGGTGGGGTGGTAAATTGCGAGGAGGAAAGCCTCAGGCTACAGGACGATATAAACGGGTTGGTCAGATGGGCGGAAAAGTGGCAAATGGAATTTAACCCTGAAAAGTGCGAGGTGATGCATTTTGGACGGACAAATAAGGCAAGGGAATACACAATGAGTGGTAGGACCCTAGGAAGTACAGAGGGTCAGAGGGACCTTGGTGTACATGTACATAGATCACTGAAGGCAGCGGAACAGGTAGATAAGGTGGTTAAAAAGGCATATGGGATACTTGCCTTCATTAGCCGAGGCATAGAATATAAGAGCAGGGAGGTTATGATGGAGCTGTACAAAACGCTGGTGAGGCCACAGCTGGAGTACTGTGTGCAGTTCTGGTCGCCTCACTATAGGAAGGATGTGATTGCCTTGGAGAGGGTGCAGAGAAGATTCACCAGGATGTTACCTGGGATGGAGCGCCTCAGCTATGAAGAAAGACTAAACAGGCTGGGGTTGTTTTCCTTGGAGCAAAGAAGGCTGAGGGGGGACCTGATTGAGGTGTACAAAATGATGAGGGGCATAGATAGGGTAGACAAAGAGGAACTTTTCCCCTTAGTAGGGGGGTCAATAACAAGGGGGCATAGATTCAGGGTAAGGGGCAGGAGATTTAGAGGGGATTTGAGGAGGAACTTTTTCACCCAGAGGGTGGTTGGAATGTGGAACTCAATGCCTGAAAGGGTGGTAGAGGCAGGAACCCTCACAACATTCAAGAAGCATTTGGATGAGCACTTGAAATGCCATTGCATACAAGGCTATGGACCAAATGCTGGAAAATGGGATTAGACTGGACAGGGATGGATGGGCGGCGCAGACACGATGGGCCGAAGGGCCTCTTTCTGTGCTGTAAAACTCTATGACTCTATGACTCTATGATAGATTTTTGAACTCTAAGGGAATCAAGGGATATGGGGATCCGGCGGAAAAGTGGAGTTGAGGTTGAAGATCAGCCATGATCTTATTGAATGGCGGAGCAGGCTCGAGGGGCCGAATGGCTGACTCCTGCTCTTAATTCTTATGTTCTTATGTACCAGACCCAGACATGAGGTGAAGAAAACCCTAGTGATGGAAAGCTTTGCAAACCATGGGTCCAAAGCTACCTGTTCTTCCCAAGCATGTTTCACTTACCATGTTTCATGTCTCAAATTACTCATGTACTGTATTTTAGCAAAATATTATTTTGGTAAAATACATGTCTAACATTTTAATGTTACCTTAAAGAAAATTGTTTTCACCTCTGAGTTAGAAGGTTGTGGGTTCTGTAACGTCCATGTGTAATTGAGACACGGACTGCAGGAGTTGGTTATAACAGGCGTTTACTGAATGGAGACAAAACTGGAACTACTATACAAAGTTACTACACAGGCTTATATACCGGGGTGGTCACTACTGGTACTGCAGTATACAGGGGCTGCAGAATATAGTTCCTTCTTCAAAGTACATACACTACAATTCCTCCCCTTTTAGCTAAACAGTACATAACATTCGATTAATAATTAAATAACATATTTACAATTACAGTTGCTAGATACATTAGCTGAAGTTAAGCAATTATAAATTCAGTCTTTGAGGAGGCTTCCTGATTCTGTCCGGATAACGCCTCTTTGGGGTATCAGGTTCTTCTGGCAAAGTTGATTCGGGATCAACGTCGTTGTTTGGTTCGTCTGCTTCCAATATCACCGATTCTGAGGTAGATGCAATTGGTACTTCGGTTTCATCACCAGGTGTATCGGATCGTGGTGTGGATTTGACATTTTCCAATGACTCTAGAATCTGGTCAGCATGGCGTCTTACAATGCTCGCTCCAACGTCCACGGTATACATTAGAGGTCCTTGCCGTGTGCAGATCGTTCCTGGCTGCCATTTCTCTGTGCGGTAGTCCCGGGCCAAAACTGGTTGACCTATCTTAAAACTCCTGGTTGGCCTTTCATTCATATTCTAAAACTGCCTGTTCTCCACATCTCTTCTGATGTTTGGCTTAACCAAATCCAAGCGGCATCTTAGTCTTCGATTGAAGAACATCATGGCTGGAGTTTGGTTGGTAACCGCATGTGTCGCATTCCGGTAGGCAAACAAGAAGTTATCCACCTTGTGTTGTAGGGGTATGTCTTCATTACACATTGCCTTGATAGCCTTCTTGAATGTTTGAACGAACCTCTCGGCCAATCCATTGGTGGCTGGATGATATGGGACGGATGTGTAATGCTTAACACCATTGTTCTTTAAGAACCTCCGGAACTCTTCAGACACAAACTGTGGTCCATTGTCGGAGCAAATCTGTTCAGGCAGCCCATTTCTGGCGAATATGGTTCGTAAGACTGTGATGGTTTTTTCTGTGGTGGTTGAGGACATTTTTATTACCTCTGGCCACTTTGAATGTGCATCCACCGCAATTAAAAACATCGAGTCCATAAATGGACCAGCAAAATCAATGTGTACCCTTTGCCATGGAGATGAGGGCCACTCCCATGGATGTAGAGGGGCTTGTGGTGGGGCGTTTTGGACCTTCTGGCATCCTGTACAGCTCTTGGTCATCTCTTCGATTTCTCTATCGATTCCTGGCCACCACACAAACGCTCTGGCTAAGTTCTTCATTTTTACCCCTCCCAGATGACCCTCATGAAGCTCATTGAGCACTCAATCCTTCAATTTGGGTGGAATTACTACTCTGGATCCACACATCAAGGTTCCTCGGCACACTGACAGCTGTTCTCTTCTCGGCGAGAATGCTGGCAACAGTGGTTCGCCATGTGCTGGCCATCCCTTCACCGTTAAATCATAGACCCTGGAGAGTGTCGGGTCATTTCGTGTTTCCTTTTCTATGTTTGCATTCGTCACAGGTAGACATTCGACTATGGTTGAGTGGAATATCTCCACAGGATCCACTGCAGGTGTTTCTTCCACCGTCGGCAACGGTAGGCGCGACAATCCATCAGCATTCCCATGCTGTTTAGTTCCTTTGTACTCGATGTCATATTGGTGTGCCCCTAGGAAAAGGGACCACCTCTGTAGCCGTTGTGCTGTCATTATCGGGACGCCCTTCTTTGGGTTGAAAATGGAGACAAGAGGTTGATGATCAGTTAGTAGAGTAAATTTCTGTCCGTGCAGGTAGTGATTGAACTTCTTCACCCCCCACACCAGGCTGAGGGCCTCTCTGTCAATCTGGGCGTAGTTACGCTCGGCTGCAGTTAACGAGCGTGACGCAAAAGCTATCGGCCTCTCTGAACCATCAAGGGATTTATGTGACAGTACCGCTCCAACGCCGTAGGGAGACACATCACACGCCAGTCTTATCGGTAGTGATGGGTTGTAGTGAGCCAATACTTCTCTTGAAGTGATCAGGCCTTTACACTTCTGAAAGGCCTGCTTACATTCATCGCTCCATTTCCATGCTACTCCAGTTTGTAGCAGGGCGTTCAGTGGGTGCAGAATTATGGACAAATTCGGCAAAAACTTATGGTAGTAATTCACCAATCCGAGGAATGACCTCAGTTGCGACACATTTTCAGGCGCTGGAGCCTTAACTACCCCTTCAATTTTGTCAGGGGGCTTATGTAACCCCTCTTCATCAATCACGTGGCCACAATACGATATTTGTTTCTTAAAAAACTCGCACTTGGGGCGATTGGCTCATAGCCCATGTTCTCTTAGTCTAGTGAGCACCTGCTCTAGGTTGGCAAGGTGTTCACTGTCATTTTCACCTGTCACTAGGATGTCGTCCAAGTAACACTGAGTCCCCGGAATCCCTTGCAGGACTTGTTCCATCGCTCTTTGCCATATAGCCGGAGCTGATGCAACTCCGAATACCAGTCGATTATGCTGGTAAAGACCTTTGTGAGTGTTTATCGAGAGATATTTCCTAGAGGATTCTTCAACCTCCATCTGCAAATATGCTTGCGCTTGGTCAATTTTTGTAAAACGTTTCCCTCCACATAGTGAGGCGAAAATATCTTCTATCCTCGGAAGAGGATATTGTACTGTGTGAAGGACTGGGTTCACAGTCACCTTGAAGTCCCCACAGATGCGAACCTTCCTTGGCTCCTCAGACTTATTGTTTAACGTTTTCTTCATGACAGGAACGATGGGTGTCGCCCACTCGCTCCAGTCTACCTTAGATAACACGCCTGCATTCTCCAGATTCTCCAGCTCTGCCTTGACGGCTGGGCGAATTGCATATGGTACCGGTCTTGCTTTGAAAAACTTGGGAATTGCATTCTCTTCTATTTTTATCGAGGCGGTTACGCCTTTAAGAGTTCCCAGTTCTTGTTGAAATACCTCTTTAGTGTTAGCCAAAATTTTTGACAATCATCCAGGTGTGACGTCGTCATCCTTTTTACCAGCCACCGTCAGTGCCTGAATGGAGTGCCAGTCTAAACTTATCTTTCTGATCCATTCACGTCCCAATAACGGTGGTCCACTATCTTGCAGTATGTACAGATACAATTTCTGTATTTCCTTGCCGTTGTATTCGACAGGCACCCTTATTTTCCCTCTGGGGTATACTTTCTGCCCCGTATATGTCTTCAAGACAATGGATGTGTCTTTCAAGGGTACGTGTGAGAATAGCCGCTCGTAGTCTCGTCGATTCATGACGGTCAGGGCTGATCCTGTACCCAATTCCATTTTGACTTGGGACCCTGCTATCGTGAGGGTGACCCAAATGGTTCGGTGATCCTCTTTTGTGATTACGTTGTGTAGTTTGAGACAGCTTAGTCTCTTGTTCCTGGATTCACTATCGCTCTTCTGGTCTTCGGAACTACTGTCCGTCATCTTTTGTACTTCCCTGTACTTTTCCTTAGTAGTCTTTTTGTTGTCGTTAGTCTTCTTCCCAGACCTGCAAACTCATGCAATGTGTCCCATCTTTCCGCATTGCCTGCATATTTTGTCCTTGGACCAGCAGTCCTTCTGGTCATGGGTTGTTCTGCCGCAGCGATAACATTTTTCAAATCCCCATGTCATTTCATGGGTGCCGTATTCCTGTGGCTTTTGCTGTATTTCCACAGCTCCCCTTGCTGCTGCTTCATACGATACTGCCACGCTGAAAGCCTTATCTAGCGTCAGCTCTTCCTCTGAGAGTAACCTCTTCTGGGTTCCTTCACTCAGGAGTCCACAGACAAATTTGTCCCGTAGGGTATCTGCCAGTCCTGCTCCGAACTGGCAGTGCTTTGATAGCTTGCATAGTTCCGTAAGGTAATCAGCATTGCTCTCATCTTTATGCTGATTTCTCTTGTGGAATTTAAATCTTTCTGCTATCAGCAGCGGTGTAGGATTTAGGTGTTCCTGTAGGATATCAACAATTTCGTTAAAACTCTTCGCCATCGGTTTGACTGGAGTGATCAGGTTCCGCAATAGGCCGTACGTTCTTGCGCCCATTAAGTTTAGTAGTACCGATGCCTTTTTCTCATCGGCTACTTCATTTGCCTTGCAATATACTTCGACTCTTTCCACATACGTGGTCCAGTCTTCTATTGCATTATCGAAGGCAGTGATATTGCCAGTCTTCGGCATCTTGGAGATCTAAGATGGCGCCTCCCACACTTTGCCTTCTTCCCCGATTGAACAAAATGGCGCCTCCCGCGCTTTGCCTTCTTCCCCGCTGGATTAAGATGGCACCTCCCGTGCTTTCTGTCTTTTCCGCTGCTGCTAGCGCTGTTGCTGGCGTTTTTATGCCTTGATGGCGACGCCCTATGGTCTTCGCGCACTTCCCCCCCGCGCTGCTGCCAACGCCGCTCTCCGCGGTCCCCGTGGCAAACTGCAGCTCCTCGCGGCTTTCTGCGCTTCTAATTTCTTTTATTTTAATTACTGTTCCCGTCGTCAGAGCAGACCCTATGGGACACTTTCCTCCCTCTTCTCGGGTCTGTACGCTGCCCGGCTTTGTAGCACCGGCCGCGCCCTGTGTGCTCCACCCTCTCTCTCTCTCTCCTCTTCCCGACAATGCTGCTCGGCCCCGTTGAAAAGCCACCCGATCGAGCTCTAGCCCGCCGCAGCCCAGGGAGGATCAGTGTACTACCTGCCACCAGCCCGATTAGCTGGAACACCATAGACTGGATAACCAAGCCCAGCTCTCGACAGCCTCTCCTGCAAATCTTCGAATTCGATGAATCAGAGGGCGGTTGTCCACGGTCAACGCCCATTTCTTCTGTTTGTTTTTTTTTCTTTTTGGATTTCTTCCTTCTGGCCTCGACCTCTAACAACTTCGCTTCAGGGATGGATCCCCGTGAGGTGGTGCAGAACTGTAGGTAAGTTCGGATCTGTTCGTCGCCAATGTAACGTCCATGTGTAATTGAGACACGGACTGCAGGAGTTGGTTATAACAGGTGTTTACTGAATGGAGACAAAACTGGAACTACTATGCAAAGTTACTACACAGGCTTATATACAGGGGTGGTCACTACTGGTACTGCAGTATACAGGGGCTGCAGAATATAGTTCCTTCTTCAAAGTACATACACTACAGGTTCAAGTCTCACTCCAGAGACCTGAGCACAAAATCTAGGCTGAAACTCTAGCGCAGTGCTGAGGGAGTACGGCACTGTTGGAGGTGCCATCTTTCAGATGAGATGTTAAACTGAGGCCCCGTCTGCCCTCTCAGTAAAAGATCCCATGGCACTATTGGAAGAAGAACAGGGGAGTTCTCTCCTGTGTCCTGGCCAATATTTATCCCTCAACCAACATCACTAAAAAACAGATGACCTGGCCATTATCACGTTGCTGTTTGTGGGAGCTTGCTCTGCACAAATTGGCTGCCGCATTTCTTACAACAGTGACTACACTTCAAAAAGTACTTCATTGGCTGTAAAGCATTTTAGGATGGTTTGCGATTATGAGAGGCGCTATATAAATGCATGTCATTTGCGAAGTTACCGCCTGTGCTTCTCTATGCTGTATTTGAGCGACAGTGTAATCAGCTATTTGCTGTTGTATTGTTACATTTGGGTAACATTTGCCTGTAGCCCCTTGCTACATTTTGTTTGCTACATTGAGGGACAGGTTATTCCAGTTATTTGCTACATTTTTTTGCTACATTTGAGCGACATCCTGTGCTAGTTAGATGGGATTTCATGCTGAGAGATAGCTTGGGCTGATAAAAGAGAAAAGGTTAAAAGTAGCCGATCTCCCAATGGCATCACGGCACCTGACAGTATCTAGAACGACTCCAGGGATATTTGGCTTCCCGACCCTACCCCAGTAACAATGTAAGGGCCCATTTTCCCAGGTGGGATCTCAGCCGTCGGGAGTGCAGGTCGGGAGGTCACGGGCCTGCTCCCCATAATATTCCCATCATTGATGGATGGAAAATCGTCGGGAGCCCGTAATTTCCTGAAACATGCTCCCAGCAAGGCAAGGGCCCCACCGGGGCGCAGTTACAAACGACCGGCTCTGTAATGTTGGATTAGGGGAGGTGCTGAATGCAACACTGCAGTGGGCAGTGCTTGGAGATTTGTTGTTTCTTATCTACATTAAACCACCTCATTGTGGAAACCAACTGTAAGCTTAGGTTTGCACACAGCACTGCTACTTCAGTTATGTGGAGAGACTAGAGAAGCTGGGATCGTTCTCCTTAGAGCAGAGAAAGTTAAGCGGAGATTTAATAGATTAGTTCAGAATTCTAAAAGGTTTTGATAGAGTAAATAATGAGAAACTGTTTCCACTGGCAGGCGGGTTGTTAACCAGAGGACACAGATTTAAGATAATTAGCAAAAGAACCAGAGGGGAGATGAGCAGAATTTTTTTTATGCAGCGAGTTGTTGTGATCTAGAATGCACTGCCTGAAAGGGCAGCGGAAGCAGATTTAATAGGAATTAGGGGAGTGGGACTAATGGGATCGCTCTTTCAAAGGGCCAGCACAGGCACGGTGGGCCGAATGGCCTCCTCCTGTGCTCTATGATTCAGCTAGAGATTTCCAGAAGGATTTGGATCAGCTATTCAACTGGTAGACAAATGGCAAATGAAAACTAAGAAAGAAAAAGAAAGGACTGGTGTTGTGTATGTCCCTTTAAGGGAATAACTGGTCTTAGACTGCAGTACCGGCAGTGACCACCCCTGTATAAAAGGCCCTAGCAGGTTTCTGTATTTTCAGTCTGACACTGCCTCCTGTTCAGTAAAGTACCTGTTTAACTGTTCTCCCGAAGTCCGTGTATTATTGAGGCGCGGACTTTATAGTGGCGACGAGTAAGTTCGAACTCACCTGCAGTGTGGCATCATCTCACGGGGATCTCGCCTGAAAGGAAGGTCCTGGAAGGTCGTAGTCTGAGCAACGGGCGTCGACCGAGGGCAACCGCCCAAAGAATCCATCGGTGTTCGGAGAATTGCGGGAGAGACTGTGGTTCCAGCGAATCGTGCTGGTAGCAGGTAGCGCGCTGACCCTTCTGGACTGCGGCGGGCTCAAGCTCGATCGAGCGGCTCTACAAATCGGGCCGCGCAGCGTCGCCGGGAAAAGAAAACAAGAGAGAGAGGGTGGAGCGCACAGGGCACGGTCGGTGCTCGAGAACAGGACAGCGGAGAGAAACTAAACGGGGGGGAAGGAAAGCGAGACGCGCCGAAGCTGCGGGTCGCCGCCATTACCCCGTAGGACGCTAGGAGCAGCGTGGCAGTAAGGGGAAGAAGCAAAAGCGCGGGAGGCACCATTTTATCCCGTTGGGGAAGAAGCAAAAGCGCGGGAGGCGCCATTTTATTCCATTGGGGAAGAAGCAAAAGCGCGGGAGGCGCCATTTTAAATCGCCCAAGATGCCGAAAAAAGTGGCAGTATCACTGCTTTCGACAACGAGGTAGAAGACTGGACCACGTATGTGGAAAGAATTGACGTGTACTGCAAGGCAAATGAGGTGGCTGATGGAAAGAGGGTGTCGGTATTATTAAATCTGATGGGTGCGAGTACGTACGGCCTATTGCGGAATTTAATTACCCCAGCTAAACCAATGGAGAAAAGTTTTGAGGAGATTGTTCATATCTTACAGGAACACCTAAGCCCTACACCACTGCTGATAGCAGAAAGATTCAAGTTCCATAAAAGAAACCAGCACAAAGATGAGAGCAATGCTGACTATCTTACGGAACTACGCAAGTTATCGAAGCACTGCCAGTTCGGAGCAGGACTGGCAGACACCTTACGGGATAAGTTTGTCTGCGGGCTCCAGAGTGAAGGAACCCAGAAACGACTACTTTCAAAAAAGGACCTGACGCTAGAACAGGCTTTCAGCGTGGCAGTATCCTACGAAGCAGCAGCACGGGGAGCTGCAGAAATACAACAGAAACCACAAGAATACAGCGCTAACGAAATGGCGTATGGAGCCGAAAAGTGCTATCGCTGCGGCAGAACAACCCATGAGCAGAAGGACTGCTGGTTTAAAGACAAAATATGCAGGCAATGCGGGAAAATGGGACATATAGCAAGAGTCTGCAGGTCGGGAAAGAAGGCCAACATAACAAGAACTACTAAGGAACAGTACAGGAAAGTAAAGAAACTGACAGATAGTAGTTCAGAAGATCAGGAGAGTGATAAGGACTCCGGGAGCAGGCGACTAAGTTGTTTAAAGTTACACAACGTGATCGCAAAAGGAGATCACCGAACCATTTGGGTCACCCTCATGATAGCAGGGTCCCCAGTGAAGATGGAATTGGACACAGGATCAGCCCTAACTGTCATGAATCGACGAGACTATGAGCGGCTATTCTCACACATACCCTTAAAGGACACGTCCATTGTATTGAAGACATACACGGGGCAAAAGGTCTACCCCAGAGGAAAAATAAGGGTGCCAGTTGAATATAACGGAAAGGAAACACAGAAACTATACATGTATATACTACGAGATGGAGGACCACCATTATTGGGACGTGAATGGATCCGAAGACTACAATTGGATTGGCATTCCATTCTGGCACTAACTGTGACTGACAAAAAAGATGATGACGTCGCACCTGGACGTCTGTCACAAATTCTATCTGACGCGGAAGAGGTGTTCCAACAAGGACTTGGGACTCTAAAAGGAGTAAAGGCAACCATAAAGATTGAGGATAACGCAACCCCAACATTTTTCAAGGCCAGACCAGTGCCATACGCAATAAGCTGAACTGGAGAGTCTGGAGCGTTCGGGGGTGCTGTCTAAGGTGGACTGGAGCGAGTGGGCCACACCCATCGTTCCTGTAATGAAGAAAGCATTGAGCAGCACGCCTGGGGAGCCAAGGAAGGTTAGCATCTGTGGGGACTTCAAGGTGACTGTGAACCCAGTCCTGCACACAGTACAGTATCTGCTTCCGCGGATAGAAGATATTTTTGCCTCACTATCTGGAGGGAAACGTTTTACAAAGATTGACCTGGCTCAAGCGTATCTACAAATGGAGGTGGAAGAAGCATCTAGGAAATACCTCACGATAAACACTCACAAAGGCCTTTACCAGTACAATCGACTGGTATTTGGGGTAGCATCGGCCCCGGCTATGTGGCAGAGGGCAATGGAACAAGTCCTGCAAGGGATCCCGGGGACCCAGTGTTATTTGGACGACATCCTAGTTACGGGCGAAAATGACAATGAACACCTTGCCAACCTGGAACAGGTGCTCACGAGATTGCAGGAATATGGGCTACGAGCCAACCGTCCCGAATGTGAGTTCTTCAGGAGACAAATCTCGTATTGTGGCCACATGATTGATGAGGAAGGGTTGCATAAGTCGCCGGACAAGATTGAGGCTGTAGTCAAGGCTCCAGCACCAGAAAATGTGTCGCAACTGAGGTCGTTCCTCGGGTTGGTGAACTACTACCATAAGTTCTTGCCGAATTTATCTACAATTCTGCACCCACTGAACGCCCTCCTTCAAACTGGTGTAACATGGAAATGGAGTGATGAGTGTAAGCGTGCCTTTCAGGAATGTAAATGCCAAATCACTTCAGTATTGGCCCACTACAACCCAACACTACCGATTCGGTTGGCGTGTGATGCGTCACCTTACGGCATTGGAGCGGTGCTGTCACACAAATTCCGTGACGGTTCAGAGAGGCCAATAGCCTTTGCATCGCGCTCGCTAACCTCAGCTGAGCGCAACTACGCCCAGATTGACAGGGAGGCCCTCAGCCTGGTGTGGGGGGTGAAGAGGTTCAATCACTATCTGCACAGGCAGAAATTCACCCTACTGACTGATCATCAACCCCTGGTCTCAATTTTTAACCCAAAGAAGGGCGTTCCGGTGATGACGGCGCAACGGCTGCAAAGATGGTCACTTTTTCTAGGGACACATCAGTATGACATAGAGTACAAAGGTACGAAACAACATGGAAACGCTGATGGGCTGTCGCGCCTACCGTTGCCTATGGCGGAAGAAGCACCTGCAGTGGACCCTGTGGAGATATTCCATGCAACCATAGTCGAATGTTTGCCTGTTACAAACGCAAGTATTGAGAAGGAAACCCGAAATGACCCGACACTCTCTCGGGTCTATGATTTGACAGTGAAGGGATGGCCAGCATATGGCGACTCACTGTTGCCAGCATTCTCGCCAAGGAGGGAACAGCTGTCAGTGTGCCGGGGAACCTTGATGTGTGGATCCCGAGTGGTAATTCCACCCAAGTTGAGAGATAGAGTACTCAATGAGTTTCACGAGGGTCATCTGGGAGGGGTAAAAATGAAGAGCCTAGCCAGGGCGTTTGTGTGGTGGCCGGGAATCGATAAAGAAATCGAGGATATGACCAAGAGATGCACAGGATGCCAGAAGGTCCAAAACGCTCCACCACAGGCCCCGCTACATCCATGGGAGTGGCCCTCATCTCCATGGCAACGGGTACACATTGATTTCGCTGGTCCATTTATGGACTCAATGTTTCTAATCGCTGTGGACGCCCATTCGAAATGGCCAGAGGTCGTTAAAATGTCCTCCACCACCACGGAGAAAACTATTGCAGTCCTAAGGACCATCTTCGCCAGGAATGGGTTGCCAGAACAGATCTGTTCCGACAATGGCCCACAGTTTGTGTCTGAGGATTTCCGGAGGTTCCTGAAGAATAATGGGGTGAAACATTACACATCTGCCCCATATCATCCAGCCACAAATGGATTGGCTGAGAGGTTTGTTCAGACCTTTAAAAAGGCCATAAAGGCAATGTATAATGACGACATACCACTGCAACACAAGGTGGATAACTTCCTGTTTGCTTACCGGAATGCGACACATGCAGTAACCAACCAAACTCCAGCCGTACTGTTTTTCAACCGGAGACTAAGATGTCACTTGGATTTGCTCAAACCAAACATAAGACGAGATGTTGAGGATAAGCAGTTCCAGCACATAAATGAGAAGCCAACCAGGAGCTTCAAGATAGGGCAACCAGTCTTGGCCCGCGACTACCGAACAGAAAAATGGCAGCCAGGCACGATATGTACACAGCAGGGACCACTAATGTACACAGTGGACGTTGGAGAGAGCATCGTGAGACGCCATGCTGACCAGATTCTAGAGTCACAGGAACAAGCCAAACCTGTACCACAAGCATGTGCACCTGGTAATGAGCCCGAAGTACAGATTGCGTCTACCTCAGAAGCAGGGGTATTGGAAGCTGATGAACCAAGCAATGACAATGAGCCAGAATTGACTCCACCGCCAGAACAGGATACTCGAGAAAGGCGCTATCCAGTCCGGATCAGGAAGCCTCCTCAAAGACTGAACTTATAAATGACTATTTCAGTTGATGTATATAGTACTGAGAAAATTGTAATTGTAATTAGTTATTATTTAGTTGTTAAATGAATGTTATGTACTGTTTATCTAAAAGGGGAGGAATTGTTGTGTATGTACCTTTAAGGGAATAACTGGTCTTAGACTGCAGTACCGGCAGTGACCACCCCTGTATAAAAGGCCCTAGCAGGCTTCTGTAGTTTCAGTTTCAAGCTGCCTCCTGTTCAGTAAAGTACCTGTTTAACTGTTCTCCCGAAGTCCGTGCATTATTGAGGCGCGGACTTTACAACTGGCATTTATATAGCACCTTTCACGACATTAGGACCTCCCAAAGCTCTTTGAAGCCAATTAAGTACTTATGAAGTGTAGTCCCTGTTGTGATGTAGGCAAATTAATGCTGGCAGAAATGGAGGGTTGCATATTGGGTGAAAAAATGGGTGATATAGATATATAATGAAAGGAACAGGGTTAGCAGAGAGGAGCTATGATAGAGACCATGGGGTAACTTTCGATGTTGAAACCAATGTGGAGAAACAATTTGAAGAGTGCACAGAATGCGAGTCTGCTGAGGGTACGTGACGCTCTGATCAGAGCTCGCGTGGAGCTGCATATGATTCGGTACCTCGCCATTCAACACAAATGGATTGCAGAGAGGACTAAGCGGGTGTAAAGGGTACGAGCTGTGACAGAAGAGTGGATGTTTAAAGCTTTATACAGTCTAGAGGAAGGGTTACGGGGACCTTACTGCAAACAAGGCATTATAGTTGTATAGATAAGGCGAGCCCAGCTCTGGCAGGCGTAGAGGACATTAAATTAGTGACAAGTTAATTTAAAACCGATATTAGAAAAAAAATGCCTTTTCTCAAAATGTGTGATGCATATTTGGAATAATCTGATAGGAAAGGCTGTGGAATCAGATGTTTCGTGTTCAAAATGCAGTTGGTTGCTGGGCAGGGAGTGTTAGTTACAGTACCGGAGGGACGAGCTTCAGTGGGCTGGATTATGAGGAGAGATTACATAAACTAGACTTGTGTTCCCTGGAATACAGAAGGTTAGGGGGTGATTTCATTGAGGTTTTTAGGATTTTGAAAGGAATTGAACGGATAGAGAGAGAGAAACTTTTTCCGCTGGTGGGGGAGTCGAGGACAAGGGGGACAGAACCTTAAAATCAGAGCCAGGCCATTCAGGAGAGAAGTTAGGAAACACTTCTTCACACAAAGGGTGGTAGAAGTGTGGAACTCACTCCCTCAAAAAGCAGCAGATGCTAGCTCAATTAATAATTTTAAATCTGAGATCGATCAATTTTTGCTCGACAAGGATATTAAGGAGTATGGAGCCAAGTCGGGTGGATGGAGTTAAGATACAGATCAGCCGTGATCTCACTGAATGCCAGAACAGGCTTGAGGGGCTGAATGGCCTACTCCTGTTCCTATGTCTTGGCCATGATTTCTGTTCTCATGTGCCGTGAAGCTGCAGGTAATGACCCCCTGATGAATCAACAGCAAGAATTGGAATTTGGACGGTGCCTTTAATGTCTCAGTATCCTGAGGTACTTTGCAACATCGGAGCAGGAGGAGGCCATTCAGCCCCTCGAGCCTGCTCCGCCATTCTAACATACGATGGCTGACCTGTTACCTCAACTCCATTTACCCACATTAGCTCCATATCCCTTGATAATCTTACCTAACAAAAATCTATTCATCTCAGTCCTGAAATCTCCAATTGACCTCCAGCATCCACAGCCCTTTGGGGGAGATTGGCTGCTGTGTTTCCTACATTAACTACATCATGTTTTAACTAACTTGATTGAGTTCTTTGATGAGGTGACAGAGAGGGTTGATCAGAGCAATGCGGTTGACGTGGTGTACATGGATTTCCAAAAGGCATTCGACAAAGTGCCAGCAAAGTTGAAGCCCATGGAATAAAAGGGACAGTGGCAGCATGGATACGAAATTGACTAAGTGACAGGAAACAGAGTAGTGGTGAATGGTTGTTTTTCAGACTGGAGGAAGGTATACGGTGGTGTTCCCCAGGGGTCGGTTCTAAGACCACTGCTTTTCTTGATATATATTAATGACTTGGACGTGGGTGTACAGGGCACAATTTCAAAATTTGCAGATGACACAAAACTTGGAAGTATAGTGAACAGTGAGGAAGATAGTGATAGACTTCAAGAGGACATAGGCTCAATGAATGGGCAGACACGTGGCAGATGAAATTTAATGCAGAAATGTGCAAAGTGATACATTTTGGTAGGAAGGACGAGGAGAGGCAATATAAACTAAAGGGCACAATCCTAAAGAGGGTGCATGAACAGAGAGACCTGGGGGTATATGTGCACAAATTGTTGAAGGTGGTAGGGCAGGTTGAGAAAGCGGTTAAAAAAGTATATGGGATCCTGGGCTTCATAAATAGAGGCATAGAGTACAAAAGTAAGGAAGCTATGATGAACCTGTATAAAACACTGGTTCGGCCTCAACTGGAGTATTGTGTCCAATTCTGGGCACTGCACTTTAGGAAGGATATGAAGGCCTTAGAGGATGCAGAAAAGATTTACGAGAATGGTTCCAGGGATGAGAGACTTCAGTTACGTTGATGGACTGGAGAAGCTGGGGTTGTTCTCCTTAAAGCATAGAAGATTGAGAGGAGATCTGATAGAGGTGTTCAAAATCATGAGCGGTCTAGACAGTAGACAGAGAGAAACTGTTCCCATTGGCGGAAGGGTCGTGAACCATTCTATGATTCTATGATAACAATAATGACTGCACTTCAAAACTACTTCATTGGCTGTAAAGTGCTTTGGGATGTCCTGAAGGCGCTATAGAAATGCAAGTCCTTACTTTTAAAAATGGATTGCAGAGAGGAGCAAGCGGGTGTGAAGAGCACAAGCTAGGAGAGAAGAGTGGAAGTTTAAGTTTTATACAGTCTACTTTTTAGGGAAGAATAAAATTCAGATGCTGTAAAAGGAGGTTTGAGGAGTTAGGAAGTTGATTAGGAAGTTAGGAAGCAGGGTCTCAAACGTAGCAATCCCAGGATTTCTACCAGTGCTAGAAGCTAGCCAGTACAGGAACAGCCAGATTAGGAGGGTAATTGAGCAGTGAGCAGTAATGCCAACTCTCGTGAATTAATCGCGAGGCATGCAATTTTTTTAAATGCCCCAACTCGCGATTCCGCGAGCCATCTGTAAATCATAGAATCATAGAATGTTTACAGCACAGAAGGAGGCCATTCAGCCTGTCGAGCCCATACCGGCTCACTGCAAGAGCACTTCAGCTAGTCCCACTCCCCCTTGCCTGTTCCCCGTAGCCCTGAAAATGTTTTTCCTTCAGGTACTTATCCAATTCCCTTTTGAAAGCCACGACTGAATCTGCCTCCACCACCCTTTCAGGCAGTGAATTCCAGATCCTAACCATTCGCTGTGTAAAAAAGTTTTTCTTCATGTCGCTTTGGTTCTTCTGCCAATCACCTTAAATCTGAGTCCTCTGTAAAAGTCATGATTTTACTTTTGGAGCAAAGGGAGTCTGTCAAACCGTGCCGCGTTGCTGCACTGGAAACAGCTTCAGCTTTGAATCCAACCGACCCCGCGCGAGCTTTGAAACCATTAGTTACCGTGGTCCAATAGGAGGAAGGGGCGATAAAGAGATAGCCAATCAATAATGGACCCAGACGCGTGGGCAAGGACCAGACCCCGCTGCCCAGCCATTTTCGGTGAAGGGCAGAAGCGCCCACCACGGCAGAACTTCCTTCCTGCAGACCCCCCCTCCCGACGGCCCAGGCGTATCTTTGTTGATCCGTTACAGTGCGTCCCAGTCCCGTCTGCCCACCGGCCAGCGAGGGCCCGGTGCTTGTCTCCCTGTCTCTGTGGTACCGGCATCCCGGCACCCACCCACCCCTCCCTCTCTCTCCTCCCCACGATAATCACACTGCGCTCGGTACGGGTCGGCTGTTTGTACCGCGACCTCACTCGCTCTTTCCGATTCATCCTCTCGCTTCAGCTGCCCCAGCTGTAAGATGGCGTGGCCATGTCACCCTACCCCCACCCTCCTGATTCCTAGTGACGTATTCGCTAGGCACAGCTCCTTAGCAACCTCCCTGCATCCCTAAAAAGGGATGGCCCTGCATCATTTCTTCATCCCCAAGATAAGGCAACCCTTTCAGCAGAGTGAGCAACTGCCCATCATCCCTTAACGTTACATCAGTATAAATAGCAGACGGATGAGCACCTGGGCATCAGTGAAAGAAAGACTTGCATTTATATAGCGCCTTTCGCGACTCCAGGACATCCTTTTACAATGTTTTACATGCTTTACAATCAATGAAGTACTTTTGAAGTGTAGGAAACACTACAGCCAATTTGCACACAGCAAAGTCCCACAAACAGCAATGTGACAATGACTAGATAATCTGTTTTTTAGTGATGTTGGTTGAGAGATAAATATTGGTCAGGACACCGGGGAGAACTCCCCTGCTCTTCTTCAAAATAGTGCCAGGGGATCTTTTATGTCCACCTGGGAGCGCAAATGGGGCCTCGGTTTAACATCTCATCTGAAAGGCGGCACCTCCAACCGTGCAGCACTCCCTCAGCACTGTACTGGAGTGTCAGCCTAGATTTTGTGCTCAAGTCTTTGGTGTGAGACTTGAGCCCACAACCTTCTGACTCAGAGGTGAGAAAGAGACACGGACACCTATACATTGTGTACTGTTAGGTAGCTGCTACAGTTATAGTAAATTGTAGTATAAAATTTAAGGTTAGCACCCAAACTCAGTAATAACACGCAGTTTTTAATGAAATTTACCCCAACTTGCGAAGGGTGGCGATAACAGGTAGGATTTTTTAAAAGTTTTTTGTAAAGCATTTTCAGATGCAGTAATATAGTTTTTGTAAAGAGCTGTGACTTGTTAGAGATTAAATAAAGCCACTAATGAGGTTTATAAACCAAAAAATATCAACTCATGATTTCTTACCAAATCTCAGTATTGTTAAGAGTTTCTCTCATGATTTATGAGACGGTGGGGTTTGTTAGATCCGTGGTTCAGTGGATAAATAATTACACGGATGCTGTACATAAACAAACAACAGGTCTTTACTGGAGGAGGGTCATCTCTAGACTGGGGTACAGAGGCATGCGCACAGCTTATATACCGGTGTGGTCACTGCCGGTACTACAGTATACAGGAGCTGTAAAAAGTAGTTCTGACTTAAAGCACATACACTACAATTCCTCCCTTTTTAGATTAATAATACCCCCTTAATATTCAAATAACAATTACATTTTTACATGTACATTTAATAACAAAAGTCCATTTATAGATTCAGTCTTTGGGGCAGCTTCCTGACTCTTTCGGGATAGCGCCTTTCCGGAGGTTCTTGTTCTTGGCGTAGAGGCGATTCTGACCCCTTTTCATCGGGTAGTTCATCGGGTTCCACTGCTACTGGGTCTGAAGTAGATGCTACTGGTATGTCGGGTTCATCCCCAGGTACTCGAGACACGGGGTTGACGCCTTCCTGTGATGCTAAGATCTGATCGACGTGGCGTCTCACAATGTTCTCCCCGACATCCACTGTGTACATTAATGGCCCCTGCCTTGTACATATCGTTCCGGGTTGCCACTTCTCTGTTCGATAGTCACGGGCCAAGACTGGTTGCCCTACATTGAAGCTCCTTGTCGGCTTCTCGTTGATGTGCTGGAATTGTTTGTCCTCAACATTTCTTCGCACATTTGGTCTGAGCAAGTCCAGACGAGATCTCAACCTTCGGTTAAAGAACATCATGGCCGGGGTCTGGTTGGTAACTGCATGTGTTGCGTTTCGGTAGGCTAATAAGAAATTGTCTATCTTATGCTGTAGTGGAATTTCCTCGTCGCACATGGCCTTTATCGCCTTCTTAAAGGTTTGTACGAACCTCTCAGCCAATCCATTGGTGGCTGGATGATACGGGGCGGATGTGTAATGCCTTACCCCATTCCTTTTCATGAATTTTTGGAACTCGTCGGACACAAACTGTGGTCCATTATCAGAGCAGATCTGCTCTGGCAAACCGTTTCTGGCAAATATGGTCCGTAGGACTGCAATCGTTTTCTCTGTAGTGGTTGAAGACATCTTTATCACCTCAGGCCACTTTGAATGAGCATCCACTGCTATTAAGAACATTGAGTCCATGAATGGACCAGCAAAATCAATGTGCACCCGTTGCCATGGAGAGGAGGGCCACTCCCATGGGTGTAGAGGGGCATGTGGTGGTGCATTTTGGACCTTCTGGCATCCTAAGCAGCTCTTAGTTAGGTCTTCGATTTGTTGATCGATTCCCGGCCACCACACATAAGCCCTAGCAAGGCTTTTCATTTTCACTCCCCCCAAATGACCTTCATGTAGCTCCTTTAGCACTCTCTCCCTTAACTTGGGTGGAATCACCACTCTGGATCCACACATCACTGTCCCCTGGCATACTGACAGCTGTTCTCTTCTGGATGAGAATGCTGGCAACAGTGAGTCGCCATGTGTTGGCCATCCCCTCACCGTCAATTCATATACCCGTGACAGCGTCGGATCATTGCGGGTCTCCTTCTCTATATCCGCGTTTGTTACTGGCAATCGTTCAATTATCGACGAATAAAATATCTCGATAGGGTCCACTGCTGGTGCTTCCTCCACCGTAGGCAGTGGCAGGCGCGATAGCCCATCAACGTTCCCATGCTGTTTCGTGCCTTTATATTCTATTTCATATTGATTCGCCCCTAGAAACAGGGACCATCTTTGTAACCGCTGTGCAGTCATTACTGGCACGCCCTTCTTAGGATTAAAGACGGAGACAAGTGGTTGGTGGTCAGTCAGCAAGGTGAACTTCTGCCCATGCAGATAATGGTTGAATTTTTTTACTCCCCATACTAGGCTGAGGGCCTCCCTGTCAATTTGGGCGTAGTTGCACTCGGCTGAGGTTAGTGACCGAGACGCAAAGGCCACTGGCCTCTCCAACCCGTCTGGGAATTTGTGCGATAGCACCGCTCCAATGCCGTAGGGTGATGCATCACATGCCAAACGAATTGGTAGTGCTGTGTTGAAATGGGCCAACACCTCTTTTGATGTGATCAATTCTTTACACTTCTGGAAAGCTCATCTACGTTCGTCATCCCACTTCCATGGTACCCCTGTTTGCAGTAGGGTGTTCAGCGGGTGTAGTACCGTAGACAAATTTGGTAAGAACTTGTGGTAATAGTTTACCAGCCCGAGGAACGACCTCAGTTGTGACACATTTTCCGGTGCTGGAGCCTTGACTACTGCCTCAATCTTGTCAGGGGACTTATGTAACCCCTCTTCATCGATGAAGTGGCCGCAATACGAGATCTGTTTCTGGAAAAACTCGCACTTGTGGCGATTAGCTCGTAGCCCATATTCCTTTAATCTGGCGAGCACCTTCTCCAAGTTAGCGAGGTGATCACCGTCATTTTCGCCCATGACCAAGATGTCGTCTGTTAAGTCTGTGTGTCCCAGTTATGCTTATTATAAATCACTGGACACAGACCACAAGAATAACTTTAACAGGTCTTTCCTATTCGGAGGTCAGGGCTGAACTGCCCAGCAAATCCCTACACAACACTTATATACCGGTGTGGTCACCACCGGTATTACAGTATACAGCAGCCAAGAGAAAGTAGTACATCTCTTAAGGTAGTTCTCTTAAGGTGGAACAGGTTACATACACCACAATCCTCCCTTTTTAGCTTAACAGTTATATCCCCATTTAACATAACATAATAACATATATATATACAACTTCATGCAAAACAGTTCAAAGATTCAGTCTCTGAGGAGGCCTCCTGATTCGAGTTGGATAACGCCTTTCAGGGGTCTCTGATTCTCGTTGCTGGGGTGACTCATCTAGTTGGTCTCTTATGGATTGGACATCATCATCAGGTACATTCACTTCTGAGGTAGATGCTTCAGGTTCACTAACTTCTTCCACGGTTGTCTCTGCCGTAACCATGGGTTCGACCCTTGTTCTCGATTCTACCAGTTGGTCAGCATGACGCCGTATTACATTTTCACCAATATCTACCGTGTACATCAGGGGTCCTTGTCTGGCCCAAATTGTTCCAGATTGCCATTTCTCGTTTTTATAGTCCCGGGCTAACACTGGTTGTCCTATTTCGAAACTCCGAGTGGTCTTGTTATTTATATGCTGGAACTGTTTGTTTTCAACTTCCCTCCGCACATTTGGTTTTAACAAGTCCAACCTGGACCGCAACCTCCTGTTATAGAACATCATGGCAGGACTTTGGTTTGTCACTGCATGAGTGGCGTTTCGATATGCCAGTAGGAATTTGTCCACCTTGTGTTGTAGTGGAATCTGATCTTCGCTCATGGCCTTTATTGCTTTTTTGAACGTTTGTACAAATCTCTCGGCCAACCCGTTTGTAGCCGGATGATATGGGGCAGAGGTATAATGTTTCACCCCATTCTTCTTCATGAATTTCTGGAATTCTTCTGACACGAACTGCGGTCCGTTGTCTGAACATATTTGTTCTGGCAATCCATTTCTTGCAAATATCGTTCTTAGCACCGCGATCGTCTTTTCCGAGGTAGTGGTAGTCATCTTAATCACTTCTGGCCATTTAGAATGTGCGTCCACCGCAATTAAAAACATGGAGTCCATGAATGGACCAGCAAAGTCAATATGTACACGTTGCCATGGGGTTGAAGGCCATTCCCATGGATGCAGCGGTGCAATCGGAGGTGCATTTTGCACTTTTTGGCACCCTGAGCAGCTTTTCGTCAGATCCTCTATCTGTTGGTCGATACCTGGCCACCACACATAAGCCCTAGCAAGGCTTTTCATCTTGACTCCCCCCAGATGACCTTCATGCAGTTCCTTTAGAACTCTCTCTCTTAATTTAGGAGGAATAATCACCCTTGTTCCATACATCAATGTTCCTTGACAGACGGACAGCTGTTCTCGTCTTGCTGAGAATGCCGGTAACAGTGGATCACCATGTGCTGGCCATCCCTTCACTGTCACTTCGTAGACCCGGGACAGTGTCGGGTCATTCCTGGTTTCTCTTTCAATACTTGCATTGGTGACTGGTAAACATTCGATGATGGTCGAGTGAAATAACTCAACAGGGTCAACCGTCGGTGCCTCCTCCTCTGTAGGTAGTGGCAGGCGCGACAGCCCATCAGCATTACCATGCTGCTTTGTACCTTTGAATTCGATCTGATATTGATGTGCCCCTAGGAAAAGGGACCATCTCTGGAGTCTCTGTGCTGTCATCACCGAAACACGCTTCTTAGGGTTAAAAATGGATACCAACGGCTGGTGGTCTGTCAGAAGCGTAAACTTTTGGCCCTGCAGGTAATGATTAAACTTCTTTACTCCCCACACAAGGCTGAGAGCCTCCCTATCTATCTGAGCATAGTTGCGCTCCGCGGAGGTCAATGATCTGGATGCGAACGCGACTGGCCTCTCCAGGCCATTTGGCAACTTGTGTGAGAGTACTGCCCCAATACCATATGGAGAAGCATCACAAGCCAAACGAATAGGCAGCGTTGGGTTGAAGTGAGCCAACACTTCCTCTGAGGTGATCAATGCCTTGCTTTTGCGAAAGGCCCTCTTACAGTCCCCGCTCCACTTCCATGGTACTCCCTTCTGCAAAAGAGCGTTCAGCGGGTGCAGCACCGTGGATAAATTTGGCAGAAACTTATGGTAATAGTTAATCAACCCTAGGAACGACCTCAACTGGGATACATTATCCGGAGCGGGAGCCTTCACAACAGCTTCGATCTTGTCAGGAGACTTATGAAGCCCCTCCTGGTCAATGACATGACCACAGTACGAGATCCGCTTCTGAAAGAACTCACATTTCTGGCGATTAACTCGAAGTCCATATTCTTTCAATCTGGTGAGCACCAGTTCCAAATTTGCAAGGTGTTCCTCGTCATCATCTCCTGTAATCAGAATATCATCCAGGTAACATTGTGTGCCTGTAATTCCCTGTAATACCTGCTCCATGGCCCTCTGCCAAATTGCTGGAGCCGATGCCACTCCAAAAACCAGTCTATTATACCGGTACAAGCCTCTATGCGTGTTGATCGTGAGATACTGGCGTGACTCTTCCTCAACTTCCATCTGTAAGTACGCCTGCGCCAGGTCTATCTTGGTGAAGTGTTTCCCACCAGACAACGAAGCGAAGATATCCTCAATCCGCGGAAGCGGATACTGCACCGTGTGAAGCACCGGATTAACAGTGATCTTGAAATCTCCACAGATGCGAACCTTCCCCGGTTCCCCCGGCTTGTTGCTCGATGAACGCTTCATGACGGGGACAATGGGCGTGGCCCACTCACTCCAGTCTACCTTAGACAGTACTCCTGAACGTTCTAGCCCTTCCAGCTCAGCTTCCACAGCAGGTCGTATCGCATAAGGTACCGGTCTGGCTTTGAAAAATTTCGGGTTTGCATGTTCTTCAACCTTGATGTTTGCCGTAATTCCTCTCAGTGTTCCCAGTCCCTGTTGGAACACCTCTTTAGCATCGTCCAATATTCTGAACAATCGTTTAGGTTTGACATCTTTTTTACCGGAATCTACCGTTAGTGCTTTTAAGGAATGCCAGTCCATATTTATTTTCCTAATCCACTCCCGTCCCAGTAGTGGTGGACCTCCCTCAGGTAGCACATATAAGTCCATTCCTCGGCTTTCTTTGCCCTTGTGGACCACCTTTACCTCTATCTTCCCGATGGGGTATAACTCTTTGCCCCGTGTATGTTTTCAATACAATCTCCGTATCCCGTAGGGGAATATGTGGGAATAACCTTTTGTAATCTTGCTTATTCATGACCGTCAATGCCGATCCAGTGTCCAATTCCATCTTCACTTGGACTCCTGCTATCTGAAGTGTGACCCAGATTGTTTGGAGGTCTGCTTCATTACCAACATTGTGTACTCTTAGACTACCCAGTTCATTACTGCTGGAGTCTGAATTTGACTTCTGTTCGTTCGAACTGTTCTCTGTCACCTTGTGTACCTTTCTGTACTTTTTCTGCGGTGACTTTTTGTTGCTGGTCTTCTTTCCTGACCGGCATACTTTAGCTATGTGACCAAGCCTGCCACATTTTCTGCATTCCTGATTTTTGAACCAGCACTGGTTCTGATCGTGCGTTGTCTTTCCACAACGATAACATTTTACTGTACCCAAGACCATTTGATTGGTGCTGGGTTCCGGTGACCGTAGCTGCATTTCCGCAGTGCCTCTCGCTGCGGCTTCGTGCGATGCTGCAATAGTGACAGCTTTATCAAGCGTAAGATCATTCTCCTCAAGCAGTCGCTTTTGTGTTCATTCTTTTAACAATCCACACACAAATTTATCTCTCAGCGCATCTGCTAGTCCTGTTCCAAACTGACAGTACTTTGATAGCTTACGCAGTTCAATTAAAAATTCAGCGTTGCTTTCGTCTTTCAGCTGCATTCTTCTGTAAAATTTAAATCGTTCCGCTATCATTAGCGGCATGGGGTTTAAATGATTTTTCAGGACAGTAACAATATTCGCAAAAGTCTGATCCGCCGGTTTATCTGGTGACAGAAGGTGCTTCAATAGCCCGTATGTCTTCGCACCCATTGAGCTTAATAAGGTTAGTGCTTTCTCATCATCTGGTACCTTATTTGCTTTACAATAAACTTCCATGCGTTCTACATACGTGGTCCAATCTTCGATATCGCTATCAAAGGTATTAATGTTCCCATGTTTAGGCATCCTTGCAAGTTTTTAAATTTTTCTTTTCTCAAAATGGCGGCTTGTCTTCGTCCCCCGCCTACTAAAATGGCGGCTTCCCGCGCTTGGCGGTCTTTCCCGCGCTCGTCTTCTTCCCCCGCCGACTACAGTGGCGGATTCCCGCGTTTGCCTTCTTCCCCCGCTGGCTACAATGGTGATTGCCGTGCTGCTGCCGTTCTCGCCTCCCCAGCGGTTCTCAATTCCCCGACGCTGCTTTTACTCCCCCGCGGTTCCCGTGGGCATTCACGCTTCCCCTGCTGTTGTGCCTCTCAGCCCCGCATGCAGCCCGGTCCTTTACCCCGGCTGCGTTTGAGTTCTCCGCGGCTCTCATGCCTTAAGCTGCCCCAGTCGCTGCGCCTCTTGGCCTCGATTGCAGCCCGGCCCTTTTCACCGGCCGTGGTCGAGTTCTCCGCCCTTTTTCCTCCGTTTTCCCTCCCCACTCCACAGTCAACGAGGCCGACTTTCTGCTCGTGTCGCTGATCGGCTTACCCACCACCGTGGTAGAAGGGATGATCACTGCCTGTCGCTGATGGAGGGCTTCATGGTCAGAATTTTTCTTTTTAACCCGGGTTCTCGATGCCTCCCGTGCGATGGTGCTCAGCAGGATGATGAGGGCGGATGCCTCTTCTCGACGCCCGTTCTGAGGACGAAGCTGCCTTGGATGTAAAACTGCCGCAGGGTAAGATCGGACTCGTCGCCACTGTTAAGTCTGTGTGTCCCAGTTATGCTTATTATAAATCACTGGACACAGACCACAAGAATAACTTTAACAGGTCTTTCCTATTCGGAGGTCAGGGCTGAACTGCCCAGCAAATCCCTACACAACACTTATATACCGGTGTGGTCACCACCGGTATTACAGTATACAGCAGCCAAGAGAAAGTAGTACATCTCTTAAGGTAGTTCTCTTAAGGTGGAACAGGTTACATACACCACATCGTCCAAATAACACTGGGTCCCTGGAATCCCTTGCAGGACCTGATCCATCGCCCTTTGCCAGATAGCCGGAGCCGAGGCTACTCCAAACACCTTTATGGGTGTTGATCGTAAGGTATTGTTTCGAAGCTTCTTCTACCTCCATTTGCAAGTACGCCTGAGCTAGATCAATTTTGGTGAAGCGTTTACCACCAGATAGCGAGGCGAAAATATCCTCAATTCGTGGAAGCGGATATTGCACCGCGTGAAGGACTGGGTTCACTGTCACCTTAAAATCCCCACAGATGCGGACCTTCTTTGGTTCCCCAGGCGTATTACTCAATGACCTCTTCATTACAGGGACGATGGGTGTAGCCCACTCACTCCAGTCCACTTTGGACAGTACTCCTGAACGTTCCAACCCTTCCAGCTCTGCTTCAACCACTGGTCTGATCGCATAAGGCACTGGTCTGGCCTTCAGAAACTTTGGGCTTGCATTATCCTCTATTTTAATTGTTGCTGTTATTCCTTTTAGTGTTCCTAGTCCCTCCTGGAACACTTCTTTTGCGTCAGTTAGTATTTTTGGCAGTCGTCCAGGTGTGACGTCGTCATCCTTTTTGGCCTCCACCTTCAGTGCCTGTATGGAATGCCAATCTAAATGTATCTTCTGGATCCACTCACATCCTAGCAGTGGTGGTCCTCCATTTGGCAATGCATATATATCCATTTTAGGTATTTCCTGACCTTTATATGTCACTTTCACCCTTATTTTTCCTTTGGGGTAGACTTTTTGCCCCGTATACGTCTTCAAGACAATCTCTGTAGCTTTCAAGGGTATGTGTGAAAATAGCCGCTTGTAGTCTCTTTGATTTATGACTGTTAGAGCTGACCCTGTGTCCAATTCCATTTCCACTTGGACTCCGTCTATCTTGAGTGTAACCCAGATAGTCTGGTGATCCTCTATTTCGGTTACATTATGTAGTTTCAGACAACCCAGCTCCTTGCTTCCGGAGTCTGTGTCACTTTTCTGTTCACCTGAACCACTGTCCATCACCTGGTGTACCTTTTTGTACTTCTCCTGTGGAGATTTCTTACTGTTGGTTTTCTTCCCAGACCTGCAGACTCTTGCTATGTGTCCTGCTTTCCCACACTGTCTGCACACTTGGTCCTTGAACCAACAATCTTTCTGGTCATGTGTTGTTCTGCCGCAGCGATAACACTTCCCTGTTCCATAGATCATTTCGTTGGTGCCGTATTCTTGCGGTCTCCGTTGTATCTCTGCAGCGCCCCTTGCGGCTGCTTCGTGTGATACTGCCATATTGAAAGCTTTGTCCAGCGTAAGGTCCTTTTCTGATAGAAACCATTTCTGGGTTCCTTCACTTTGTAGCCCACACACAAACTTGTCCCTTAACATGTCTGCTAGTCCCGCTCCAAACTGGCAGTATTTCGATAGCTTGCGCAGTTCCGTTAGGTACTCAGCATTGCTTTCGTCTTTGTGTTGGTTCCTTTTATGGAACTTAAATCGTTCTGCTATCAGCAGCGGTGTGGGGCTTAAGTGGTCCTGTAGGATTTCTACTATGCTTCCAAAATCCTTGTTTACCGGCTTCTCTGGGGTTATTAGATTTCGCAGTAACCCATAAGTTTTTGCACCCATGGAATTTAACAGAACCAGTGCTTTATTAGCATCTGGCACTTCATTTGCCCTGCAGTACACCTCAATACGTTCCACATATGTCACCCAATGTTCGACTTCATTGTCAAACGTAGAGATACTGCCACTCTTCGGCATCCTTGGTTGTGCGTTAACTATCCCCAATGGCGCCTCCCGCGCTTCCCCTTCTTCTCCGCTGGCACAAAATGGCGTCTCCCGCGCTTTCCTTCCTTCCCGCGCTCGCCCGTCTTCTCCGCTGCGGCTTCGCAAAATGGCGTCTCCCGCGCTCTTCCTTTTTCTCCGCGGCTCAATGGCGCCTCCCGCGCTCTCCCTGCTTCTCCGCGGCTCAATGGCGCCTCCTGCGCTCTCCCTGCTTCTCCGCGGCTCAATGGTGTCTCCCCTTGCTTCGCCCCGTGGACCCTGATCAGCCCGTGATCCCTGGCTGTGCTCTGCGCATTCTTCTCTTGATATTTGTCGACGCTGCTCAGTCTAGAACCCGGCTGTTCCTTACCCTCTCTCTCTCCGGTTTGCAGTATTTTTCCTCGACGCCGCTCGGTGATCAATCCCCGGCTGCGCCCTGCTCTCTTCACCCTCTTTCTTACCCCGTCGACGCTGCCCGGCTCTCTCTCTCTGCCGTCGGTCGGCTCCAGCCGCCGCTGCTCGGGAAGGGTCTGCTCTGGACCTGTCGTCGGTCTCTTACTGTTCGTTGTGGCTGGGGAACCAAGCCCGGCTCTCCACAGCCTCCCCAGCGAAGTTGGATCTCTGCCTGACTGCTGGGCGGTTGCTCGCGGTCGACGCCCGTGTTCCTGGACTCGACTTTTTTTTTAATGTTGCAGGTAGATTCGCATCAACACTCGTCACCACTGTTAGATCCATGGTTCAGTGGATAAATAATTACACAGATGCTGTACATAAACAAACAACAGGTCTTTACTGGAGGAGGGTCATCTCTAGACTGGGGTACAGAGGCATGCGCACAGCTTATATACCGGTGTGGTTACTGCCGGTACTACAGTATACAGGAGCTGTAAAAAGTAGTTCTGACTTAAAGCACATACACTACAGGGTTGGCATTACTGGGCGAGAGACATGAAAACCAGGGATTTACCGCCCCTCCAGCACACTCCAGTCCAAAGTCCGGCCCAAAAACCAGCCTAAAGTCCAGTGGAAGGCCGGAAGTCCAGTCCGATGTCTGGGTGGATGTTAGGCGTGGACCCGCCTAAACCGAATCCTGCTAGTTTCTGCGGGGCCTTGTTTAGGGCGAAACCTCCATCAACCCCAAGCCTGGTCCCATGCATTGGAGGGGAGGGGATTCCCAGGCCAGGGGGGTTTCCTCATCCCCAGCCTGGTGGAGCAGTGGTGGGGTCTGGTACACTGAGCAAGAGGAGGTGTAGCCCTCCTTCTATTGGGCAGCAGTGGGGGCACCTCTGTGGGGTGCGGGCCTGGGGTGTGGCAAGAACCCCGGAAGATTTAAAGCGTTTTTGATGTTTGTTTCGGCCTCCTTACAAATGGGGCAATGGCCGTCCCAGGTCATTTCTCCAGGGGGACCCCTACACCCACTTCCCCTCCCCAGATCGAGTGCCTTCTACTGCTTGTTGTGGCCTTATCCCTCTGGAAGGCACCTCTGATGCACCTCTAGTCTCGTGGGCACCCACCTGGATTACAACAACAACAACTTGCATTTATATAGTGCCTTTAACGTAGGAAAACGCCCCAGGATGCTTTACAGGAGTGATTATCGGACAGATATTGTCACGTGCCACATAAGGAGACATTAGGATAGGTGACCAAAAGCTCGGTCAGAGGTAGGTTTTAAGGAGCATCTTAAAGCCAAGGATATTAAGGGATAATGGAGCCAAGGCGGGTGGATGGTGTTGGTATACAGGTCTCATTGAATGGGGTTAGTATACATGATCAGATTGAATGGCGGAACAGGCTCGAGGGGCTGAGTGGCCTCCTCCTGCTCCTATGTTTCTATGAGAGAGAGGTAGAGAGGCGAAGAGGTTTAGATGAGGGAATTCCAGAGGTAAGGGCCTAGGCAGCTGAAGGCACGGCCGTCAATGCTGGGATGAAGGAAATTGGGGATGCACAAGAGGCAAGAATGGGAGGAACATAGAGATCTCGGAGGGTTGTAGGGCTGGAGGAGGTTACAGAGATCTCGGAGGGTTGTAGGGCTGGAGGAGGTTACAGAGATCTCGGAGGGTTGTAGGGCTGGAGGAGGTTACAGAGATCTCGGAGGGTTGTAGGGCTGGAGGAGGTTACAGATCTCGGAGGGGTGTAGGGCTGGAGGAGGTCACAGAGATCTCGGAGGGTTGTAGGGCTGGAGGAGGTTACAGAGATCTCGGAGGGTTGTAGGGCTGGAGGAGGTTACAGAGATCTCGGAGGGTTGTAGGGCTGGAGGAGGTTACAGAGATCTCGGAGGGTTGTAGGGCTGGAGGAGGTTACAGATCTCGGAGGGGTGTAGGGCTGGAGGAGGTCACAGAGATCTCGGAGGGTTGTGGGGCTGGAGGGGGTCACAGAGATCTCGGAGGGTTGTAGGGCTGGAGGAGGTCACAGATCTCGGAGGGTTGTGGGGCTGGAGAAGGTTTCAGAGATCTCGGAGGGTTGTGGGGCTGGAGGAGGTCACAGAGATCTCGGAGGGTTGTGGGGCTGGAGGGGGTCACAGACATCTCGGAGGGTTGTAGGGCTGGAGGAGGTTACAGAGATCTCGGAGGGTTGTGGGGCTGGAGGAGGTTACAGAGATCTCGGAAGGTTGTGGGGCTGGAGGAGGTTACAGAGATCGCGGAGGGTTGTAGGGCTGGAAGAGGTTACAGAGATCTCGGAGGGTTGTAGGGCTGGAGGAGGTTACAGAGATCTCGGAAGGTTGTGGGGCTGGAGGAGGTTACAGAGATCACGGAGGGTTGTAGGGCTGGAAGAGGTTACAGAGATCTCGGAGGGTTGTAGGGCTGGAGGAGGTTACAGAGATAGGGAGGGGCCATGCATGGATTTGAATGCGAGGATGAGAATTTTAAAATCGAGTGCGATCTCCCTTGACCCTGCAAACTCTGACAGGGTCACCGCTGGACATCAGAGGTAGGCTGAACGGCCCCGGGACTTCCAGGCCCGCGGTGTAGGAGGGAAGGGTTCGGATGATGTGGCAGCAGAGTGATCAAAGACAGGCAACTGCAACATGTTTCCTGACTGCAGCAATGAAGAGGGAAAGTGCCTTTGCGCAGATCAGCGAAGTACCGAAGTGATAACATCAAAGGGCGTTGGGGCAGCCCAGTGTCCGCCTTCTCTGCAAACTCCACATTTAAATAACAACAGGGTGGATGACATCATCAGACAAAGCTCAAAAAGAGCACAGGAACAGGAGGAGGCCATTCAACCCATCGAGCCTGCTGCGATCATGGCTGATTTGTACCTCAACTCCATTTACTTCTTATTAAGGACAATCAGCTGCCTGACATTGAGAAAGAGTAAATAAGCTGCCCATAGTGGTCAGTGGCTACTGAGGAGGCAGAGAGCAGTGGTGACTAAGATCTCTGGTAGAATAAGTGGGAGAGTGGAGAAGAGAAAGAGATCCTAACCGCAACTGGAGAAAATGCATCTCTGGCCAACACTTGGCATAAAATGGAAAGCTCTGATTGACCCGGTGCCAGCATCACGGGAGTGACAACATCTGACTGGAATTAAGCTGGTTTGTTATCCTCATCCAAAAAGAAAATACTGCAGATGCTGGAAATCTGAAATAAAAACAGATAATGCTGGAGATACTCAGCAGGTCAGGCAGCATCTGTGAAGAGAGAAACAGAGTTAACATTTCAGGTTGATGACCTTTCGTCAGTAGGTTTGTTAGCCTACTGTGTGTGTGGTGTGGAGATGCCGGAGTTGGACTGGGGTGGACAAATGTAAGAAGTCACACAACACCAGGTTATAGTCCAACAGCTTTATTTGAAATCACAAGCTTTCGGAGCGTTGCTCCTTCGTCAGGTGAAGTGGACGTCGTCACCTGACGAAGGAGCAGCGCTCCGAAAGCTTGTGATTTCAAATAAAGCTGTTGGACTATAACCTGGTGTTGTGTGACTTCTTACTGTGTGTGTAGCATACCCCCACCTTGTGGCTATAGGAGCAAGGGCACTGAGAGTTCAGAGGCAGGGGAAGTGATTTTTTTCATTCTCGGGATGTGGGTGTTGCTGGCAATTTATTGCCCATCCCTAGTTGTCCTTGAGAAGGTGGCAGTGAGCCACCTTCTTGAACCGCTGCAGTCCGTGCGGTGAAGGCACTCCCACAGTGCTGTTAGGGAGGGAGTTCCAGGATTTTGACCCAGCGACGATGAAGGAACGGCTGATAATATTTCCAAGTCAGGATGGTGTGTGACTTGGAGGGGAACTTAGAGGTGATGGTGTTCCCATGCGCCTGCTGCCCTTGTTCTTCTAGGTGGAAGAGGTCGCATGTTTGGGAGGTGCTGCCGAAGAAGTTTGTTTACGATGGATCGAACTGTCTGAGAGGCGGCTGAATGACCACCATCATGTACTTTTCTTTAAGATGGAAAAAAGACTGAATCCTTCAACGATGTCAGTTTAAGAATTGAGAAATAAAAGATCACAGGAGAGATTTTCGGCTACAGGAGCCCCTGGGCTATGAACGGTGTGCAGCGCGACTCCTGGTCCACTCATGGTGTACAACACCAAAGGCAAGCGCGAGCTCTGGGAGTTGACACACAGGGATGTTGAGTGCTGCTGTTATTGAAAGGGCTGTGGCAGCAGAGTTCCGCGGGGGGTAGAGGTGCTGGTCGGGGGAGCTTCTTGCTGTAACTTTGGCAGGAGTTTCCCCCCCACCGCCCCATCGGCTGGATTGCCATGTCTTTTTTAGGCCTGTCACACTGAAGTCACGGGCTACATTATGTAACTAGTGATAGACATCAAATTACAGCTGGCACATTATACAGTAGGAGAAATAAGTACACAAACGAGGAAAGAGATTGCACTGATTCACCCACATTAAAGAGCGACAAATCGTTAGGTCGTTCTGTGCTGCAATGATCCTGAGTTAGGTACAGTGGCGGTCGGAAGAGATTTAAGGGTCCGTGTACACAGATCACTAAAATGTCGTAGTCAGGTACAAAAATAATCAAAATGGCTAATGGAATGTTAGCCTTTATAACTAGAAGGCTGGAATATAAAAGGGGAGGATGTTTTGCCACAAAGCCCTGGTTAGACCACATCTGGAGCACTGTGTACCGTTCTGGGCACGACACCTTAGAAAGGATATACTGGCCTCGGAAGGAGTGCAGCAGATTCACCAGAATGTTACCAGGGCTCCAGGGGTTAAATTATGAGGAGAGATTAAATAAACTAGGCTTGTATTACCTGGAATATAAAAGGTTAAGGGGTGACTTGATTGAGGTTTTTAGGATTTTGAAAGGAATTGATCGGGTAGATAGAGAAACTTTTCCCGCTAGTGGGGGAGCCTAGGACAAGGAGGACATAGCCTTAAATCAGAGCCAGGCCAGTCAGGGGAGAAGTTAGGAAACACTTCTTCACACAAAGAGTGGTAGAGGTGTGGAACTCTCACCCACAAAAAGCAGCAGCTCAATTAATAATTTAAAATCTGAGATTGATCAAGTTTTGCTAGGCAAGGATATTAAGGGATATGGGGCCAAGCCGGGTGATGGAGTTGGGATACAGATCATCCGTGATCTCTTTGAATGGCGGACCAGGCTCGAGGGGCTGAATGGCCTCCTCCTGTTCCGATGAGTGTTGAGTATTTTCTGATTAATGTGTGATTTGTTTTCACTGAAAGGCACAGATTTGAATTGAGGGTGAGATTGATTTCAGTATTAAAAGCAGCCTCAGTGGGCTGCGAATGCAGTGAGGAACCAGTCACAGGAAAAATCTTACCTAAAGTCCCCTCATGACCTATAAATAAAATCAATCAGTTTATGCAGAGTCCGGGGGGTGGGGGGAGGGCAGAGAGGAAGAAACGTCTTAAAATTGAGATCGATAAATCCTCGGGATTGAAGCCCTATTGCAGGTGAACTGAAGCGAGGGACCAGATGGCGTGCTCCCTCTTTCTCCATCACATGGATTTTGTACCAGTCGGGTGGGTGGTCGCTCATTGCAGATGGAGAAGGCTGAGATGAACTGGTGAACAGTCTCAGTTGCCTCGTCTCAATCCACACTGTCAGAGTGGCAGGAGGATGTAGATCAGCCATGATCTCACTAAATGGCGGAACAGGCTCGAGGGGCTGAATGGCCTGCTCCGGCTCCTATTGGTCCTGGGATCAGGGCACAGAGGTCGGGTTGCTGACTCTGGTTGGACGTATTCCTGGAGGTTTGGTCACATGACCTCCCGTCTCCCGCTGCCTTGCCCCCACCATTGGTCGCCCAACACGTCCACCATCGTGCCGCTCCGCCTTCCCAAGCCACTTGAAAAGCAAACAGGCTCTTTATTACTTTGATCCTCAACTTCATCTCATAGAGTCATAGAAACTAGAAACTGACAGCACAGAAGGAGGCCATTCGGCCCGTCGTGCCTGTGCCGGCTCTTTGAAAGAGCTGTCGTGCTCAGTCCCACCCCCCCGCTTTGTGTCCGTAACCCTGTGAGTTCCTCATCCTCCAGTACCCGTCCAACTCCCTATTCAAATTATTGATGGGATCAGCTTCCAGCAGCTTTTCAGGTCGAGCGTTCCAGATCCCGACAACTCCCAGAGTGAAGAAATTTCTCCTCATCTCCCCTCTCGATCTTTTGCCAGTGATTTTGAATCTCTGACCTCTGGTTATTGTCCCACTCTCCAGAGGGAATAGTTTTTCTCTCTCTACTCTATCAAAACCTCTCATCATCTTGAAAACCTCTATTCGGTCGCCTCTTAACCTTCTCTGTTCCAGGGAGAACAGTCCTAACTCCTCATAACTGAAGTCCCTCATTCCTGGTAACATCCTGGTAAATCTCCTCTGCACCCTCTCTAAAGAATTTACATCTTTCCTGAAGTGTGGGGCCCAGAACTGTCCACAAAAGTCCAGCTGGGGCCTAACCAGTGATTTCCAATTCTTTTTTTATAACAAATAAGCGAATGTGTTCAAAGAAAATTTTAAAACATTTTTTATGTAATGTCCCTGTGATTTTTCTCCCGGGAGTTGCTCGCAGCGGGCGGTGTCCAGGAGATCAGTCTTCAATTCCTGGAGACTCCGGGACACTCCTGGAGGTTTGGCAACTCCTAGCCGGAGGCGATATCAGGCAGTGACTATGGCAGGGCCTCAGCTTGATGCCGAGTAGTGCTGAGCTCCAGATGTGGTGGGACGGGCTCACTGCCACATCTGCCTGAGGACTTAGATCTTTAATGACTAAATGCTGGGGCGAGGGGCCTGACTGTTGAATGGTAACCGCCTGCTGATGAAGGGCCAGAGCTGGCTGATTGAGCTGGGGCAGAGGTGTCAAACCACTTGTGTCTGCAGTGCATCTCAGTGTTTTAATGAAAGACTTGCATTTCTATAGCGCCTTTCACAATCCTGACATCTCAAAACTCTTTACAGCCAATGAAGTACTTTTTGAAGTGTAGTCACTGTTGTAATGTGGGAAACACGGCAGCCAATTTGCGCACAGCAAGCTCCCACAAACAGCAATGTGATAATGACCAGATAATCTGTTTTTGTTATGTTGATTGAGGAATAAATATTGGCCAGGACACCGGGGATAACTCCCCTGCTTTTCTTCGAAATAGGGCCATGGGATCTTTTACGTCCACCTGAGAGAGCAGAGAGGGCCTCAGTTTAACATCTCATCTGAAAGATGGCACCTCCAACAGTGCAGCACTCCCTCAAAGTGTCAGCTTAGCTTTATGTGCTCAGATCCCTGGAGTTAGACTCGAACCTACAACCTTCATGACTCAGAGGTGAGTGTGCTACCCACTGAGCCAGCTGACAACAATGTCACAGTTGTTGAGTCTGTGTTTTCAATTGCAGTTATACTGAATAACAGGACACAGACTACAGAAGTAAGTAAACAGGTCTTTAGTGATTGAGGGTCAGGGCTGAACTGGGATACACTTTGCTCTGCAGGGTTTATATACCGGTGTGGTCACCACCGGTACTACAATGTACATGAGCCATCAAAAAGTAGTCCATCACCTTAAGGTATCCTCTTAAGGTGGTACAGGTTACATACACTACAATTCCTCCCCTTTTAGCTTAACAGTGTACACCCCAAATTAAACATTACATGGATAACATATATACAATTTACACACAAAACTGTTCAAAGATTCAGTCTCTGAGGAGGCCTCCTGATCCGGCCCAGATAACGCCTTTCAGGGGTCTCTGGTTCTCGTTGCTGGGGTGACTCATCCACTTGATCTCCTATGGATTGAACATCATCAGGTACGTTCGAGTCTGAGGTAGATGCTACAGGCTCAATAAGTTCTTCAACTGGTGTCTCTGCCGTAGACATGGGGTCGACCCTTGTTCTCGATTCCACAAGTTGGTCAGCATGACGTCGTATTACGTTCTCTCCAACGTCTACCGTGTACATCAAGGGTCCTTGTCATGCACGAATTGTTCCAGGTTGCCATTTATCATCCCTATAGTCCCTGGCCAACACTGGTTGTCCTATTTCGAAACTACGAGTGGCCTTGTTATTTACATGCTGGAATTGCTTGTTTTCGACTTCCCTTCGCACATTGGGTTTTAACAAATCCAACCGGGACCGCAACCTTCTGTTATAGAACATTATGGCAGGGCTTTGATTTGTCACTGAATGCGTGGCGTTTCGATACGCCATCAGGAAATTGTCCACCTTGTGTTGTATTGGAATATGGTCTTCACTCATGGCCTTTATCGCCTTTTTGAACATTTGTACAAATCTCTCGGCCAACCCATTTGTAGCCGGATGATATGGGGCAGATGTATAGTGTTTCACCCCATTCTTTTTCATGAATTTCTGGAATTCTTCTGACATGAACTGTGGTCCGTTGTCTGAACATATTTGCTCCGGCAACCCATTCCTTGCAAATATGGTTCTTAGAACTGTGATCGTCTTCTCAGAGGTAGTGGTCGACATCTTAATCACTTCTGGCCATTTAGAATGTGCGTCTACTGCTATCAAAAACATGGAATCCATGAATGGACCTGCAAAGTCGATATGCACACGTTGCCATGGGGCTGAAGGCCATTCCCACGGATGCAGCGGTGCAATTGGAGGTGCATTTTGAACTTTTTGGCACCCTGAGCAGCTTTTAGTCAGATCCTCTATTTGCTTGTCGATACCTGGCCACCACACATAAGCCCTAGCAAGGCTTTTCATCTTGACTCCCCCCAGATGACCTTCGTGCAATTCTTTCAGAACTCTCTCTCTTAATTTCGGAGGAATAATCACCCTTGTTCCATACATCAATGTTCCTTGACATACGGACAGCTGTTCTCGTCTGGCTGAGAATGCTGGTAACAGTGGTTCGCCATGTGCTGGCCATCCCTTCACTGTCAAGTCGTAGACCCGAGACAGTGTCGGGTCATTTCGGGTCTCTCTCTCAATACCCGCATTGGTGACTGGTAAGCATTCGATGATGGTCGAGTGAAATATCTCTACAGGGTCAACTGCCGGTGCCTCTTCTGCTGTAGGTAGTGGCAGGCGCGACAGCCCATCAGCATTACCATGTTGTTTTGTACCTTTGAATTCAATATCATATTGATGTGCCCCTAGGAAAAGGGACCATCTCTGAAGCCTCTGCGCCATCATTACCGGAACACCCTTCTTAGGGTTGAAAATGGAAACCAACGGCTGGTGATCTGTCAGCAGCATAAACTTTTGGCTTTGCAGGTAATGGTTAAATTTCTTAACTCCCCACACAAGGCTGAGAGCCTCCCTATCTATCTGAGCATAGTTGCGCTCAGCGGAGGTCAATGATCTGGATGCGAAAGCGACTGGCCTTTCCGAGCCATCTGGAAACTTATGTGAGAGCACTGCCCCGATACCATATGGAGAAGCATCACAAGCTAAGCGAATAGGCAGCATTGGGTTAAAGTGAGCCAACACTTCCTTAGAGGTGATCAGTGCTTTGCTCTTTTGAAAAGCCCGCTTACAATCATCGCTCCACTTCCATGGTATTCCCATTTGCAAAAGAGTGTTTAGCGGGTGTAACACCGTGGATAAATTTGGAAGAAACTTATGGTAATAGTTAACCAACCCGAGGAACGACCTCAACTGGGATACATTCTCCGGTGCAGGAGCTTTTACAACAGCTTCGATCTTGTCAGGTGACTTATGGAGCCCCTCCCGGTCAATGACGTGGCCGCAGTACGAGATTCGCTTTTGAAAGAACTCGCATTTCTGGCGATTAACTCTGAGCTCATATTCTTTCAATCTGATGAGCACCTGCTCCAAATTCGCGAGGTGATCGTTATCGTTATCTCCTGTAATCAGGATGTCATCCAGGTAGCATTGTGTGCCTGGAATTCCCTGCAATACCTGCTCCATGGCCCTTTGCCAAATCGCTGGAGCCGATGCCACTCCAAAAACCAGTCTATTATACCGATATAAGCCCTTATGCGTGTTGATCGTGAGATACTGACGTGACGCTTCATCAACTTCCATCTGTAGGTACGCCTGCGCCAGGTCTATCTTAATGAAGTGTTTCCCGCCAGACAGCGAAGCGAAGATATCTTCAATCCGCGGAAGTGGATATTGCACCGTGTGAAGAACCGGATTAACAGTGATCTTGAAATCGCCACAGATGCGAACCTTCCCAGGTTCCCCTGGCTTGTTGCTCAACGAACGCTTCATGACAGGAACAATGGGTGTGGCCCATTCGCTCCAGTCCACCTTGGACAGTACCCCTGAACGTTCTAGCCCTTCCAGCTCTGCTTCCACAGCAGGTCGTATCGCATAAGGCACCGGTCTGGTTTTGAAAAATTTTGGGTTTGCATGTTCTTCAACCTTGATGGTTGCCGTAATTCCTTTCAGTGTTCCAAGTCCCTGTTGGAACACCTCCTTAGCATCGTCTAAGATTTTGGACAGTCGTTTAGGTTTGACGTCGTCCTCCTTACAGGCATCTACAGTCAGTGCTTGTATGGAATGCCAGTCCATGTTTATTCTCCGGATCCATTCCCGTCCCAGTAGTGGCGGACCTCCATCAGGTAACACATACAAGTCCATTTTCTGAAATTCTTTACCATTGTAGACCACGTTTACTCTTATCTTTCCTTTGGGGTATACTATTTGCCCCGTGTATGTTTTCAATATAATCTCCGTATCCCTCAGGGGAATGTGCGAGAATAACCTTTTGTAATCTTGCTTATTCATGACCGTTAATGCCGACCCAGTGTCCAATTCCATCTTCACTTGGACTCCTGCTATCCGAAGCGTGACCCAGATAGTTTGGTGGTCTGCTGTGTTACCCACATTATGTATTTTCAGACAACCCAGTTGCTTACTGCTGGAGTCTGAATCCGTCTTCTGTTCATCCGAACTGTACTCTGTCACCTTGTGTACTTTTTTGTACTTCTCCTGCGGTGACTTTTTGCTGCTGGTCTTCTTTCCTGACTGGCATACTCTCGCTATGTGACCAAGTTTGCCACATTGCCTGCATTCTTTATCTTTGAACCAGCACTGGTTCTGGTCATGCGTTGTCCTTCCACAACGATAGCACTTTACTGTGCCCAATGCCATTTCATTGGTGCTGAATTCCAATGGCCTTTGCTGTATCTCTGCAGCGCCTCGTGCTGCTGCCTCGTGCGATGCTGCAATGCTGAAAGCTTTGTCCAGCGTAAGGTCCTTTTCCTCTAGCAGTCGCTTCTGGGTTCCTTCCCTTAGGAGCCCACACACAAACTTATCTCTCAGTGCGTCTGCTAGTCCTGTTCCGAACTGGTAGTACTTTGATAACTTGCGCAGTTCTGTTAGGAATTCAGCGTTGCTTTCTTCTTTAAGTTGAATTCTTTTGTAGAATTTAAATCGTTCCGCTATCAGCAGCGGCGTGTGGTTTAAATGCTCCTGCAGGATAGTAACAATATCCGCGAAACTCTTCCCTACCGGTTTGTCTGGTGTTACAAGGTTCCTTAATAACCCGTACGTCTTCGCACCCATTGAGTTTAATAGGGTTAGTGCTTTCTTATCATCCGGTACCTCATTCTTAGTACAGTAAACTTCGATGCGTTCCACATAAGTGGTCCAATCTTCCACATCGTTATCAAAAGCAGTGATGTTACCCGTTTTTGGCATCCTTGCTGAGTTTCTCCTTCCCCTTTGGATATTATTATTTATTTTTTTTCAAAATGGCGGCTTTTCCCGCGCTTGGCGGCTTTTCCCGCGCTTGTCTTCTTCCCCCGCCGACTCAAAATGGTGATTCCCGCGCTGTTGCCGTCCACACCTCCCAGCGGTCCTTTATTTTCCCCTGCGTTGCTGCTCTTGTTCCCCCGCCGCTCCCGCGGTCCTTGTGGCCATAAATGCTTTTCTGGCTGCTGCGCGTCTCTGCCCGATTGCAGTCCGGCCCCTGACACCGGCTGCGGTCGTGTTCTCCGCCCTTTTCGTCGTTTTCCCTCCCCTTCTCCCACTGACAACTCGGCCGACTTTCCCCCCCGTGCCGCTCGATCGGGCTTACCCGCCGCTGTCGTAGAAGGGATGCTCACTGATGCTTGCCTTCATGGTCAGCAAACCAACCCGGGTTTCCGATGGCTTCCCGTGCGATGCAGGATGTTGAGGGCGGATGCCCTTTTTTTGACGTCCGTGTCTGAGGACGAAGCTTCCTTTGATGCAAAACTGCCGCAAGGTAAGATCAGACTCGTCGCCACTGTTGAGTCTGTGTTTTCAATTGCAGTTATACTGAATAACAGGACACAGACTACAGAAGTAAGTAAACAGCTCTTTAGTGATTGAGGGTCAGGGCTGAACTGGGATACACTTTGCTCTACAGGGTTTATATACCAGTGTGGTCACCACCGGTACTACAATGTACATGTGCCATCAAAAAGTAGTCCATCACCTTAAGGTATCCTCTTAAGGTGGTACAGGTTACATACACTACAACAGTCTTGACATGTGATAGAACCAGGCCATATTGGTAGGGCCTGAGAAAACATTGGTGGCCGTGCCTTCACTCGTCTAGGCTCTAAGCTCTGGAATTCCCTCCCCAAACCTTTCCGCCTCTCTCTCCTCCTTTAAGACTCTGCTTAAAACTTGACCAAGCTTTTGGTCACCTGTCCTAATGTCTCCTTCTTTGGCTCAGTGTCAAATGTTGTCTGATTATGCTGCTGTGAAGCACCCTGGGGCATTTTACTACATTAAAGGCGCTGTATAATTGCAAGTTGTTGTTGTTCGGAGGGATGACCAAAAGCTTTGTTGAAGAAGTGGATCTAAAGGAACATCCTAAAGGAGGAGAAAGAAATGGAGATGTGGAGGGCTTTAGGCCGCTGAAGACTTTGCCTCCAATGGAAGAATGAAGCTAGGAGGATTCACAACAGGCCAGAATTAGTGGAACAGAGCATTTGGAGGAAACATAGAAAAAAAATAGGAGCAGGAGTAGGCCATTCGGCCCTTCGAGCTGATCATGGCTGATCCTCTATCTCAATACCATATTCCCGCTCTCTCCCCATGATGCCTTTTGTGTCTAGAAATCTATCTATCTCCTTCTTAAATATATTCAGTGACTTGGCCTCCACAGCCATCTGTGGTAGATAATTCCACAGGTTCACCACCCTCTGAGTGAAGAAATTTCTCATCATCTCTGTCCTAAATGTCCTACCCCGTATCCTGAGACTGTGACCCCTCGTTCTAGACACCCCCAGCCAGGGGAAACATCCTTCCTGCATCCAGCCTGTTTAGCCCTGTCAGAATTTTATACGTTTCAATGAGATCCCCTCTCATTCTTCTAAACTCTAGTGAATACAGGCCAAGTCGACCCAATCTCTCCTCATACGACAGTCCTGCCATCCCAGGAATCAGTCTGGTGAACCTTCGCTGCACTCCCTCTATAGCAAGTATATCCTTTCTTAGGTAAGGAGACCAAAACTGCACACAGTACTCCAGGTGTGGTCTCACCAAGGCCCTGTATAACTGTAGTAAGACATCCTTGCTCCTGTACTCAAATCCTCTTGCAATGAAGGCCAACATACCATTTGCCTTCCTAACTGCTTGCTGCACCTGCATGTTTGCTTTCAGTGACTGGTGTACAATGACACCCAGGTCCCTCTGTACATCAACATTTCCCAATCTATCAATATTTAAATAATACTCTGCCTTTCTGTTTTTCCTACCGAAGTGGATAACTTCACATTTATCCACGTTATACTGCATCTGCTATGTATTTGCCCACTCACTCAACTTGTCTAAATCACCTTGAAGCCTCTTTGCATCCTCCTCACAACTCACAATCCCACCTAGTTTCGTGTCGTCAGCAAACTTGGAAATATTACATTTGAGGGGCAGGTCTGGAGGAAGGGAAAAAGCTATTTAAAGACAAGGACAAGAATTTTCAATATTAGGCACGGTGATTGAGGAGTCCATGTTGAGTAGCGAGGGAAAGGTGATGGGCAAGCTGGACTTGCTGCAGGATGGGATACGGATGAGCCAGTGTTTATGAAGGTTGGAGCATTGGAGGCAGGCAAGAGACTATTGGAGTAATTGGATCAGGAGGTGATAAAAGAAAGACCTGCCTTTCTATAGCGCCTTTCGCAACCTCAGGACATCCCAAAGCGCTTTACAACCAATGAAGTACTTTTGAAGTGTAGTCCCTGTTGTAATGTAGGGAAATGCAGCAGCCATTTTGTGCACAGCAAGCGCCCACAAACAACATAGTGATAAATGACCAGGTAATCTGTTTTCAGTGATGTTGGTTGAGGGATAAATATTGGGCAGAACACCAGGGAGAACTCTAATACGGTAGCAAAATACTGCAGATGCTGGAAATCTGAAATAACAACAGGAAACGCTGGAAAAACTCAGCAGGCCAGGCAGCATCGGTGGAGAGAGAAACAGAGTTAACGTTTCAGGTCGATGACTCTTCGTCAGATGAAAGGTCATCGACCTGAAACGTTAACTCTGTTTCTCTCTCCACCGATGCTGCCTGGCCTGCTGAGTTTTTCCAGCGTTTCCTGTTGTTATACCAGGGAGAACGCCCCTGCTCTTCTTCGAAATTGTGCCATGGGATCTTTTACGACCACCTGAGAGGGCAGATGGACATGTATGAGGGTTAAACTAACAGCATGCTGAGCTAGGGGTGGGAGTGGGCTGTGTTACGGAGGTGGAGGTAGGCGGTCTCTGTGGTGGAGAAGATGCGGGGGTCTGTAACTCAGTTTAGGATTGAACAGGATACTGAGATTGCAAACAGTCTGATTCAGCCTGAGACTGGGGCTGCTAAAAAAGCATACAGGATCCTCGGCTTTATTAACAGAGGCATAGAGTACAAAAGTAAGGAAGTTCTGCTAAATCTTTATAAATCATTGGTTAGGCCTCAGCTGGAGTATTGTGGCCAATTCTGGGCACCACACTTTAGGAAGGATGCCAAGGCCTTGGAGAGGGTGCAGAGGAGATTTACTAGAATGGTACCAGGAATGAGGGAATTCAGTTAATGTGGAGAGACTGGAGAAGCTGGGATTGTTCCCCTTAGAGCAGAGAAGGTTAAGGGGAGTTTAGAGGTGTTCAAAACCATGAGGGGTTTTGATAGAGTAAATAGGGAGAAACTGTTTCCACTGGCAGGAGGGTCGGTAACCAGAGGACACAGATTTAAGGTAATTGGCAAAAGAACCAGAGGGGAGATGAGGAGAATTTTTTTTACACAGCGATTTGTTGTGATCTGGAATGCGCTGCCCGAAAGGGCGGTGGAAGCAGATTCAATAGTAACTTTCAAAAGGGAATTGGATAAATACTTGGAAAGGAAAAATTTACAGGGCTATGGGGAAAGAGCGGGGGGAGGGGGAGTGGGACTAATTGGGTAACTCTTTCAAAGAGCCGGCACAGGCACGATGGGCCGAATGGCCTCCGGCTGTGCTGTAAGATTCTTTGATTAAGAGTGGCAGAATTGTTGTTATTTCGAGTGCACCCAGTAGGTGGTGCTGTCCCATTACGGAGGCTGGAAACTATTTTCTTGTTCTGCCCATATTTCTGCTTCCCCTTCGCCGCGGTTCGCAGCCTGGAACTTTTCTCCCATCTCTAACCCCCACCCTGCCCCTCCCCTTCCTTCGCCGCCCCTTCCTGATGAAAGCAGAGCCTTGATTTCCAGAGAGAGGGAGCGAGAGAGAGAGCGACGAGTGCGAGTGTGGAAAGTGTGATGTGTTTCCTCACCCCTGCCCGGCCCCTCGCCCAGGCCTCTCTCGTTTCCCTAACCTTGCCAGTGCTGGTGGAATGCAGCCTCTGAGCAATGTGCCAGCACTCACAGCTCGAGCAGGGGAGCCTCTGAGGGAGGCTCCGAAAAGAATCTAAAATGGAACCGGGGCTCCCACTGGGAGTTCAGAATCTCAGCAACGGCTAAACGCAGTGTAACTTCTCCCGCTTTCAATTCACATCTACAATCCTGTGTGCCTTGTTTCCACAATAGTTTCATTGCTGCAGACCCTCCCCACCTATCACCGCCCCCCCCACCCCCACCCCCACACCCACCGTCAGCTGTGGCTCAGTGGGTAGCACACTCGCCTCTGAGGTTAGAAAGTTATGGGTTCAAGTCCCACCCCAGAGACTTGAGCACATAAAGCTAGGCTGACACTCCAGTGCAGTGCTGAGAGTCTTCTTCTTCTTAGGCAGTCCCTTGGAACCGAGGATGACTTGCTTCCACATTAAAAATGAGTTCCCAGGTGACTGATGAGTCCAATGCGGGACCTACAGTCTCTGTCACAGGTGGGGCAGATGGTGGTTGAAGGGGCGGGTGGGTGGGGTGCTTGGGTTGACGTGCGCTGCTTCCGCTTGCTCCCGGCGGAGAGACTCAAGGTGTTCGCCGCCTTCCCGGATGCTTCTCCTCCACTTTGTGCGGTCTTGGGCCAGGGATTCCCAGGTGTCGGTGGGGATGTTACACTTTTTCAAGGAGGCTTTGAGGGTGTCCTTGAAGCGTTTCCTCTGCCCACCTGGGGCTCTCTTGTCGCGCCGGAGCTCCGAGTAGAGCGCTTGTTTTGGGAGTCTCGTATCGGGCATGCGGATAATGTGACCCGTCCATCGGAGCGGATCGAGCGTGGTCAAAGCTTCGATGCTGGGGATGTTGGCCTGAGCAAGAACACTGACGTTGGTGTGCCTGTCCTGCCTGTCGGAGGTGGCATCTTTTGGATAAGACGTTAAACGTTTGCTCTCTTAGGTGGACAGAGATCTCGGAGGGTTGTAGGGCTGGAGGAGGTTACAGAGATCTCGGAGGGTTGTGGGGCTGGAGGAGGTTACAGAGATCTCGGAGGGCTGGAGGAGGTTACGGAGATCTCGGAGGGTTGTAGGGTTGGAGGAGGTTACAGAGATCTCGGAGGGTTGGAGGGCTGGAGTAGATTACAGAGATCTTGGAGGGCTGGAGGAGGTTACAGAGATCTCGGAGGGTTGTAGGGCTGGAGGAGGTTACAGAGATCTCGGAGGGTTGGAGGAGGTTACAGAGATCTCGGAGGGTTGTAGGGCTGGAGGAGGTTACAGAGATCTCGGAGGGTTTTAGGGCTGGAGGAGGTTACAGAGATCTCGGAGGGTTGGAGGAGGTTACAGAGATCTCGGAGGGTTGTAGGGCTGGAGGAGGTTACAGAGATCTCGGAGGGTTGTAGGGCTGGAGGAGGTTACAGAGATCTCGGAGGGTTGTAGGGCTGGAGGAGGTTACAGAGATCTCGGAGGGTTGTAGGGCTGGAGGAGGTTACAGAGATCTCGGAGGGTTTTAGGGCTGGAGGAGGTTACAGAGATCTCGGAGGGTTTTAGGGCTGGAGGAGGTTACAGAGATCTCGGAGGGCTGGAGGAGGTTACAGAGATCTCGGAGGGTTGGAGGAGGTTACAGAGATCTCGGAGGGTTGGAGGGCTACCAGGTTCAAGACTGGTAAATGGCCAGCCGCCATCAAAGTGTATGGTGCAGGAATCCACTCGCTGAGTCGGTGGGGGAGGTAAAACCGTCTGCCCCACCTGTGACAGAGACTGCAGGTCCTGCATTGGGCTCACCAGTCACCTGAGAACTCATTTTAAATGTGCAAGCAAGTCATCCTCGGTTCCGAGGGACTGCCTAAGAAGAAGAAGATTCTCTCAGCACTGGCCATGGCCCTATTTCGAAGAAGAGCAGGAGAGTTCTCCCCGGTGCCCTGGCCTATATTTATCCCTCAATCAACATAACAAAAACAGATTATCTGGTCATTATCACCTTGCTGTTTGTGGGAGCTTGCTGTGCGCAAATTGGCTGCCGCATTTCCCACATTACAGCAGTGGCTGCATTTCAAAAGAGTACTTCATTGGTTGTAAAGCACTTTGAGACGTCCGGTGGTGGTGAAAGGCGCTATAGAAATGCAAGTCTTTCTTTTACCCCGATGACTAAAAGCGTTGTCAAAGAGGTAGGTTTTAAGGAACGTCTTAAAGGAAGAAGGAGTGGTAGAGAGGCGGAGAGGTTTAGGGAGGGAATTCCAGAGCTTAGGGCCATCGCAACAGAAGGCACGGCCACCAATGATTGAGCGATTAAAATCAGGGATGCTCAAGAGGGCAGAATTAGAAGAGCGCAGATATCTCGGGGGGTTGTGGGGCTGAAGAATATTACAGAGATAGGAAGGGGCGAGTGTGGTGTATGTAACCTGTTCCACCTTAAGAGAACTACCTTAAGAGATGTACTACTTTCTCTTGGCTGCTGTATACTGTAATACCGGTGGTGACCACACCGGTATATAAACGTTGTGTAGTGATTTGCTGGGCAGTTCAGCCCTGACCTCCAAATAGTAAAGACCTGTTAAAGTTATTCTTGTTGTCTGTGTCCAGTGATTTATAATAAGCATAACTGGGACACACAGACTCAACAGTGGCGACGAGTCCGATCTTACCCTGCGGCAGTTTTACATCCAAGGCAGCTTTGTCCTCAGAACGGGCGTCGAGAAGAGGCATCCGCCCTCATCATCCTGCTGAGCACCACATCGCACGGGAGGCATCGAGAACCCGGGTTAAAAAGAAAAAATTCTGACCACGAAGCCCTCCATCAGCGACAGGCAGTGATCATCCCTTCTACCACGGTGGTGGGTAAGCCGATCAGCGACACGAGCAGAAAGTCGGCCGCATTGGCTGTGGAGTAGGGGAGGGAAAACGGAGGAAAAAGGGCGGAGAACTCGACCGTGGCCGGTGAAAAGGGCCGGGCTGCAATCGGGGCCGAGAGGCGCAGCGACTGGGGCAGCGTTAAGGCCACGAGAACCGCGGAGAACTCAACCGCAGCCGGTGTAAAGGACCGGCCTGCAAGCGGGGCTGAGAGGCGCAATAGCAGGGGAAGCGTGAATGCCCACGGGACTCGCGGGGGAGCTAAAAGCAGCGTCGGGGAATTGAGAACCGCTGGGGAGGCGAGAACGGCAGCAGCACGGCAATCACCATTGCAGCCAGCGGGGGAAGAAGGCAAACGCGGGAAGCCGCCATTGTAGTCGGCGGGGGAAGAAGACGAGCGCGGGAAAAAAAACGCCAAACGCGGGAAGCCGCCATTTTAGTAGGCGGGAGAAGAAGACAAGCGCGGGAAGCCGCCATTTTGGGAAAATAAAATAGTTAAAGAAAATCTCAAGGATGCCTAAACACGGTAACATCACTGCTTTTGATAGTGATGTTGAAGATTGGACCACGTATGTAGAACGCATTGGAGTTTATTGTACAGCAAATGAAGTACCAGATGATAAGAAAGCAATAACATTATTAAACTCAATGGGGGCGAAGACGTACGGGTTATTGAAGCATCTGATAACACCAGATAAACCGGCGGATCAGACTTTCGCGAAAATTGTTACGATCCTGCAAGAACATTTAAACCCCACGCCGCTGATGATAGCGGAACGATTTAAATTTTACAGCAGAACGCAGCTGAAAGAGGAAAGCAACACTGAATTCTTAATTGAACTGCGTAAGCTATCAAAGTATTGTCAGTTTGGTACAGTACTAGCAGATGCTCTGAGAGATAAATTCGTGTGTGGATTATTAAAAGAAGGAACACAAAAGCGTCTGCTAGAAGAAAAGGACCTTACGCTTGAGAAAGCTGTCACCATTGCAGCATCGCACGAGGCCGCAGCAAGAGGCACCGCGGAAATGCAACTAAGGTCATCGGAACTCAGCACCAATCAAATGGCATTGGGTGCAGTAAAGTGTTATCGTTGCGGAAGGACAACGCATGATCAGAATCAGTGCTGGTTCAAAAATCAGGAATGCAGAAAATGTGGCAAGCTCGGTCACATAGCTAAAGTATGCCGGTCCGGTAAGAAGACCAGCAGCAAAAAGTCACCGCAGGAAAAGTGCAAAAAGGTACACAAGGTGACAGAGAACAGTTCGGATGAACAGAAGACGGATTCAGACTCCAGCAGTAAGGAACTGGGTTGTCTAAGAATACATAATGTGGGTAACACAGCAGACCACCAAACTATCTGGGTCACACTTCAGATAGCAGGAGTCCAAGTGAAGATGGAATTGGACACTGGATCGGCATTGACGGTCATGAATAAGCAAGATTACAAAAGGTTATTTCCACACATTCCCTTAAGGGATACGGAGATTGTTTTGAAAACATATACGGGGCAAAGAGTATACCCCATTGGAAAGATAAAGGTAAAGGTGGTCCACAAGGATAAAGAAAGCCGAGGAATGGACTTATATGTGTTACCTGAGGGAGGTCCACCATTACTGGGATGGGAATGGATCAGGAGAATAAGTATGGACTGGCATTCCTTAAAAGCACTAACTGTAGATTCCGGCAAAAAGGAAGATGTCAAACCTAAACAACTGTCCAGAATATTGGACAATGCTAAAGAGGTGTTCCAGCAGGGACTGGGAACACTGAAAGGAATTACGGCAAACATCAAAGTTGAAGAACATGCAAATCCAAAATTTTTCAAAGCCAGACCGGTACCTTATGCGATACGACCTGCTGTGGAAGCTGAGCTGGAAGGACTAGAACGGTCCGGAGTACTGTCAAAGGTGGACTGGAGTGAATGGGCCACGCCCATTGTCCCCATCATGAAGCGTTCATCGAGCAACAAGCCGGGGGAACCGGGGAAGGTTCGCATCTGTGGAGATTTCAAGATCACTGTTAATCCGGTGCTTCACACGGTGCAATATCCGCTTCCGCGGATTGAGGATATCTTCGCTTCGTTGTCTGGCGGGAAACACTTCACCAAGATAGACCTGGCGCAGGCGTACTTACAGATGGAAGTTGAGGAAGAGTCACGCCAGTATCCCACGATCAACACGCATAGAGGCTTGTATCGGTATAATAGACTGGTTTTTGGAGTGGCATCGGCTCCAGCAATTTGGCAGAGGGCCATGGAGCAGGTATTACAGGGAATTCCAGGCACACAATGTTACCTGGACGATATTCTGATTACAGGAGATGATGAGGAGGAACATCTTGCAAATTTGGAACTGGTGCTCACCAGATTGAAAGAATATGGACTTCGAGTTAATCGCCAGAAATGTGAGTTCTTTCAGAAGCGGATCTCGTACTGTGGTCATGTCATTGACCAGGAGGGGCTTCATAAGTCTCCTGACAAGATCGAAGCTGTTGTGAAGGCTCCCGCTCCGGATAATGTATCCCAGTTGCGGTCGTTCCGAGGGTTGATTAACTATTACCATAAGTTTCTGCCAAATTTATCCATGGTGCTGCACCCGCTGAACGCTCTTTTGCAGAAGGGAGTACCATGGAAGTGGAGCGAGGGCTGTAAGAGGGCCTTTCGCAAAAGCAAGGCATTGATCACCTCAGAGGAAGTGTTGGCTCACTTCAACCCAACGCTGCCTATTCGTTTGGCTTGTGATGCTTCTCCATATGGTATTGGGGCAGTACTCTCACACAAGTTGCCAAATGGCTTGGAGAGGCCAGTCGCGTTCGCATCCAGATCATTGACCTCCGCTGAGCGCAACTATGCTCAGATAGATAGGGAGGCTCTCAGCCTTGTGTGGGGAGTAAAGAAGTTTAATCATTACCTGCAGGGCCAAAAGTTTACGCTACTGACAGACCACCAGCCGTTGGTATCCATTTTTAACCCTAAGAAGGGTGTTTCGGTGATGACAGCACAGAGGCTCCAGAGATGGTCCCTTTTCCTAGGGGCACATCAATATCAGATTGAATTCAAAGGTACAAAGCAGCATGGTAATGCTGATGGGCTGTCGCACCTGCCACTACCTACAGCGGAGGAGGCACTGACGGTTGACCCTGTTGAGTTATTTCACTCGACCATCATCGAATGTTTACCAGTCACCAATGCAAGTATTGAAAGAGAAACCAGGAACGACCCGACACTGTCCCGGGTCTACGAATTGACAGTGAAGGGATGGCCAGCACATGGTGATCCACTGTTACCGGCATTCTCAGCAAGACGAGAACAGCTGTCCGTCTGTCAAGGAACATTGATGTATGGAACAAGGGTGATTATTCCTCCTAAGTTAAGAGAGAGAGTTCTAAAGGAACTGCATGAAGGTCATCTGGGGGGAGTCAAGATGAAAAACCTTGCTAGGGCTTATGTGTGGTGGCCGGGTATCGACCAACAGATAGAGGATCTGACGAAAAGCTGCTCAGGGTGCCAAAAAGTTCAAAATGCACCTCCGATTGCACCGCTGCATCCATGGGAATGGCCTTCAACCCCATTGCAACGTGTACATATTGACTTTGCTGGTCCATTCATGGACTCCATGTTTTTAATTGCGGTGGACGCACATTCTAAATGGCCAGAAGTGATTAAGATGACTACCACTACCTCGGAAAAGACGATCGCGGTGCTAAGAACGATATTTGCAAGAAATGGATTGCCAGAACAAATATGTTCAGACAACGGACCGCAGTTCGTGTCAGAAGAATTCCAGAAATTCATGAAGAAGAATGGGGTGAAACATTATACCTCTGCCCCATATCATCCGGCTACAAACGGGTTGGCCGAGAGATTTGTACAAACGTTCAAAAAAGCAATGAAGGCCATGAGCGAAGATCAGATTCCACTACAACACAAGGTGGACAATTTCCTACTGGCATATCGAAACGCCACTCATGCAGTGACAAACCAAAGTCCTGCCATGATGTTCTATAACAGGAGGTTGCAGTCCAGGTTGGACTTGTTAAAACCAGATGTGCGGAGGGAAGTCGAAAACAAACAGTTCCAGCATATAAATAACAAGACCACTCGGAGTTTCGAAATAGGACAACCAGTGTTAGCCCGGGACTATAAAAATGAGAAATGGCAATCTGGAACAATTCGGGCCAGACAAGGACCCCTGATGTACACGGTAGATATGGGTGAAAATGTAATACGACGTCATGCTGACCAACTGGTAGAATCGAGAACAAGGGTCGAACCCATGGTTACGGCAGAGACAACCGTGGAAGAAGTTAGTGAACCTGAAGCATCTACCTCAGAAGTGAATGTACCTGATGATGATGTCCAATCCATAAGAGATCAACTAGATGAGTCACCCCAGCAACGAGAATCAGAGACCCCTGAAAGGCGTTATCCAACTCGGATCAGGAGGCCTCCTCAGAGACTGAATCTTTGAACTGTTTTGCATGAAGTTGTATCTATATATATAAAAGAGCTCTTCTGTCTGTCCCGATGTCTGTCCGTGTTCTATACGTTTGAAAGTTACAGAGCGTACCGACGCGCGCGTCGCCTCAAAAGAAAGCTTGCGATTCCGGACCGGTCATAGGCATATTTACGTTTCGGCCGGACAAAAACCGCGCCCGCGGTATCCAAAAAACGTTCAGCGTTCCGCTCATTAGCATCTCATTAGCGACCGTGTGACGTCGAGGTCGACCAATCGGACGGGCGCGTGCCATCCTACAGTTGAGTGTCGAGTGACCCGACGATTGACCAATCCTACGCTTCGGTGACCTGACCGGTCGACCAATCGGTGCGTGTGTGGGCGGGCCTTATCCTTCTGAACCGAGGTGAGTGGCCGCCATCTTGATTTTTCACAATTTTTTCCCCCACACTTTCTGTGTGTTAGGGAACTAAGGTAAATATTTTAATGATGTGTTAGGGAATTGAATAACAATTTAATAGGGGGGGGGGAGAGCCTTGGGAAATCACAGGGGGGGGGAGAGCCTCGGGAAATCGCGGGGGGGGAGAGACTCGGGAAATCGCGGGGGGGGGGAGAGCCTCGGGAAATCGCGGGGGGGAGAGCCTCGGGAAATCGCGGGGGGGAGAGCCTCGGGAAATCGCGGGGGGGGAGAGCCTCGGGAAATCGCGGGGGGGGGAGAGCCTCGGGAAATCACGGGGGGTGGGGAGAGCTGATGAGTTTAAAAAAAAGAAGAGGCCGCCAGTTGCGCGGCCGCCTTGACGACGGCACGCATTCGCACGGCCCCCGTTACCCCGGCAACGGGGCACGCCGGCGGTCTTGAAACCACGCATGCGCACGGCCCGCCACCCCGTCACGCCAGTTCCGCAGCCGCCTTGACGCCGGCACGCATGCGCACGGCCCCAGTGACGCCAGCACACAGCCTCGGGAGATCGCGGGGGGGGGGCGAGCCTTGGGAAATCGCGGGGGGGGAGAGCCTCGGGAAATCGCGGGGGGGGGGGAGAGCCTCGGGAAATCGCGGGGGGGGGCGAGCCTCGGGAAATCGCGGGGGGGAGGGGGTGGGCGAGGGGAGGGGGTGGGGGAGGGTAGGTGTGGGGGTGGGGGAGGGAGGGAGGGAGACAGGGGAGGGGAGGGAGAGGAGGGGAGGGAGAGAGGGGAGGGGAGGGAGGGATAGGACAGGGAGAGGACATGACAGGGAGAGGGGGGACACACAGGGGCAGGGAGACCAAGCGCCCCAAAATTGCCCTTGCAACGCGGGGCTCCCCAGCTAGTATATATATATATATGTTATTATGTTATGTTAAATGGGGATATACACTGTTAAGCTAAAAAGGGAGGATTGTGGTGTATGTAACCTGTTCCACCTTAAGAGAACTACCTTAAGAGATGTACTACTTTCTCTTGGCTGCTGTATACTGTAATACCGGTGGTGACCACACCGGTATATAAACGTTGTGTAGTGATTTGCTGGGCAGTTCAGCCCTGACCTCCGAATAGTAAAAACCTGTTAAAGTTATTCTTGTTGTCTGTGTCCAGTGATTTATAATAAGCATAACTGGGACACACAGACTCAACAGCGAGGACATGGAGGAATTTGAAAACAAGGATGAGAATTTTAAAATTGTCTTACTGCAATTATCTAGGGCCCTGGTGGGACCACACCTGGAGCATTTGTGTGCAGTTTTGGTCTCCTTACCTAAGGAAGGATATACTTGCCATAGAGGGAGTGCAACAAAGGTTCACCAGACTGGTTCCTGGGATGGGGAGGATTGTCCTATGAGGATTGAGTAGACTAGGCCTATATTCTCTAGAGTTTAGAAGAACGAGAGGTGATCTCATTGAAACATACAAAATTCTTACAGGGCCTGACAGGGTAGATGCAGGGAGGATGTTTCCCCTGGCTGGGGAGTCTAGAACCTGGGGTCACAGTCTCAGAATAAGGGGTCAGACATTTAGGACTGAGATGAAGAGAAATTTCTTCACTCAGAGGGTGGTGAATCTTTGTAATTCTCTACCCCAGAGGGCTGTGGAGGCTCAGTCATTGTGTATATTCAAGACAGTGATCAATTTTAGATATTAAGGGAATCAAGGGATATGAGGATAGTGCAGGAAAGTGGAGTTGAGATAGAAGGTCAGCCATGATCTTATTGAATGGTGGAGCAGGCTTGAGTGGCCAAATGGCCGACTCCTGCTCCTATTTCTTATGTTCTTATCCTTGATTTTAATTGCTCCACCATTGGCGACCGTGCCTTCAGCTGCCTAGGCCCTCAGCTCTGGAATTCCCTCCCTAAACCTCTCCACCTCGCTCCATCCCATTAAGTCGCTCCTTAAAACCTACCTCTTAGACCAAGCTTTTGGTCACCTGTCCTAATATCTCCTTATGCCGCTCAGTGTCAGAGATGTGCCAGACCCGTGTAAGTGAGGTTCTCTCCCGCTAACCTCGCAAACTCTGGCGGGCCTGAGTGTTGGCAGGCTATTTAATCATGGGAAGCATCACAACCAAGCCCAAATGTGTATAAACACGTAGGCACACACAGACATGTACACACACACAGACCTACACATACATCAAGGGATATGGGGAGAAGGCAGGGACAGGGTACTGAGTTTGGATGATCAGCCATGATCGCATTGAATGGCAGAGCAGGCTCGAGGGGCCGAATGGCCTACTCCTGCTCCTATCTTCTATGTTTTTTTCTATGTTTCTATGTACACACATACGCACGCAGATACATACTCGCATGCACATACACACAGACACGCACGCACATACACACAGACATATATGGACATACATACAGACACACACAGCAAGATCCTACAAACAACAATGTGATAATGACTAGATAATCTGTTTCTTAGCGATGTTGTTTGAGGGATAAAGATTGGCCAGGACACAGGGGAGAACTGCCTTGCTCTTCTTCTAAATGATGCCATGGGTCTGCGTGCGTCCACCTGAGAGGGCAGACGGGGCCCTCGTGTTTACATAGAATTACACGGACACAGGCCATTCGGCCCAACCAGTCCACGCTCCACACAAGCCTCCTCATCTAAATCTATCAGCAGAACCCTCGATTCCCTTCTCCCTCACATGCTTGTCTAGACTCCCCTTAAATGCATCTATACTATTCGCCTCAACCACTCCCTGTGGTAGCGAGTTCCACATTCTCCCCACTCTCTGGGTAAAGAGGTTTCTTCTGAATTCCCTATTGGATTCCTTGGTGACTATCTTATATTGATGGCCTCTAGTTATGCTCTTCCCCACAAGTGGAAACATTCTCTCTCTGTATCCACTCTATCAAAAATTTTCATAATTTTAAAGACCTCTATTAGGTCACCCCTCAGCTTTCATTTTTCAAGAGAAAAGAGACCCAGCCTGTTCATCCTTTCCTGATAGGTATACCCTCGCATTTCTGGTATCATCCTTGTAAACCTTCTCTGCACCCTCTCCAGTGTCTCTATATGCTTTTTACAATGTGACGACCAGAACTGTACGCAGTACTCTAAGTGTGGTCTAACCAAGGTTTGATACAGGTTTAGCATAACTTCAATTTTATAATTTTCAATTCTATACCTCTAGAAATAAATCCTAGTGCTAGGTTTGCTTTTTTTTATGGCACCCACGACAGTGAAGCGCTCTCTCAGTACTGTGCTGGAAGTGTCGGCATAGATTATGTGCTCAAGTCTCTAGCTAGCAGTGTTCAATAGAGGCCCTGTAGTACAATAATTACATGTAAACCTTCTAAATTCCAGGGATTACAACCCTAGTTTGTGTAATCTCTCCTTGTAATTTAACCCTTGGAGTCCGGGTATCATTCTGGTAAACCTACGCTGCACTCCCTCCAAGGCCAATATATTATAGGTGTGCTGCCCAGAACTGCTCACAGTCCTCACAGGGTTTGTACAGCTGCAGCATAACTTCTAGCCCCTTGTATTCTGGTCCTCTAGATATAAAGGCCAGCATTCCATTAGCCTTTTTGATTATTTTCTTTTTTTTTATTCGTCCATGGAATGTGGGCGTCGCTGGCAAAGCCAACATTTATTGCCCATCCCTAGTTGCCCTTTAGAAGGAGGTGGTGAGCCGCCTTCTTGAACCGCTGCAGTCCGTGTGGTGAAGGTACTCCCACAGTGCTGTTAGGTAGGGAGTTCTAGGATTTTGACTCAGCGACGATGAAGGATCAGCAATCTACTTCCAAGTCAGGATGGTGTATGACTTGGTGGGGAACTTGGAGGTGGTGGTGTTCCCATGTGTCTGCTGCCCTTGTCCTTCTAGGTGGAAGAGCTCGCGGGTTTGGGAGGTGCTGCCGAAGAAGCCTTGGCAAGTTGCTGCAGTGCATCTTGTAGATGATACACACTGCAGTCACGGTACGCCGGTGGTGGAGGGAGTGAATGTTTAAGGTAGTAGATGGGGTGCAAATCAAGCGGGCTGCTTTGTCCTGGATGGTGTCGAGCTTCTTGAGTGTTGTTGGAGCTGCACTCATCCAGGCAAGTGGAGAGTATTCCATCACACTCCTGACTTGTGCCTTGTTCAGGCAGTTCAAAGACGATTCACTAGGTTAATTCCAGAGAAGAGGGGGTTGACTTATGAGGAAAGGTTGAGCAGGCTGGGCCTATACTCATTGGAATTTAGAAGAATGAGAGGTGATCTTATTGAAACATATAAGATACTGAGGGGACTCGACAAGATAGATGCAGAGAGGATGTTTCCCCTCGTGGGGGAATCTAGAATGCGGGGGCACAGTCTTAGAATAAAGGGTCGTCCTTTTAGAACTGAGATGAGAAGCCGGAAGATATAGGTGAGGTTTTAAATGAATATTTTGCATCTGTGTTCACTATGGAGAAGGACGATGTAGGCATAGAAATCAGGCAGGGGGATGGTGATATACTTGAACAAATTAGTATTGAGAGGGAGGAGGTACTAGCGGTTTTAGCGGGCTTAAAAGTGGATAAATCCCCAGCCCTGACGAGATGTATCCCAGGCTGCTGTGTTAGGCAAAGGAGGAGATTGCAGGGGCTCTGACACAAATTTTCAGAACCTCTCTGGCCACAGTGGAGGTGCCAGAGGACTGGAAAACAGCTAACATAGTACCATTATTCAAGAAGGGTAGTAGGGATAAACCAGGGAATTACAGGCCAGTGAGCCTAACAACAGTGGTAGGGAAATTATTGGAAAAAATTCTGAGGGACAGAATTAGTCTCCACTTGGAGAGGCAAGGATTAATCAAGGATAGTCAGCATGGCTTTGTCAGGGGGTGATCATGTCTAACCAATTTGATTGAATTTTTCGAGGGGGTGACTAGGTATGTGGATGAGGGTAGTGCAGTTGATGTAGTCTACATGGACTTCAGTAAGGCTTTTGACAAAGTCCCACATGGAAGACTGGTCAAGAAGGTAAGAGCCCATGGGATCCAGGGCAATTTGGCACATTGGATCCAAAATTGGCTTAGTGGCAGGAGGCAGAGGGTGATGGTCGAAGGTTGTTTTTGTGGCTGGAAGCCTGTGTCCAGTGGTGTACCGCAGGGATCAGTGCTGGGTCTTTTGCTGTTTGTAGTGTACATTAATGATTTAGATATGAATGTAGGAGGTATGATCAGTAAGTTCACAGATGACACGAAAATTGGTGGAGTGGTAAATAGCGAGGAGGGAAGCCTCAGGCTACAGGACGATATAGATGGGTTGGTTAGATGGGCAGAACAGTGGCAAATGGAATTTAACCCTGAAAAGTGTGAGGTGATGCATTTTGGGAGGACTAACAAGGCAATACACAATGAATGGTAGGACACTAGGAAGGACAGAGGATCAGAGGGACCTTGGTGTGCATGTACATAGATCCCTGAAGGCAGCAGGACAGGTAGATAAGGTGGTTAAAAAGGCATATGGGATACTTGCCTTCATTAGCCGAGGCACAGAATATAAGAGCAGGGAGATTATGATGGAGCTGTACAAAACGCTAGTTAGACCACAGCTGGAATACTGTGTGCAGTTCTGGTCACCACACTATAGGAGGGATGTGATTGCTTTGGAGAGGGTGCAGAGAAGATTCACCAGGATGTTACCTGGGCTGGAGCGCTTCAGCTATGAAGAGAGACTGGACAGGCTGGGGTAGTTTTCCTTAGAGCAGAGAAGGCTGAGGGGGGACCTGATTGAGGTGTACAAAATTATGAGAGGCATAGATAGGGTAGATAGAAAGGAACTTTTCCCCTTAGTAGAGGGGTCAATAACCAGGGGGCATAGATTCAGGGTAAGGGGCAGGAGGTTTAGAGGGGATTTGAGGAAACACTTTTTCACCCAGAGGGTGGTTGGAATCTGGAACTCACTGCCTGAAAGGGTGGTAGAGGCAGGAACCCTCACAACATTCAAGAAGCATTTAGATGATCACTTGAAACACCACAGCATACAAGGCTACGGACCAAGTGCTGGAAAACGGGATTAGAATAGACAGGGCTTGATGGCCGGCGCGGACACGATGGGCCGAAGGGCCTCTCTCTGTGCTGTATAACTCTATGACTCTGACTCTATGAGGAGGAATTTCTTCTCTCGGAGGGTCGTAAATCTGTGGAATTCTCTGCCCCAGAGAGCCGCGGAGGCTGGGTCATTAAATACATTTAAGGTGGAGACAGACAGAGTTTTGTGAGATAAGGGAGTGAAGGGTTATGGGGAGCGGGCGGGGAAGTGGCTCTGAGCCCGAGATCAACCATGATCTTATTGAATGGCGGAGCAGGCTCGAGGGGCCAAGTGGCCTATTCCTGCTCCTAATTCTTATGTTCTTATGTTCTTGTAGATGGTGGAAAGGCTTTGGGGAGTCAGGAGCTGTACCTGTTCACGACATTTTAATGATCTATGTACCTGAACCCCCCAAGTCTCTTTGGACTGCCACTGGTTTTAGCTTTTCACCATTTAGAAAGTACCCTTTTTAGGTCCAAAGTGGATGACCTCACATTTGACCTCACATTTGCCTACATTCCAAGGCCTCGGCACTGTAGAAAGACCAAGCGGGAGCGGGCGGGATCTGTGAGAAGCGATGTTGTGCTGCCAGAGCAGAGCTGTGAGCAGTGCCCTGTTTACTGCTGCTCATTTCCAGCGAGTTAGTCAAGCAGAGTGACATTCCACCCTCCTGACATCATTCGCAGCCAGCCCCTGTGTACTATTTAAAAAAAACAAGTACAGACACAGGCACCCGGCTCTAGGATTGGCTGGGGGCGAGGGCGGCAACAGCTGGCTGGGAGGCGAGTGGCAGATGTGCTCGCAGTTAAGACCCAAACACTTGAGACGGAAGCGGGGGATGGGGGGGGCGGGGGAGAAGAGAGCACAGGAGATAGACAAGGTATGCTTTGGGTAGCTGTGACACATGGAAAAGGGAGAGAAATTCGGTTGTTAGCGCCACCGATTAACGCCTAAAGAGGCCGAGAAGTGGGGCGCTAGCCAATTTCCAGCCGGGCGCAGGGCGCCTAGCCCCATATTGAGCATGCATTTAGCGCCGGCGCAAAATCGTAGCGCCCGCTCATGGGCGCAGGCAGATTATGATGTCATTTGAGTGTGTAACGCCTTTTGGGCGCCCCGGACCGGAAATTCAGTGGCGCCCCCCTCCGTAGCGCCTGGCGCTAATAGTGACAGCTTACATGGAACCTTACCCAGTCGCTCTCGGCCTGGGGCGCGCGTTATTTAAAGGGGACTGGTGTGGTTTAAAAGCGGCAGCCATTTCTGGAGCACAACCTCTTTGTGAGTTACAAAGAGTTGCTGAGCTGCACACAGAGAGCCTTTTGACTAGTGAGCCCGCGCAGGCAGAGGAACTTCAGCCTTCTGACCATCGCCTTGCTGTTGGTGAGCATTTACAATGGGAAAACTTCCTGTACGCACTTATTATGGGGGCTGCATTGGAGGGGAACGTCCTGCTGCTGAATCATCTGGAAAGGGCACAGAGACGCAGGGAGAGGGGGGCGAGGATGGCCAGACGGAGGAGGGCCAACAGACGTCGCCACACCAGACCTTACGCTGGCAGGGTTTTCCGACAGCAGTTTTCCTACATGAACATGTCGGAGGAGCAGTGTGTCAGAAGGCTGCGATTTAGAAAGGAGGTGGTGACTGAGCTGTGCCACCTGCTTCGGACAGATCTGCAGCCTCAGATAAGGTGCAGGACATCTCTGTCGGTGCCTGTGAAGATGACTGTTGCCCTGAACTTCTACGCGAGCGGATCTTTTCAGGCTGCATCTGGGGACATAGCCAGCATCTCGCAGTTTGCAGTGCATTGCTGCATCCGTCAAGTGACTGATGCCCTGTTTAAAAGGAGGCGGCAGTACATCTCCTTCCCAATGACCCTGGACAAGCAGCGGGAGCGCGCAGAGGGCTTCGCAGCAATAGCGGACTTCCCCATGGTGCAGGGTGCCATTGACTGCACGCACGTGGCTTTGCGGGCACCCGTAGAGAATCCGGAGGAGTTCCGCAACCGCAAGGGGTTCCATTCCTTGAATGTCCAGCTGGTCTGTGACCACTGACAGCAGATCCTCGCAGTGAATGCGCAGTTCCCAGGCAGCAGCCACGACGCCTTCATCCTGCGCCAGACTTCTGTAGCAGACTTTTTCGACGCCCCGGCTCACCCAGAAGGCTGGCTTCTCGGGGACAAGGGCTATCCTCTGTGCCCGTGTCTGATGACCCCACTCCGGATGTCCAGTACCCCTGCTGAAGAACACTACAATGCGAGCCATCAGGCGACGAGGAACATTGTGGAACACACAATCGGCGTGCTGAAGCAGCGGTTCCGCTGTCTGGACCATTCCGGAGGAGCCCTGCAGTACTCACCTGAGTGAGTCTCGCACTTCGTGGTTGTTTGCTGCATGCTCCATAACCTCGCTATCCTACGTACCCAGCCAATGCCAGCAGACATTGACGCACCAGCAGAGGAGGAGGAGGAGGACCAAGATGGGAGGGAGGTACTAACTGGAAGGGCCGTGCGTCTGAGGCTGATCAGAAGTCGCTTCTAGGCCCCTCTCATGGAATGCTTGTAGCCATTCCAAGACCAGGAATGGAACTGACCCCATACCCCCAAGCCTGTGAAGGGCAAGATGCATGTAAATAGCAGACATGGCCATTGTAAATGAATAAAGTGTTTTATTACAAAAATGTGCTTCCTTCCAACATGATAAACCAATAGGAACAGAAAGCTAAACTAACACACAGACACATTAGTCTCTCTCCCACCCGTGAGACTGGCCAAAACATTAATAACAATCCCGTGAGACTGGCCAAAACATTAATAACAATCCTAACAGTTTTCTCTCCCTCCCGTGAGACTGGCCAAAACATAAATAACAATCATAATAACATCTTCCTTGGCCTTGATTCCACCTCAGCAGAGGCTTCATCACCACCCTTTACTTTTTGCCCCCTGATGGGGATCTTGGTCTCTTTCGGCTCTGGCCCCTTCCCTCCCTGCAGCTCCTCCTTAATGTGACCCCAGTGGCTGCAGCAAGGCTGGGGGAGGCCTGCTGACTGTCCTTGAGCGCAGATGACCCTGAGGTGCGGCCTGGACGACCTCTGGGCCTAGAGGGCCCAGCTGCTGACTGCTCCACCTATGCATGGGTGGAAGCAGTCTGTCCTGCAGGTGGTGGCAGCTGCAGTGGAGAAGTGCCAGTGGTGGCAGCAGGAGTGCTGTCCTCTTGAGAGAGGACAGCACCTCCCTGCTCCAACAACACACTGGCACTCCCACGGGGCAGCACTTCAGCATCCAGAGCAATCTGATGGAGCACAGATTGCTGGCCTGCTGTGGTGCTGTGAGGGCCCCGGGTAATCCTGGCTGAGCCATCGAGGGTGGCAGCAGTCACTGGTCGCGTGGCCTCAATCTGCATATGCAGGAGACCAGCGAGTGACTGCGTGGCAGCACTCAGCACTTGCGTGGCAGGTGCCAGTGCTTCGCTGAAGCCCTGGACACTCCTTTCCATTGCTTCGCCGAAGCCCTGGACAGACCTTTCCAATGCTGACCCGAAGTCCAGCGCACTCCGGGCCTGTGCTGCGCCAATGTCTTGGACACTCCTCGCCAGTGTCTCGATGGTTTCAGGCAACCTTGCCACTGCAGCCATGAGCTCAGCGTGCCTCCGGCCAGCCTGGGCGCTCATTTCAGTGAGGGCACGCACCTCCTCTGCGCTCTGTGCAGCAGCACTGGTGGCCTGACTCGCCCTCCGGGGAGACGGCACCCGAGCTTCCCTCCCCCCTGCGTTGCTGCAGCCTGCTGGTGCCTGGAGTTGCCTCCTCCTCAGAGCTGTCCCCCCCCGCTCCCCTCCAGGGAAGTTGTGCCCCAGTCTGCCGTTGGGCTGGCTCGCCTGAGGGTGCTTGGGATGTTCCGGCTTCCTCCTGGTCGTCGGCTCCAGAGTCACTCATAGTGGCAGCTTGAGGGCCCGCCTCCTCACCTGGCGATTCGGCATCTGAAAGCAGGGAGGTACAGGAGTGGCTTTAGCGAGAGGACAGGGTGGCAGCGAGGGAGGCATAAGTGCTGCAATGTACTGTAGTGGATCGACAGTGAAAAATCATGCTGGTGGGGGGAACAAGTGGTAGGAGAGAGATCAAAAAGGTGATAGCCTTACCATCGCTGGCCACTATGGGGTCGGCAGCTCCAGAGGCGACAGGACCACTCAGCCGGTTTCCCATAATCATCTGCACTCTCTCCTCCAGGTCGCTGAGGATGTGCAGGTCAGGCTGGCCTCCTCCGGTGCCCATCTGCTCAAGCCGGTTCCTGGCCAGCTTCGCCTGCAGGAGGAAGGACGGGAAGTGCTGAAACATGCTGCACTGAGCATACATCACCTGCCCCCCATGGTTGAATAGCCCTTGCATCATGCACTGAGCAGCATGTGCATGTGTGTTTCTTGAAAGGGCCATGGGTTCTGGCTGACAGATGGCCTTTGGGGGTTCGGGCACCCTCTAGCCATAAAGTCAGGTGCAGATGGAGGGAAAGGCACTCACCCTGACGACCCGAGTGAGGTCATTGAACTTCTTCCTGCATTGAACTGCACTCCTGGGCACCACGCTTCTGCAGGTCACTCTGGTGGACACATCCCTCCAAGCTCGCCAGTAATCAGCATGTGGAGCCCTCCTTCCATCCTCAGGGTACAGAATACCACGCTGGCGCTCCACAGCGCCAACCAAAGCTTCCACTGCCAGATCTGTGAAGCGTTCCGCCCTCTGCCTCACCCTCTCCATGTCTTGACAGGCTGGAGCGCCTCAGGTAAGTTAGCGCCGAATTTAAGGCCTGCCAGGAAGTGCTGTGTCTGGTGATCCTAATTGACCCGCCCCTTTAAGAGCTGTCCGGCGCCAGTGTGTCTCGGGGTAAGTGATTATTGACAGCACCTGTGCTGCGCCCCGCCGCCGCGAAAATGGGTTGCGCCGCCGGGTTAGCGCCTTAGGAGTCTCGTGCAGCACCTGATTTAGCGCCGCATTCACCTTCAGGGGCGCAATGACCCAATATCCACTAGGTGGCGCGAAAGTGCGCCTGGCGCTGAACTTTGCGCATCGCCAGGACGAGCGCCCCAAACGCGGCTATACCCAATTTCTAGCCCTTTAAAGTCTTTAACTTTGTGTTTACCTGATTTTTAAAAAAGGTAATTCAGCGGGAGGGCCCACTATATCCCATCGACACCGGAGAGGCAGAGTGCTCGAGCCCTAGGGACTGTTTGACACCTGTACCACATAAATCCAGGCTGACACTCCAGTACTGAGGGAGTGCTGCACTGTCGGAGGTGCCATCTTTCAGATGAGATGTTAAACCGAGGCCCCGTCTGCTCTCTCAGGTGGATGTAAAAGATCCCAAGGCATTATTTTGAAGAAGAGCAGGGGAGTTATGCCCGGTGTCCTGGCCAATATTTATCCCACAATTAACACAACAAAAAACAGATTATCTGGTCATTATCACATTGCTGTTTGTGGGAGCTTGCTGTGCGCAAATTGGCTGCCGCGTTTCCCACATTACAACAGTGACTCCACTTCAAAAATACTTCATTGGCTGTAAAGCGCTTTGAGACATCCTGTGGTTGTGAAAGGCGCTATAGAAATGCAAGTCTTTCTTTCTACTGTTTAAATAGTTTGTCAGTGTGATCGGCCTGTCTGACCAGTTGGCTGTGAATGGACTGGAGGAAACACCATCTATTGGAGACTCATGTGGCGCACGAACACCAGCATAGACAAGTTGGGCCGAATGGCCTGTTTCTGTGCTGTATAACCTGTGTAACTTCCTTCCTTCAGTCCAACTTGGGGTTCTCAAACACTCCCGGATTGTCCTGGAGTCGCCGGGAACTTAAGATAAATCCCACTGCGAGCAACTCCAGCAGAGAAAAAAAAATCATAGGAGCGTTGATTAAAGTTTTCATTTTATTTAAACTGTTTCTGTTTTTTAGTTATAAGAATTGTTGGAGATGGGGGGAGGGGCGAATATGGCTGTTTGACTGACAGTCAAGAATCATCCAATCGGGTAACGAAGAGTCAGCTTGCTTTCCGATTGGCCGTGGGGAGGCGGGGCGCTGTGAAGATTGACGTGTCGGGCGACCAATGGTAGGAGCGTGTGGGGGCGGGGCTGCTGGAGGCGTGAGGTCATGTGATGAAACCTCCAGTTGGCGACCCTCGTCCCACCCCATCACCGCCCACTCCTCAGCCCCCTTCCCCCGCTTCCCTACCAGCACCTTGGCGTCACCAGAAAACCTTAGCCCTGCCCCACAAGCCTGTGTCACTCTCTCATGCCTGTGTCAGTACTAGCCCCGCACTGATCCAATTATCCTGCTCTTTAACCGGATCCTTTAATGTTTCGCCTAAAAATGTGGTGGAAGCTGATTCAATAATAACTTTCAAAAGGGAATTGGATAAATACTTGAAGGGGAAAAATTTGCAGGGCTCTGGGGAAAGAGCAGGGGGGGGGGTAGTGGGACTAACAGGACAGCTCTTTCAAAGAGCCGGCACAGGCACGATGGGCCGAATGGCCTCCTTCTGTGCTCTACCATTCTTTATGATTCTGTAAGTTGTTTATCCAGTTCCCCCTCAAATGTTGCCATTGATTAAGTGAATGGGCAAAATGTGGCAAATGGATTTCAATGTAGGCAAGTTTGGACATAAAAAGGATAGAACAGAGTTCTTTCTAAATGGTGAAAAGTTAGATACAGTGGAGGTCCAAAGAGACTTGGGGGTCCATGTACATAGATCGTTACAATGTCTTGGGCAGGTACAGAAAATAATCAAAGGAGTGAAGATAGGAAACACTTCCACACGCAAAGGGTGGTAGAAGTTTGGAACTCTCTTCTGCAAACGGCAATTGATGCTAGATCAATTGTTAATTTTAAATCTGAGATTGATAGATTTTTGTTAACCTAAGGTATTAAGGGATATGGGGCAAAGGCAGGTATATGGAGTTAGGTCGCAGATTAGCTATGATCTCATTAAATGGCGGAACAGGCTCGAGGGAATAAATGGACTCCTCCTGTTTCTATGTTGATTCATCCACAGTGGCCATATATGGTAAGGAGTTTCATCAGATCCCTTGTGCACCACTTTTCTCTCATCCCCTCCCTCCAGTCACTGGCCCCTTGCTGGTTTTACAGTTCCACGATGCAGGCTTCTATCTAGTACCAAGTGGTCATTCTTGTGGCCGTGGGTTCAAGTCCCACTTCAGAGACTTGAGCACAAAAATCTAGGCTGACACTCCAGTACAGTGCGGTGCGGAGGGAGTGCTGCACTGTCGGAGGTGCCGTCTTTCAGATGGGATGTTAAACTGAGGCCCCATCTGCCCTCTCAGGTCTATGTAAAAGATCCCATGGCACTATTCAAAGAAGAGCAGGGGAGTTATCCCTGGTGTCCTGGCCAATATCACTAAACTACATTATCTGGGCATTATCTCATTGCTGTTTGAGGCAGAAACCCTCATCACATTTAAAAAGTACTTAGATATGCACTTGAAGTGCCATAACGTACAAGGCTATGACCAAGAGCGGGAAAGTGGGATTGGGCAGGAGAGCTCTTTTTCGGCCGGCACGGACACAATGGGTCAAATGGCCTCCTTCTGTGCCGTAAATTTCTATGATTCTATGAAAGGCGCTATATAAATGCAAGTTATTTCTTCCTTGACTATTAAACTTTAATATGTGAGCCACCTGTGCTTTTTTATGCTATAGTTCTTTCTTCTGGGTGTGAGAGCATCCCAGCCGAGCCCAGAGTCCACACGCACACAGTCAGAGAATGCAGAGTCAGGGGACCAGTAGCAGAATGGATTGCTGGCTGGCTTCAGGACAGAAATCAGAGAGTAGGGGTAAAGGGTAGCTATTCAGAGTGGCAGGAGGTGGGTAGTGGTGTTCCACAAGGATCAGTGCTGGGACCACAGTTGTTCACAATTTATATTAACGATTTAGACTTTGGAATCAAAAACACAATGGCCCAGAAATTCGGGTCGGGTGTAAGCTCCCGACCTGCACTTACCTAGCGCGCCGGCCGTTGAGCTGTGGGCCCGCGTGGAATTCCGATCCTGGGCCTCCTCCAACTGCCGGCGCGCAGTGCTTGCGTATCCCAGGGGCGCAGTTAGTTCGATGCGTCCCCTGGGATCACGTGGGCCATGGGGAGCCAATCGGAGCAGGGAATGCCCATTCATAAGTTTGACAGGAAGAGCTGTCAAAACTTATAAATACTAAAAGCCCCAAAACATCACTAAATCTTCAAATAAATTTTAAAAAAACATCACATTTTTAAAATAAACTATAAATTACATGAAATAACTATTTTAAACAACAATTGAAAAAAATAATTTTATTTTCTAACGGGGCTAAAAATAAACTTACCTTTCTTTAAAGTATTAAAAAATAATAAACCTGTGGAAAAAATGTTTTAATTTTAATTAATTCACCACATACCTTGTAAAAAGCAGGCCTTACGACTGCTTTTTAAATGTCTAACTTCTGGAGATTTACCCTCCCGGGAAAACCTGCAAAAAAAAACTAAGTTCGATGCGCACGCGCAGCCTCTCCCACGCACGCGTTCGAACTCTGAACCCCTTCTTTCAGGGGAACGGAAGTGCCGGTTTCCCGCGCATTCGCAGTGCATGCAGGAAACCGACACTTCCATTGGGCTTACGGGTGAGTACCCCGTGCGTACTCACCCGTGGAGACCCGAATTTCTGGGCCACAATTTCTAAATTTGCGGATGACACCAAATTGGGGGAATAGTCAATACTGAGGAGGACTGCAACAAATTACAGGAGGACATTAATAAACTTGCAGAATGGGCATATAATTGGCAAATTAATTTCAACACAGATAAATGTGAGGTATTACATTTTGGTAGGAAGAATAGGGAGGTTATTTATTACTTGGAGGGTGCGAGTCTAGGTGGGGGAGAGGAACAAAGGGATCTCGGAGTACAAATACACAAATCACTAAAAGTTGCGACACAGGTTAACAAGGCCATAAAAAAAGCAAACCAAGCACTAGGGTTTATTTCTAGAGGGATAGAATGGAAAAGTAGAGAAGTTATGCTAAACCTGGTTAGGTCACACTTACAGTACTGCTTACAGTTCTGGTCGCTATGTTGTAAAAAGGATATAGAGGCACTGGAGAGGGTGCAGGAAAGATTTACAAGGATGATACCAGAAATGCGAGGGTATACATAAAGTTATGAAAGGTTTTGATAGAGTGGATACAGAGAGAATGTTTCCACTTGTGGGGAAGAGCAAAACTAGAGGCCATCAATATAAGATAGTCACCATGAAATCCAATAGGGAATTCAGAAGAAACTTCTTTACCCAGAGAGTGGTGAGAATGTGGAACTCGCTAACAGGGAGTGGTTGAAGCGAATAGTATAGATGCATTTAAGGGGTGGTTAGATATGAGGGAGAAGGTAATAGAGGGTTATGCTGATAGTGCTAGATGAGGAAAGACGGGAGGAGGCTCGAGTGGAGCATAAACGCTGGCATGGACTGGTTGGGCCGAATGGCCTGTTTCTGTGCTGTACATCCTATGTAGTTACCAGCAGGGGTCAGTGGAGAGCCCTGGCTGGATAACTTTCTCCCTAAGCCAGGAACACTGAGGCTCCTGGTAGTATCCCCAGGCTGCTGCCGGGGCTGAGACTGGTTACATGTAGCTGGGGGTTCAAACCCGTGACCTCCCTGGTCCGTGAAGCCGAGTGCCACACCGGGCACTATTTGTAACTGTACTACCGGTGGAACCGAACAAAACACCCAATGAGGTAGAACGAATTGCTGATCTTAAGCTGACAGTTTAGAAGAAAGAACTTGCATTTATATAGCGCCTCAGGATGTCCAAAGCGCTTTACAGCCAATGAAGTACTTTTGAAGTGTAGTCACTGTTGTAATGTAAGAAACACCAAGTTAAACCTCTGCTATTCTCTCTTGGGAGCTCTGCTGCTTACCTTAGTCTCTCTGATAAAGGTCTGTGAGAGCTCAGAGACACTGGGGACTAGAAATTCGGTATAGCCACGTTTGGGGCGCTAGTCCTGGCGTAGCGCAAAGCTTAGCACCAGGCGTGATTTAGCGCCACCTGGCGCGATATTGGGTTGCAGCGCCCCGAGGGTGATTGTGGCGTTAAATCAGGCGCTGCACGATATTCTTAAGGCGCTAACCCGGCGGCGCAACCCAATTTCGCGGCGGCGGGGCGCAGCGCAGGTGCTGTCAATAATCACTTTCCCCGAGACACACTGGCGCCGGCCAGCTCTTAAAGGGGTGGGTCATCAGCCACGGGCACAGAGGATAGCCCTTGTCCCCGAGAAGCCAGCCTCCTGGGTGAGCCGGGGCCTCGAAAAGGTCTGCAACAAAAGTCTGGCGCAGGATGAAGGCGTCGTGGCTGCTGCCTGGGAACTGCGCATTCACTGCGAGGATCAGCTGTCGGTGGTCACAGACCAGCTGGACATTCAAGGAATGGAACCCCTAGCGGTTGCGGAACTCCTCCGGATTCAATACAGGCGCCCGCAAAGCCACGTGCATGCAGTCAATGGCACCCTGCACCATGGGGAAGTCCACTATTGCAGCGAAGCCCTCTGCGCGCTCCCACTGCTTGTCCAGGGTCATTGGGAAGGAGGTGTACTGCCGCCTCCTTTTAAACAGGGCATCAGTCACTTGACGGATGCAGCAATGCACCGCAAGCTGCGTGATGTTGGCTATGTCCCCAGTTGTGGCCTGAAAGGAGCCACTTGCGTAGAAGTTTAGGCCAACAGTCATCCTCACAGCCACCGACAGAGATGTTCTGCACCTTATCTGAGGCTGCAGATCTGGCTGAAGCAGGTGGCACAGCTCAGTCACCACCTCCTTTCTAAAGCGCAGCCTTCTGATACACTGCTCCTCCGACATGTTCATGTAGGAAAACTGCTGTCGGAAAACCCTGGCAGCGTAAGGTCTGGTGTGGCGACGTCTGTTGGTCCTCCTCCGTCTGGCCATGCCTGCCCCTCTCTCCCTGCGTCTCTGTGCCCTTTCCAGATGATTCAGCAGCAGGACATTCCCCTCCAATGCAGCCCCCATAATAAGTGCGCCAAGAAAGTTTTGCCGTTGGAAATGCTCACCAACAGCAAGGTGATGGTCAGAAGGCTGAAGTTCCTCTGCCAGCGCTGGCTCAGTGGTGAAATGGCTCGCAGTGTGCAGCCCAGCAACTCTCTGTAGCTCTCGAAGAAGTTGTGAGCCAAAAAGGCTGCCGCTTTTAAACCACACCAGTGCCCTTTAAATAATGCCCCCCCCAGGCCGAGAGCGATTGGGTAAGGCTCCATGTAAGCTGTCACTATTAGCGGCAGGCGCTACGGAGGGGGGCGCCACTGAATTTCCGGTCCGGGGCGCCCAAAAGGCGTTGCACACTCAAATGACGTCATAATCTGCCTGCGCCCATGAGCGGGCGCTAAGATTTTGCGCCAGCGCTAAATGCATGCTCAATATGGGGCGAGGCGCTAGGCTCCCTGCGCCCGGCCGGAAATTGGCTAGCGCCCCACTTCTCGGCCTCTTTAGGTGTTAATCGGTGGCGCTACCAACCAAATGTCTCCCCCTGGATGTTTATTGGAAGCAGGGTGTAGTTACATTCCAGCCATCAGAGAGTAAAAGAGAGAGAGTGCGAGAGCGAGAGAGGGGGAGTGAGAAAGAGCGAGAGCGAGAGAGACGGAAAAAGAGCAAGAGAGGGAGAGAGAGAGTGCGAGAGCGAGAGAGGGGGAGAGAGAAAGAGCGAGAGAGGGAGAGAGAGAGTGCGAGAGCGAAGGAGAGTGAGAAAGAGCAAGAGAGAGAAAAGGTGAGCGAGAGGGAGAGGGAGATGGAACAAGAGAGGGAGAGAGCACGAGAGAGTGGGAAAGTGAGAGCAGGAGTCAGCGAGAGAGAGGGAGAAAGAGCGAGAGAGAGAGAACAAGAGAGCGAAAGAGAGAGGGAGAGGGAGAGAGAGACAGAGGTAGCGAGAGAGAGCGAGAGTGGGAACGAGTGAGCAAGAGAGAGTGAGCAAAAGAGTTAGCAAAAGAGTTAGCAAGAGAAAGAGAGAGGAGAGTGAGAGAGAGTTTCAGGGCTTTGGGCTGGAACGTCAGCAGACAGAGGCCTCAGCAGCGAGCGGAAGCAAGTCGTCAGTATGACTTTGTTGCTGCGTTAATCTGCTGTGAAGACGTGCTGGAATCCTGTGGAAGGAAAGGCTCAGGCTGCATTCTGATCAATTGGAAAAACAGGAAGCGGGGCGGGGGAGAAGAGGAATGATGTGTAGCTGCTGGGAGGCCCTCTCGGAGAGGCTGTGCCGGCGGTTTATAGTTGGGCCGCATATTTTAGTTTCAGAACCTTGTTCTGTGATTGACAAGCATCAACTAATGGTAGAGACAGCTGATTGAAGGGACACTTCCCCACCCCCCCTCAAAACAGCTCCAAATCACTGTTCTATTCTTGTATTCATGTTAAGATTCCTCTGTAATTTGAATTGATATTTTGAGAGATCCAGCACCATTTTCTGAAGGAGAGACCAATGCAAAAAAGCTCAGGAGCAGGTCACCCACTTACCGTTACGCCACAGGGAACCGAGTGGTCTGGTGAGACTAGAAAGGGGAAATGAAGAGGCGGGGGGGGGGGAATACAGGGCGACCACCCCCCTCTCCACCCCCCAAAAACAAAATAAGGACTGTACCTATCAGAAAAATAAAATAGCAGAGTGTGTGATCCAAACTCTAGAGCACGCTCAGGGTTTCAAATGTCTTTAACTACATAGGAACATAAGACCAGGAGTAGGCCATTCAACCCCTCGAGCCTGTTCCGCCATTCGATGAGATCATGGCTGATCTGCGACCTAACCCCATATACCCGCCTCTGCCCATATCCCTTAATACCTTAGGTTAACAAAATCTATCAATCCCAGATTTAAAATTAACAACTGATCTAGCATCAATTGCCGTTTGCGGAAGAGAGTTCCAAACTTCTACCACCCTTTGTGTGTAGAAGTGTTTCCTAATTTCACTCCTGAAAGGCCTGGCTCTAATCTTTAGATTATGTCCCCCTAGTCCGAGAGTCCCCAATCAGCAGAAATAGTTTCTCTCCATCTATCCTATCTGTTCCCCTTAATATCCTGAAAACTTCGATCAAATCGCCCCCTTAACCTTCTATATTCCAGGGATTACAACCCTAGTTTGTGTAATCTCTCCCCGTAATTTAGCCCTTGGAGTCCAGGTATCATTCTGGTAAATCTACGCTGCACTCCCTCCAAGGTCAAACTATCAAGGGTTCACTCTCTCAGTTTAAATCACCAGGCCAGATTTTTATCCCCCTCCCGGTAGCGGGGGAGGCGCGGTGGGGGGGAAGGGTGGATTGGCTGGTGCAATTTTGGGCACGGTCACCTGTTCCTCCCAGGCCGGGTCACCTGTTCCTCCCGGGCTGGGTCACCTGTTCCCCCGGGGCTGGGTCACCTGTTCCCCCGGGCTGGGTCACCTGTTCCTCCCGGGCTGGGTCACCTGTTCCTCCCGGGCTGGGTCACCTGTTCCTCTCGGGCTGGGTCACCTGTTCCTCCCGGGCTGGGTCACCTGTTCCTCCCGGGCTGGGTCACCTGTTCCTCCCGGGGCTGGGTCATCTGTTCCTCCCGGGCTGGGTCACCTGTTCCTCCCGGGCTGGGTCACCTGTTCCTCCCGGGCTGGGTCAACTGTTCCTCCCGGGCTGGGTCACCTGTTCCTCTCGGGCTGGGTCACCTGTTCCTCCCGGGCTGGGTCACCTGTTCCTCCCGGGCTGGGTCACCTGTTCCTCTCGGGCTGGGTCACCTGTTCCTCCCGGGCTGGGTCAGCTGTTCCTCCCGGGCTGGGTCACCTGTTCCTCTCGGGCTGGGTCACCTGTTCCTCCCGGGCTGGGTCACCTGTTCCTCTCGGGCTGGGTCACCTGTTCCTCCCGGGCTGGGTCAGCTGTTCCTCCCGGGCTGGGTCACCTGTTCCTCCCGGGCTGGGTCACCTGTTCCTCTCGGGCTGGGTCACCTGTTCCTCCCGGGCTGGGTCACCTGTTCCCCCGGGGCTGGGTCACCTGTTCCCCTGGGGCTGGGTCACCTGTTCCCCCGGGCTGGGTCACATGTTCCTCCCGGGCTGGGTCACCTGTTCCTCCCGGGCTGGGTCACCTGTTCCTCCCGGGCTGGGTCACCTGTTCCTCTCGGGCTGGGTCACCTGTTCCTCCCGGGCTGGGTCACCTGTTCCCCCGGGGCTGGGTCACCTGTTCCTCCCGGGCTGGGTCACCTGTTCCTCTCGGGCTGGGTCACCTGTTCCTCCCGGGCTGGGTCACCTGTTCCCCCGGGGCTGGGTCACCTGTTCCCCCGGGGCTGGGTCACCTGTTCCCCCGGGCTGGGTCACATGTTCCTCCCGGGCTGGGTCACCTGTTCCTCCCGGGCTGGGTCACCTGTTCCTCCCGGGCTGGGTCACCTGTTCCTCTCGGGCTGGGTCACCTGTTCCTCCCGGGCTGGGTCACCTGTTCCTCCCGGGGCTGGGTCACCTGTTCCCCCGGGGCTGGGTCACCTGTTCCTCCCGGGCTGGGTCACCTGTTCCTCCCGGGCTGGGTCACCTGTTCCCCCGGGCTGGGTCACCTGTTCCTCCCGGGCTGGGTCACCTGTTCCTCCCGGGCTGGGTCACCTGTTCCCCCGGGGCTGGGTCACCTGTTCCTCCCGGGCTGGGTCACCTGTTCCTCTCGGGCTGGGTCACCTGTTCCTCCCGGGCTGGGTCACCTGTTCCTCCCGGGCTGGGTCACCTGTTCCTCCCGGGCTGGGTCACCTGTTCCTCCCGGGCTGGGTCACCTGTTCCTCCCGGGCTGGGTCACCTGTTCCTCCCGGGCTGGGTCACCTGTTCCTCCCGGGCTGGGTCACCTGTTCCTCCCGGGGCTGGGTCACCTGTTCCTCCCGGGGCTGGGTCACCTGTTCCTCCGGGGCTGGGTCACCTGTTCCTCCCGGGCTGGGTCACCTGTTCCTCTCTGGCTGGGTCACCTGTTCCTCTCGGGCTGGGTCACCTGTTCCTCCCGGGCTGGGTCACCTGTTCCTCCCGGGGCTGGGTCACCTGTTCCTCCCGGGCTGGGTCACCTGTTCCTCCCGGGGCTGGGTCACCTGTTCCTCCCGGGCTGGGTCACCTGTTCCTCCTGGGCTGGGTCACCTGTTCCTCTCTGGCTGGGTCACCTGTTCCTCTCGGGCTGGGTCAGCTGTTCCTCCCGGGGCTGGGTCACCTGTTCCTCCCGGGCTGGGTCACCTGTTCCTCCCGGGGCTGGGTCACCTGTTCCTCCCGGGCTGGGTCACCTGTTCCTCCCGGGGCTGGGTCACCTGTTCCTCCCGGGCTGGGTCACCTGTTCCTCCCGGGCTGGGTCGCCTGTTCCTCCCGGGCTGGGTCACCTGTTCCTCCCGGGCTGGGTCACCTGTTCCTCCCGGGCTGGGTCACATGTTCCTCCCGGGCTGGGTCGCCTGTTCCTCCCGGGCTGGGTCGCCTGTTCCTCTCTGGCTGGGTCACCTGTTCCTCTCGGGCTGGGTCACCTGTTCCTCCCGGGCTGGGTCACCTGTTCCTCCCGGGCTGGGTCACCTGTTCCTCCCGGGCTGGGTCACCTGTTCCTCCCGGGCTGGGTCACCTGTTCCTCCCGGGCTGGGTCACCTGTTCCTCCCGGGCTGGGTCGCCTGTTCCTCCCGGGCTGGGTCACCTGTTCCTCCCGGGCTGGGTCACCTGTTCCTCCCGGGCTGGGTCACCTGTTCCTCTCGGGCTGGGTCACCTGTTTCTCCTGGGCTGGGTCACCTGTTCCTCCCGGGCTGGGTCACTTTTTCCTCCCGGGCTGGGTCACCTGTTCCTCCCGGGCTGGGTCACCTGTTCCTCTCGGGCTGGGTCACCTGTTTCTCCTGGGCTGGGTCACCTGTTCCTCCCGGGCTGGGTCACCTGTTCCTCCCAGGCTGGGTCACCTGTTCCTCCCAGGCTGGGTCACCTGTTCCTCCCAGGCTGGGTCACCTGTTCCTCTCGGGCTGGGTCACCTGTTCCTCCCGGGCTGGGTCACCTGTTCCTCCCGGGCTGGGTCACCTGTTCCTCCCGGGCTGGGTCACCTGTTCCTCTCGGGCTGGGTCACCTGTTCCTCTCGGGCTGGGTCACCTGTTCCTCTCGGGCTGGGTCACCTGTTCCTCTCGGGCTGGGTCACCTGTTCCTCCCGGGCTGGGTCACCTGTTCCCCCGGGGCTGGGTCACCTGTTCCTCCCGGGCTGGGTCGCCTGTTCCTCCCGGGCTGGGTCACCTGTTCCTCCCGGGCTGGGTCACCTGTTCCTCCCGGGCTGGGTCGCCTGTTCCTCCCGGGCTGGGTCACCTGTTCCTCCCGGGCTGGGTCACCTGTTCCTCCCGGGCTCAGCTACTTGAGAGGTGTTAGGAACATCGGAGCAGGTGGAGGCCATTCACCCCTCGAGCCCTCTCCACCATTCAATTAGATCACGGCTGATCTGTACCGCAACTCCATTTCCCACCTTAGCTCCCTATCCGTTGTTACCCTGACCCAACAAAAATCTATCAGTCTCACTCTTGATTATCTGGGTCATTTATCTCATTGCTGTTTGTGGGAGCTTGCTGTGCGCAAATTGCCTGCCGCTTTTCCTACATTACAACAGTGGCTACACTTCAAAAGTACTTCATTGGCTGTGAAGCGCTTTGGGATGCCCTGACATCGTGAAAGGCGCTATAGAAATGCAAGCCTTTCTTTCTTTATAAGACCCGATGGTTTCCGTAAGCTCCTCACCAATACCCTCAGACCCCTCCTTGCTGTTGTGTCCTCTAACTGGAGATATTTAGTTGATATTCCCACTAAATTATTTCTCTTCCCCAGTCTCCTTACCTTGGATTTGTCCACATTAACTGTCATTTCCCACTCATCAGCCCATCTTCCCAGCCAATCTAGATCCCTTTATACAAAAGCAAAATACTGTTCCTCTCTACTGTTAAATCTCTACCATCTTCCAGTTCTGATGAAAGGGCATCAACCTGAAAGGTCACCTCTCTTTCTCTCCACAGATGCTGCCTAGCCTGCTGAGTATTTTCCAGCGTTTAGTTTAAAGATCCCTGCCGGCTCACTATTGTTTAATTCGGCCTGTTCAATTTGGTGGCATCAGCAAACGGTGTTTCTGTCCCCAGCTCCGAGTCATTGCTATACAGCTGTGAAGAGTGCTGACCCCCTGTGGCACTCTACTGGCGACCCCTTACCATGACGACACAACGCCATTCACAACAACCCTTTGCTTGCTTTGGTTCAGCCAGATTCTGAATCCACTTCAGAAACCTGCCTCCTATTCCGTACCTCCCTGCCCCATGAGGTAATCACTTGGGTGGCACGGTGCCTGGGGCCTTGCTTGAAATCTAAAGCCACGGAATTCCTGTTGTCAGCAAGGCCTGTCACTTCCTCAAAGATCTCCAGTGAATTTATCAGGCAAGATTACTCTCCCATACTCTACCTGTCAGCCGTGGCTCAGTGGGCAGCACACTCACCTCTGAGTCAGAAGGTTGTGGGTTCACAGTCCCACTGCAGCGACTTGAGCACATTGAAAAAAAAGCTAGGCTGACCACTCCCAGTGCAGTGCTGAGGGAGTGCTGCACTGTCGGAGGTGCTGTCTTTCAGGTGAGACGTTAAACCGAGGCCCCATCTGCTCTCTCAGGTGGACGTAAAAGATTCCAAGGCACTATTTTGAAGAAGAGCAGGGGAGTTCTCCCCGGTGTCCTGGCCAATATTTATCCCTCAACCAACATAACAAAAGCAGATTATCTGGTCATTATCACATTGCTGTTTGTGGGAGCTTGCAGTGTGCAAATTGGCTGCCGCGTTTCCCACATTACAACAGTGACTCCACTTCAAAAAAGTACTTCATTGGCTGTAAAGTGCTTTGAGACATCCGGTGGTCGTGAAAGGCGCTATAGAAATGCAAGTCTTTCTTTTTAAATCCACGCTGCTCCCCAAAGGTCCAAAGTCACCTCTTCCTCCCAAGCATGCTACATTTACCACATGCCATGTCTCCAATTACTCACACTCATTGCATCTTTTAAAGAAAAATTGGATAAACATTTGGAACTGAGAAAAAAAACAGGACTATAGGGAAAGAGCAGAACGGTGGGCTTACTTTTCAATTGATCTAGCAAAGCGTCAGCACAGAAACAATAAACTCTCCATATCCAAGTGCTTCTTCATCCCCTCTTTCAGGATGCTTTTTAATACTAGCCACAGCCGACACCTGCCTCACTGTGTCGTCCCGATACCTATTGGTGCCGATTGGTGTCTACCTGCCTTTTTCTTTCATCTCATTCCCGGGCCACTGGAGCTGCTCCAGCTTTTCCATGCTTCACCTCCCACCTCCCCCCCCTGCTATTCTGCTGTAAGAACATAGGAAATAGGAGCAGGAGTCGGCCATACAGTCCCTCGAGCCTGCTGCGCCATTCAATAAGACCACGGCTGATCATCGACCTCAACTCCACTTTCCCGCCCGATCTCCATATCCCTCAATTCCCCTAGAGTCCAAAAATCTATTGATCTCAGCCTTGAATATACTCCTGGTGTGGAGATGCCGGTGTTGGACTGGGGTGGACAAATGTAAGAAGTCGCACAACACCAGGTTATAGTCCAACAGCTTTATTTGAAATCACAAGCTTTCGGAGCGCTGCTCCTTCATCAGGTCACCTGATGAAGGAGCAGCACTCCGAAAGCTTGTGATTTCAAATAAAGCTGTTGGACTATAACCTGGTGTTGTGTGACTTCTTACATTTGAATATACTCAAAGACTCAACATCCTTTGGGGTAGAGAATTCCAAAGATTCACATCCTCTGGGCCTTGTACAGTATATATCTTTTAGTTCTCTAATTTCTCTTTTGTCTTATGCTATTGTCACTTATCTTATTTAGTCATCTCCGCTTCACTACCTAATCATTCTATTTATTATCGTGTGTATGTAGTCATTTTTATCCCCCGCCACCTTTCCCCTTGCTCTGCTCATAAGAAAGAAAGAACTTGCATTTCTATAGCGTCTTTCACATACTCAGGACGTTCTAAAGTGCTTCACAGCCAATGGATTACTTTTAAGTGTAGTCACTGTTCCTTCGCAGGAGAGCGCGGCAGTCAATTATATAATAATAGGATTGGGCAGAGTCAACATGAATTTATGAAAGGGAAATCATGTTTGACGAATCTGTTAGAGTTTTTTGAGGTTGTAACTAGCAGGGTAGATAAGGGGGAACCAATGGATGTGGTGTATTTGGATTTTCAAAAAGCATCCGATAAGGTGTCACAACAAGAGGTTATTAAACAAAATGAGGGCTCATGGAATTGGGGGTAATATACTAACATGGATTGAGGATTGGTTAATGTACAGAAAACAGAGAGTAGGAATAAATGGGTCATTTTTGGGTTGGCAGGCTGTAACTAGTGGAGTACTGCAAGGATCAGTGCTTGGGCCTCAGCTATTCACAATCTACATCAATGAGGGGACCGAGTGCAATGTATCCAAATTTGCTGACGATATAAAGCTGGGTGGGAAAGTAAGTTGTGAGGAGGATGCAAAGAGGCTTCAAAGGGATAAAGACAGGTTAAGTGAGTGGGCAAGAACATGGCAAATGGAATATAATGTGGAGAAATGTGAAGTTATCCACTTTGGTAGGAAAAATAGAAAAGCAGAATATTTTTTTAAATGGCGAGAGATTGGGAAATGTTGGTGTTCAGAGGGACCTGGGTGTCCTTGTACACGAATCACTGAAAGTTAACATGCAGGTACAGCAAGCAATTAGGAAAGCAAATGGTATGCTAGTATGTTATTACAAAGGGATACATAAGAGTAAAGATGTCTTACTGCAATTATATAGGGCCCTGGTGAGACCACACCTGGAGTATTGTGTACAGTTTTGGTCTCTTTACCTAAGGAAGGATATACTTGCCATAGAGGGAGTGCAACGAAGGTTCACCAGACTGATTCCTGGGATGGGGGGGGGGGTTGTCCTATGAGGAGAGATTGAGTAGACGAGGCCTATATTCCCTAGTGTTTAGAAGAATGAGAGGTGATCTCATTGAAACGTATAAAATTCTTAAGGGGCTTGGCAGGGTAGATGCTAGGAGGATGTTTCCCCTGGCTGGGGAGTCTGGAACTAGGGGTCACAGTCTCAGGATAAGGGGTCGGCCATTTAGGACTGAGATGAGGAGACATTTCTTCACTCAGAGGGTGGTGAATCTTTGGAATTCTCTACCCCAGAGGGCTGTGGAGGCTCAGTCGTTGAGTATATTCAAGACAGAGATCGATAGATTTTTGGATATTAAGGGAATCAAGGGATATGGGGATCGGGCGGGAAAGTGGAGATGAGGTAGAAGATCAGCCATGATCTTATTGAATGGCGGAGCAGGCTCGAGGGGCCCAATGGCCCACTCCTGCTCCTATTTCTTATGTTCTTATGTTCAATTAGCACAGCAGTGTTGTTTTTGATCTGTATTGATGGTGTTGGTAGTACAAATATAAAAATGTAATCAGCAGATTAGTTGATACTTACAGAACTGCTGTATTATGATCAGTGAGTTCAGACGGTGCCATAAAACCACTCCGTGTGATTGGACAATTTAAATGCTTACACGTCCTTATTACTGGAAGTTAAAAGATCAAAGTCAGGAGCAGACAGTTAAATGTTAATGAGGCTGGTTAATCCCACATAGATCAATTAAACATGATCTCTTTGAAGTTATTCTCCATTATGTATCATTAAATATCTATAAAAACAGCATTCAGAATGTAAACTGAACTCAGTGTGGGATTGAAGTATAACTGGCGATATATGTACTGCACCTAAAGGTAATGTATGGAGGAAGCTGGATGTGCTGTAGCCCTGACTTCTCCCTGGGACCATCATCCCTCTCTGTAAACAGGATCGTACGTGTTCATATCCTTCACTGGTAAGGGCTTATCAACAGAAAGTCTGGAAGAGGAGTTGACCAGTGATTCTGCAGCCAAGTGAGGCCCTTTCAATACAGAACAGAAAATTGGGAGGAGACGTGATAAAGATTCTGAGAGGAGTGGATAATGTCGATGAAAGCACGTTATTTAACAGGGGCAGTAAATCCAGAACAACCAAATATACTTTTACAGCACTTTAACATTGCAAAAAGTCCCAAAGCACTTCTTGGCGGATGGGGAGAAATTTGCAAGCCAAGCCTAAATTGGGAAAAGATTTAGTGGAGATGACTGAGGGCATGGTCACATGGGGTGATTGTAACCTAAGCTCCCCATTGGGTGGAATGCTGGTGTTACAGGCCTCCCAATATGACTCTCCATTCACAGTAATATTGGGCGGGGTGTAAAACCAGCATTGCCCCATGTCCCGCGGGTTTCCCCTCCCGCGAGTTACTCCATAGATCTTGAGGAGGTTTTTGAAGGTGGCGAGGGATGTGGAGAGAAGAGGTTTAGACAGAGAGCTCCAGAGAACAGGACTGTGACCGATGAAGCTCGGACACAGGTGGAGCAGCAGTGGGAGAAAGGGATGCACAGCCATCTAGAATTAGAAGAGCAGAGAGTGAGAGCTGGGACTGCCGGAGGTGCAGTCAGGCCTGGGAGAGATATATAAACAACAGCGAGGATTTCGAAATCCATGCATTTATCAACATGGATTCAATGAAGGGCGGCGAGGACAGGGTAGGCAGCTTGCCACACAATAGGATGCAAGTAAATGGGTTTGAGTTTGTGTAGGGCACTGCTCAGAATGGCAGCAGGGTAAATATGCCTGGGCATGACAAAGACTTGGGTAAGGGTTTGAATGATGGTGGGGGTGAGGTAGAGATGTAACTGGTCAATATTGTGGAGATGGATAGGTGGTCTTGGTGATGGACTGTCTGTGGGATTGAGCAGGACGGTGAGGATTAGGAGTGGAACCATGAAAGGATGGTGATATGGATGTTGACCATAGGGAAGAAGGCCCGGGGGAGGACGGATGATTGACCGTATCAAAGGTCAGAGGGTTTTAGGAGTGACACACCAAGGTTGCGTTCACACAGGGTATTGTTGGTGACCTTAACAACTTCAAGTTATGAGCATAATAGTAATAAAGTCTCAAACAGGATTTGAGATTAGAACATCTATACTCTCTCTGAATTTATAAAAATGTCATCATGTCTCCTCTAAATTGTCTCTGATGAAAGCAAATGATGTGCTTCTCTGATCCTTTCTTACGCACCCCAAATTGGCTTTAGGATTCCTCTCACCTTTTAGCAGAACCCGGACCCCAATCCTGACCCCCAGCCCTGATCCGACCCAACCCGAACCCTGGAACCGATCCCCAATGCCGACTCCTGGCCCCGACCCCATTCCCGGACCCGACCCCAGGACCCAGTTACCTGAAGGTGGTTGCAGTGCTCGCAATGTCCCAATCTGGCACTCCTCTTCGCCGGCAAGCTCCGATTGCCACGCTGACTCCATCATATCTGGGGAGACTCAGGCCTCACCATTCAGGCGCAGAGAAAGTAACCTGCGCCCACCCACCACCCACATCCCCCACCACCGCCCCCCACATCACGTACCCCAAAATGGGCAGGCCCAAATATCTGGGCCTGTATATTAGACTGGTTCTGAAATGAAAACAGAAAAAGCTGGAAATACTCAGCAGGTCAGGCAGCGTCTGTGGAGAGAGAGAAACAGAGTTAACGTTTCAGGTCGATGGCCTTTCATCAGAACTTAGAGATGTAACAATTTTTAAGCAAGTATAGAGGCAGGGAAAGTAGGGGGAGGGGAGGAATGAACAAAATGGGAAGGTGGAAGGCAGGAGTGATTGTGGTAAACCACTGTTTGTATTCCTGTTTGTCCTGTTTGTATTCCACTGTGTACATGCCTGGACATGCCTCGGCTGACTCCTCCCACAGGTCCTAGTACAAAGGTGACTGCTCCCCAGCCCTTAGTATCATGGACCGGTCGACCACGCGAGGCAGACCTCCATTCTGTTGTTAATAAAAGCCTTTGGTTACTCTTCTAACTCTCAGTCTTTTATGAGTAATTGATAGCGCATCAATTTTATTAACAACATTTTTATAATGGAGAAGATCCTCACACCAGCATGCCTGGACTTAGATCATCGGGAGGCGGACTCATCCACCAAGTTTACTCACTGGCTTAAGTGTTTCGATAAATTCCTGACCGCCTCCGAAGCAATCAAATCGGACGAGGACAAACTGGATGTCCTGACCTCCAAAGTGAACCACCGAGTGTACTCGGTCATCCAAGACGCGACCTCGTACGCGGACGCTATCAAGCTCCTCAAGGACCAGTACACGCGCCCAGTGAACGAAGTGTACGCCAGGCACCTCCTGGGGAGTCGTAAACAACAACCTGGGGAATCGACCGTGGAATACCTTCAGGCACTGTCTGTGCTTGGCCGGGCCTGTGGTTGTAAGGATGTAAAGGCCGCCGTGTACACAGAGGAACTTATCCGGGACGCTTTTGTAGCGGGCCACAGATCCAATTACACCCGACAGCGACTGTTGGAGCAGAGTAACCTCGACCTCAACAAGGCCTCTGAACTCGCACTATCGTTGGATGCAGCCTACCAGGGCATGGATGCCTACTCCTCTGCACCGTGGACGCCGCAGGGAATGACAGCCTGGGACACGGTAGGACCGCCTCATAGCGCCGTGCCACCCCAGCCACACCCCAACAACGGCCCAACTACCGCAGCAGTGTCCCAAGGCCAGACAGCAGTGCCCCAAGGCCAGAAATGCTCCTTCTGTGGCCAGGCAAAACACCCCAGAGCGCGCTGCCCGGCGAAAAACGCGATCTGCTCGGGCTGCGGGAAGAAGGGACACTACGCTAGCGTCTGCAGGGCCAAAGCCACCCCGAACCCCAGCAGCGCCGCGTGTGGGCCATGCGGGCCGCCATCTTGGACCTCCCCGGCCATGTGCGAATCACCGGTACAGCAGCCATTTTGGACGCCTCCAGCCACATGGGGATCATGGACGCCGCCATCTTGGACGACAGCCGGGACGCAGCAGGCCCCCGACACCGCCTCATCTGATACCCGCAGCGACACACCGACCCCTACGCTGGCATCCGTTACACTGGACCAAGCGAGACCGCAACAACTGGCCAGTTCCACAATGGACATTAAGGTAAATGGTCACGATACAATCTGCCTTTTTGACTCTGGGAGCACGGAGAGCTTCATCCACCCCGACACGGTGCGGCGTTGCTCTCTCCCAGTCCTGCCTGCGCAACAGCGGATTTCTATGGCCTCCGAGTCCCAGTCGGCGGACATCGGCGGCTACTGCGTGGTGACACTCGTAGTAGACGGGACCGTGTACGATCATTTTAAACTTCTGGTCCTGCCTGACCTCTGCGCTGCCGTCCTGCTGGGGTTAGATTTTCAGTGCCACCTTAAAAGTGTTACGATGGCGTACGGTGGACCCCTACCCCCACTCACAGTCCGCAGCCAGCAGCTTCCAAACTGCCCGCCGCGCACCAGGTGCAACCTCTCCACACTCAGAGTCACCCCCCCCCAACTGTTTGCTAACCTCACCCCCGACTGTAAGCCCATCGCCACAAAGAGCAGGCGATACAGTGCCGGGGACAGGGTTTTCATTAAAACCGAAGTGGAGCGGCTCCTGAAAGAAGGGATTATTGAGGGCAGCACCAGCCCCTGGCGAGCCCAGGTTGTGGTCGTTAAGACCGGCGAGAAGCAGCGCCTGGTCATCGACTACAGCCAGACAATAAATCGCTACACCCTGCTGGACGCCTACCCACTCCCCCGTATAGCTGATATGGTCAACCAGATCGCGCAGTACCGCGTCTTCTCGACCATTGACCTGAAATCAGCGTACCACCAGCTCCCCATCCGCCCTGAGGACCGCCAGTACACTGCCTTTGAGGCAAACGGCCGCCTCTATCACTTCCTTAGGGTTCCCTTTGGCGTCACCAACGGGGTCTCCGTCTTCCAAAGGGAGATGGACCGGATGGTAGATCAAAATGCGTTGCAGGCCACTTTCCCATATCTGGACAATGTGACCATCTGCGGCCGTGACTTGCAGGACCATGACGCAAACCTCGAAAAATTCCTCCGCACCGCCCAACTCCTAAACCTGACATATAACAAGGAGAAGTGCATATTCCGCACAAACCGCCTCGCCATCCTTGGCTGTGTTGTGGAACACGGAGTCATCGGCCCCGACCCCGACCGGATGCGTCCCCTTATGGAACTTCCACTGCCCCACTGCCTCAAGGCCCTGAAGAGGTGCCTAGGGTTTTTCTCCTATTACGCCCAGTGGGTCCCCTACTATGCGGACAAGGCCCGTCCGCTGATCAAGTCCACCTCTTTTCCCTTGACGGCAGAGGCCCGCTTAGCCTTCCACCGTATCAAGGAGGACATTGCCAAAGCCACCATGCACGCAGTGGACGAATCCATCCCCTTCCAGGTGGAAAGCGACGCGTCTGACTTTGCCCTGGCCGCTACCCTCAATCAGGCGGGGAGACCCGTGGCCTTCTTTTCACGAACCCTCCAAGGCCCGGAGACCAGACACTCCGCTGTTGAGAAGGAGGCCCAGGCGATTGTGGAGGCTGTGCGTCATTGGAGGCACTACCTGGCCGGAAAACGATTTACCCTGCTCACTGACCAGCGTTCAGTTGCTTTTATGTTTAACAACAAGCAGAGGGGCAAAATCAAAAATGACAAGATCTTGAGGTGGAGAATCGAACTTTCCACCTACAACTACGAGATCTTGTACCGGCCCGGGAAGCTAAATGAACCCCCGGATGCGCTATCGCGTGGCACCTGCGCCAGCGCGCAGATCGATAGACTGCGGGCCCTCCACAATGACCTCTGCCACCCGGGGGTCACCAGGTTCTTCCACTTCATCAAGGCCCGCAACCTGCCTTACTCTATTGAGGAGGTCAGGACCATGACCAGGAACTGCCAAGTCTGCGCTGAGTGCAAACCGCACTTTTATAGACCAGACAGGGCCCACCTGATAAAAGCCACTCGCCCCTTCGAGCGCCTGAGCGTCGATTTTAAAGGGCCTCTCCCCTCCTCCGACCGCAATGTGTACTTCCTCAATATTATTGATGAGTACTCCCGTTTCCCGTTCGCCTTCCCCTGCCCGGACATGACCAGTGCCACGGTCATTAAATGTCTGAACAACCTCTTCACCCTGTTCGGCTTCCCCAGCTATATCCATAGCGACCGGGGCTCATCGTTTATGAGCGACGAACTCCGTCAGTACCTGCTAACTAGGGGTATTGCCACAAGCAGGACCACCAGTTACAACCCCCGGGGGAACGGACAGGTGGAAAGAGAAAATGCGACAGTTTGGAAGGCCGTCCTGCTAGCCTTAAAGTCTAGGGGCCTTCCAACCTCCCGCTGGCAGGATGTGCTCCCCGATGCGCTCCACTCTATTCGGTCACTGCTCTGCACTGCCACTAACGCCACCCCTCATGAGAAAATGTTTGTCTTCCCAAGGAAGTCCACATCGGGGACATCGCTACCGCCATGGCTGACGTCCCCAGGGCCGGTCCTACTGAGAAGACACGTGAGGACCCATAAAACGGACCCCCTGGTCGAGAGGGTCGACCTCCTCCACGCCAACCCCCAGTATGCTTACATCGCATACCCGGACGGGCGGGAGGACACAGTCTCCATAAGAGACCTTGCACCCTCGGGGGCCGCAGTAACCCACTACCCACTACCACCCCCCCCCACGATCCGATATCCAGCCCCAGCAGACGGCAGGCCTGGGCCCCGCGACCCGCTCGACATCTACGAGGACGACACGCCTGTGCCACAGCCTACGCTGGACTCGACGCCGGAAACTTCACTACCCCTGCCGTCGCCACGCAGATCACAGCGGCAGACAAGACCTCCGGAGAGACTCCAATACACTAACTTTTAATACACTTCACCCCGCCGGACTCAATTTTAAACAAGGGGTGAATGTGGTAAACCACTGTTTGTATTCCTGTTTGTCCTGTTTGTATTCCACTGTGTACATGCCTGGACATGCCTCGGCTGACTCCTCCCACAGGTCCTAGTATAAAGGTGACTGCTCCCCAGCCCTTAGTATCATGGACCGGTCGACCACGCGAGGCAGACCTCCATTCTGTTGTTAATAAAAGCCTTTGGTTACTCTTCTAACTCTCAGTCTTTTATGAGTAATTGATAGCGCATCAGTGATTAAATGACAAATGGAATGATGGTGCAAGGTAAACGAGGGTGGTAATGGGACAAGTTAAGGAACACAAGATGGGTCTAGAGGATGTGTAAATGGCAACAGAAGAACCATTCCCAGCACCCTTTGGTTCTAATGTTTTTGTTTTTGGGAGAGGGAGGGGTTTCAATAAGATGCATGTCAACAGTGCTGGGGAACAAGAACAACATATCTGTGCAGCAACCTCAGAAGAACAGTCCCAACTTCGACTTTGGGGCCTTTCTATGTAATACTGCCAATTTATTTATTCACAGGATGTGGGCATCACTGGCAAGGCCAGCATTTACTGCCCATCTCGAATTGCCCTTGAGAAGGTGGTGGTGGGCCGTCTTCTTGACAACTGAGTGACTGGCTAGGCTAGTCAAGAGTCAACCACGTTGCTCGTTATTAACAGTAGGTTATTAGGGAACTAGATGGGTTTTTACAACAATCTGATAGTTTCAGGGTCACCATTAATGATGGCGATCTCTTTGCTGGGAGCAAGCGGAAGCCAAGCGCAGGCAGCGCAAGTAGCACACGTCAACCCAAGTACCCCACCCACCCCGTCCCTTCAACCACCGTCTGCCCCACCTGTGACAGAGACTGTAGGTCCCGCATTGGACTCATCAGTCACCTGAGAACTCATTTTTAATGTGGAAGCAAGTCATCCTCGGTTCCGAGGGACTGCCTAAGAAGGAGAAGAAGAAGAAGAATTAATGATAATAGCTTTTTATTCTGGATTGATTTAATTAACTGAATTTAAATTCCCCAGCTGCCGTGGTGGGATTTGAACTACGCCAGATCATTAGTCCAGGTCTCGGGATTACTAATTCAGTAACATAACCACTATGCTACTGTTGCCTTAGTGCTGAGCTACGAGCAATTTAATCGTGTGAATTCATACCCAGTAGGAACCGGGTGCACTGCCAAAACATTTTTCAGTTTGGATTCCTTACTATGTAACGAGGAGAAGAGACTTTTATCCCATCGATCAGGATTTCGGTTTCCCGTGATGTGTAACGTCATTCTCGGGGTGATTTTACATAACAACTCAATTCATCACAGCCAGAAACTAAACATGAGCATAAAACAGCTGAGCAGAGTTACCAACTCACTTGGAAGAGCTCAGAAACTGTGCAGGACACATTTCAATGTTTGGACAACTGCTTTGTCAATGTAACCACTACGAACATTCGAAAATAACCGACAGGTGAAGCCTGCCCCACACTCATGGCCTGGAGCGTCATGACCAGATAGTTCCTACATTACCCTCTCCCCCTCCATCCCTTCCAAACCCCTCTCCCCCCCCCCCACCCCCCCCCCCCCGGCCCCCCCCCCCACACCCTGCAGCCATGGAATCTCCTGGGAGAGGCAACAAAACACAGAAAAACCCAGGGTCAATGAGGGAAAAAAAATCTGGAAATTTCTTCTCCAACCCCCTCAGGCGGTCAAAACCAGTCCAGGAGATCCATTAATCAAGTGTTATAAGAACATAAGAAATAGGAGCAGGAGTAGGCCATTTGGCCCATCGAGCCTGCTCTGCCATTCAATATGATCATGGCTGATCTTCTACCTCAACTCCACTTTCCTTCACTATCCCCATATCCCCTGATTCCCTTAATATCCAAAAATCTATCAATCTCTATCTTGAATATACTCAACGACTGAGCCTCCACAGCCCTCTGGGGTAGAGAATTCCAAAGATTCACCTCCCTCTGAGTGAAGAAATTTCTCCTCATCTCAGTCCTAAATGGCCGACCCCTTATTCTGAGACTGTGACCCCTGGTTCCAGACTCCCCAGCCAGGGGAAACATCCTCCCTGCATCTACCCTGTCAAGCCCTGTAAGACTTTTGTATGTTTCAATGAGATCACCTCTCGTTCTTCTAAACTCTAGAGAAAATAGGCCTCGTCTACTCAATCTCTCCTCATAGGACAATCCCCCCATCCCAGGAACCAGTCTGGTGAACCTTCTTTGCACTCCCTCTATGGCAAGTATATCCTTCCTTAGGTAACTGTACACAATACTCCAGGTGTGGTCCCACCAGGGCCCTATATAATTGCAGTACGACGTCTTTACTCTTATACTCAAATCCTGCTGTACCTGCATGTTAACTTTCAGTGATTTGTGTACAAGGACACCCAGGTCCCTCTGAACACCAACATTTCCCAATCTCTCACCATTTAAAAAATACTCTGCTTTTCTATTTTTCCTACCAAAGTGGATAACTTCACATTTCTCCACATTATATTCCATTTGCCATGTTCTTGCCCACTCACTTAGCCTGTCTATATCCCCTTGAAGCCTCCTTGCATCCTCCTCACAATTTACATTCTCACCTAGCTTTGTATCATCAGCTCACTTGGATATATTACATTTGGTCCCCTCATCCAAATCATTGATGTAGATTGTGAATAGCTGAGGCCCAAGCACTGATCCTTGCGGTACCCCACTAGTTACAGCCTGCCAACCCGAAAATGACCCGTTTATTCCTACTCCCTGTTTTCTGTCCATTAACCAATCCTCAATCCATGCTAGTATATTACCCCCAATCCCATGAACCCTAATTTTGTTTAATAACCTCTTGTGTGGCACCTTATCGAATGCCTTCTGAAAATCCAAATACACCACATCCACTGGTTCACCCTTCTCTATTCTGTTAGTTACAACCTCAAAAAACTCTAACAGATTTGTCAAACACGATTTCCCTTTCATAAATCTGTGTTGACTCTGCCCAATCCTATTATTATTTTCTAAGTGCCCTGTTACCACATCCTTAATAATAGATTCTAGCATTTTCCCTACTACTGATGTCAGGCTAACTGGTCTGTAGTTCCCCGTTTTCTCTCTCCCCCCTTTCTTAAATAGTGGGGTTACATTTGCTACCTTCCAATCTGCAGGAACCACTCTCGAATCTATGGAATTTTGGAAGATGACAACCAATCCATCTACTATCTCTATAGCCACCTCGTTCAAAACCCTAGGATGTAGGCCATCGGGTCCAGGGGATTTATCGGCTTTCAGTCCCATTAATTTCTCCAGTGCTTTTCTTTACTAATACTAATTTCTTTCAGTTCTTATCTATAAAGACACTTCCCTTCTATAAGATGTGATCTCTGCCCCAGTCAAGAACCGGTCCAGCTCCCTCTGGAAGACGATGCAGAGATTCCGCACCCACCACACCAGCCGGCATTGTATTCCAGAGACTCACTACTCTCTGGGAAAAGAAGAACTGCCCAACATCCAGTCTATTTTTTTTTATTCGCTAATGGGATGTGGGCGTCGCTGGCAAGGCCAGCATTTATTGCCCATCCCTAATTGTCCTCGAGAAGGTGGTGGTGAGCCACCTTCATAGAATCATAGAAAGTTACAGCACGGAAGGAGGCCATTTCAGCCCATCATGTCCAGCCTAATCCCACTTCCCAGCTCTTGGTCCATAGCTCTGCAGGTTACAGCATCCCAAGTGCACATCCAAGTACTTTTTAAATGTGGTTAGGGTTCCTGCCTCTACCACCCTTTCAGGCAGTGAGTTCCAGACCCCCACAACCCTCTGGGTGAAGAAATTTCCCCTCAAATCCCCTCTAAACCTTCCACCAATTACTTTAAATCTGTGCCCCCTGGTTTTTGACCCCTCTGCTAAGGGAAATAGGTCCTTTCTATCCACTTTATCTATGCCCCTCATAATTTTATACACCTCAATAAGGTCACCCCTCAGCCTCCACTGTTCCAAGGAAAACAGACCCAGCCTATCCAGTCTTTCCTCATAGCTAAGATTCTCTACTCCCGGCAACATCCTTGTAAATCACCTCTGTACCCTCTCTAGTGCAATCACATCTTTCCTGTAATGTGGTGACCAGAACTGCACGCAGTACTCTAGCTGAGGCCTAACTAGTGTTTTATACAGTTGAAGCATAACCCCCCAGCTCTTGTATTCTACGCCACGGCTAATAAAGGCAAGCATTCCGTATGCCTTCTTAACCACCTTATCTACCTGGCCTGCTACCTTCAGGGATCTGTGGACATGTACTCCAAGGTCTCTTTGTTCCTCCATACTACTCAGTGTCCTACTGTGGCAAAACCACCAATGGACTCCTGTACAAATGCATAACTGTCTTTAACCCAATGTTACAGCATCTATGTTTGTTTGCTGAGTGTAAATAAGCTTTCTGTAAAAGTCCTGAAACAACGCGATGACGTCATCACGTTGGTCACGTCAGAGAGTGGGAGGTCCTTCGGGCAGACCTCGTGTAACAAGCTGCTGTAAAGACCTGTTTGCTGTTGCTCCTGCATGCTTTTGTTTTGTTCGCTTGTTTAATTAAATTCGGTTGATTTATTGAACTGACTCGACCTCAGTGCTTCAGTTAGGGATCGGTCGATTCCTACACTACCATTTAATGTGTATTCCCTTTCCTTGTTAGCCCTCCCCAAATACATTACCTCACACTTCTCCGAATTGAATTTCATTTGCCACTGTTCTGCCCACCTAACCAATTTATTGATATCTTCCTGCAGTCTACAGCTTCCTTCTTCAGTATCAAACACACAGCTGATTTTAGTATCATCTGCAAACTTCTTAATCATACCCCCTATATTCAAGTCTAGATCATTGATATATACCACAAAAAGCAAGGGACCTAGTACTGAGCCCTGCCTTCTTGAACTGTGATGTGCCTCAATAATTCCGAGACTCGATGTTAGCGAAACAAAGCAAGGCTTTTATTAACTTAGAAGGTAACACAGAGTGGAGAGAGGTATCTTCCATCCGGAGGCCTGCAGTACTGGATATGAGGCAGGCTGAGCTTGCTTACATAGGGGCCAGGTATGGGCGGAGCCCTACACACAATACATTACAATATACAATACAATGGTGAGGAAACGGAACTGAGGTAAGGGAAATGAAACTGAAACCAACCACAGTCACAGGCAGTGATGAATGGAATATTTCATCACAAACTGCTGCAGTCCGTGTGGTGAAGGTACTCCCACAGTGCTGTTAGGGAGAGAGTTCCAGGATTTTGACCCAGCGACGATGAAGGATCGGCGATATACTTCCAAGTCAGGATGGTGTGTGACTTGGAGGGGAACTTGGAGTTGGTGTAGCACAGATTCACCAGAATGATACCGGGGCTAAAAGGGTTAAAATTATGAGGACAGGTTGCATAAACTTTAAATAAAAACAGAAAATGCTGGAGACACTCAGCAGGTCAGGCAGCATCTGTGAAGAGAGAAACAGAGTTAATGTTTCAGGTCAATGATGAAAGGTCATCGAGCTGAAACGTTAACTCTGTTTCTCTCTCCACAGATGCTGCCTGGCCTGCTGAGTGCCTCCAGCATTTTCTGTTTTTATTTCAGATTTCCAGCATCTGCAGTATTTTCTTTTTGCATAAGCTTGACTTGTATTCCCTTCAGTTTAGGAGAGTGAGGGTGAGCTAATCGAGGTGTTTAAATGATAAAGGGATTTGATAGGATAGATAGAGAGAAACTATTTCCTCTGATGGGTGAATCCAGAACAAGGGGGCATAACCTTAAAATTAGAGCCAGGCTGTTCAGGAGGGAAATGACGAAGCACTTCCTCACACAAAGGGCAGTGGAAACCTGGAACTCTCACTCCAAAAGGCTGTGGGTGATTGTGGGGGGGGAGAGGGGTGAGTCAATTAAAACTTTCAAGACTGAGGTCGAAAGATTATTGTTGGGTAAGGATATGGAGCAAAGGTGGTTGAGGTACAGGTCAACCATGATCTAATTGGATGGCAGAACAGGCTCGAGGGGCCGAATGGCCTCCTCCTGTTTCTATGGCTGGAATTTTTCAGGGGGATTAGCGGGGGCGTTTGGTGGCGAGTCAGCTGGGAATGTTTTTTTTGACAGCGGGTAGGGAACCCGCTGTCGACCCGCCTCCACGCTAGTCTCCCAGATGTCGGGTCTGTCATCGGCTGAACAGACTTGACACCAAGCGGCAGGGGAGGCAATTTACATAATTAGAAAGATTGTTAAGAGGCAATTAACTAGTTTTTGATACTTACCTTTAGATTTTTAGAGTTGGCCAACGGCTTCCCCGCTGCTTGGGGATCACGTCAGGTAAGGAGGTCGGGTGTTGTGTCAGCATGGGATGATTTCTTAACCTGACCGCTGCAAATGGTCTATAAAAGCTTCCATTTCATTGGTCTTCACTTTCCAATTACAGAAGCTGTTGCTTACTGCATTTGGAAGGCAGATTGAGCTTTATGCCGCTAGCAAGTGTTTGGAGCAAACTCTCTGACATGAATCTTGTCAGTCATGTGGAAATGACTTATGAAATAATACTGGGCGGCCTGCTGGTGGCGCTGTCCAGGGAGAGTATAAATACTCGGGCATGGGCCCAGCTTGCTCAGGGCATTCTTTAACAGGAACTAGTGAAGGACACAACTCGATCTCCATGTTGAAAAACAGTTGATTAAAGCCTTGTTTAATACTCAGACCAAGTGCCGAGTAGTTTTCTTATGTCACTCTCTATCCAGTGTCACCTTATTGGAACAACCTCCCTCACCATTGACAGATCGCTTCTGTCATCTCAACCTCACCTGCTATCTATTCCATCAGCATCATTGCCCTTGAAAAAATCTCACCTTGGTCCTTAGAATCCCACCATGATCAGCCCCAACACCAGCAGCACCGGGCGCACCAGCAGCACCAACAACAACACCAACCTTCTTCACAATCAGCTGGTGCTGCACAGGACACAGGGCATCAGCACCCGACCACATTGCTGCCCGGGAGACCAGGGATAGCCTCACCATGGCCAGACTTACTTCACTTGATGCTGCACACCCTGGCTGCCACATGATGTGCCAGGTTGGCACCACCCCACACCAACACCATAAAGCATCCATACAATGCCCAAGCCATTCCTTTCACACTCATCGCCATTGCGGGGGGTACCGTTATGTCTCACCATTCACTGCAACTCACTAAGCCACTTCCAAAGGTGCACACAACTCTGTCCAAGAATGCAAAGTGTTGAAAATAAAGATTTCAATATTTGACAGCACATTAACAGAAACTTCACCTGAACATTGGTTAAAATGTTGTGTGTTGTTACTTGGTATGATTGGACAAGGATGAGGGTGAGTGTGAGGGGCGGCTAGTGAGATGGGGAAGTGATAATGTAGATAGAGAGGGATGGGTGGAGGTGCAAGGTAAGTTGGTGTGAGTAAGGATGTGCAGGAGTAGGGTAGGGAAGGCAGAGTGATGGGGATGTGATGAGTGGCACAGGAGGATGAGGCTAAGTGTGGCTTTGCAGTAATGTTTCATGATCTACTGAGATCATTGAAAGGTTTGTGCCACTGCACCCAGGTCCTCCTGACCACATCCCTGCTTGTGCCCTCCTGTGCAATGTGCAACCAGGCTGCGTTGGTGTCCTGGGGAGGTCTCTTCCGCCCATGGGAAGGGAACAGGACCTCCCTGCGTGTTGTGACTCCCTCCATAAGCATATGGCGGGTGTCATGGGAGAGGCTGGGTGCAGCCATGTACCTTTGTCCAGTGCTTGTCAGTGTTTGCAGCACCTCAATGCTGACAGCAGAACTGTCAAAAACAATTTGCATATGGTCCCTTTAAGGAAACTGGCTGATGACGCATCATCAAGTGATGTCATCAGGCCCACTTCCTTTAATTGGCCAGCAAATGCGCTGGCCGGGCTTAAGCCCAATCAGTGTAAAATTCTTTTCACAGAGCGGGATGGAGCCAGCGGGGTTGCACCCCGCCACCGACCCCAGCCGCACTGGACCCGTCTTGGAAGTCAGAATCAGGGGAATTTATAATGGGGAACAAAGAAATGGCTGACCAATTAAATACATAGGAGGACACAAATAACCTCCCAGAGATGTTGGGGAACATAGGGTCTAATGAGAGGGAGGAATTGAATGAAATCAGTATTTGTAGGGAAATGGTTTTAGGTAAATTGACAGGATTGAAGGCCGATAAATCCCCAGGGCCTGATAATCTACATCCTAGGGTACTTAAGGAAGTGGCCCTAGAAATAGTAGATGCATTGCTGGTCATCTTCCAAAATTCTATAGACTCTGGAACAGTTCCCATGGATTGGACGATAGCTAATGTAACCCCACTATTTAAAAAAGGTGGTAGAGAGAAAACGGGGAATTATAGACCGGTAAGTCTGACATCGGTAATGGGGAAAATGCTAGAATCCATTATAAAAGATGTAATAGCAGAGCACTTGGAAAACAGTGACAGGATCGGACAAAGTCAACATGAATTTACAAAAGGTAAATCATGTTTGACTAATCTACTGGAATCTTTTGAGGATGTAACTGGTAGAATAGATAAGGGAGAACCAGTGGATGTGGTGTATTTGAACTTTCAGAAGGCTTTCGATAAGGTCCCGCATAAGAGATTAGCGTGTAAAGCTAAGGCACATGGGATATCTACTCTGTCTAGACCCATCATGATTTTGAACACCTCTATCAGATCTCCTCTCAACCTTCTCTGCTCTAAGGAGAACAACCCCAGCTTCTCCAGTCTATCCACGTAACTGAAGTCCCTCATCCCTGGTACCATTCTTGTAAATCTTTTCTGCATCCTCTCCAACGTCTTCACATCCTTCCTAAAAATTAAGGTACACAGTATTAAAAGGAATGTAGACACAGGGATAGAGGGATGGCTAGGGGGACAAAGCAAACAGTAAGGTATAAATGGATGTTTTTTGGACTGAAGGAATGTGAATAGTGCTATTGTCAGGGATTGATAATTGTAGTGTATGTGCCTTTAAGAGCCCCCTGTGTACTGTAATGCCGGTAATGGCCACTCGGGCTATATAAGCCTGTATATTGTGTTGTATCAGTTAGTTCCCCTCCAGACTTTGTTCAGTAAACACCTGTGAAACCAACTCCTGTCTTCAGTGTTTCTATTAACACACGGATACAACAGTGGCGACGAATTGGAAACGGACTTACCTGCAATTTGGCAGCACCTCAAGGACATCGATTCCTCTGGTGTCCAAAGTCGAAGAAAATCAAGAAAAAGAAAAAGCTGTGGTTTCACCAGCTAGCCAAGCTGGTGGCAGGTACTGCAATAATCCTTCCTGGGCGTCGGGCTGGGTCTCCAGCGGCTAGCTCTGCAGCTAGGCCAAGCAGCGAAGGCGGAGGCAAGCAGTAACAGACGGGGAGGGAGCACTCGGGAGACGGCTGGCGCTGCAAGCAGGTCGGCGTTCAGACCTAGCAGAGAGAGTCCGGCGAGAACCAGTCTCCACCTGTAAATAAATAAATAAAAAGAAGGGAAACCCACGGGAAACAGCGTTGTCATCGGCAGCAGCGGCGGGGAAGCGCGATATCTTTTCTGCAGAAAAGAAAGAAAAGCGCGGTAAGCACCATTTTTTTTCTAGGATGCCTAGGTCTGGCAATATTGATGCTTTTGATAACGAAATAGAGGATTGGACCACATATGTGGAAAGAGTGGAGGTATATTGCACCGCAAATGGAATAGAAAATGAAAAAAAAGCGTCAGTACTTCTAAATCTAATGGGCGCAAAGACATACGGGCTGTTACGAAACTTAATCACTCCAGCCAAACCAAAGGACAAGAATTTTAAAGAAATTGTTGATACCCTACAGGAGCACTTAAACCCAACACCGCTGCTGATAGCGGAACGATTCAAATTCTTCAAGAGGAATCAACACAAGAATGAAAGTAACGCTAATTACCTCACCGAATTAAGAAAGCTATCAAAACACTGCCAATTCGGGGCAGGACTAGCAGATTATCTTCGAGACAAATTCGTCTGCGGTCTCCTAAGTGAAGGAACACAGAAAAGGCTGCTTTCTGAAAAAGATTTAACACTGGACAAGGCTTTCAGTATGGCTGTATCATACGAAGCAGCCGCAAGAGGAGCTGCAGAAATACAACAAAAGACACAGGACTTCGGCACCCATGAAATGACACACAGTTTCGAGAGATGTTATTGCTGCGGCAGATCCACCCATGACCAGAGGGACTGCTGGTTCAAGGACAAAGCATGCAGGCAATGCGGAAAGATTGGACACATTGCACGGGTATGCCGATCTGGACAAAAAAAATCCACGGACAGGAAAAAAAAAATCACTAAAGAAAAGTACAGAAAGGTACAAATGATGACGGACAGTAGCTCCGAAGACCAGAAGAGCGATAGCGACTCCGAAAACAAGAGACTAAGCTGTCTCAAATTACATAATGTAATTGCCAAAGAAGATTACCAGACCATTTGGGTTACCCTCACGATAGCAGGGTCCCCAGTTAAAACGGAGCTAGATACAGGATCAGCTCTGACCGTCATAAATCGACGGGATTACGAGCGGCTATTTCCGCATATACCTTTAAAAGACACAGCCATTATCTTGAAAACATATACGGGGCAGAAAGTATACCCCAAAGGAAAAATAAGGGTGCCTGTTGTATACAACAGCAAGGAAATACAAAAGTTGTATTTATACGTTCTACAAGATGGTGGTCCACCGCTGTTGGGATGTGAATGGATCAGGAAAATACGTTTAGACTGGCACTCCATTCAGGCACTGACGGTGACCAGTAAGGAAAAAAACGATGATGACGTCATATCTGAACGATTAAAAGACATCTTGGCCAACGCCAAAGAAGTGTTTCAAGAGAAACTAGGAACCTTGAAAGGCATCACCGCCTCAATAAAAGTGGAAGATGCGGCAATTCCCAAGTTTTTTAAGGCAAGACCGGTGCCATACGCAATTCGTCCAGCAGTCGAGGCAGAGCTGGAGAATTTGGAAAAGGCAGGCGTATTATCCAAAATAGATTGGAGCGAGTGGGCAACACCCATCGTCCCAGTCATGAAGAAAGCGTTGAATAATGATAAATCTGAAGAACAGAGAAAAATTCGCATCTGTGGCGACTTCAAGGTGACTGTAAACCCGGTCCTTCACACGGTACAGTATCCTCTTCCGAGGATAGAAGATATTTTCGCCTCACTATCCGGAGGGAAACGTTTCACCAAAATTGACTTGGCACAGGCATATCTACAGATGGAGGTTGAAGAGGCCTCTAAAAAGTATCTCACGATAAATACACACAAAGGTCTGTACCAGTACAATCGACTGGTTTTCGGAGTAGCATCCGCTCCAGCTATCTGGCAAAGAGCTATGGAGCAAGTCCTCCAAGGGATTCCGGGGACTCAATGCTACCTAGATGACATCTTTGTAACAGGAGAAAACGACAATGAGCACCTTGCCAATTTGGAGCAGGTGCTCACTAGGCTGAGAGAATGGGGCCTACGAGCAAATCGCCCCAAGTGCGAATTTTTCCAGAATCAAATATCATATTGTGACCACATAATTAATAAGGAAGGGTTGCATAAGTCACCTGAAAAAATTGAAGCGGTCATAAAAGACCCAGCACCTGAAAATGTTTCACAATTAAGGTCGTTCCTGGGATTAATAAATTACTATCATAAATTTTTACCGAACTTATCAACTCTTCTGCACCCTCTTAATGAACTGCTACAAACAGGAGTAATTTGGAAATGGAGCGAAGACTGTAAACGTGCCTTCCATAAATGCAAAGACTTAATCACATCCAAAGAAGTTTTGGCTCATTACAACCCATCACTGCCAATCAGACTGGCGTGCGATGCATCCCCTTACGGCGTAGGAGCAGTATTATCGCATAAATTCCCTGATGGCTCTGAACGGCCGATAGCTTTTGCGTCACGCTCATTGAACTCAGCTGAGCGTAACTATGCCCAAATCGACAGGGAAGCACTCAGCCTGGTATGGGGAGTGAAGAAATTCAACCATTACCTACACGGACAAAAATTTACCTTGTTGACTGACCACCAACCCCTCATCTCCATATTCAACCCTAAAAAGGGCGTTCCCATTATGACAGCGCAAAGGCTACAGAGGTGGTCCCTTTTTCTAGGGGCACACCAATATAACATAGAATACAAAGGATCAAAACAGCATGGGAATGCTGACGGTTTATCGCGCCTACCGTTGCCAACGGTAGAAGAAGCACCTACCGTAGACCCAATGGAGATTTTCCACTCTACCATAGTCGAATGTCTACCAGTAACAAATTCTGCCATTGAAAGGGAAACTAGAAATGACCCGACTCTCTCACGAGTCTACGATTTAACAGTGAAGGGATGGCCAGCACATGGCGAACCACTGTTGCCAGCATTCTCGCAAAGAAGAGAACAGCTGTCAGTGTGCCGAGGAACCTTGATGTGTGGATCCAGAGTGGTGATTCCACCCAAACTCCAGGATAAAGTGCTAAAGGAGCTTCACGAGGGGCATCTGGGTGGAGTGAAAATGAAGAACCTAGCCAGGGCGTTTGTATGGTGGCCAGGTATCGATGGAGACATCGAAGAAATGACCAAGAGCTGCCTAGGATGCCAGAAGGTCCAAAACGCTCCACCACAAGCCCCTCTACATCCATGGGAGTGGCCCTCCTCTCCCTGGCAAAGGGTACACATCGACTTTGCTGGTCCATTTATGGACTCAATGTTCTTAATCGCGGTTGATGCACACTCCAAGTGGCCGGAGGTAATAAAGGTGTCCTCCACCACCACGGAAAAAACCATCACATTATTAAGGACCATATTTGCCAGGAATGGGCTGCCTGAACAGATCTGTTCTGATAATGGACCGCAATTTGTGTCCGAAGAATTCAGGAAGTTCTTAAAAAACAATGGGGTTAAGCACTACACGTCCGCCCCATACCATCCCGCCACCAATGGATTGGCCGAAAGATTTGTCCAGACCTTCAAGAAGGCCATAAAGGCCATGGGTAATGAAGACATAAAACTTCAGCACAAGGTGGATAACTTCTTGTTTGCATACAGGAATGCAACACATATGGTTACAAACCAAACTCCCGCCATGATGTTCTTCAATAGAAGCCTAAGATGCCGGCTGGATTTGATCAAGCCAAACATCAGAAGGGACGTGGAGAACCGGCAATTTCAAGGCATGAATGAAAGGCCAACTAGAACCTTCCAGACAGGTCAACAAGTTTTGGCCCGGGACTACCGTACCGAGAAATGGCAGCCTGCAACTATCTGCACACGACTAGGACCGCTGATGTATACCGTGGACATCGGAGAAAACATAATAAGGCGCCATGCTGACCAAATCATAGAGTCATCCGAAAAGGGACAACAACCTACACCACAACTCTATATGCCTAATGATGAAGTAGAGATACCCATATCTACCTCCGATCCGGTGATACTGGAACCCGATGAACCCGACACTGGCATTCAAGCCGAATCAGCCTTGCCAAAAGAACCTACTACACCACCAGAAACTACTACACCACCGGGGCGTTATCCGGACCGAGTCAGGAAGCCTCCAGAGAGACTGACTTATAATTAATTAACTGCAGCAATGTGTAGATTATTTTTCTTGTAACATGTAATTAATGATTACTTAAAATATTATGTACTGGTTGGCTAAAAGGGGAGGAATTGTAGTGTATGTGCCTTTAAGAGCCCCCTGTGTACTGTAATGCCGGTAATGGCCACTCGGGCTATATAAGCCTGTATATTGTGTTGTATCAGTTAGTTCCCCTCCAGACTTTGTTCAGTAAACACCTGTGAAACCAACTCCTGTCTTCAGTGTCTCTAATAACACACGGATACAACAATAATGGGACCTCTTTTGTTTTCTATATCATCAATGATTTGGATATAGGCACAAGAGTCATGATGGTAAGGCTTGCTGACGATACCAAATTAGAGGACATGGGAGGAAGGTTATAAGAGATTGAAGGAGGACATAAGCAGGTTAGCAGAGTGGGCAGGTAGGTGACGGATGTAACTTAATGCAGAGTAACGAGAAGCAGCACATTTTGGGGAAAAGTGCAGTGAAAGAAAGTGTATCCTGAAAAGTAATATTTTTAGAATATAGGCTAGGGATGCAGATGGATAAATGTTTAAAAGTGAGAGATCAGATATGAAAGACCATAAAAAAGGCAAATGAGATTCTGTGTTTTGTAGAGAGAGGCATTGATATAAAAACAAGGAAGTGATGTTGAATTTGTAGAAGACATTGGTTACGCCAGAGTGGGGGGATTATGTGCAGTTTTTGTATCACCATTGGAGGAAGGGTATTAGATGGAAAAGGTCCTGGGGAGATTCGCTAGAATGATATCAGGAATGGGAGGTTATAGTTATTAAGAAAAGCTTAAAATATTTCATTGAAATAGAGAATGTTAAAGGTGATCTGATCAAGGTTTACAACAGTATGAAAGGTTTTGAGTGGATAAACAGTAAAAGATTGCTTTCCCTGACTGCCAGTTGGTAACAAGAGGCAATGGACTCAGGATTATCACTGGAAGAATGAAGAGGAAGTTAATATGTAATGCTCTACACAAGTGGCTACTGAGGCGAAGAATATAACACCATTTAAAAGGAAACTGAATAAATATTTTAAAAGGATGAATATAAAAGGATGCAGGGAAAGGGCAGCTTAGAGTAGCTAGCTCCTATGCACTAGCACAGAGGCGATGGGCTGAATGGCCTCATTCTGTGTTGTCATTTCTGTGATTTTTCCACTTGTCTTTTACTTGCATCACCTTTCCATTATCTGACTTAAAGCAGAAGCACATCAACATACACACCTAAAAATATCACAGCAGAAGAATTGTTCCAGCCAATCTGATAACCAATCAATCTCGCTTCCTCAAGGTTAGAATTCCAATTAAAACTCCACAGACATTTCACAAAACTAGAGCTGTCCAGCTAACTTTACCCCAATAAGATAACTCACATCTGGGCTGAATTAAGACAGCAAGTAAGTCTCATTGTTGTTGGTGAAACCGGGCTCAGGATTTAAGCAATGTTGTTTGACCATGAGAAAAAGAGGCATCTGATCAAGTGCAGTTCAAGTATCCCCGCCCGCGCCTTATGGTACCAACTATAGTTAGGCCTTGAAGTGTAAGACTCCTGCAACTTTTCCGATGATTTCCAGCCCAACAGTGACAGTGGGACAATGTTCTACCTACTATAACACTCAGTTCCCAGTCTTGCATCTATATAGCATCTTATCAGGTCTCTGGGGAAAATGTCAAAGTGCTTCACACAAATATTGCAGTCGCTGTTAGGTTCCTGCCGGAGAGGAAGGGGTTAAACTCATCCTTTTACTGTACCACAGGTGCTCTCATCCATACCTTTGTTACCTCTAGACTTGACTATTCCAACACACTCCTGGCTGGCCTCCCACATTCCACCCTACGTAAACTGGAGGTGATCCAAAACTCGGCTGCCTGTGTCCTAACTCGCACCAAGTCCTGTCCACCCATCACCCTTGTGCTCGCTGACCTACATTGGCTCCCGGTTAAGCAGCGCCTCGATTTCAAAATTCTCATCCTTGTTTTTAAATCTCTCCGGGGCCTCGCCCCTCCCTATCTCTGTAATCTCCTCCAGCCCCACAACCCCCCGAGATATCTGCGCTCCTCTAATTCTGCTCTCTTGAGCATCCCTGATTATAATCGCTCAACCTTTGGTGGCCGTGCCCTCTGTTGCCTGGGCCCTAAGCTCTGGAATTCCCTGCCTAAACCTCTCTGCCTCGCTACCTCTCTTTCCTCCTTTAAGACACTCCTTAAATCCTACCTCTTTGACCAAGTTTTTGGTCACCTGCCCTAATTTATCCTTATGTGGCTCGGTGTCAAATTTTTTGTCTTATAATACTCCTGTGCAGCACCTTGGGACGTTTTATTGCGTTAAATGCGCTATATAAATACAAGTTGTTGTTGTTGTGGTGGTGGTGCCAAGGCAGGAGCGAGATGAAACTATATAGCAGAGCAATTCACAATCGGACAAGCTCGATAGGCTTGAAGCCCTTTCTTACTGCCCAAAATATTCTTATGAATTTTGAAATGCAATAGTTCCCTCCATGATTTAGTGTGTAAATGCACTGTTCAATACATGCTCAGGAAGAGCCCAAGTTTCACCCCTAATCTATGTGGCGCTAGCTGATCGCACCAGGACTGTGCTGGTGAAAGTGCTGACGATGGTGGGCGATCTCTTCATTTGCTTCAGTGTCTCTGGGCTACTGGGGGGGGGGCGGGGGAGGATCAGCCAGGAGTCCCGCTCCTGATCACCCTGCGGTAACCCCTGCTGGTGAGTGCATGTATAGGGATGTCAAATGAAAGGCGTTATATAAATGAAAGTTGTTGTTGATGATCTTGGTTGTGATGCCTCCCACGGTGCAATAGCTGACTGCTACTCACGTGTGAAGCAGGGGCAAGGATGCCTTGCTGCAGTTGTACAGGGTCTTGGTGAGACCACACCTTGAGTATTGTGTGCAGTTTTGCTCGCCTTATCTGAGGAAGGATGTTCTTGCCATGGAGAGAGTGCAGCAAAGATTCACCAGACTGATACCTGGGATGGCAGGAATGATGTATGAGGAGAGATTGGGTCGATTTGGCTTATATTCGCTAGAGTTTAGAAGAATGAGAGGGGATCTCATTGAAACTTATAAAATTCTAACAGGACTGGACAGACTAGATGCAGGAAGGATGTTCCCGATGGCGGGGGAGTCCAGAACCAGGGGTCACAGTCTAAGGATAAGGGGTAAGCCATTTAGGACTGAGATGAGGAGGAATTTCTTCACCCAGAGTGGTGAACCTGTGGAATTCTCTACCACACAAGGCAGTTGAGGCCAATTCATTAAATATATTCAAGAAGGAGTTAAATATATTTCTTAAGGCTAAAGGGATCAAGGGATATGGGGAGAAGGCAGGGACAGGGTACTGAATTTGGATGATCAGCTATGATCTCATTAAATGGCGGAACAGGCTCGAGGGGCCGAATGGCCTACTCCTGCTCCTATCTTCTATGTTTCTATGAAAGCAATGTTCCCATTAAGCTGTGTGGCCTGGAGGTCCTGCGCAGTCCACTCACCGCCTTTTCAACGGATAAACCGCGCATGCACGGAAATTTGAATGGGCCGCGCAGCCCGTTAAAGGGGCCGCACACCCAAAGAAAAATTAGAGAGAACACTGACGTGAAGAATGACTAACTGGGCGAAGAAGCATAGCGTTTCTGCCACTGCATGTGCCAGTGCAAACTATTTAAAAGAAAATGATAAAAAAAATATACAATTTAACTTTAGAGAATTCTCCATCTGAGAAGACATAAAACAGGATGTAATTTTTGTCCTTATTTAAGCTATCCAGCCTCTGTTTAATAGCCTCAGTGGATCTGAAAAATACTGAACAAATTTCATTTTAGTTCTTCTTTGCTCCGTTTCCTTTAGATTCCTCTCTAATCTGGCCCGTGGATTCTACCAATATTACAGCACTGGGAGCCATGCAGGGGCATCCTGGCTTTATTCATCTCTTAATATTCACTTCCACCTCCCTCCCCCCAATTCTCTTCCTAGTTTGTGTTTGCTCAGAATGAAAAGCATGTAAAATTCAAATTTTTTGTATAATTTTCTTTTCATAGCTCCTCCCCCCGTCCCCCTTCTAAATGCACCGACTCAGACTGGAATATGGTTCGATGTGCATCAATCCCTCTGACTCCTCGGCCAAGTGATCATTCGCCATTTGTGAGTAGCCGTCAGCTGGTCAACAGGGACTGAGTCTCAGTAACAAGCCTCGCTGTGGTCATTATAATCTTTACTGATTCTGTTTCTTAAAAATGCGCTTATCTCGAAAAACAAGTTACCTTTCCTTCAATTCACCGCCCCATTCCCACTCAGACCTCACCGTCCTCGGCCTCTTGCACTGTTCCACGGAAACCCAGCGTAAGCTCGAGGAACAGCACCTCATCTTCCGATGAGGCACTTTACAGCCTTCCGGACTCAATATCGAGTTCAACAATTTCAGATCATAACCTCGGCCCCTATTACATTTTTATATACATTTTTTATCCACACCTTTGTTTTGTGCCCTTCCCCCTTTTTTTCTCTCCCACATGGCAGCTGTCTCCCATTCTGCCAGCGCATTTCACACCTCATCTAGAGCCGTCTTTTGTCTCTTTACTAGTCCTATCACCATCTCGTCTGGTTTTGAATACCTCTTAATGTCTCTTCACTTCTCTTTTGATCTTTCATCCCCATTTCCCAGCCCCCAAACTGGCCTTTTAATCTGTTTCATTTCCTGTGTTTTCTCAGTCCTGACGAAGGGTTTCAACCTGAAACGTTGACTCTATTTCTCTCTCCACGGATGTTGCCTGGCCTGCTGAGCTTTTCCAGCATTTTCTGTTGTTTTTACCTTTCCTTCCTGTTTGTTTTCAGGAATATTCCACACGTTGATTCTCCTTCTCTCCCTCTCTGTTTCAAGTACTCAGCTGTAGTTTGAGAGAAGCTGGAAGCTCAGGCACCTCATCCAATGTCCTGTAACAGCCTCAACAGTCAGGGTCAGGGTCAGGGTCAGGTTATGCTGCTGATAGGATTAAATGAAGTAAAAGAAAGAAAAGAAAGAAAGACTTGCATTTGTGTAGCACCTTTCACGATCACCGGACGTCCCAAACTGCTTTCAGCCAATACACTTATTGAAGTGTAGTCACTGTTGTAATGTAGGCTAAGATTTTCCTTACTTCGGCAGGTCCGTTGTGGCCAGGGTCGGTGGCGGGTCGCGGCCCCACTGCTGGCTCCATCCCGCTCTGGAAAATGAATTTATGTTCATCGCGTGTTTCCTAGTCCAATTAGAGGAAGCGGGTCTGATGACGTCATTTGATGATGCGTCATCAGTCGGTTTCCTTAAAGGGACCATGGCCAACTTTCTTTTGACATTTGTGCTGTCAGTGTTCTACAGCATTGAGGTGCTGTAAACACTGACAATCACTGCACAGAGGTGCACGGCTGCACCCAGGCTCTCCCATGGCTCCCTCCATATGCTTATAAAGGGAGTCACAGCACACAGAGAGGTCCTCTTCCCTTCCCATGGGCGGAAGAGACCTCCCCAGGAGACCAAAACAGCCTGGTTGCACATTGCAGCGGAGGTCACAAGCAGGGATGTTGTCAGGAGGACCAGGCTGCAGTGTCGCCAACCTTTCAATGATCTCAGTAGATCGTTAGTACAAAGCCACGCTCAACCTCATCCTGCTGTACCTCTCATCACATCCCCATCACCCTGCCTTTCCTACCCTACTCCTGCACATCCTTACTCACATCAACTTACCTTGCACCTCCACCCATCCCTCTCTATCTACATTATCATTTCCCCATCTCACTAGCCACCCCTCACACTCACCCTCATCCTTGTCCAATCATACCAACCAACAACACACAAGGGTAGCCACTTGGGTGTTTTATCCAATGTTCATGTAAAGTTTCTGTTAGTGTGCTGTCAAATAGTGAAACCTTTATTTTCAACACTTTCCATTCTTGGACAGATTTGTGTGCACCTTTGGAAGTAGCTTAGTGAGTTGCAGTGAATGGTGAGACATAACGGTACCCCCCGCAATGGCGATGAGTGTGAAAGGAATGGTTTGGTCATTGTAGGGATGTTTTATGGTGTTGGTGTGGGGTGGTGCCACCCTGGTGTATCATGTGGCAGCCAGGGTGTACAGCATCAAGCGAAGTAAATCTGGCCATGGTGAGGCTATCCCTGGCCTCCTGGGCAGCAATGAGCACGGGTGGTGATGTCCTGTGTCCTGTGCAGCATCGGGTGATTGCGGAGAAGGTTGGTGTTGTTGTTGGTGTGCCTGGTGCTGCTGGCGTTGGGGCTGATCATGGTCGGATTCTGAGGACCAAGGTGAGACAGTATAAAGGGCACCCATGTTGATGGAATAGATGACAGATGAAGTAGAGGTGACAGAAGCATTCTGTCAATGGTGAGAGAGTTCTTCCAATGAGGGGTGAGACTGGATGGAGTGTGGAAAGTGGAAAGCCTGCAGAATCTGTGCTGGAAATGGACTGAGATACAGCTTGTGGCTGAGGAAAGTGATCATCAGTCAGGTGTGAGCTTTTACTATACATCTAAGCTGTCAAGTAATCAGCTGGAACAATGGCCACTGAACTCCCGCCTCAGGTTGACAGCCGTGGTCCCCAAACAGTGTGGTTCCTGTGGCCATGCAGTTAAAGTCAAAAGGTAAGTTAAAAAAGCCTGTTAATCATCTGTCAGCTAGCTGCTAATGAGTTTAATTGGATCGCCCGCCGCTGCCTGTTATGTCTGCTCAGCGCTAACAGACATGACATTGGGAAAGGCGCGTTGCGGCAGGTTGACTGTGGGGTCCCGACCCGCTGTCAAAAAAACCCATTTTCCCACCCGACCCGCCACCGATCCTGCCCGCTGACATTCCGGGAAATCTCAGCCCTACAAACAGGCCAGCTAATTTGCGCACAGCAAGCTCCCACAAACAGCACTGTGATAATGACCAGATAATCTGTTTTAGTGATGTTGATTGAGGGATAAATATTGGCCAGGACACCGGGGATAACTCCCCTGCTCTTCTTCGAAATAGTGCCGTGGGATCTTTTACGTCCACTTGAGAGAGCAGACTGGGCCTCAGTTTAACATCTCATCCGAAAGACGGTGGGAGGAGGCTCGTGTGCAGCCGAAACATCGGCATGGACCAATTGGGCCAAATGGCCTGTTTCTGTGCTGTAATTGCTATGTGATTCTATGACACGATGGACTGAAATGGCCTCCTTCCGTGTAACTTGCTATGATTCTAACAGGCTGTTTGACATTCACACACCTTCATTTGCCAGCAGGTGTCGCTGGCTAATGATTCGGAGCAGGTACCATGCCTGATATGTCCTCTCCCTAGCCCAGGGGTCCTTAGACTAATTGTCTGCCTTTACCACTATTCTGGCCGAGACCAACTAACTCGCCACAGACAACTGATTTAATCTGTAACTTCCTGGCCTCTAAGCCTCAGTTCCACATTGGCCAGTGCACCTACCGACTGAACTGCCAGAAAGCCCAGGATTTGTGCATCTTATGGTCACAATATTGAGTCCATTCGTTACTGTGACTGAACATTCTGTCAGATGAATCCAGGACCTAACGTGGTATAAAGAACGGCCGTCATTCTGGTGTTTACATTCTCACATTAAACCCAGGTCCCGTCTGCCTGCTCAGATCCCAACGGCATGATTCGAAGAAGTGCAGGGGAGTTATCCCAGTATCCTGGGCCAACAATTATCTTTCAAACAACACCTAAAACAGATGATCTGGTCATTCACATTGCTGTTTGTGGGAGCTTGCTGTGCGCAAATTGGCTGCCGCGATTCCCACATTACAACAGTGACTACACTTCAAAAAGTACTTTGTTGGCTGTAAAATGCTTTGGAACATTCTGAGGTCGTGAAAGACACGGTATAAATGTAAGTCCTTCTTAATTTTTTTAATTGAAATATTGTGGATCTGGAGGAACTCCCTCCCTGAACCCTCCCCCTTGTTACTTCACCCCTTGCCTTTAAAAGCCTCCTCAAACTCTATCGTTGACTATGCTTTCGACCGTCCTGCCTAACACTGGTCAGTGTTTCTCCCACTGTACGATGTTTGTGTTGGTGCTGTATGGGCCAAAAATGTCAAGAGATAACAGTCTGAGGGAGACGTGAAGCGACTCTGTTATCAGAAGACTTCTTTATCCTTTAATACCCTGTACTGGTTACAAAAAGCAATTTCTCCCAGGCTTAACAGGGAATATTGCAACATGTCATTGTTTCAAAATATGGAAAGAGAGAATGCATCAAGGACATGGGAAGTTTCCACTGGGAATATGCAAATCATTAATAATTGTGTATTCTTATAGACATAAAAGAAAGAAAGACTTGCCTTTCACGACCATCAGATGTCCCAAGGCGCTTTACAGCCAATTAATTACTTTTTGAAGTGGAGTCACTGTTGTAACATAGGAAACACGGCAGCCAATTTGCGCACAGCAAGGTCCCACAAACAGCAATGTGATAATGACCAGATAATCTGTTTTAATGATGTTTGTTGAGGGATAAATATTGGCCAGGACACCGGGGAGAACTCCCCTGCTCTTCTTCGAAATAGTGCCATGGGATCTTTTACATCCACCTGAGAGAGCAGACGGGGCCTCGGTTTAACATCTCATCTGAAAGACGGCGCCTCCGACAGTGCAGCACTCCCTCAGCACTGCACTGGAGTGTCAGCCTAGATTATGTGCTCAAGTCCCTGCAGTGGGACTCGAACCCACAACCTTCTCGGCTCAGAGGCAAGAGTGCTACCCACTGAGCCACAGCTGACATGGTAAAGTTTTCCATTGTCTTCAAGGCAATTAAGTGTAAACGAGAATAGCTAAATTTTTGAAAAAGGGTTTCGACCAGAAACGTCAACTCAAATTTCTCTCCACGGATGTTGCCTGACCTGCTGAGTTTTTCCAGCATTTTCTGTCGTTATTTCGGATTTCCAGCATCTGCAGTATTTTGCTATCGTAATAGTTAAATGTCTATCTTCAAGCAGTCATTATCTCAAAAATCTCAACTATAAACAGAATTGGATTCAATTGGGCTCAGCTGAACTTGTGTTTCCCACAAGAGCTCTCCTCAGGTATCAGCGCTCAATATATCGTCATATTATCTCAAAGTACATGTAACGGCCTGTTTACTTTGGAAATGGGAAAGATTGGAGGCCATTACAATTTTTAAAATTGGTCGGTTATTTCTCTTAAACTGTATTTTTGTGTGCAATATAAGGGATGTTGGTGCTTAGGGCGGAATACCATTGATGTTCAGCAATGGCATCACACAGCAGATCAGACACGGCGCTGCTTAGAGTCGGTGCAGTGTCCCATCTTCCCAGTCTGTCCCAAGAGTCTCCTTCCATCTTAAGTTGAAGGATTGCCCTACAGTAGCAGCCTGACATTTCTCCTTCCAAACCAGCCAGTTACAGTTATGCTGAAACACTGGTTTGGCCCCAGCTGGAGTATTGGGTCCAATTCTGGGCACCGCACTTTAGGAAGGAAGTGAAGGCTTTGGAGAGAGTACAGAAGAGATTTACTAAAATGGTTCCAGGGATGAGGGATTACAGTTACGTGGATAGACTGGAGAAGCTGGGGTTGTTCTCCTGAGAGCAGAGAAGGCTTAGAGGAGATTTGATAGAGGTGTTCAAAATCATGAAGGGTTTAGATCGAGTGAATAAAGCGAAACTGTTTCCAATGGCTGAAGGGTCGATAATGAGAGGGCACAGATTTAAGGTGATTGGCAAAAGAACCAGAGGCGACATGAGGAAAAACATTTTTACGCAACGAGTGGTTAGGATTTGGAATGTGCTGCCTGATAGGGCGGTGGATACAGATTCAATAGTAGCCTTCAAAAGGGAATCGGGTAAATATTTGAAGGAGAAAATATTGCAGGGATATGGGGAAAGAGCAGGGGAGTGGTGGTGAGCCACCTGCAGCGGTTCAAGAAGGCGGCTCGCCACCACCTTCTGAAGGGCAATTAGAGATGGGCAACACCTGCCAGCGATGCCCACATCCCAGGAACGAATAAAAAACAAACTGGATTACTCTCAGAAAGAGCCGGCGCAGACTCGATGGGCCGAATCGCCTCCTTCTGTGCTGTATCTTCTATGATCTGAGTGAGAGCACTAGCTTTAGTATCAACCTGTGCCAAATTGGATGTGAAATTGCACCCACTGGGAACAGTATTGAATCTGCTTAAAGTGATTATATCCCTGAGTTAAAAGACCAGTGTTTGAACTCACAGCATCACCCAGGCCCTGCTTATTTCATTAAAATAAAATGCTCTAATTCATTGTGGCTTTGAATTCAATGCATATTCCAATCTAAATAGTAAGGGCATCCTTGGGACGTTTTACTATATTAAAGACGCTATATAAATGTAAGTAGCTGTTGTTCCTGAGTGTAAGTACATGTGGATTGGTTCCTGAGTGTAAGTACATGTGGATTGGTGTTTGATGGGCCTTCAAAAACCACAAAACTAGAAGTTATAGACTTAAACAAGTTGGCTTTTAATCACTAAGATCAGAGCTAACATCTCAACACGCCGACTGGTTCACAGGAATGAGTCATACAGATCCTGGGATCTTTATGTAAGAGAAGTCAGGGGCGGAGCCAAGAGCCAAGACCTGGAACCTCCCAGGTTAGTCGGGAAAGAGGAAGTGAAACTATACACAGTGGGGGAGGGTAATATACATGAGTGCAAAACGAATACAGGATCAAGACAAACAGATTTTATTACAGTGTTCTCCTCTGCTCGCCATTAAATTATATGGTCTAATAGGTCACTTTGCCGACACAAGTAACCACATTTCACATGTGAGCCATGGCAGAGAATGAGGGGAGGATATTAAACTGGAAGAGGCATCACAATGGGGCCTAGCGCTGACTTCATTACTCAATACATATACACTTTCTACCAGAGCTTCCTGTGTTCCTTCAACTCTGGCCTCTTGTGCATCCCCCACTCCCTTCGCCCCACCATTGGTGGCCGTGCCTTCAGCTGCCTAGGCCCTAAGCTCTGGAATTCCCTCCCTAAACCTCTCCACCTTTCTCTCCTCCTTTAAGTTGTTCCTTAAAACCTACCTCTGATCAGGCTTTTGGTCACCTGTCCTAATATCTCTCTATGTGGCTCGGTGTCAGATTTTGTCTGTTTGTGCTCCTGTGAAGCGCCTTGGGACGTTTTACTACGTTAAAGGCGCTGTATCAATGCGAGTTGTTGTTGTTCCGGAGTGTATGTACACGTGGATTGGTGTTCTCCTGCTCGCCATTAACTGATGCGGTCTAATAGGTCACTTTGCCGACACATCTTGCAGTGATGCAAACCAGGTCTGGGAACTTTGTAAATGTCATTTGTTAATGTCAGTAGGGAGCTCACTGCCTCTTAACTCCTTGTTAACCTGGGTAGCCAGTCCTACATCACTCTGAATAGGTGCCGACCTCACCCCTGTGTGCGAGGCATTCTTACATGTGGTAAAAGCATAATTGTTTATGTGGCGTTCATGGATTCTACATTATTGTTAAAAATCTTTGTGTAGGGTGTGCTGTTCCTGTCATAAACCTTACTCCCTGTTGTCACGCTCGGTGTCAATATTTCCCATTGTAAATTCCTATGTCAATATTTCCCATTTCATTTTCACAGTGTCTATTGACACCACTGTGTCAGCCAATGAGTTGGAGGCTGGGTGGGACTTACGGCAGGACTCAGGGCAAACAGTCTATTTTACGATTGAAGGATAGTTGCGTAATACAAATTATGTGCGGAATATCAACCTCAGTCACTTACAGCAGTGCGGTCTCCAGGTGTGATCACCCAATCATCTCCATTCTGGTCAGGAATAGTGGCGCCACTCTGGCCTTGATGAGCACAAAAAATTAATAAAACAAAATTCAAACTCACTGCTAAAATACAGCGTCCACAATGTCGAAGTTGTGCAATCTGTAATCTGAAACAGATGGTGCCACCAGTGCTGGGAACTGGGTTAAACTCGCTTTTGTGTAGTTTGGAATTGCTTCAAGCTCAAAGCAGATCAATTAGCGAGCTCAAAACAAAAGTGAAAAAAAAACACAACTGCACAGGCCGTAAATCTGAAAGAAAAAAAATAACAGAGAATGTTGGCAACACACAGCAGGCCAGTCAGCATCTGTGGAGGGAACAGAGGAGTTGAGGTCTCGGGTGTGGACCAGTTCTCAGGAAAGGTCCTGGTCCCGCTCCCAGTCCCTATCTGAAACTTTAACTTGTCTTTTTTCTCCACGGATGCCGACTGGCCTGCTGAATGTTTCCAGCAACCTCTGTTTGCATTTCAAAGCCAGTTAACACGACCGGCTAATTCAACCGCAAAATAGCTTAAGTTTAAGGCAGATGACAAAACTCCTAAGCAATTGGAGTCAACGATGCTAAGTGCTATAGGTGCTAATTGAGCATCATTAAAAGTGTCCCTGTTAACAGGGCCAATCAAAGGCAATTGCAATTCTTCTCAAAAGCATGTGATTACTATTCATATCCCTTATAATGCTAAATCAATAAATGATCAATTAATAAAGTAAAACAAAAAAAGATGGGCTTGCTGGCTGTGTTTTGTTCCTAATGTTTCTTAATTTCTTACGTAAAGCAAATTGGCCAAATCATTGCCTAAATAACAAGAAATGCAATAGTGATCAATAGTAGCTGTTCTACATAAAATAGACACATATGAGGAGGCTATTCATCCATTCAAGTCTTTCTTTCTAATGCAGAACCACAGCAAAAGTTGGACATTGATGATGTAACAGAGGTGCTAATGGGAAGCGTTTTGTTGCATGTGGGCAGGAGGTTGTAGAAACGGGGCAGATCTGACACTTGTAAAATAAAGGCTTGACAGACTTGCATTTCTATAGCGCCTTTCACCGCCTCAGGATGTCCCAAAGTGCATTACAGCCAATGAAGTACTTTTGAAGTGTGGTCACTGTTGTGATGTAGGAAACACGGCAGCCAATTTATGCACAGCAAGCTCCCACAAACAGCAATTAAAAAATCTGTTTTAGTGATGTTGGTTGAGGGATTAATATTGGCCAGGACACAGGGGAAAACTCCTCTGCACATCTTCGAATTAGAGCCATGGGATCTTTTACGTCCACCTGTAAGGGCAGACGGGGCCTCGCGTCTCATCTGAAAGACGGTACCTCCGACAGTGTAGCACTCCCTCAGCACTCTCCTGGGAGTGTTAGTCTAGAGTGTGTGTCTGGAGTAGGACTTGGATAAATGGATAAATATTTGAATAAGAATCTTTTTTAAATGGTATGGGCAAAGGGCAGGGTAATGGGAATGAGAGCCAGCACAGGCGGGATGGAGTGAACCACTTCCTTCTGTGCTATTCTGTCGTTCACCCACACCCCCCAATAAATTAGGGTGAACCCATGGAAGAACAAGTTGTTTGTGAGCTTCCAAAACTCTCCTGGCTCAGGAACTGCCCCCTTGGATTGGAAAAGTGCCAATGTCACTTCATTATTTAAGAAGGGTGCAAGAGGGAAACCAGGAAATTATAGGCCTATTAGTCTAACGTCTGCTGTGGGAAAGTTACTAGAATCTGTTATTAGTGACAAAGTAACTGAGCACTTGGACAAGTACGGATTGATTAGAGAGAGCCAGCATGGATTTGTAAAGAGTAAGTCATGTCTAACTAAACTAGTTGAATTTTTTGATGGGGTTACTAATGTGGTAGATAAGGGAGTGTCTGTGGATGTTATTTATATAGACTTCCAGAAGGCATTCGATAAGGTTCCACATAAAAGACTGCAGCAAAAATGAGAGCGCACGGAATTGGATGCAACCTATTGACATGGGTAGGGAATTGGGATTAATCACTTGTTCTCACTCCGTAAGGGCCCAATTTTGATAGCCTCCGCCTGGCGGGAACAGCGGAGCAATGGGCCAAAAATGGCAGCGAACCACTTGCCACCCTGTTCTCACTCCTGGTATCACCGTCACTATTTTCTCGGAGGCCTCCTCATGGGCTGCCCAGATGCCTCCCCTGTTTCAGTCAGGAGCCTAATCCTAATACGCCAATCGGGGCCCTGCGAGGTACATAGCGCCCTGATGTAATACTGAGGTGCCAATGGGCAGAGTGTGTGCCATGCGCGCTCCACCCATTGGTACCAGGCTTTGAGCGGCCTAACTAGCGGTCGTTAAAGGGCCGCTGCAGACTGCTCGGGAACAGACCAGGTCATTTTTTATTAAAGATTTGTATGGGGCCAGGAGGAGCATTCAAGGCCCACATTACATTTTCCCGGGCCCGATGCCGGCTCATCCATGCTCTCCCGTGATTGCCTCGTCCGCTTTGAGATACGCCGCCCAGCTTGGCTCCAGGGAGGATTTGGCGGAGTTCCCAGCATCCCCATGATAGGCCACGTTCCTGTACTGCGCTTGTAGCTCCCCGGCAAATGGAGCCCGGCACGGTTCAGGCCTGCTGGCAAGGACTTTGTTTCTCCTGTTGCCTGTCTGAAATCTACCCCAGTGTCTCAGTCTATGTTATCAGAAGAGCTGAAAAAGGGACTAAATAGGATGGCTCTTTCAAAGAGCCGGCACAGGCATGACGGGCCGAACGGCCTCCTTCTGTGCTTTAAGATTCTATGGGGGAAAAATAGAGTCACGCCCCCTTTGGGGCGCTAACTTCGCGGGGGCACTACTTTTAGCACCCCGAAAATATTAGCGCCACCACGGCCGAAATTGAATGATAACGCCCCAAAAGGGAAACGGGGCGCTACTGGAAGTGCCCCGCCTCCCTCTTGGGGCGCAGCGAGGGAATATCATGGTGTTACGTGCCACAGTGCCATGCGCTGCGGCACGTCGCGCCGCGGTACTGCAGGCCTTCCTCCCCTTCTTAAAGGGGAGAGGCCTTGCGCAGCGCGACCCGGGGCCCAGTTGGGCCACCAGGGATCGGAGAGCCAGCAAAAGAGCCCAGCACTCAAGAGAAGTGCCAAGCTCATGGAGCGCAGCCGGCACTCCCCGGGGGGACTTCACAGAAGGCTGGGGACGGCAACGGGGGCAGGCAGCCAGCAACAAAAATGGCCGCCCGGCACCTCGCCTTTAATTAGCGCCGCCCCAGCCGCAGGTAGGCCCCCCTGACCCTGTCGGACATTGCGTCCGGCGGTAAGTCAGGGGGCGCTACCGAAGATCGCAGCTGGGGCGCGAGCGGGGCACTGCGCACGGTGATGATGTCAACACCGGCGGCGCAGTGCCGCAGGACGCTAATGGTTACCGCTGCCGCTAACCTCCCGCTGAATTTCGCGGGAGGCGTTGGCGGCGCCGCACCTGCACTCTTAGGGCGCTAACGGGAGACGCAAAGCAAATGATTTTTTTCCCCTATGATTCTATTCTATAACTGGATTAACACAAGGTCCTCTCACCTGTGAGGTCAGAGTTTCAATGTATCTCAAAACACCCCCTCTCTCTCTGCTAGCTCCTAGTGTATCTGAGCACGGGGTTTTTGGTGGGACTTAGCCAGTTCCTACTGGGTGTGTATTCGTCTCACAGAAGACACAGGATTGCCTGCCACCTTCAGCATGATGTATTTACCAGTAGCACACAGCCAGTGCACTATGCACTAGTAACCCCTGCTGAATCAGACCATCCTAATGCTACATAGATTACTCAAAGGCCAACTCGACACTTAAATCAGTGGGAAGCTAATTACTTAAAAGCTTCTCTTGGCACTAAGTAAAGTCATAAATATCTACTGAGTGTATTATTCTTAGTGTAAGCTGTGAATGGAATGTAAATTATTAATTGTGTAATAATAATTAGCTCGCACGTACACGTTATATATATTATATAAAATACTCACACACATAGAAACATAGAACATAGAAAAATAGAAGCAGGAGTAGGCCATTCGGTCCTTCGAGCCTGCTCCACCATTCAATATGATCATGGCTGATCCTGGAATGATCACAGGTACTCTGGAGTCTCGTGCCTAGTTTGTGCTGTTTATCTGCTAAGCTGGCCTGTCCCTTTAAGACCACTGTTCCGGTGCTCCGCCGTGGGGAAGTGGTCTGAATAAGGACATCTCAGGGTCAATCGATTGCTAGTTTGCTGCTGCTTTGGAAATTACTCTAGACTGGCAGTTGCTTGCTGTTTTTCCTTGGCAAGAGGCCAGGTTATCTAAAGGTCAGGAAAAACCAGTAGGAAGTGACTGGATTTCTTTCTCTTTCAGTGTACTCTTTAAGGTTGCTCAGCTGTGATTTTGTTGTTTTCTACGAACTATGCCATCCTGAAGTGTAATGTAAGTAAGATTGATGCATTATATGCAAAACTTACACTTAGATAATGCTATCTGTACCAGAGGGTAAGCGCCTGATGTATGCAGGTACGATGTGGGCTAACCTGGATTTGCAGAGTACTGTGCACATGGCAGCACCTCCCAACCTCTACCATCTAGAAGGACAAGGGCAGCAGGTGCATGGAAACACCACCACCTCCAAGTTCCCCTCCAGGTCACACACCAGCCCGACTTGGAAATATATCGGCTGTTCCTTCATCGGCGCTGGATCAAAATCCTGGAACTCCCTCCCTAACAGCACTGTGGGAGCACCTTCACCACACGGACTGCAGCGGTTCAAGAAGGCGGCTCACCACCACCTTCTCGAGGGCAACTAGGGATGGGCAATAAATGCCAGCCTTGCCAGCGATGCCCATATCCTGTGAATGAATAAAAAAATCATAGTATGATACTGCATAGAAAGTATCGGCACGGTAGCATAGTGGTAATATTACTGGACTAATAATCCAGAGGCCTGGACTAATGATCCAGGGACGTGAGTTCATAAACCCACCACGGCAGCTGGGGAATTTAAATTCAATTAATTAAATAAATCTGGAATAAAAAGCTAGTATCAGTAATGGTGACCATGAAACTACCGGATTGTTGTAAAATCCCATCTGGTTCACGAATGTCTTTCAGGGAAGGAAATCTGCCGTCCTTACCCAGTCTGGCCTATATGTGACTCCAGACCCACAGCAATGTGGTTGACTCTTAACTGCCCTTTGAAATGGCCTAGCAAGCCACTCAGTTGTACCAAACCACTAAAAGAAGGACTGCAGCGGTTCAAGAAGGCGGCTCACCACCACCTTCTCAAGGGCAATTAGGGATGGGCAATAAATGCTGGCCTTGCCAGCGACGCCCACATCCCTGGAACGAAGAAAAGAAAGAAGCCATTTGGCCCATCGTGCCTGTGCCGGCTCTTTGAAAAAGCTATCCAATTAGGCCCACTCCCCCCTGCTCTTTCCCCATAACCCTGTGATTTTTTTACCCATCAAGTATTCATCCAATTCCCTTTTGAAAATTATTATTGAATCTGCTTCTACCACCTTGGGCATATATGGCCGATCCTTCATTGTCACTGGGTCAAAATCCTGGAACTCCCTCCCTACCAGCACTGTGGGAGTACCTTCACCACACGGACTGTAGTGGACCTCAAGAAGGCGGCTCACCACCAATGTTCCCTCTACTTTTCTTTTTGGGTGCACGGTCCCTTAAGTGGCCCATTCAAATTTCCACGCACGCGCGGTTTCTCCCATTTAATAGCCGGTGAGCGGCCTGCGCGGGACCTCTAGCCCGCTGGGCGGCCGCGCAGCTTAGGGGTAACATTGCCCACCACCCCCTTCTCAAGGGACAATGAGGGATGGGAAATAAATGCCAGCCTTGCCAACGACGCACACATCCCGTGAATGAACTTTTTCAGAGGATTGTGTTGCTCCAACAGAATAACGCTGAACTTGAGGACCAGCTGAGTGTCGTCCGCAGCAAAGAAGGGCTTCGTGAATAGGTAGAAAAGAAGTGCTGGTTAGAGGAGTTGTGTCAGGATGTGGTGGGAGCGGGGGGAGATACAGAGTGGGGTACCTCAGGACTCAGTATTGGGACTACTACTGTTGCTAATTTGCATCAAAGACTTGAGATTCAGAAACCCAACGAAAATTGCTCATACCTGCAGCTGACCCTTGAGTGAGGGGTGGTGGAATTGGAGGCAGCTCCAAAATTACAGAATGAGCTGGACAAATTATATAACCAGGCAGAACAATGGCTGCTGAGATTTAACACACAGAGAATGTAAAATTATGGACCATTTTGCGTTTTGAACTCAGTAGGAATGGGTTAGAAAGGGGAAAATAAGTAAGACACATGGTCCATGAATGGTGTTGAAAAAGCTACGGATGAAATTGAAAACCTAGGAGTCTTAGTAGACTCGATGCTCCACACGTCCAACCAAAGCAGAGCAGTAATCAACTAAGGATGTTAAACTACAGAGCCGTATGTCAGAGGAAGTCATATCAATCGATTGGTCAGACTTTGACTACTGTGACCAGATACTGTGACCTGTTCTGGTCACCAAGACAGAAGGGAGACATAAGAACATAAGAATTAGTTACAGGAGTAGGCCATACCACCCCCCACCCCGAGCCTGCTCCACCATTCAATAAGATCATGGCTGATCTTTGATCTCAACTCCACTATCCCGCCTGATCTTCATATCGCTTGATTACCCCAGAGTCCAAAAATCTATTGATCTCAGCCTTAAATATACTCAACGATTCCGCATTCACAGCCCTTTGGGGTTGGGAATTCCAAAGATTCACAACCCTCTGAGTGAAGAAATGTCTCCTCATCTCAGTCTTAAATGGCCGACCCCCTTATCCTGAGACTGTGACCCCTGGTTCTAGACTCTCCAGCCAGGGGAAACAACCTCTCAGCATCTACCCTGTCAATCCCCCTCAGAATCTTGTATGTTTCAATGAGATCACCTCTCATTCTTCTAAACTCCAGAGAGTATAGGCCCAATCTACTCAATCTCTCCTCAGAGGACAGCCCTCTCATCCCAGGAATCAGGAGACACTCAGGTGTTGGAGGCAGTGCAGAGAAGAGGCACAAGACTGATGCCTGGTGTTAGCGGTCTGAGCTAGGAAGAAGGAATGAAGAAACCAGGGCATTTTAGCCTTGATAGGAGATGCCTGAGTGGTGATCTTACAGACGGTAAATGGTATGGAAATGGTAAATCTAGTTAATTAACTAGCCGAGACGAGATATATCCCAGGCTGCTGTGTGAGGCAAGGAAGGAGATTGCAGGGGCTCTGACACAAATTATCAGAACCTCCCTGGCCACAGGGGAGGTGCCAGAGGACTGGAGAACAGCGAATGTAGTACCATTATTCAATAAGGGTAGTAGGGATAAACCAGGGAATTACAGGCCAGTGAGCCTAACATCAGTGGTAGGGAAATTATTGGAAAAAATTCTGAGGGATAGAATTAGTCTCCACTTGGAGAGGCAAGGATTAATCAAGGATAGTCAGCATGGCTCTGTCAGGGGGAGATCATGTCTGACCAATTTGATTGAATTTTTCGAGGGGGTGACTAGGTGTGTGGATGAGGGTAGTGCAGTTGATGTGGTCTACATGGACTTCAGTAAGGCTTTTGACAAAGTCCCGCATGGGAGACTGGTCAAGAAGGTAAGAGCCCATGGGATCCAGGGCAACTTGGCACATTGGATCCAAAATTGGCTTAGTGGCAGGAGGCAGAGGGTGATGGTTGAAGGTTGTTTTTGTGACTGGAAGCCTGTGTCCAGTGGTGTACCGCAGGGATCGGTGCTGGGTCCCTTGCTGTTTCTAGTGTACATTAATGAATTAGATATGAATGTAGGAGTTCAGTAAGTTTGCAGATGACATGAAAATTGGTGGAGTGGTAAATAGCGAGGAGGGAAGCCTCAGGCTACAGGACGATATAGACATGCTGGTCAGATGGGCAGAACAGTGGCAAATGGGATTTAACCCTGAAAAGTGTGAGGTGATGCATTTTGGGAGGACTAACAAGGCAAGGGAATACACAATGAATGGTAGGACACTAGGAAGGACAGAGGATCAGAGGGACCTTGGTGTGCCTGTACATAGATCCCTGAAGGCAGCAGGACAGGTAGATAAGGTGGTTAAAAAAGCATATGGGATACTTGCCTTCATTAGCTGAGGCATAAAATATAAGAGCAGGGAGGTTATGATGGAGCTATACAAAACGCTAGTTAGGCCACAGCTGGAATACTGTGTGCAGTTCTGGTCGCCACACTATAGGAGGGATGTGATTGCATTGGAGAGGGTGCAGAGGAGATTCACCAGGATGTTACCTGGGTTGGAGTGCTTCAGCTATGAAGAGAGACTGGACAGGCTGGGGTTGTTTTCCTTAGAGCAGAGAAGGCTGAGGGGGGACCTGATTGAGGTGTACAAAATTATGAGGGGCATAGATAGGGTAGATAGTAAGGAACTTTTCCCCTTAGTAGAGGGGTCAATAACCAGGGGGCATAGTTTCAAGGTAAGGAAGGGGCAGGAAGTTTAGAGGGGATTTGAGGAAAAACTTTTTCACCCAGAGGGTGGTTGGAATGTGGAACTCACTGCCTGAAAGGGTGGTAGAGGCAGGAACCCTCACAACATTCAAGAAGCATTTGGATGAGCACTTGAAACGCCATAGTATACAAGGCTACGGACCAAGTGCTGGAAAATGGGATTAGAATAGAAAGGGCTTGATGGCCGGCGCAGACAATATGGGCCAAAGGGCCTCTTTCTGTGCTGTATAACTCTATAACTCTATGAGAGTAGAACAAGGAGGCCATAGGCTGAAACTAGAAGGAACAAGGAGAAATGGATAGCATTTCTACAGCTGAGGAAGGCAAGGCAACCAGTTCATCCACGCCAGCTCATAAGGACAAGTTGTGTAAGTTCTAGAAGCATTGCTAACTACAAGCATATAGACTTTAATCTATTTAATGGACTGGCTATCAATAGTTGACAAGTTAATAGCATTAGACAGCCAGTCCATTAAATAGAACTTATACGACCTTGTCCTTATGAACTGGCATGGATGAACTGGTTACCTCACCTTCCTCATCTGTAGCAATGCTATCCATTCCTACTAGCTGATTTAGGATTCAACTCCCTTGATAGTTGATGTTGATAGCATTAAAGGGAGACAAATCCTAAATCAATCTAATCAATCTATAACAATCTCAGACACTGATCTCCTGTAAGTTTCTAAGCACCATTCAGTAGATGCTGAATTACTGAGACCCTAACAGAACCTTTGTAACCTCTTATTTAGTTCATCGCTTAGCCCTACCTACTAAATATTTGCATTCTCAACATTTTAGTTTAAGTGCTGCCAACTATGATCCTACGGTTAATTGTTAGTTCATGAAGTTGTTGTCTGTCTTTGATAATTGGCAAGCAAAAGTTAATTCATTCACTCAGTAGCTCGTGTGGATTCCGATGGGAGGTTGGCTGTGTAAATGATAATATAATCTGAACTGGTTTATGGAAGACAGTTCGGAGAGCCAAATTTAGGCATCGATCACTCCTCGGCATAGACTGGGTGGTAAACGCCCCACAGTTCCTTGACAAGGAGTTAAGGTGAAAAGAGTTACGGATTTGTCTGGTGCCCTTGATGAATATTCTTGGCAGGGTATCGATCCCAGCATTCTTACAGAGCTCCAGATGTTGTGTTGCCTCCCATGTGGGGTGAAGGACATAACAAGTGTGTGGGAGAACTCTTGGAACAGGAGGAACAACAGCCAGACATCAAGGTTGAATGGTAGAGGAAAGAGTAAGATGGAGGTATTGCAGGGTGAGTCTCTGCCCCTGCCTCAGCTCATCTGCTGCTGAAGCCCTCAACCATGCCTTTGTTACCTAAAGACTCACCAATCCCAACGCACTCCTGGCCGGCCTCCCATCTTCCACCCTCCATAAACTCGAGCTCAACCAAAGCCCTGCTGCCCATTTCCGAACTCGCACCAAGTCCCGTTCACCCATCCCCTGTGCTCGCTGACCTAAATTGGCTCCCATTCCGGCAACGCCTCAACTTAAAATTCTTATCCCTGTTTTCAAATCCCTCCATGGCCTCGTCCCTCCCTATCTCTTTAACCTCCTCCAGCCCCACAACCTTCTGAGATCTCTGTGCTCCTCCATTAGGGATGGGCAATAAATGCTGGTCTTGCCAGCGATACCCACATCCCATAAAAACAAAATTTAAAAAAAATTCTGGCCTCTTGCGTATCCCCGATTTTAATCGCTCCACCATTGGTGGCCGTGCCTTCAGCTGCCTGGGCCATAAGCTCTGGAATTCCCTCCCTAAACTTCAATGCCTCTCTACCTCTCTCTCCTCCTATAAGACCCTCCTTAAAACCTACCTCTTTGACCAAGCTTTTGGTCACCTGTCTTAATATCTCCTTATGAGGCTCGGAGTCGAATTTTGTCTGGTAACGCTCCTGTGAAGTGCCTTGGGATGTTTCACTATGTTAAAGATGCTATATAAATGCAGGTTGTTGTTAGGTTCCAGCTTAAAGAACAAAATCTCAGAGCCAATAACCTCAAGATTACTTCTAGTGCCAGTCATGGGCTGATTAGGAAGAAATATCAATCGATAGACAGATTTTTGAATGGTAAGGGAGTCAAGGTTTATGGGTATCGGTCAGGGAAAGTGGAGTTGAGGTAGAAGATCAGCCCTGATCTTATTGAATGGCGGAGCAGGCTCGAGGGGCCAAATGACCGACTCCTGCTCCTGTTTCTTATGTTCTTATGTAAAATGGGAGCACGAAATGAGAGGACGAATAGGATTGAAAAAAGAGAGCAGTCTGAAAACATGGGGAAAATGAACAGTAGAACTGGGAAAGACCCAGGGGCGAGATGTTGTGGAGCAAAGAAATAAATGATGGAGAAATGCAACCAGCAGGAAAAGTAAGCAGGCCGAGTATAATAATCACATGGGGAAAGCAAAGACAGAATGAAGAAATAGGTAACAGAGGCCTCAAAATTCTGTACATGAGTGTCAGGAGTCTAAAGAATAAAATCAGGGATCTAGCAGTTTACGTTAGCGAGAGAAACTACTGTGCAAACTTTAGCAAGTGCTGATATTCACTGCGGTGATCTTGCAGGGAGAAAAATTTGCCCTGTAGAGATTAAAGATAATAATAACTACAACTTCCATTTATATGACGCCTTTAATGTAGTAAAACGTCCCAAGGTGCTTCACAGGAGTCTAATCAGAAAAAAATTGACACTGATCCAAAGAAGGAGACATTAGGATAGGTGACCAGAAGCTTGGTCAAAGAGGTAGGTTCTAAGCAGCGTCTTAAAGGAGGAGAGAGAGAGAGGCGGAGAGGTTTAGGGAGGGATTTCCAGAGCTTAAGGTCTAGACGACTGAAGGCACGGCTGCCAATTACAGGGTGAAAGAAGTGGGAGATGCACAAGAGGCCTGAGTTAGAGGAACGCAGAGTTCTCAGAGGGTAGTGGGGCTGGAGGAGGATACAGAGAGGAGGGGGTATGGCTTTTTATGTGAAGGATACAATGATTATTATACGAGGCAGTACAAAGAAGGTTCACTCGGTTAATCCCGGGGATGAGGGGATGGACATATGAGGAGAGGTTGAGTAGATTGGGACTCTACTCATTGGAGTTCAGAAGAATGAGAGGCGATCTTATTGAAACATATAAGATTGTGAAGGGGTTGGATCGGGTGGATGCGGGGAAGATGTTCCCGATGATGGGTGAAACTAGAACTAGGGGGCATAGTCTTAGAATAAGGGGCTGCTCTTTCAAAACTAAGATGAGGAGGAACTACTTCACTCAGAGAGGGTGGTAGGTCCATGGAATATGCTGCCCCAAAAAGCTGTAGAAGCTACATCATTACATAAATTTAAAACAGAAATAGACAGTTTCCTAGAAGTAAAGGGAATGAAGGGCTACGGGGAGCAGGCAGGAATTTGGACATGAGTCTAGGTTCGGATCGGTCATGGCCCTGTGGGTGGCGGAGCGGGCCCAGGGGCCGTGTAGCCTGATCCTGCTCCTACCTCTTGTGTTCTAATTCTGTGTTAGATTTCAGGAGATGGTTCTATTCACAGGGATTAGTGGAGACCTCGGGAACAGGCTGCCAGCTAGGAGTCCTTCAAGAGTAAATTGGGCCTGTTCCTGGCTGGGGTGGAGATCACCTCTTACAGAAGGTAAGTACTGCAGGAAATACAGGGACAGAGTGATCTCCTGGACGAGTTTCGATCGCCTAGATGGGTCGGAGAGGAATTTCCCAGATTTTTTATCCCAAATTGGCCATTGGGTTTTTTATCTGGTTTTTCGCCTCTCCTGGGAGATCACATGGGTTCCGAGTGGGATAGAGAGTGAAAGTAGATTTAAGGTTAGGATCAGATCAGCCATGATCTTATTGAATGGTGGAGCAGGCTCGAGGGGCCGATTGGCCTACTCCTGCTCCTATTTCTTATGTTCTTATTATTGAGACAGAGAAATCAGGATGGGGTACCAAACAAAGTGGAAGCATTAAGAGAAAAAAGGCAGTCATTAGTGCAAGAACAGACCTGGAGTCTTTATACACAAATGTGCGATGGAGGAATAATAACAACTTAGTGACGATAAACTGGGATATCTAATATGTCAAATGAAAATATGTTTCTGAACACGATACTGGACTGTGACACGTCTCAAATAGTTAAGGAACCCACACTTGGAGGGCCGATACTAGGCCTGATACAATGTAACAACCACTAGTGGAGAACACTTTGGAAATAGCATATACATCACGGGTGGGTTTAAAATTGAGTTTACAATGGAGTAAGAGAGGCCTACACAAGGGACTCAACTTTAGGAGGGCGGGTTTTTGAGAACAGATTCTTGACTGGAACATAATGTTAGATTCAGAGAATGACGCACATTGCAGAGAACACAAAGCAACCACGTTCCACTGGGAAGGAAGCGAAGAGAATGAAAGTGGTGTGTACGACAAGGGGTGGGGATAAGGGGCGGAAAAAACCTTTCCTCAAGTATAACTCTCAGGTAGATCAGAGGATGAAAACATGAAAATGAAAAATAATGTTAAGGAGGTTAAGATACTGGTTAGGGAGCTAAAATGTCAACTGAGATTAAGATTGTACTATAAAAAGGAAATAACTAGCGTTTATGCGGACCCTTTCACTTTACATGATATTTACAGCACAGAAACAGGCCATTCGGCCCAACCAGTCCATGCCGGTGTTTATGCTCCATACAAGCCTCCTCCCACCCTCTTCATCTCACCCCATCAGCTTAACCTTCTATTCCTTTCTCCCTCATGTGTTTATCTAGCTTCCTCTTAAATACTATTCGCCTCAACTACTCCCTGTGTTAGCGAGTTCCACATTCTAACCGCTCTCTGGGTATAGAAGTTTCTCCTGAGTTCCTGAATTTATTGGTGACTATCTTATATTTATGGCCCCTAGTTCTTCCTCAGGAGATGTCCCAAAGCACTTTATAGCCAACAAATTACCTTTGAAGTGCAATTATTGTTTTTTGTAAGGAAAATGAGACAGTAATTTTGGGCACAGCAAGATTCCGCAAACAGCAATGAGATAAATGGTCGTGCATCTTTTACATCCACCCGAGCTGTCAGACAAGGCCTCAGTTTGACGACTCATCTGAAAGATGGCACCTCCGACAGTGCAGCACTCCTTCAGTGTTGTACTGAAGTGCCAGCCGAGATTATGTGGGGCTTAAACCCACAACCAAGAGGTAATGCCAATGCATAACACTGCCATTCTGATTCTCCAGCCCATTAATGGAGTCACTGTTGTTTTATAGGCAAGCCAGTTTGTGCACAGCAAGGTCCTACAAACAGCAATGTGATAAATAAATTAATAGCATCAGAACTACCCCACTCTTCAAAGAGTGGTATGAGATCTTTTTATTCGTTTATGGGTTGTGAGCATCGCTGGCAAGGCCAGCATTTATTGCCTGCCCTTAGTTGCCCTTGAGAAGGAGGTGGTGAGCCGCCTTCTTGAACCGCTGCAGTCCGTGTGGTGAAGGTACTCCCACAGTGCTGTTAGGTAGGGAGTTCCAGGATTTTGACCCAGCGACGATGAAGGATCGGCGATATACTTCTAAGTCAGGATGGTGTGTGACTTGGAGGGGAACTTGGAGGTGGTGGTGTTCCCATGCGCCTGCTGCCCTTGTCCTTCTAGGTGGAAGAAGTCGCGGGTTTGGGAGGTGCTGTCGAAGAAGCCTTGGCGAGTTGCTGCAGTGCATCTTGTAGATGGTACACACTGCAGCCACGGTATGCCGGTGCTGGAGGGAGTGAATGTTTAAGGTGGTGGATGGGGTGCCAATCAAGCGGGTTGCTTTGTCCTGGATGGTGTCGAGCTTCTTGAGTGTTGTTGGAGCTGCACTCATCCAGGCAAGTGGAGATTATTCCATCACACTCCTGACTTGTGCCTTGTAGATGGTGGAAAGGCTTTGGGGAGTCAGGAGGTGAGACACTTGCCGCAGAATACCCAGCCTCTGACCTGCTCTTGTAACCACGTATTATGTGGCTGGTCCAGTTAAGTTTCTGGTCAATTGTGACTGCCAGGATGTTGATGCTGGGGGATTCAGCGATGGTAATGCCGTTGAATGTCAAGGGGCGGTGGTTAGACTCTTGCTTGTTGGAGACAGTCATTGCCTGACACTTGTGTCGCACGAATATTACTTGCCACTTATCAGCCCAAACCTGAATGTCGTCCAGGTCTTGCTGCATGCGGGCATGGACTGCTTCATTATCTGAGGAGTTGCGAACGGCGCTGAACACTGTGCAGTCGTTTACATTCATCTGAGGACAGGCAGAGCCTCGGTTTAACGTCTCATCTGTAAAGCAGCACTTCTAACAACGTAGTACTTCCACAGCAATTCACTTCACTGGTGTCAGTCGAGATTACATCCTGAAGCCTTGGAGGGAGACTTGAACCCCCAAGTTGGCAGAGCTCATACTATGAAGCTACTAGTATAAGGCAGTCCATGCCAGTGTCACGGCAGCCCTTAGCATCTGCCACACTTTAAATACAGTTAGTTGAAACTGAATATGAAGTTATTGCCCAGTTCTCCCCCATTTTTTCCTTTTTCCCTTCCTTCCTCCTTTCCTCCTTCCCTCCCGTCCTTTCCCCAGCCTGTGCCAAGGTAGGTGGTCGCCAAGGCTGGTCTCAGTGTCCCTGAGCTGTGTGAGGGTGGCGGGGGTGGAGTGGGGTGGAGTGGGGGAGTGTTTGGGAAATTAACCAGCTTTCCCACTCCAGATCGCTACTCTTGAAATGTGTGCATGCACACATCCACAGACACGCATGTGTGAGTCGTGGAGTGATTGGGCTCAGCCGCGATGCCTTACACTGTTCAATAGTCCAACAAATGTCATTGACGGGGCTTGCCCATTAAGAATAGCTACACTGTGAAGGGGCGGCACCACAACATCCAGATCTTTAAATTTCCAAAATCAGAATTTTCACCATTATTATTTTTTCTGGGGAAGAGGGGAGAAAACTGGGAGGAAAAATATTACTTGTGAAAATTCTGATGTAAGATGCAAGCTCATCCAATGCGAGCATGATTTATGACTTGTCTTCAGCCTGGAACCGTGAAATGACGTGAAATCATGGGGCTGCCACATCCCACACATTACTAACGGTCTCCACATAGCCTGGCTGTGGTCCTACAGCTAATTTACAGGCACTGGCTAAGATTCTGGTCATTCTGGCTGGCCTCTTTCTCTTATCTTCATTATTAACCTGTCTCTTACATGATTGACTCTTTTTCTCTCTAATAAGACCATCTTTCTTAAACATTAATGCTTCATTTCACAAGGTCCTGCCTGCTACTCGCGATAGAAAGCATCTGTTCTTGTTAAAGAAGTGGAAGCGATGCCCGCTTCCAGCTGCACAGGCAATTTTTAGCATTAGCGACTCTGTCAACTCTCTCCTGCCCTGCTCTCGGCCCGTATCGGCTATCCTTGTGACGCAGAGGCTCTCCGGAGCAGCTCCAGACATGTCCATTAAAGCCTCGGCTGCTTAAGTTATACGGACCAGGGAGCTCTTGGCTTCGGTCATTATCACATTGCTGTTTGTGGGATCTTGCTGTGTGCAAATTGGCTGCCGCGCTTCATAAGAACATAAGGCGTAGGAGCAGGAGTAGGTCATTTGGCCCCTCGAGCCTGCTCCGCCATTCAATAAGATCATGGCTGATCTGAACTTGGGCTCAAAGCTACTTCCCTGCCCGCTCCCCATAACCCTTCACTCCCTTATCTTGCAAAAATCTGTCTATCTCCACCTTAAAAATGACCCAGCCTCCACAGCTCTCTGGGGAAGAGAATTCCAAAGATTCACGACCCTCAGAGAAGAAATTCCTCCTCATTTCCAATTTAAATGGGTGCCCCCTTATTCTGAAATTATGCCCCCTAGTTCTAGATTCCCCCATGAGGGGAAACATCCTCTCTGCATCTACCCTGTCAAGCCCCCTCAGAATCTTATATGTTTCAATAAGATCCCCTCTCATTCTTCTAAACTCCAATGAGTATAGGCCCAACCTGCTCAACCTTTCTTCATAAGACAACCCCTTCCTCTACATTACATTACATCTACCCTACATTACAACAGTGACTGCATTTCAAAAGTGCTTTGTTGGCTGAGAAGTGCTTTGGGGCGTCCTGAGGCACTGTATAAATGCAAATCCTTTCTTTCTTTTAACAGTATGTGCTGAGTGAGTGGGCCTCAGCAAGGGGGGCACCGTTAGGAGGCCCTGCAATTGGTATCAGCGCCCTTGAATTAGGGAGGGGGCCAAATAAACTCAGGATCCTGCTCCTGCTTGGTATTCTGTGACGCGCCTACTGTCAGCACACGGTAATCGCAAGTGAGGATAGCGTCATATTTAGCTGTGATACTCCCTGCACTGAAATACCATGTCAACACTCACTGCCTTGGCTTACACGTGAAGGATGGGCCACCAGGACAAGCTACAAGAGGTAGACTGGCATCTGATTCCAGTCTTCCACATGAGGTAATAAAACCAAGGCACACCTGGCTGTTCTGGTGGTCCCGGGTGTGTTATGTATTGTGTGCTCTCCTCCCACCTGTGGTGGCACTGTCACAGCAGATACATGGTTGGGTGTTCTCTTGGTTAAGTTCACAGAATCACAGAATCACAGAAACCCCACAGTGCAGATAGAGGCCATTTCGGCCCATCGAGCCTGCACCGACACATATCCCACCCGATCCCTGTAACCCCTACACCAACACATATCCCACCCTATCCCCGTAACCCCACGTATTTAATCCCCCTAACACTAAGGGTCAATTTATCATAGCCAATCAACCTAACCCGCACATCTTTGGACTGTGGGAGGAAACCGGAGCACCCGGAGGAAACCCACGCAAACACGGGGAGAATGTGCAAACTCCACACAGACAGTCACCCGAGGCCGGATTCGAACCCGGGTCCCTGGTGCTGTGAGGCAACAGTGCTAACCACTATGCCACCGTGCTGCCCCAGAGTTTAGCTCTCTTTGTTCGGAACTCGCCAGAACTTTCCTTTCCTTCCTGAATAAAGCACTTCATGTTTGAATCTCTGAGTTCTGAGTTCTAATTGTGTCTAGGTAGAAAGGTACCGACACAACAAAGTGGCGACGAGGATCGGATGAATCTGCGTTGTGGGAACTTTCTTGTTTTCGACTACAAAACACTCAGAACAGAGATTGCAGCATCACATTAACGTTACGGGTGCAGTGAGTAAACAGAAATTTTAATTTGAAACATGAGATGGCTACTGTATTAGGAAACATCAGTGATTTTGATGAAAATGTGGAACAATGGAGCGCTTATACGGAACGTTTTGACTATTTTGTATTGGCGAATGCGGTGGCAAACAAAAAGGTCGTGCCTACCTTTTTGAGTGTAATGGGGCCGAAGACATTCAATTTACTTCGCAGCCTTGTGCAGCCAGATAAGCCAGGAACTAAAACATATAAGCAACTAGTGGAAATTCTTGGAGCACATTTTTCACCAAAACCTCTGGTTATTGCTGAGAGATTTAGATTTCACAAACGGAATCAAGAGGAGGGGGAATCAGTGACAATATTTATTGCTGTTTTAAAAAGGTTGTCAGAACACTGCGAGTTCAAGGAGGTGCTGAATGACACCATTAGAGACAGACTTGTGTGTGGTCTGCACTTTGCAGACCACACAGAAGCGCCTTCTTACTGAGGACAACCTTACTCTTGAAAAGGCCATTGAAGTTAGTGTCTCCATGGAGATGGCAGGAAAGGAGGCTCACCAGTTGAGTTCAACAGGGAGAGTTCACAAGGTGTCGGTTGAGCCTAAAGGTGCGCGGAACGGCACATGTTACCGTTGTGGGAAAATGGGCCATCACGCTAATGACTGCTGGTGTACGGAGCTGGAATGCCGAAATTGTGGCAAAAAGGGTCACATTAAACGCGCCTGTAGAGATAAAAAAAAGAACAGACAGAGCTGGGAAGCATGAAAGCAAAATGTCTGTATTTGGACAAGAGAGGAAAAAGAGTGTTCATTCAGTGCAGTATGATGGAACAAGCAAAACAGAGGGGAGCGACACCTCCGAGGAGGAAGAGGTGCACATACTGACGGTTGCAGGTGGTTCAAATAGCTACTGGGTGTCACCACTGGTGGAGGGACAATCAGTGCGGATGGAGGTGGACACAGGCGCGGCTGTGTCCCTTGTTTCAGACACTGTCTACAACAAAATGTTAAAGCATCTTACCCTTCAGCCAACAAGCATTGTGCTAAAGGCGTATACCGGCGAACCTGTGGCCATGAGAGGCGCCATTGAGGTGACAGTTAAATTGAACGGACAGACTGTGAAACTGCCACTATATGTGGTAAAGGGAAATTACCCATCGCTACTGGGACGTGCGTGGCTAGAGAAAATCACGCTGGACTGGCCTGCAGTCCGCATGATGTCAAAAGGGGAGTCAGGTCTGACTGCAGTGTTAAACAAACATGCAGAACTCTTCAATGGGGAACTTGGGAGCATGAAAAAGATTAGCGTGAGACTGGACATTAAACCTAACAGCAAGCTGAAGTTTCACAAAGCCCGACCTGTACCCTATGCAATTAGGCCAAAAGTTGAGGCTAACTTGGAGGCCTTAGTTGAGAATGGAGTCCTGGAGCCTGTGAGTGTGAGCAAATGGGCCACACCCATTGTTCCTGTCCTGAAAAAGGATGGATCTGTTCGAATCTGTGGGGATTTTAAAGTGACTATTAACCCGGTGCTGTCTGCGGAACAGTACCCTCTTCCCCTCATTGATGATCTTTATACGGGCCTGGCCGGAGGGCAAAAGTTCAGCAAAATAGACTTATGCCAGGCTTATCTACAAATGCATGTCGATGACAAATCAAAGGAGCTGCTGACAATTGTGACACACAAGGGGCTATACAGGTACTGCCGCCTTCCGTTTGGAATTACGTCGGCCCCTGCTCTATTCCAAAGGGCAATGGATCAGATTTTGAGTGGACTGCCAGGAGTCCAGTGCTACCTGGACGACATCCTTGTCACTGGGACAAATGAGGAGGATCATCTTCTGAACTTGGATGCGACACTACAACGACTGAAAGAGTACGGACTCAGAGTTCGTAAAGACAAATGTGAATTCTTTCAGTCTTCAGTTGAGTACCTGGGGCATGTGATTGACGCTACTGGCCTGCATAAGGCGCCGTCAAAGGTCAAGGCGATCGTGGAGGCCCCAGCACCCCAGAATGTGAGCCAGTTACGTTCATTTCTGGGGCTACTTAACTACTATGGGAAGTTTATTCCAGACTTAGCAACATTGCTGAAGTCGTTACATCAGTTGCTATGTCAAGGCAAAACATGGAAATGGACTGAACTGTGCAACGAAGCTTTCGCCTAAGCAAAGAAAGCATTGCTGAAATCGGAGGTCCTGACACACTTCGACCCAAAGCTACCCGTGCAGCTAGCATGTGATGCGTCACCATATGGTGTGGGAGCAGTCATATCCCACATCATGCCTTCTGGTGAAGAGAAACCTATCGCCTTCGCATCACGCACCTTGAACAAGGCCGAGAGTAACTATGCACAGATTGAGCGCGAGGCCTTGGGAATCGTTATGGAATTCGAAAATTTCATCAGTACCTGTTTGGGAGAAGGTTCACACTCCTGACGGACCACCGTCCATTGACTTCAATCTTCGGGCCCCACACCAGAATTCCGTCTCTTGCTGCAAGCAGGATGCAAAGGTGGGCTTTACTGTTGTCAGGACACACATACGACATCAAATATCGCAAATCAGACTTGCACGGCAACGCAGACGATCTCTCGAGGCTACCCTTGCCTGTTACTCCCCCAGAGCCTCGTCAGATAGACATTTTCTACTTTAGACAAGTGGAGGGAGCACCTGTCACGGCAGTTCAGGTGCGAAGGTACACCCGCAACGATCCAGTCCTGTCTGAGGTAATGGACGATGTCATTCGAGGGAGAGCTATAGGAGATTCTCCTAGTTTGAAACCTTACGTTTCAAAAAGAAATGAGCTCTCCGTCCAGGCAAGTTGTCTTCTTTGGGGACGCCGTGTCATCATTCCGCCACCTCTGAGGGAACCTATACTGCAACAACTTCATACAGGCCACAGTGGGATGGTTCGGATGAAGGAAATGGCAAGGAGCTACTTCTGGTGGCCAGGTCTCGATGGAAATATTGAGGAGAAAGCCAAAACATGTTCCCCATGTCAAAGGGTCCAGAATGTTCCACAGCTGGCAACCCTACACCCCTGGGATTGGCCTGCAGAAGTGTGGCAGCGAGTACATGTGGACTTCGCCGGTCCTTTCGAAGAGAAGATGTTTATGGTGGTTGTGGACGCTCGTAGCAAGTGGCCGGAGATCGCTGTGATGAGGTCTACCACGGCAGAGAAAACAATTGAGAAACTTGGTGAGATGTTCAGCCATTATGGCTCACCGGAACAACTCATAAGTGACAACGGTCCACAATTTGTATCACAGGAGTTTGCAACCTTCCTGCATGTAAATGGTGTCCAATACATCAGGTCTGCGCCCTATCATCCATCTACTAACGGCCTGGCAGAAAGGTTCGTGCAAACTTTGAAGCACGCCTTGAAGGCATCGCAAGGTCAGGGCTCAATCCACCAACGTCTGAACAGCTTCCTGTTGTCCTACAGGAACGAGCCGCATGCCACAACCAAAACTTCCCCCGCTTCGCTCATGATGAAGAGGCAGTTGCGGACAAGTTTTGACTTACTCAAACCTCCGAGGGCAGAACAGGTTGTCCATTGTCAACAACAAGCTCAAGTTGAAAAGAGAGAGAAAAGAGCCAAGGAGAGACGGTTTCACCCTGGAGAGCACGTCCTAGCTCGAAACTACAACACTGGACCGAAATGGGTTCCTGCTACGGTGATCGCGCAGACGGGCCCTGTGTCTTACACAGTTGAGACTGCTGAGGACGTCGTCTGGAGAAGACACACAGATCAACTGTTGCTAGGAGCAGAGACAGCCACAGAGGCTCCAACGGCTGGTTGGCCTGAACTGTTTCCGGGTGATACCGCAAACCAACATCCTTTGCCACAGTGCTCTTCTCCAACACAGGAAGTCATAGAGACTGTTCCACCTGTGCAAACTCCTGACTTTCGACTGACACAGGCACCTTCTCTATCTAGGCCTGTGTCAATGCCTACTGCTGTGGAAGCCAGCGATGACCGCCGGTATCCAGTCAGAGAGCGGCGGACTCCAAGACGCTTGGCTCTGTAGGCTTAGTGACTTACCCACAAGACTGGGGCAGAATAAACCCCAGGGTAAAGTCAGGGTTTGAGGCAGTCTACCTCTACCCTTGGTTAGTTGAGTGCATTGAAAGTAACTTACCTGTTGAGGAATAATGTGGACCTTTCATTTAAGAGGAGAGGAATATGTTATGTATTGTGTGTTCTCCTCCCACCTGTGGTGGCGCTGTCACAGCAGATACATGGTTGGGTGTTCTCTTGGTTAAGTTTAGCTCTCTTTGTTCGGAACTCGCCAGAACTTTCCTTTCCTTCCTGAATAAAGCACTTCATGTTTGAATCTCTGAGTTCTGAGTTCTAATTGTGTCTAGGTAGAAAGGTACCGACACAACAGGGTGGATTTTAATAATCTTTGTATTATTTGCAGAAGAGAAGTGCGTTCTGTGTCCTGGCCAAGATACCTCCCTCAAACTAGGAGTCCACCTGAGACGGCAGACGGGGCCTCGGTTTAACGTCTCATCCGAAAGACGGCACCTCTGACAGTGCAGCGCTCCCTCAGCACCGCACTGGTAGGTGTCAGTCTGGATTATGTGCTCAAGTCTCTGGAGTGGAAACTCACGACCATCTGGCTCAGAGGTGAGAGTGCGCTACCCACTGAGCCACGGCTGACACATGACATGGAGGTGAAAGCTAAACTTGTTGTCGAGCAGTACATTAAGGATCCACACCTCCTGACTCAGCCTGAGGTGGCAGCAGGAGAAGTTAATGGAGTCAAGCTGGATCCAAGTAGGTGCCAGCGGGAGTCAGAGAGGATGGCTTCAACTCTGCTGACATTGAGCTGGACGAACTTCTTGACTCATCCAGGCCTTGAGGTCGCAGAGTGTAGCAACAGCCTTTGGAATGGTGGAGGAGGCAGTGAGGTGGAGCCACAGCAGTAGCTTCAGGGGTTCCCACTGACCTTCTTCCGAAGTTACAGCGGACGATTGGGAGAGCCTCCTCACTGCCTCCGCGGAAACGCCAGGTACGTATTTCCAGCTGAGCCATAGCAGGAGCCCTGAACGGGACACTTCCAACATACAAAGCTTATTGGTGTCACTCAGTCTTTCTGCTGCCCTCTGAGTTCTGAGCCATGGCTCAGTGGGTAGCACACTCGCCTCCGAGTCTAAAGGTCATGAGTTCAAGTCCCACTCCAGCAACATCTGGCACTTCAGTGCAGTACAGAGGGAGTGCTGCACCGTCGGAGGTGCCGTCTTTCAGATGCAATGATAAACCCGAGGCCCCGTCTGCCCTCTCAGGTGGATGTAAAAGATCCCATGGCACTATTTCGAAGAAGAGCAGGGGAGTTCTCCCCGGTGTCCTGGCCAATATTTATCCCTCAACCAACACCACTAAACAACAGATTATTTGATCATTATCACATTGCTATTTGTGGGACCTTGCATTGCACAAATTGTTCCCTACATTACAACAGTGACTACACTTCAAAAGTACTTCATTGGCTGTAAAGCGCTTTGTGACATCCTGAGGTCATGAGAGGCGCTATAGAAATGCAAGTTCTTTCTTCTTTTTCAGGTACTATTGGTATTTTAATTAAATGATTAGTAATAGCACAGATAGAAATGTAGATATGGCTACTATATGCTAATCAGATGCGAAGTGGTGTAGTTAAGTATAGTCACAGAATGGACAAAGCACATAAATAATTAATGTTTCTAGAAAGAGCTTGTTATGAATATATTTATTAGACAAGCAGAGAGAGTATATCTCAGCCCCATCATCACTGCTGAACTGGTGGATAGGAATTTAGTGGTAGGACGTATAATATATATATATAATATATAAATATATAAATCTGTATAGATAGGCTGGTCTGATAGGGAGTGCTCTGTAAAAAGAAATAGCACAAATGTTGGCAATCTGAAGTAAAGACAGTGTTAGTAGGTCAGTCAGCATCTGAACAGAGTTGGTGGGTTAAGGGGAACTGCTAGAGTAGATAGAGAGAAATTATTTCCACTGATTGGGGATTCTAGGACTAGGGGACATAGTCTAAAAATTACAGCCAGACCTTTCAGGGGTGAAATTAGGAAACACTTCTACACACAGAGGATGGTAGAAGTTTGGAACTCTCTTCCGCAAATGGCAATCGATGCTGGATCAATTGTTAATTTTAAATCTGAGATTGATAGATTCAAAGGTATTAAGGGATATGGGGCAAAGGCGGGTATATGGGGTTAGGTCACAGGTCAGCCATGATCTCGTTGAATGGCGGAACAGGCTCGAGGGGCTGAATGGCCTCCTCCTGCTCCTCTGTTCCGAACAGGGCTGATTATCTGTTCACTCTCACCATCACTGGCAGGGTCCACTGATCGGGTTACTGCAGGTTGGGCAGCCCTCGAGTTTCCATCCATTGATGTAAATGAAAAGCCCACAGTTTCCCAACCAGTGCTCTCCGTGACCGCCTGATTGGGGAATCAGCGCTAGCGACTCAGAGTGAATCTTCCTCAGAACAGTACACCAGGGCAGTGGGCATTGTGTCGGAGAGGGGGTCATGATGCCATTGCTGCGAAAGCTGTGGGTTATGGGAGAGGGCTTCTTGTCCCTCTATCAGGTGTATGATGCCAGTTTCTGCACATGGATATAAATACCTCAAGTGCTGAATCATCATCAGTGGAAGTACCAGGTTTGTTCAAGCTGAGCTGGGAGTGGTGCAATTGTTCACTTAGATCACCGATCGCACCTGCCCTGTCAGTTGTCATATCAGACAGATTAGGATCACTCCATGCTGCAAAATGTGCAATAGATTGCCTTTTAGGAACAGATTATCAGCTATGAGGCTGAAATATGTCCATTTAACGGCCTGTACGTTATGACTTTATGGGGGATTCAGTATCGCCCCGTTTGGGGCGCCATTGTCGGCCGTGCACAAAGTTTAGCGCCTGGCGCTAATTATCGCCTCCGACAGCAAACTTGGCTTTTATCGCCCCTGGAAGTGATTGGAGCGCTAAATCAGGCGCTTCACACCTGTCTTAAGGCGCAAAGGCCGAGGAGCGAGGCGCTACCTCAGAGCGCTGGCGAAGCAAGGAAGGGCAAATCAAAATAAACCTGCAAAGGGCTGCTCAGTACTCAAAACTCCTTCACACAGCGTTGAATCTCTCCAGAAGTCTCTCTCTCTCTCTCTCTTTCAGAATGCGTGGTGCAAAAATGTCACCAACAAAAAAAAAGGCAGGAAGCGGTCGCCTTTAAATAGCGCTCCCCTAGTCCCTTTCTGACAGCATAGCGTTCCCCTCAACCTGTCGTTGCTAGCGGCAGGCGGTAAGGCAGGGGGCGTCACTCAATATCCGGTCCGGGGTGCTAACAGGGCGTTGCGCACTCGACTGACGTCACAATCTGCCGGCGCAGGAGATCGTGGCGGTAGTGTTTAGCGCCGCTGCAAAATGTCTAGTTAATTTCGCGAGTGGCGCAAACATCGCCGTGCCCGGGCGCTAGTTACTTTGCGCCCCATTAGCACCCTCTTAAGGCGCTAACGGGAGGCGCAAACAACTGAATTTTCCCCCCTATATTTTTAAAAACAGCCCCAGGCTGCCATCTCAACACTTAGTCAGTGGTGTACCTACGGCTACTGAGAGGAAGCGCGACCTCTCCCCATCCGCCCCAGTCCCCATCTGTTAATGCCACCTTTGTCTGGCTATGGAAACGGGTCCTGAGACTGAATCCCAAGAGTAAAGACGATGTGCTGTGAGGAAAGTCTGTTTGGGTAAGGGACAAAGTAGATACAGATGAGGATGGCCATTCAGCCTTAGCCTCTTCTGTCCAGAAAAACCCTACAGTTCCACCCCACCCCACCCCGCAATTCTCCCTCCCTCCCCCACCCCCCATCAAGGCATCCAGCTGTTTCCAGGGCTTTCCCCTTCACTACACGTGCACCTTCCATGTGTTGACCGCTCTTTGTATTGAGAACCTCCTGACATTTCAGTGTGGCCTGCGGACACTTGTCCTACTGTTACACTTTAATGTTCCAAATCTCCAGCTTTTAAGGAAATGGAAATTAGTGAACAGACATCAGTTAAAAAAAACATTTTTACTCATAGAGTGAGACCAGATTGGAAGAATCTTCCAAGCGTAGACGGGGGAATATTGGAGCTGCTCAAAATACTTTGATGTTACACTGGGAGAATTCATGTACTCGACACACGAGCTTCAATTGGTCAATGGCCTTTTCTCATCCCTGTGTGTTTTTTTGCAGCTTTTCCAGTTAGGTCTCCCATTCCACCCAATATTCAGAGGGAAGGTGGACAACCTGTTGCCATACTTCCAGCAATGCCATTCCGCTGCCAAGTACATAAGAATGGCCCAGAGGAGCCCCGTGGTTCCCTTGCCGCCTCTTGCCTTTTGCAAACAGCTGAGATGGAGAACTGACTGATGTGGACGTGTCTGAGTGCTCTTAGGGTGCTATATGTTGCTCTGGCACTACAGGAGTGATTCTGCCATCCGGCGAGGAGCATATTTCGGGAAATTGCAGGTGTGCAACCCATGATGCCCTGAGATGTGCTACGTGTGAGTGCTGCTCCCTGCTGGTAGCCGCAGATTGTGGCATCACCTGTTGGATGCCATGTTTTGCCTGTAAATATAACTTATTTTGATCATCTGAGATCTCTGCGTTCCTCCAACTCTGGCCTTTTGTGCATCCCCCCCACTCCCTTCGCTCCACCATTGGCGGCCGTGCCTTCAGCTGTCTCGGCCCTCAGCTCTAGAATTCTCTCCCTAAACGTCACCGCCTCTCTCACTTCCTTGAAGATGGTCCTTAAAATCTACCTCTGAACAAGTTTTTAGTCAACCCTCCTAATATCTCTTTATGTGGCTCTGTGACAATTTCTTTCTAATTAAGTATCTATGAAGTGCCTTGAGACATTTTTTGTCTTTAAAGGCACTATATCTTCTTCTTCTTAGGCAGTCTCTCGGAACCGAGGATGACTTGCTTCCACATTAAAAATGAGTTCTCAGGTGACTGATGAGTCCAATGCGGGACCTACAGTCTCTGTCACAGGTGAGGCAGACAGTGGTTGAAGGGGCGAGTGGGTGGGGTGCTTGGGTTGACCTGCGCTCCTTCCGCTGTTTGCGCTTGGCTTCCGGATGCTTCTCCTCCACTTTGTGCAGTCTTGGGCCAGGGATTCCCAGGTGTCAGTGGAGATGTTGCACTTTTTCAAGGAGGCTTCGAGGGTGTCCTTGAAGTGTTTCCTCTGCCCACCTGGGGCTCTCTTGCCGTGTCGGAGCTCCGAGTAGAGCACTTGTTTTAGGAGTCTCGTATCAGGCATGCGGACGAGGTGACCAGTCCATCTATATAAATGCAAGTTGTTGTTGTTGCTCTTGTTGATTGAGGGAGCAACTCTCACCTGGGCCATCAGTATGAGCACTGCTGTTGGCTCTAGCATTTCTGGGCCGGGCAAAGGGTAGAACAAAACTCAACCATGTTAAGTATGTGTATTGTATTGAACAATTAACACAAAGACTTAAACGTATAACTCAAACAGGTCTTTACTGGTTGGAGGTAGGGACTGCACGTAGGTCTTTACTTCATGCCCACAGGCGGGAACTGAGGGGAGATCAGTACCCACAGTACTATTTATACCCCATGGCCAGGAGTGGTACTGCGTATCACTACGCCCTACAAGTAGTGCAGTCCTGTCCATAGGTTCAAAGTAGCACACATATTACATACACAACATTCCTCCCTTCTTAGCTTTACAGTCATCTCCCCATTTAACATAACATAATAACCTATATACATATATAACTTAGGTTTACATAACAGAATAACATAGATACATAGATAACTTCATGTCAAAACAGATCACAGATTCAGTCTCTGCGGAAAACAGTTCACAGATTCAATCTCTGTGGTGTAGTCGGTTCACGTTGCTGGAGTGACTCATTCAATAGTCCTTCCATGGATTTAACAGTTTGAACTTCCGAACTGAATTGGCTCCGTTCGGAGGGACCACGTGTGTGATCTGGTAGAGGTAATAATGGTTCAGATGGGTCATCTTCTGTTTCGACTTTTCCTTTTCTGCTTCTTGGAGACTCTCTGGGCTCCACTGTCAGCTGCCAGCTGCATGCGCAGTTCCTCCTTCTCTTCCTCCTTTTTCCGTAGTAGAGCCACCTTCTCCCGATGTTCCGTAGACTTTCGGTGCTCCTCCATGATTTCTGTATGGTGGGAGTCGAAGTTACAAGTTGGGCAGGACAGGACATAGTAATATTCGGTGTCGTCCTGATCTAGGCCAGCGAGAGGGTCTTCTATTTCCTCCATACCCAGCTGGGCGTTAGCCAGCTTTTGTTCCAAGTCCAGACATCTTTCCTGAAGAGACTTCTTCATGCGTACCTCTTCATCCAGCTTTTTCTGGGCTTTCAGCAAGTTGTTTACTAATGACCTCATTTGAGATTTTACTACTTCAACTTCTTTTGGAGATTGATTGATCGGACTATTCAATCCCTCTACCGGAGCAGCTGTTTCAGCGGTCTGTTGTTCTACGTTGACGTGAGTCAGCGTACTTTTGGCATCCAAGGGCTGCTCTGTTGCAGTCATCTCAGTCTGTGTTGCCACCTCAGCTCTTCCAATAACCTTTGAGAGCTCCGAACCCCTTTCGTTTGAATATTGAAGTTCGTGTTCAAGTTTTTCCCATTTCAGAGTCCTGTCCTTCAGCATATGCAGGAGTTGGCTGACCGTTAACTCCTCTGACATCAGACGTTTTGTGTGCTCCTGCTCCATTTTCTCCATCAGCTGCTTCTGTTGTCTTTCCAGATTCTCCAACTCTATATCAAAGAACTCTTTCGTTGCATTCAACTCTTGCTCAAAACGGCGAAGCATTTGTTCTAATTGCTGTTGTAGTTTGAAATGGAGTTGAGTTCGAGCCCGGTGTCCCTCAGAAATGGGCACATCAGTAGACTTGCCAGACTCAGAATCCACAGTTAAACTATGTTGTTGTTGTTCAGTGGAATTCTGTGCTGAAACTTTGTCTTTTGCACCTGAGTTGGGCTTACCATCATCCGTTCCAGAGTCTGGGCCGACTATCTTCACCGAGTTCTCACTCGTTATTGTTTGTAGGAAATGCCAGTCCATATTCATTTTCCTAATCCACTCCCGTCCTAGTAGTGGAGGACCTCCTTCAGATATCACATATAAGTCCATTATTTGACTGTCTTCGCCCTTGTGGACCACTGCAACCTCTATTTTCCCGATGGGGTACACTCTTTGCCCCGTGTATGTTTTCAATATAATCCCCGTATCCTGTAGGGGAATATGTTGGAATAACTTTCCGTAATCTTTCTTATTTATGACCGTCAATGCCGATCCAGTGTCCAATTCCAGTTTTACTTGGACTCCTTCTATCTGAAGAGTGACCCAAATTGTCTGGAGGTCTGCACCCTTACCAGCGTTGAGTACCCTTAAGCTAGCCAGTTCATTACAGCTTAAGCTAGCCAGTTCATTACTGCTAGCGTCTGAATCGGACTCCTGTTCGGTCACCTTGTGTACCTTTGCGTATTTTCCTTGCGGTGACTTCTTGTTGCTGGTCTTCTTCCCTGACCTGCATACTCTAGCTATATGTCCAAGCCTACCACAAGTTCTACATTCTTGGTTTTTAAACCAACACTGGTTCTGATCATGCGTTGTCTTTCCACAACGATAACATTTGCCAGAACTCACACCCAATTTGTGTGCACTGAGCTCCGGTGACCGTAGCTGCATTACTGCCGTGCCTCTCGCTGCGGCTTCGTGTGCTGCTGCCATAGTGACCGCCTTCTCAAGCGTCAGCTCATTCTCCTCGAGCAGTCGCTTTTGTGTATCCTGTTTAAATAAACCACACACAAATTTGTCTCGTAGTGCATCTGTCAGTCCCGTTCCAAACTGGCAATATTTCGCTAATTTACGCAATTCCAGCAAATATTCAGCATTGCTTTCATGCTGTAGCTGCCTTCTGTCGTAAAATTTAAATCGTTCCGTTAGCATCAGCGGCGTGGGGTTTAGATGATCTTTCAGGACAGTAACAATCTCATCGAACGTCTTATCCGCCGGTTCATCTGGTGATAACAGGTGTTTCAATTGCCCGTATGTCTTCGCACCCATTAAATTTAATAATGTTAGAGCTTTATCTTGGTCACGAATTTTATTGGCCTTACAATAATTTTTTACTCTTTCAACATATATGGCCCAATCTTCGAGGTCACTATCAAAGGTGCTAATATTCCCGTGTTTAGGCATTGTAGATTTGCAATTTCTCAGATTTTATTTTCTTTACTTGTTATCAAAGATGGCGGCTTCCCGCTCTTGCCGTCGTCCTCCGCCCACAAAATGGCGGTTTTCCCGCGCTTGGCGGCTCTCGCACCTTGAGCTTCTGCAGCCGCCGCGCCTTTCAGTCCGAGTGCGGCCCTTATCTTTGGTCCCGATCGCTGGCCCGCGCTGCGCCTCGCACTTGAAGCGGCTCCCGGCCTCTGGCTCACCCGCTCACGCGGCTCTTGCTCGCTCCCTCCCGGGCTCTGGCTTACCCACGAGGTTATGGAGGCTTCAGGGTCCTAATGCCTGTCGCTTCCAGTCGCTGGAAGCTGTCAGGATTTCTGCTGCCCTTCAGTTTTGAGTGGGGTGTTGAGGATTGAAACCTCTCTTCAACGTCCTGTCTTTGGACGAAGCCGCCGTGGAATAACTGCCGCAGGGTTCGAACCGACTCGTCGCCAGTGTTAAGTATGTGTATTGTATTGAACAATTAACACAAAGACTTAAACGTATAACTCAAACAGGTCTTTACTGGTTGGAGGTAGGGACTGCACGTAGGTCTTTACTTCATGCCCACAGGCGGGAACTGAGGGGAGATCAGTACCCACAGTACTATTTATACCCCATGGCCAGGAGTGGTACTGCGTATCACTACGCCCTACAAGTAGTGCAGTCCTGTCCATAGGTTCAAAATAGCACACATATTACATACACAACAAACCAGATGTTCCTGTTTGCTATTTTACTAATTATCTAGGCTCACACACTCAGTCGGTGGCGTGCCTACGGCTACTGAGAGGAAGCGTGGCATCTTTGGCAGGGCACCGAGTGTATCCAGCGCCTACTGAACTGTACGGCAGCATGAGTCAGTGCCCTCTGCGATGGAGGCAGATCATGGGAGTGGAAAAGTTGGTGGAGTGCGACTTATCATCAAGGTCGCTGATCGTGTGGTTTTTCACAAAAACTGGATGGAATGTGATCCCTCAAACACCAATAAAAATCCTTGAATTGCATGCAATAAAAATAGAATTGGACTTCAGCCATCATAAACCAGCACCTTTGCGCAGGTACACGCTAATCACATAATTGTTCTTAAATGATCTCTCTCAGAATGGGAGTTGGAAGATTTGCCAATGGTAGGGTACTGTTATGTCAAGTGATGGTCATTCTCAGTCAGCCAATCCATGCAAGGTGCTGACCAAGGTGGGGATTACATAGAATTACATTGAATTTACCGCACAGAAATAGGCCATTCGGCCCAACTGGTCCACGCCGGTGTTTATGTGCCACAGGAGCCTCCTCCCACCCTAGTTCATCTCACTCCATCAACATAATCTTCTAATCAGCCATGGCTCAGTGGGTAGCTCACTTGCCTCTAAGCCAGCAGATTGTGGGTTCACAATCCCACTCCAGGGACTTGAGCATATAAAGCAAGGCTGACACTCCAGTGCAGTGCTGAGGGAGTGCTGCACTGTCGCAGGTGCCGTCTTTCAGATGAGATCTTAAGGCCCCGTCTGCTCTCTCAGGTGGATGTAAAAGATTCCGTGGCACTGTTTTGAAGAAGAGCAGGGGACTTCTCCCCGGCGTCCTGGTCAATGTTTATCCCTCAGCCAACATAACTAAAAACAGATGATCTGGTCATTATCACATTGCTGTTTGTGGGAGCTTGCTGTGCGCAAATTGGCTGCTGCGTTTCCTACATTACAACAGTGACTCCACGCCAAAAGTACTTCATTGGCCTTGAGACGTCCGGTGGTTGTGAAAGGCGCTATATAAATGCAAGTCTTTCTTTCTATTCCTTTCTCTCTCCTGTGTTTTATCTAGCTTCCCCCTAAATGTATCTATGCTATTTGGCTCAACCACTCCCTGTGGCAGCGAGTTCCACATTCTCACCACTCCCTGGGTAAAGTCGTTTCTCCTGAATTCCCTATTGGATATATTAGTGACTGGGCAGACAACCACTCCCAAGATTAGCTATAATACAGGTAAATGCAGAGTAATGCTTCCGCTACTTTGCCCCAAAAGTGTGCCGCAGTTCAAACTCCAGAAGAGCACCTCCTACTGCACCAGTGTGGCATTGTCACCTGTCTGAGTGACATTGCCAGTTGTGCCCAATTAAGTATGCTTTTGTGCTGTGGGACAGAGGAGATGTTTATCCCATCAGTCTGGTATGGGATGCAATTCTCCTCTGTCTGGGCTGGTTTTGAACCCAGATCTCAGAGATGAAAGGTCAATATCTAACCCACTACACCACCCATACACCCCTCCTAGACGTTTTAAAGACAAAACATCAAGACATAGAATCACAAAAAGGAGACCATTCAGCCCACCGTGCCCGCGCCGGCTCAAAGAGTTTTCCATTGAGTCCCAGTTCCCCGCTCTTTCCCCATAGTCCTTAAATTTTCCCCCAAATGTCACCAAAATATTTGAAATGGGATGCAATAGCAAACAGATTCATGCCAATTTAATTTTAACATTTTTTTTTTATTCATTGATGGGATGTGGGCGTCGCTGGCTGGCTAGGCCTGCATTTAGTGCCCATCCCTAATTGCCCTTGAGAAGATGGTGGTGAGCCGCCTTCTTGAACCGCTGCAGTCCATGTGGTGTAGGTACACCCACAATGCTGTTAGGAAGGGAGTTCCAGGATTTTGGCCCAGCGACAGTGAAGGAACAGCGATACAGGTCCAAGTCAGGATGGTGTGTGGCTTGGAGGGGAACTTGTAGGTGGTGATGTTCCCATACGTCTGCTGCCCTTGTCCTTCTAAGTGGTAGAGGTCGCGGGTTTGGAAGGTGCTGTTGAAGGAGCTTTGGCGAGTTGCTGCAGTGCATCCTGTAGATGGTACACACTGCAGCCACAGTGCGCCGGTGGTGGAGGGAGTGAATGTTGAAGGTGGTGGATGGAGTGCCAATCAAGTGGGCTGCTTTATCCTGAATGGTGTCGAGCTTCTTGAGTGTTGTTGGAGCTGCACTCATCCAGGCAAGTGGAGAGTGTTCCATCACACTCCTGACTTGTGCCTTGTAGATGGTGGAAAGGCTTTGGGGAGTCAGGAGGTGAGACACTCGCCGCAGAATTCCCAGCCTCTGGCCTGCTCTTGTAGCCACAGTATTTATATGGCTGGTCCAGTTCAGTTTCTGATCAATGGTAACCCCAAGGATGTTGATAGTGGGGGATTCAGCGATGGTAATGCCATTGAATGTCAAGGGGAGATGGTTAGAGTCTCGCTTGTTGGAGATGGTCATTGCCTAGCACTTGTGTGGTGCGAATGTTACTTGCCACTTGTCAGCCCAAGTCTGAATGTTGTCCGGGTCTTGCTGCATATGGACACGGACTGCGTCAGTATCTGACGAGTCTCGAATGGTGCTGAACAGTGTGCAATCATCAGCGAACATCCCCACTTCTGACCTTATGATGGAGGAAAGGTCATTGATGAAACAGCTGAAGATGGTTGGGCCTAGGACACTGCCCTGAGGAACTCCTGCAGTGATGTCATGTGATTGAGATGAATGACCTCCAACAACCACAGCCAACTTCCTTTGAGCTAGGTATGATTCCAACCAATGGGGAGTTTTCCCCTTGATTCCCATTGACCTCAGTTTTGCTAGGGCTCCTTGATGCCACACTCGATCAAATGCTGCCTTGATGTCAAGGGCAGTCACTCTCACCTCACCTCTTGAGTTCAGCTCTTTTGTCCATGTTTGGACCAAGGCTGTAATGAGGTCAGGAGCTGAGTGGCCCTGGCGGAACCCAAACTGGGCGTCAGTTAGCAGGTTATTGCTGAGTAAGTGCCGCTTGATAGCACTGTCGACGACACCTTCCATCACTTTGCTGATGATTGAGAGTAGACTGATGGGACGGTAATGGGCCGGGTCGGATTTGTCCTGCTTTTTGTAGACAGGACATACTTGGGCAATTTTCCACATTGCCGGGTAGATGCCGGTGTTGTAGCTGTACTGGAACAGCTTGGCTAGGGGCGCAGCTAGTTCTGGAGCACAAGTCTTCAGTACTATTGCCAAAATGTTGTCAGGGCCCATAGCCTTTGCAGTATCCAGTGTCTTCAGCCGTTTCTTGACATCACGTGGAGTGAATTGAATGGGCTGAAGACTGGCATCTGTGATGCTGGGGACCTCAGGAGGAGGCCGAGATTGATCATCCACTCGGCACTTCTGGCTGAAGATAGTTGCAAATGCTTCAGCCTTGTCTTTTGCACTCGTGCTGGGCTCCACCATCGTTGAGGATGGGGATATTTTTGGAGCCTCCTCCTCCTGTTAACTGTTCAATTGTCCACCACCACTCACGACTGGATGTGGCAGGACTGCAGAGCTTTGATTTGATCTGATGGTTGTGAGATCGCTTAGCTCTGTCTATCGCATGTTGCTTCCGTTGTTTGGCATGCAAGTAGTCCTGTGTTGTAGCCTCACCAGGTTGACACCTCATTTTTCGGTATGCCTGGTGCTGTTCCCGGCATGCTCTCCTGCACTCTTCGTTAAACCAGGGTTGATCTCCCGGCTTGATGGTAATGGTAGAGTGAGGGATATGCCGGGCCATGAGGTTACAAATTGTGGTTGAATACAATTCTGCTGCTGCTGATGGCCCACAGCGCCTCATGGATGCCCAGTTTTGAGTTGCCAGATCTGTTCGAAATGTGTCCCATTTAGCATGGTGGTAGTGCCACACAACACGGTGGAGGGTATCCTCAACATGAAGACGGGACTTCGTCTCCACAAGGACTGTGCGGTGGTCACTTCCACCAATGCTGTCATGGACAGATGCATCTGCAACAGGTAGATTGGTGAGGACGAGATCAAGTAGGTTTTTCCCTCTTGCTGGTTCCCTCACCACCTGTCGCAGACCCAGTCTGGCAGCTATGTCCTTTAGGACTCGGCCAGCTCGGTCAGTTGTGGTGCTACCGAGCCACTCTTGGTGATGGACATTGAAGTCCCCCACCCAGAGGACATTTTGTGCCCTTGCTACTCTCAGTGCTTCTTCCAATTGGTGTTCAACATGAAGGAGTACTGATTCATCAGCTGAGGGAGGGCGGTAGGTGGTAATCAGCAGGAGGTTTCCTTGCCCATGTTTGACTTGATGCCATGAGAGTTCATGGGGTCCTGAGTCAATGTTGAGGACTCCCAGGGCTACTCCCTCCCGACTGTATACCATGGTGCCACCACCTCTGGTAGGTCTGTCCTGCCGGTGGGACAGGACATACCCAGGGATGGTGATGGTGGTGTCTGGGACATTGGTTGTAAGGTATGATTCAGTAATTATGACTATGTCAGGCTGTTGCTTGACTAGTCTGTGGGACAGCTCTCCCAATTTTGGCACAAGCCCCCAGATGTTGGTAAGGACAACCAAGTGGCGGTATATTTCTCTGAAGCCTTTTCTAACTGGCTCCAGAGGTCTCTTATATTGGAGCTGCAGACACAAACCACAAATGGTCTGCTCTGCAGTGTATGAACAAGTTGCTTTTTGCAGTTTTAATTTCAGGGGTAGAAGTAACAAAACTTGCCTCCTGTATCCTGTGCCTATCCATCAAGTTAATGACCCATGACACAGTTTACTGTAAGGCTTTCAAATTCCTGAATATGAAATGTTTGCTCACCTGTCTGGACTTGACTTGTTCATTTTTTCTTGGGAGTTTCACACCCAGTTGCGTGACAGAGAAAAAGAAAAGAATTGGGGGTCGATTTTGCTATCATTTTGCTCAGATTACAGCAGCCCCCGTGATTCAGGGCAGGTAAAAGGATGTGTTAATTAAGCTACTGATCCCACCAGGAAGTGGTCGCATGCGCTGTTGGTGTTGCTTTCTCTCCTTAACTCATCCCTGTGTTGTGTAACTATCTCTGAATCTGTTAAAATAGTAGGTTGCTACTTAACTAATACTAACTTGGTATCAATCGTTCAGGTTTTTTTACATTTGTTTATGGGATGTGGGCATCGCTGACAAGGCCAGCATTTATTGCCCATCCCTAATTGTCCCTTGAGAAGGTGGTGGTGAGCCGCCTTCTTGAACCGCTGCAGTCTGTGTGGTGAAGGTACTCCCACAGTGCTGTTAGGGAGGGAGTTCCAGGACTTTGACCCAGCGATGATGAAGGAACGGTGATATACTTCTAAGTTAGGATGGTGTGTGACTTGGAGAGGAACTTGGAGGTGGTGGTGTTCCCACGCGCCTGCTGCCCTTGTCCTTCTTGGTGGAAAAGGTCACGGGTTTCGGAGGTGCTGCCGAAGAAGCCTTGGCGAGTTGCTGCAGTGCATCTTGTAGATGGTAAACACTGCAGCCACGGTACGCCGGTGGTGGAGGGAGTGAATGTTTAAGGTGATGGATGGGGTGCCAATCAAGCGGGCTGATTTATCCTGGATGGTGTCGAGCTTCTTGAGTGTTGGAGCTGCACTCATCCAGGCAAGTGGAGAGTATTCTATCACACTCCTTACTTTTGCCTTGTAGATGGTGAAGAGGCTTTGGGGAGTCAGGAGGTGAGACACTGGCCGCAGAATACCTAGCCTCTGACCTGCTCTTGTTGCCACAGTATTTAAGTGGCTGGTCCAGTTAAGTTTCTGGTCAATGGTGACCCCCAGGATGTTGATGGTGGGGGATTCGGTGATGGTAATGCCGTTGAATGTCATAGAGTCATAGAGTTATACAGCACAGAAAGAGGCCCTTCAGCCCATCGTGTCCACGCCGGCCATCAAGCCCTGTCTATTCTAATCCCATTTTCCAGCACTTGGTCCGTAGTCTTGTATGCTATGGCATTTCAAGTGCTCATCTAAATGCTTCTTGAATGTTGTGAGGTTTCCTGCCTCTACCACCCTTTCAGGCGGTGAGTTCCAGATTCCAACCACCCTCTGGGTGAAAAAGTTTTTCCTCAAATCCCCTCTAAACCTCCTGCCCCTTACCTTGAAACTATGCCCCCTGGTTATGGACCCCTCTACTAAGGGGAAAAGTTCTTTTCTATCTACCCTATCTATGCCCTTCATAATTTTGTACACCTCAATCAGGTCCCCCCTCAGCCTTCTCTGCTCTAAGGAAAACAACCCCAGCCTGTCCAGTCTCTCTTCATAGCTGAAGCGCTGCATCCTGGTGAATCTCCTCTGCACCCTCTCCAATGCAATCACATCCTTCTTATAGTCTGACGACCAGAACTGCAGACAGTATTCCAGCTGTGGCCTAACTAGCGTTTTGTACAGCTCCATCATAACCTCCCTGCTCTTATATTCTATGCCTCAGCTAATGAAGGCAAGTATCCCATATGCCTTTTTAACCACCTTATCTACCTGTCCTGCTGCCTTCAGGGATCAATGTACATGCACACCAAGGTCCCTCTGATCCTCTGTCCTTCCTAGGGTCCTACCATTCATTGTGTATTCCCTTGCCTTGTTAGTCCTCCCAAAATGCATCACCTCACACTTTTCAGGGTTAAATCCCATTTGCCACTGTTCTGCCCATCTAACCAACCTGTCTATATCGTCCTGTAGCCTGAGGCTTCCCTCCTCAAGGGGCGGTGATTAGACTCTCGCTTGTTGGAGACAGTCATTGCCTGGCACTTGTGTGGCACGAATGTTACCTGCCACTTATCAGCCCAAGCCTGAATGTCGTCCAGGCCTTGCTGCATGCGGGCATGGACTGTCTCATTATCTTGAGGAGTTGTGAATGACGTTGAACACTGTGCAGTCATCAGCGAACATCCCCATTTCTGAGCTTGTGCTGGAGGAAGGTCATTGATGAAGCAGCTGAAGATGGTTGGGCCGAGGACACTGCCCTGAGGAACTCCTGCAGTGATGTCCTGGGGCTGTGATGATTGACCTTGAATCACCACAACCATCTTCCTTTGTGCTAGGTATGACTCCAGCCAGTGGAGAGTTTTCCCCCCCGATTCTCATTGACCAGTTTTACTAGGGCTCCTTGATGCCACACTCAGTCAAATGCTGTCTTGATGTCAAGGGCAATCACTCTCATCTCACCTCTGGAATTCAGCTCCTTTGTCCATGTTTGGACCAAGGTTGTAATGAGGTCAGGAGCCGAGTGGTTTTGGCGGAACCCAAACTGGGCATCAGTGAGCAGGTTATTGGTGAGTAAGTGCCGCTTGATAGCACTGTCGATGACGCCTTCCATCACTTTGCTGATGATTGAGAGTAGACTGATGGGGTGGTAATTAGCCAGATTGGATTCGTGCTGCTTTTTGTGGACAGGACATACCTGGGCACTTTTCCACATTGTCAGATAGATGCCAGTGTTATAGCTGTACTGGAACAGCTTGGCTAGAGGCGCAGCTAGTTCTGGAGCACAAGTCTTCAGCACGATAGCCGGGATGTTGTCGGGGCCCATAGCTTTTGCTGTATCCAGTGCGCTCAGTCGTTTCTTGATATCACATGGAGTGAATCGAATTGGCTGAAGACTGGCTTCTGTGATGGTGGGGACCACAGGAGGAGGCCGATATGGATCATCCACTCGGCACTTCTGGCTGAAGATGGTTGCAAACGCTTCAGCCTTGTCTTTTGCACTCACGTGCTGGGCTCCACCATCATTGAGCATGCAGGTGCAGCAGGCGGTTAAGAAGGCAAATGGTATGTTGGCCTTCGTAGCAAGAGTGTTCGAGTACAAGAACAAGGATGTCTTGCTGCAGTTGTACAGGGCCTTGGTGAGACCGCACCTTGAGTATTGTGTGCAGTTTTGGTCACCTTACCTGAGGAAGGACGTTCTTGCCATGGAGGGAGTGCAGCGAAGATTCACCAGGCTGATACCTGGGATGGCAGGAATGACGTACGAGGAGAGATTGTGTCGATTGGGCTTATACTCACTGGAGTTTAGAAGATTGAGAGGGGATCTCATCGAAACCTATAAAATTCTGTCAGGTCTGGACAGACTAGATGCAGAAAGGATGTTTCTGATGGCCGGGGAGTCCAGAGCCAGGGGTCATAGTCTAAGGATAAGGGGTAAGCCATTTAGGACTGAAATGAGGAGGAATTTCTTCACCCAGAGAGTGGTGAACCTGTGGAATTCTCTGCCACAGAGGGCGGTGGAGGCCAGTTCATTAAATATATTCAAGAAAGAATTGGATATATTTCTTGAGGCTAAAGGGATCAAGGGGTATGGGGAGAAAGCAGGGACAGGGTACTGAATTTGGATGATCAGCCATGATCTCATTGAATGGTGGAGCAGGCTCAAAGGGCCGAATGGCCGACTCCTGCTCCTATCTTCTATGTTTCTATGAGCCTCCTACACCCGTTAGTTGTTTAATGGTCCACCAATATACACGACTGGATGTGGCAGGACTGCAGAGCTTTGATCTGATCCGTTGATAGTGGGATTGCTTAGCCCTGTCTATAACATGCTGCTTCTGCTTTTTAACATGCATGTAGTCCTGTGTTGCAGCTTCCCCAGGTTGGCACCTCATTTTTAGGTACGCCTGGTGCTGCTCCCGGTATGCTCTTCTACACTCGTTATTGAACCAGGGTTGGTCCTGTTTAGAGAAAGGGATCCAGAGGGCGAAGGAACTTAAAGACATTTTTTTTTTTAATATATGTAATGTTCGTTTGAGTACAGTGCATTTCTTTCACAAGTTAATAAACAGAGAATCTGATGGAGACAGTAGTTTAAACAGAAGAGAAGTCTTCTTTCAGTATTGTCTTTGGATGTCTCTTTCCATGTCCGGAGGCTCCAGAGCTTGGCTGCTCTCCAGCTCGATTTTATTTGATCTTGGGGTGTGGATGACACTGTCAAGGCCACATTTATTGCCCATCTTTAGTTGCCGAAAGGTGGGCCTTAATCTGAAGCAATTGCCTTTTTTTACAACTGAAACAGCATTAAGAGTCAACCACACAAGTGTGGGGCTGGAGTCAGATGTAGGCCAGACTGGGTAAGGAGAGCAGGTTCTCTTCCCTGAAGGGCATTAGTGAACCAGTTGGATTTTTATGACAATCCAGGAACTCTCAAGGTCTCCTTTCCTGGTGCCAGCCTAAAGATTACCAGATTTTCTTGATTTAACTTCCCAACTCGCCACGGTGGGATTATGAACTGACAAGTTCTAGGTTGTTAGTCCAGTGACATAACCATTCAGCTACCATATTACTCAACGCTAGTTGTGAACAACAAGGATGAGTGATTGTACTCTTTGTATTGTCAGACTATGAAACTGGGAAGCCTACTGAAAGAACCTTGGAAAGAACCTAATTCATACCAACAAAGCCATGAATTCAATTAAAGAAACCTTGCGAAAGACTAACAAGGACGAGGGGCGGATCACTTGTGAATGTCTGAGTTGAGCTGAGTCCCATTGGTTATGGTGCTAGATAAACAACTTTGAAGTCGTGAGTTCAAAACCCACCACAGCAAGTTGAGTAAATCTGATGATTTGTGGGCTGCCACCAGAAATAAATGAACATGAAAGCTGCCAGATTGCCGTAAAATTTGGAGATAATTAGAACATAAACATCTGCTCTGAGGAAGAGTTGATAAGACTGTCTAGGTTGACAGAATAACAAACAAATGGGTCATAAATAGAGATAACCATCCAACTAGGGGAGGTAAAGTGCTGAAAATGTATCTGTAGTTGACCCAACCATCTGCTGCGCCCTCTCCCACCCTTCCACCCCACCATTATCTCTGCACCTCCTCCTCATTACTGCCATCCATGCCCCACCCCCTCAATTCTTTCCCTATTTCCTCACCATCCTCGTTGCACCTTCCACATTCCCTTTTACCTTGTCCCACAACCCTACCTTCCCACCATGATTTCTACGCTCTCACGGCTTCATTCCTTCCACTTCCACCTCCCCCCACCCCCTTCCTTGTCCCTGCCCTTACCATTAAGTCTATATAGTCAATCCATCCCTCACTGCCCTAACCCTTTCCACCCCTCTCTCATCCCTCGGCCAGAGTCATAGGTGTTATGTTTGCTAATTGGGTGGTTGGGTGGAGCGGCAGGCCTTGTTGCACAATCTCCTGATCCAAGTTTATCCCACAACCTCAAGACAGTGAAACCTCCTTTCTCCTTCAGTCTTTCCCTCTTCCTGCAATCCTCATGCTTTTATAATGTGATCACTTAATGACTATTTCCTGATTCGCCTCACCTTCTCTTTTATTCCTTTCAATTTTGCTGCTGTCCTGCACTACAGGCCTTGACCCTTCATAGAACATTACAGCACAGAAGGAGGCCATTCGGCCCATCGTGCCTGTGCCGGCTCTTCAAAAGAGCTACCCAATTAGTCCCACAGCCCTGCAAATTTTTCCTTTGCAATTATTTATCCAATTCCCCTTTTGAAAGTTATTGAATCTGCTTCCACCGCCCTTTCAGGCAGGGCATTCACAAGAATGCACTGCATAAAAAAAATTCTCCTCATCTCCCCCCTGGCACTTTTGCCAATTAATTTAAATCTGTGCTCTCTGGTTACCGACCTTCCTGCCAGTGGAAACAGTTTCTCCTTATTTACTCTATCAAAATGCTTAATGATTATGAACACCTCTAGTAAATCTCCCCTCAACCTTCTCTGCTCTATGGAGAACAATCCCAGCTTACATAGAAACATAGAAGATAGGAGCAGGAGTAGGCCATTCGGCCCTTCGAGCCTGCTCCACCATTCAATGAGATCATGGCTGATCATCCAAATTCAGTACCCTGTCCCTGCCTTCTCCCCATATCCCTTTAGCATCTCCAGTCTATCCACATAATTGAAGTCCCTCATCCCTGGTACCATTCTAGTCGTCTTCTTTTGTATGGTACAGGTAGACTACCCTTTATCCGGACTTCCGAAAACCGAAACCCTCTAAAAACCGAAGGTTTTTTCGTTCAGCGTAAGTCGTGCGTACAACTTACGCTGAACGAAAAAACCGAAGGTTTTTAGAGGGTTCTGGTTGCGGAAGTTCGGATAAAGGGTAAGTCGTGCGCACGACCCCCTGCCGACCCCACCAGCCCCGACAACCGCCGACCCCGCCAGCCCCGACAACCGCCGACCCCGCCAGCCCCGACAACCGCCGACCCCCCCGCGGACCCCGCCGGCCCCGACAACCGCCGACCCCCCCGCGGACCCCGCCAGCCCCGACAACCGCCGACCCCCCCCGCGGACCCCGCCAGCCCCGACAACCGCCGACCCCCCCGCGGACCCCGCCAGCCCCGACAACTGCCGACCCCGCCGGCCCCGACAACCGCCGACCCCCCGCAGACCCCGCCAGCCCCGACAACCGCGGACCCCCCCGCGGACCCCGCCAGCCCCGACAACCGCCGACCCCCCCCGCGTACCCCGCCGGCCCTGACCCCCGCCGACCCCGACTGACTTACGCTGAGCGTCAGCGTAAGTCGTGCGCACGACCCCCCGCCGACCCCCCCGCGGACCCCCGCCGACCCACCTTCCGAAATCCGAAATTCTCCTTTATCCGAAACTCGGCTGGTCCTGAGGTTTTCGGATAAAGGATAGTCTACCTGTAGTAGCAAAACAAATCAAATGTCAATATGTAAGGCAGATATCTAGTAAATCTCCTCTGCACTCCTTCCTAAAGTGTGGTGCCCAGTATTGGACACAATACTCCAGTTGAGGCCTAACCAGTGATTTATAAAAGTTTAGCATAACTTCCTTGCTTTTGTACTCTATGCCTCTATTAATAAAGCCCACAATCCTTTATGCCTTTTGAACAGCCTTATTAACTTGTCCTGCCACCATCAAAGATTTCTGTACGTACACCCCCAGGTCTCTCTGTTCCTGAGCCCCCTTTAAAATTGTACCATTCAGTTTATATTGCCTCTCCTCATTCTTCCTTCCAAAATGCATTACTTCACACTTCTCTGCGTTAAACTGCATCTGCCATGTGTCTGCCCAGTTCATCCTACTTTCTCAATAACAATGACAAAGTATAACTGGTGTGGAAAATGTCGCACTGGTGCAAAAGGGGATGCTACTCTGAGATTGTGGTTGAGGCACATTTCTGGGGTCGGAGTAGGAAGAACTTTACTCTGAATCTCATGTTGTGCCTGACTTGGTGCTGTGCTTGATGCAGAGACCGTGTGCCAAAAATGGAAAAGTATTCCATTCCCCAGCTCTGATATTTAACAGCTTGACAGGTATAAACTCACCAAAGTAGCAAAAATAACACATACAACTCCTTTAGAGTGCTTTGAAAGACCTACATAGAAATTGATAGAACTTGCATTTAGATAGCGCCTTTCACGACCTCGGGACATCCCAAAGTGCTTTACAGCCAATGAAGTACTTTTGAAGGGTGGTCACTGTTGTAATGCAGGAAATGTAGCAGCCAATTTGCGCACAGCAAGGTCCCACAAACAGCAATGTGATAATGATCAGATGATCTGTTTTAATAATAGCAAAATACTGCAGATGCTGGAAATCCAAAATAACAACAGGAAACGCTGGAAAAACTCAGCAGGCCAGGGCAGCATCGGTGGAGAGAGAAACAGAGTTAACGTTTTAGGTCGATGACCTTTCGTCAGTTCTGAGGAAAAGTCATCGACCTGAAACGTTAACTCTGTTTCTCTCTCCACCGATGATGCCTGGCCTGCTGAGTTTTTCCAGCGTTTCACAGAATCACAGAATCTACAGTGCAGATAGAGGCCATTTCTGCCCATCGAGCCTGCACCGACACATATCCCACCCTATCCCCGTAACCCCACGTATTTAATCCCCTAACACTAAGGGTCAATTTATCATAGCCAAATCAACCTAGCCTGCACATCTTTGGACTGTGGGAGGAAACCGGAGCACCCGGAGAAAACCCACGCAGACACAGGGAGAATGTGCATAACTGTTGTTATATCTGTTTTAATGATGTTGGTTGAGAGATAAATATTGACCAGGACACCGGGGAGAACTCCCCTGCTCTTCTTCGAAATAGTACCGTTGGATCTTTTACGTCCACCTGAGAGGGCAGACGGGGCCTTGGTTTAACATAATGGGCCAGTAATTCCAGTCCCAACGCGTGAGTACGGACTGGGTACTCACGCGTGGGCCCGTTGGAAGTGCCGGATTTCAGCATGCACAGCGCATGCGCGGGAAACCGGCATTTCCTCCAAGGAGTTCAGAGGTCCAACGCGTGCGCGCAGGACTCTGCGTGCACGCGTTGAACTTCCTTCTTTTTGACAGGTTTGTGCGTGTGTAAGGGCCTCTCGTAAGGACTTCATTCTTTAAGGTAAGTGGTCTATTACTTAAAATTATAAAAAAATTTCCACAGCTTTATTGTTTTTAAGGACTTTACAGTAAGGTAAGTGTAGTTTTAGACCTGATTTCTTTTTAAATTATTTTTTCCAAAAATTTGATTAATTGTTTAAAATAGTTTTTTAAAAGTTATTTATAGTTTATTTAATTATTGGGATGTTTTTTTAAATTTTATTTAAAGTTAAACAATCTTTTGGGCGCCCGTACTTTTCATGAGTTTGACAGTTCTTACTATCAAACTCATGAATGAAGTTTCCCCTCCCCTGATTGGCTGCACAGTGCTCACCTGATCCCAGCCGGCACATCGAACTAACTACGCCGCTGGATCAGGTAAGCACAGCGCGCCGACATCTGAACCGGGCCAGTGACAGGAATTCCAAGCAGGCCCAGGCTTCAGATGTCGGCGCGCCGGGTGAGTGCACATCGGGGGCTTGCACGCGCGGCAAGCTCCCGATCCTAATTTCTGGGCCCTTGTCTTGACCTTGCCGTAGAAATGATAATGTTAGTGTGAGGAAGGAAATGAAGCTTTGCTACTGCATATTACCATTCATAAACTAGCAAATTAATTTATATTTCTTTACAGGCTAATTCGCCAAAATATTACAATATTTTCAGCGTACACAATGGTGGAAGGAACAGATGCCATTACCTGACAGTTGCCAGAATGTTCTTTTGAAGACTAATTCATGGTGTGAATAATAAATTGCACTCCTGTTAAGTGTTTAGGCAATCTTCCACTGGTCATGTGCATTGGAAAACAGCTAGTTATTTGCAGTTGTTTGTTTTGTAACCTGGAACTCCACATGACTTGAGGTCAGTGCACAGTGGTAATGACCTTCAAAAGTGAGGTTTATTGTAAAGTTCGATATGTATTTAATTGTTTGGTCGCACAACTTTATGAAAGAAATAGAATTAGACATTAGAAGTGCTAGGATTCAAAAAATCAATTGGTGACAGTGGGAGGCATGTTTCTGTCACCCCCATTCTTACATTCTACAAGGTGTCACACTGGAAGAAGTAAAATCAAGCCGCTTATCTCCTTGCCAAGGTGGGGAGGAGAGGCTTTGGCAAGTTGAAGGAACAGGGGCTGCCTCAAACTATACATTAGAGAATGGAGACAGGAGGCACCATTACCCACAACTTCAAGTAAGATAGCATCTGAGGGAGGGATAATTCTGCAGAACCCTCCAGATGAGGCACTTCCTTACCTACCTGGAGGTCCAGTTAAGGATCACCATGCCCTAGATATCTGCCCATTCATAGATGGGAAATCTAGCTCATATTCCTACTTAGAAAACCTCTTCTCCTTAGCCACCAACCTATAAAATACAATATTCCTGCACTACATAACCTTAATATTAATATACCTCCCAAATCCGCAGCCTCTACCACCTAGAAGGTTGAGGGCACCAGGTGCATGGGAACACCATCCCCTCCAAGTCGCGTACCATCCTGACTTGGACATACACTGGCTGCTCCTTCATTGTTCCTGGGTCACAAATCAAAATCCTGCAACTCCCCACCTAACAGCACTGGTGGGAGCACTTTCACCACACAGACTGGAGTGGTTCAAGCAGAAGGCCCACCACCACCTTCTCAAGGGCAACTATGGATGGTCAATAATTGCAGGCGTTGCCAGCGATGCTCACATCCTGAGAATTAATTTAAAAACATGGGATACATGGCACGGGTCAGGAGAATTAGCAGAAAGACTTGGGAGGGAAGGTAATAGAAGGATAATGAACAATGCAGTAGGCAATATAAGAACATAAGAAATATGTTTGCTTTCAGATAGCTGAGAGAAAACCAAATGAAACTACTGCACTGTACATAGTTCACCTCCACTCACCTCAGAACTCGAAACAGGTGGTCCAAGTGGAATGCTGGCCAAACTGTGAGGCAACAGGTGACATATATTCTACATATACTGGACCCATCTGACCATATGACAATTTGTGGAAATAGTCTTGGAGCAGACTGAAAGAAATCACCCAGATAAAAGTAACCCTGGATCTCCCAGGCTCCCTCAGAGGCTTCACTGGAGTCCCCCAAGAATTAGATAACTGGGGTTTGTCAGGCGTACCATGTTGAGTTGACATCTCCTGGAACTCCCCTTCTGAAAAATAGGCCAGCTGAAGAAGACCCTGTACTAGAAACATAGAATCATAGAATGGTTACAGCACAGAAAGAGGCCATTCAGCACGTCAAGCCCATGCCGGCTCTCTGCCAGAGCGCTTCAGTTAGTCCCACTCCCCCGCCCTTTCCCCGTAGCCATGCAAATTTTTTTCCTTCAGGTACTTATCCAATTCCCTTTTGAAAGCCATGATTGAGTCTGCCTCCACCACCCTTTCAGGCAGTGCATTCCAGATCCTAACCACTCGCTGCGTAAAAATGTTTTTCCTCATGTCACCTTTGGTTCTTCTGCCAATCACCTTAAATCTGTGTCCCCTGGTTCTCGACCCTTCTGCCAATAGGAACAGTTTCTCTCTATCTACTCTGTCTAGACCCCTCATGATTTTGAACACCTCTATCAAATCTCCTCTCAACCTTCTCTGCTCTAAGGAGAACAACCCCAGCTTCTCCAGTCTATCCATGTAACTGAAGCTCCTTATCCCTGGAACCATTCTTGTAAATCTTTTCTGCACCCTCTCTAAGGCCTTCACATCCTTCCTAAAGTGCGGTGTCCAGAATTGGACACAATACTCCAGTTGAGGCCGAACCAGTGTTTTAAAAAAGGTTCATCGTAACTGCCTCCAGCTGGACCATGCTGAGCTCTTGTTGATATGTAAGCTCTTGTTGATATGGTCTGTGTTCTTCGATCATACCAAGGGACAACCCAGGGTGCAACAGACCCTAGAGAATGGTCAATGTCAAAATAAGCAAAAGACACAGCCAAATATAGAGATAAACAGAAACAACTTATTTTTGTTGCCTCTTACATTATCTAATAGTTTCCTGCTTTTCCACTAAGCAGTTTTCATGTCATTCAACTCCTTATCTTGCTCTCTGTGATTGCAGTATCTCTTGCTTCTTTTCCCCATTCTCCCCCCACCCCTCCTTTTCTTTTAACCAGTTCTGTTAAAACGCTTGCTTATTTTCAAATTGTCCATTCTGACGAAGGTTTTTTTTCTGAAATGTTAACCTGCCTTTTCACTTCACAGATTCTGACAAAGCCGCTGTGTATTTCTAGTGTTTTCTCGGTTTGTTTTTGGACTTCCAGCATTTCTAGTTATTTTTTTTCTTCTTTATATTTTAAAATGATAAACAGAATAGGAAATAAATAAGTAAAAACAGGAAAAAATAACATAGGAACAGGAGGCGGCCATTCGGCCCCTCAAGCCTGTTCCACCATTCAATTAGATCATGGCTGACCTGTACCCGCCTTTGCTCCATAACCCTTAATACCCTTAACTAACAAAAATCTACCAATCTCAGTACTGAAGTTTTCAATTGAACCCCAGCCTCAACAGCTTTTTGGGGGAGAGAGTTCCAGATTTCCACTACCCTTTGTGTGAGGAAGTGCTTCCTGACATCAGTCCAAAGATGTGCGGGTTAGGTTGATTGGCTATGATAAATTGACCCTTAGTGTTAGGGGGATTAAATACGTGGGGTTACAGGGGTAGGGTGGGATATGTGTTGATGTAGGGGTTACGGGGATCGGGTGGGATATGTGTCGGTGCAGGCTCGATGGGCCGAAATGGCCTCTATCTGCACTGTGGGGTTTCTGTGATTCTGTGATTTCTGTGATCACCCCTGAACGGCCTAGCTCTAATTTTAAGGTTACGCCCCCTTGTTCTGGACTACCCCTCCAGAAGAAATAATTTCTCTCAATCTACCCTATCAGCTCCTTTAATCATCTTAAACACAATAAGATCACCTCTTTATCTTCTATACTCGAAGGCTATGCAACCTGTCCTCATAATTTAACCCTTCCGGCCACGGTATTATTCTGGTGAAACTGCGCTGCAGCCCCTCCAAGGCCAATTTTTTAAAATGTATTTGTTCATGGGATGTGGGCGTCACTAGCAAGGCTAGCATTTATTGCCCATCCCTAATTGCCCTTAAGAAGGTGGTGGTGAGCCGCCTTCTTGAACCGTTGCAGTCCATGTGGTGAAGGTACTCCCACAGTGCTGTTAGGGAGGGAGTTCCAGGATTTTGACCCAACGATGGTGAAGGATCGGCGATATACTTCCAAGTCAGGATGGTGTGTGACTTGGAGGGGAATTTGGAGGTGGTGGTGTTCCCATGTGCCTGCTGCCCTTGTCCTTCTAGGTGTCGAGGCCGCGGGTTTCAAATCAAATTGGGCAGAGCAGTCTTGAGGATGAGTTCATTGAGTGTATTAGGGATGGGTTTCTTGAGCAGTATGTAACTGAACCGACCAGGGGTCAAGCAACCTTAGATTTGGTCCTGTGTAATGAGACAGGATTAATTAAAAATGTCCTAGTAAAGGATCCCCTTGGAATGAGTGACCATAACATGATTGAATTCCATATTCAATTAGAGGGTGAGAAGGTTGGATCTCAAACAAGCGTCCTGAGCTTGAATAAAGGAGACTATGAAGGTATGAGAGCGGAATTGATTAGAGTGGACTGGGAAAATAGATTAAAGGATAAGACGGTACATGATCAGTGGTGTACATTTAAGGAGTTATTTTACAACTTCCAAAAAATATATATTCCACTGAGGAAAAAAGGGTGTAGAAGAAAAGAGAGCCATCCGTGGCTAAGTAAAGTAATTAAGGATAGTATCCGACTAAAAACAAGGGCATATAAGGTAGCCAAATCTAGTGGGAGGATAGAAGATTGGGAAGTCTTTAAAAGACAGCAAAAAATAACTAAAAGATTGATTAAGAAAGGGAAGATAGATTATGAAAGTAAATTAGCAAAAAATATAAAAACAGATAGCAAAAGTTTCTATAGCTATATAAAAAGAAACAAGGTGGCTAAAGTAAATGTTGGTCCCTTAGAGGATGAGACCGGGAAATTAATGGTGGGAAACATGGAGATGGCAAAAACGCTGAACAAATATTTTGTATCAGTCTTTACGGTAGAGGACACTAAGAATATCCCAACACTGGACAAACAGGGGGCTCTGGGGGGGAGGAGCTAAATACGATTAAAATCACTAAGAAAGTGGTACTTGGTAAAATAATGGGACTCAAGGCGGATAAATCCCCTGGACCTGATGGCTTACATCCTAGGGTCTTGAGGGAAGTGGCGGTAGGGATTGTGGATGCATTGGTAATAATTTTCCAAAACTCCCTGGACTCAGCAAAGGTCCCGGCAGATTGGAAAACTGCTAATGTAACACCCTTATTTAAAAAGGGTAGTAGGCAGAAGGCTGGAAACTATAGACCGGTTAGCCTAACATCTGTGGTTGGTAAAATGTTAGAGTCCATTATTAAGGAGACAGTAACGGGACATTTGGATAAACATAATTTAATAGGACAAACTCAGCATGGTTTCATGAAGGGGAAGTCATGTTTGACAAATTTGCTTGAGTTCTTTGAGGAAGTAACATACAGGGTGGATAAAGGGGAACCAGTGAACGTAGTGTATTTAGACTTCCAAAAGGCATTTGACAAGGTGCCACACAAAAGATTGTTGCTCAAGATAAAAAATCACGGGATTGGGGGTAATATTCTGGCGTGGGTGGAGGATTGGCTCTCTAACAGAAAGCAGAGAGTTGGGATAAATGGTTCATTCTCAGACTGGCAATTAGTAACTAGTGGTGTTCCGCAGGGGTCAGTGCTGGGTCCCCAACTCTTTACAATCTATATTAACGATTTGGAGGAGGGGACCGAGTGTAACATATCAAAGTTTGCAGATGATACAAAGATGGGAGGGAAAGTAGTGAGTGAGGAGGACATAAAAAACCTGCAAAGTGACATAGACAGGCTAAGTAAGTGGGCAGAGATTTGGCAGATGGAATACAATACTGGAACGTGTGAGGTTATGCAATTTGGCAGGAAAAATCATAGAGCAAGTTATTATCTTAATGGCAAGAAGCTGGAAAGTACTGAAGTACAAAGGGATCTGGGGGTCCTGGTGCACGAAACTCAAAAAGTTAGTATGCAGGTGCAGCAGGTGATCAAGAAGGTCAATGGAATGTTGGCTTTCATTGCTAGGGGGATAGAATATAAAAACAGGGAGGTATTGCTGCAGTTGTACAAGGTATTGGTGAGACCGCACCTGGAATACTGCATACAGTTTTGGTGTCCATACTTAAGAAAAGACATACTTGCTCTCGAGTCAGTACAAAGAAGGTTCACTCGGTTAATCCCGGGGATGAGGGGATGGTCATATGAGGAGAGATTGAATAGATTGGGACTCTACTCATTAGAGTTCAGAAGAATGAGAGGCGATCTTATTGAAACATATAAGATTGTGAAGGGGCTTGATTGGGTGGATGTGGTGAGGATGTTCCCAATGATGGGTGAAACTAGAACTAGGGGGCATAATCTTAGAATAAGGGGCTGCTCTTTCAAAGCTGAGATGAGGAGAAACTTCTTCACTCAGAGGGTGGTAGGTTTGTGGAATTTGCTGCCCCAGAAAGCTGTGGAAGCTACATCATTAAATAAATTTAAAACAGAAATAGATAGTTTCCTAGAAGGGAATTAAGGGTTACGGGGAGCGGGCAGGAAATTGGACATGAGTCTAGGTTTGGAATGGTCATGGCCCTGTGGGTAGTGGAGCGGGCCCAGGGGCTGTGTAGCCTGGTTCTGCTCCTACTTCTTGTGTTCTAATTCTGTGTTAGATTTCAGGAGATGGTTTTATTCCTGTTCCTGGCTGGGGTGGAGATCGCCTTTACAGAAGGTAAGTACTGTAGAAAATATAGGGACAGAGTGATCTCCTGGACGAGTTTCGATCGCCTAGATGGGTCGGAGAGGAATTTCCCAGATTTTTTCTCCCAAATTGGCCATTGGGTTTTTTATCTGGTTTTTCGCCTCTCCCGGGAGATCACATGGGTTCGGGTGGGATGGAGAGTGATAGAAGATTTGAGGTTAGGATCAGATCAGCCATGATCTTATTGAATGGTGGAGCAGGCTCGAGGGGCCGATTGGCCTACTCCTGCTCCTATTTCTTATGTTCTTATGTTTGGGAGGTGCTGTCGAGGCAGCCTTGGCGAGTTGCTGCAGTGCATCTTGTAGATGGTACACACTGCTTCCTGAGGTGCGGTTCCCAGAACTGAATGTAGTACTCCATATGCGGTCTAACCAGAGTTTTGTACAGCTGTACAATAATATCCACCGCTTTGTATTCCAGCCCCTTGTGATGAAGGCCAACATTCCGAAAGGCTTTTTAATTATATTTTGTAAATGAGGGAATTGTAAATATACCGACCCCAGCAAGCGTGAGTTTGGATGGGAAACCATAACCACAGCTGCAAAAGGGAAAACTCATCCTTGCCAAGTTATGCTGGTGGCATTGGGAAAGAACCCAAATTATAACATTTTAGAACGTGCCAGGAATGCAACGTATTTTTATACGAACCAGATTCACTACATGTTTGTACTACATTGAAATCCAATTCAGAAAAGAATTAAGCTCAGGCCTGGCCCCACTCTGGGGCTCATCCCTCCTGCTAACCAGCCACTTGGAGGGTCGGGGGTGGTAGTGGCCTGAAAGTGATTTGCCCGCTTGCCTGCCCGCCCTCGGATCCTGGGCTATCAAGGCCATGGTGCGGAGACGGTAAAATGAAGCTATTATTTAAGGAAAAAAAGCTACTGACTGGCTGCGGCAAACAAGAAAACACGAGCAGCAGAAACGAGAAGTGGGAAACATTAGTCAACAACAACAGCTGGCTTCAATGTATTGCACATGCCCGAGCCAACTTGTTTGCAGAGCTCTGACAGGCAGCCCCTGCCCTATCCTTACCTGTGGAACAAATAGCTCCTTAGAGCAGAGAAGGAGATTTGATTGAGGTGTTTAATACCACGAGGGATTTAGATAGGGTAAATAAAGAGAAACTGTTTCAAATGGCTGGAGGGTCGATAACCAGAGGGCATTGATTTAAGGTTATTGGCAAAAGAACCAGAGGCGACTTGAGGAAAACATTTGTTATGCAACGAGTGGTTAGGATTTGGAATGCACTGCCTGATAGGACAGTGGATACAGATTCAATAGCAGCTTTCAAAAGGGAATTGGATAAATACTTGAAGAAGAAAAAATTGCAGGGATATGGGGAAAGAGCGGGGGAGTGGGACTCACTGGATTGCTCTTCGAAAGAGCCGGCGCATACACGATGGGCCGAATGGCCTCCTTCTGTGCTGCACTATTCTATGATTCTATAAATCTGTCGAGCCCTGTGAGTTTAGTCCCTTTTATTGGAGGGGCGGGGGGGGGGGGCGGGAATGTTGATATTATTTCTGCCTGTTTTCTGGTCTAGCTGTAGTAGAGAGCTTGGTAGGCAACATGCCCCAATTGTCTGCTGCCAATGACCAAGAGAAATCTACTGCAAGTGTCTCGGTTCCAACTGTCTCTGTGTCCTGGCTAATATTTATCCCTCAACCAACATCACTGAAAAAAAACAGATTATCCGGTCATTATCACATTGCTGTTTGTGGGAGCTTGCTGTGCGCAAATTGGCTGCAGCGTTTCTTACATTACAACAGTGACTCCACTTCAGAAAGTGCTTCATTGGCTTTGGGACATCCTGAGGTCGTGAAAGGCGCTGCAGAAATGCAAATCTTTCTTTCTTGTGGGTAAGTACCACTTTATCTCCTTTCCACAGAGTCATGACTTAAATCAAGAATTAAGCAGAGCAGGGACTGAACTTACATCTGGTCACTTGGCAGGGGCATGCACTGATGCTGCTGGGTCATGGGCTCAAGTCCCACTCCAGGGACTTGAGCATAAAATCCAGGCCGACACTCCCAGTGCAGTGCTGAGGGAGCGCTGCACTGTCGGAGGTGCTGTCTTTCGGATGAGGCGTTAAACTGCGACCCCGTCTGCCCTCGCAGGTGGACCTAAATGATCCCATGGCATTTCATTGGCTTAAAAAAGCACATTGGGACCTTCTGAGGCCGTGAAAGGAGATATATGAATGTAAGTTTCTGGGTTTTTTCTTTTAGTACACTGCCTCTGCAAATTGACACATTAAGCTCACATTTCCCCCATAATTATTGCCTGTTGCTAAAATCACAAATATCTGTTACTGAGCTAAATATAACCTCTCAAAGTGGCTTTGAAACATTTTTTAAGAGATCGCGTGAAGCAATACTTGTTTTGGTTCCCCTCCTCAAACAGAAGTCTGTGCAATAGTTTGTGCCCATTGAGATCACAGGAGAAATCTGAGTGACAGTTCGTCTTCACAAATGGATATTGACTTTGCTACCTGACTCACAGCACCTTAATGCTGTCATTGATTACAGGGTGTCAGGCGTGGATCAGTGGGTAGCACTCTTGCCTCTGAGTCAGAAGGACGTGGGTTCAAGTCCAATCCCAGAGATTCAAGCCCATGATCCAGGCTGACACTGCAACAAAAACAACAACAACAACTGTTTTCTAGGGACTACAACAGCAACAACAACTTATATTTATATAGCGCCTTTAGCGTAGTAAAACGTCCCATGGTGCTTCACAAGAGCATTATAAAACAAAATTTGACACCGAGCCACATGAGGAGAAATTAGGGCAGATGACCAAATGCTTGGTCAAAGAGGTAGGTTTTAAGGAGCGTCTTAAAGGAGGAAAGCGGAGAGGTTTAGGCAGGGAATTCCAGAGCTTAGGGCCTTGGCAGCTGAAGGCACAGCCACCAATGGTGGAGCGATTATAATCAGAGATGCTCAAGAGGCCAGAATTAGAGGAACGCAGGTATCTCAGAGAGTTGTGGGCTGGAGAAGATTACAAAGATAGGGAAGGGCGAGGCCATGGAGGGATTTGAAAACAAGGGTGTGGATTTTGAAATCAAGGCATTGCTTAACTGGAAGCCAATGTAGGTCAGCGAGCACAGGGGAGATGGGCGAATGGGACTTGGTGTAAGTTAGGACACGGGCAGCCGAGTTTTGGATGACCTCAAGCTTACACAGGGTAGAATGTGGGAGGCCAACCAGGAGTGCACTGGAGTAGTCAAGTCTAGAGGTAACAAAGGCATGGATGAGGGTTTCAGCAGTGGATGAGCTGAGGTAGGGGCGGAGTTGGGTAATATTAAGGAGATGGAAATAGGCGGTCTTAGTTACGCTGCAGATATGTGGTCGGAAGCTCATTTCAGAGTAAAATACAACACCAAGGTTGTGAATAGTCTGGTTCAGTCTCAGACAGACGTTAGGAAGAGGGATGGAGTCGCAGGATAGGGAACGGAGTTTGTGGCGGGGACCGAAGACAATATTTAATTGGAGAATATTTCTGCTCATCCAGGACTGTATGTCGAACAAGCAGTCTGACAGTTTAGAGACTGTGGAGGGGTCAAGAGAAGTGGTGGTGAGGTAGAGCTGGGTGTTGACAGCGTACATATGGAAACTGACACTGTTTTTGGGTGATGTCGCCAAGGGGCAGCGTGTTGTAGGATTTCGCAATAATTTTGAAATTTCCTACAGTTCTGAAGATTAATTTTGATTAAAGAATACCTGGGTAATATACCTTTAAAAATCCAGGTGGTCAAAATGGCTGCCAGACCGCATGGCAAAAGACAAAGGATTTGAAAAGGCAGCTTGTGTGTGTGTCTGTGAAAAAGGTGAAGATCAAAGATGGCTGACCAGACTGCCAATAAAAGGCAGTTCAGGGAGTTTCCCCTCCCTGCAGAGACAATCGATGTGTTTACAGAAACTGCTACACAAAGGATTAACCACTTGAGACTGGTTTCAGTCTGACCACAAGGACAATGACTTTCTGTTTACAATACCTTCAAGGCTATTTACTCAAGCAATCAAGGAAATAGTTCCAACCACAGCAGTTTTATTCAAAGGACACATTTAAACTGCAACTTTATTCAAAACCATCACAGACAATGGACACATTTAAATTGGAAACAGTTTAAACGAATGGGTGATTCATCCAAACCCATTACAAGACAATGGGGCAGCTTGGATCCCTTTTGTTTTAGCCCAGATACATCCGGATCTGGACGGGAACATTTCGGCCCCAAATTGGGGGTATAAAAGATAGCTTTTCAGAAGCCATCTCTCTCTCTGTGGCCTCGCCTCCATGCTCTCTACAACGTGGGAGTCTGCCTGAAGAAGTGGAACACCAGCAGTTTACTTTTAAAATACTGGGGTGTTTTTACTTCGGGGCAGTGAAGATCACAGATCGCAGGGCACGGAGAAGGCGTTTTCATTGGTGAGCATATATTTTTCTGGCCTTTTACAAGGCAACCTAGAGTAGGTATAGGGGTGGGAATTAAGTGGGAATTTTGTTAGAACTGTGATTTTAGTCGATCTTCCCTCGTTGTGTCCGTTCTCTCCTCCCCTATTTAAGTAAGTGTTGCACTAGCAGATAAGACTGTAGTGAACACTGAGAGTAGCTGTACTAAAGTGCTGTTTTAAGTAAAAGCCACTAAGCAAAGGTGCTGTAGTGAGCAAGGTGTTTCTATATTATAACTGTATATTTTAATAAAAGGAGTGTTGCACTGAGCAGAGAAGTGCTCCAGTGGACACTGAGCAGCTGTATTTAAAAGTGCTGTATATTTTAATAAAAGGAGTGTTGCACTAGCAGAGAGCACTCTAGTGGACTCTAAGTGTACTGCGTTAAGCAAAAGTGCTGTACCAGGCATAAGTGCTGTATCGATTACAGTTTAAGTTGTTTCTTTCTTTTTGTTTCAATAAATACTGGTCTGTTTTGCACCCAAACCACGAGTCACGTTTTTCTGTCCACATCGCTACTGAATAAGTCCGGTGGTCAGAATCAGGAATAGGGGAGCGCTTCGAAACCGCACGGGGGTCCCTGGAGCAGCTCAGAGGCTTCTGACTGGCCAGAGACAATAACCCCAACCCCGCTGTTTAATTCCTACAAAATGGCGACCGTGGCAGGGACGTCGGCAATGGTGTGCGATGTGGCAGACAGTGGTTTGAGACTGGAAAGAGCAGCAGTTATTGGTTTTCTTTTTATCCCACTGGTTTGTTTGTGGTTAGGTTCCCGCAGGCTTGGGGAGGTTACCCGCAGGCTTAGGGAAGCCAGGGCAGAGAGTTGGGATAGGGAAAGGGAGGTTGAGGAATACCAGGCCAAGGTAGAGCACCTGGTAGTTCAGTTTAGTGAGGGCAAAAGCCACACGAGGCACGAGTCAGAGTACCTGAAGTGCCTAGTTGCAGAGGCCAAGAATAATGAGATGAGGGTGCGGGAGGAGAACGCTCGCTTCATACAAGAAATAAAAGAGCAGGAGGAAAAGGTTGTTTGTGGGGGGTCAGAAATTATTGCTCACTTTTGGCAAGGATACTACAAGCAAGTTTTAGTATCCGATGGGGGACTGTAGGATTTCGCAATCATTTTGAAATTTCCTACAGTTCTGAAGATTAATTTTGATTAAAGAATACCTGGGTAATATACCTTTAAAAATCCAGGGGGTCAAAATGGCCACCAGACCGCATGGCAAAAGACAAAGGACTTGAAAAGGCAGCTTGTGTGTGTGTCTGTGAAAAAGGTGAAGATCAAAGATGGCTGACCAGACTGCCAATCAAAGGCAGTTCAGGGAGTTTCCCCTCCCTGCAGAGACAATCAATGTGTTTACAGGAACTGCTACACAAAGGATTAACCACTTGAGACTGGTTTCAGTCTGACCACAAGGACAATGACTTTCTGTTTACAATACCTTCAAGGCTACTTACTCAAGCAATCAAGGAAATAGTTCAAACCACGGCAGTTTTATTCAAAGGACACATTTAAACTGCAACTTTATTCAAAACCATCACAGACAATGGACACATTTAAACTGGAAACAGTTTAAACGAATGGGTGATTCATCCAAACCCATTACAAGACAATGGGGCAGCTTGGATCCCTTTTGTTTTAGCCCAGATACATCCGGATCTGGACGGGAACAATTCAGCCCCAAATTGGGGGTATAAAAGATAGCTTTTCAGAAGCCATCTCTCTCTCTGTGGCCTTGCCTCCATGCTCTCTACAACGTGGGAGTATGCCTGAAGAAGTGGAACACCAGCAGTTTACTTTTAAAATACTGGGGTGTTTTTACTTCGGGGCAGTGAAGATCACAGATCGCAGGGCACGGAGAAGGCATTTTCATTGGTGAGCATATATTTTTCTGGCCTTTTACAAGGCAACTTAGAATAGGTATAGGGTGGGAATTAAGTGGGAATTTTGTTAGAACTGTGATTTTAGTCGATCTTCCCTCGTTGTGTCCGTTCTCTCCTCCCCTATTTAAGTAACAGTGTTGCACTAGCAGATAAGACTGTAGTGAACACTGAGAGTAGCTGTACTAAAGTGCTGTTTTAAGTAAAAGCCACTAAGCAAAGGTGCTGTAGTGAGCAAGGTGTTTCTATATTATAACTGTATATTTTAATAAAAGGAGTGTTGCATTGAGCAGAGAAGTGCTCCAGTGGACACTGAGCAGCTGTATTTAAAAGTGCTGTATATTTTAATAAAAGGAGTGTTGCACTAGCAGAGAGCACTCTAGTGGACTCTAAGTGTACTGCATTAAGCAAAAGTGCTGTACCAGGCATAAGTGTTGTATCGATTACAGTTTAAGTTGTTTCTTTCTTTTTGTTTCAATAAATACTGGTCTGTTTTGCACCCAAACCACGAGTCACGTTTTTCTGTCCACATTGCTACCGAATAAGTCCGGCGGTCAGAATCAGGAATAGGGGAGCGCTTCAAAACCGCACGGGGGTCCCTGGAGCAGCTCAGAGGCTTCTGACTGGCCAGAGACAATAACCCCAACCCCGCTGTTTAATTCCGACAAAATGGCGACCGTGACAGGGACGTCGGCAACGGTGTGCGATGTGGCAGACAGTGGTTTGAGACTGGAAAGAGCAGCAGTTATTGGTTTTCTTTTTATCCCACTGGTTTGTTTGTGGTTAGGTTCCCGCAGGCTTGGGGAGGTTACCCGCAGGCTTAGGGAAGCCAGGGCAGAGAGTTGGGATAGGGAAAGGGAGGTTGAGGAATACCAGGCCAAGGTAGAGCGCCTGGTAGTTCAGTTTAGTGAGGGCAAAAGCCACACGAGGCACGAGTCAGAGTACCTGAAGTGCCTAGTTGCAGAGGCCAAGAATAATGAGATGAGGGTGCAGGAGGAGAACGCTCGCTTCATACAAGAAATAAAAGAGCAGGAGGAAAAGGTTGTTTGTGGGGGGTCAGAAATTATTGCTCACTTTTGGCAAGGATACTACAAGCAAGTTTTAGTATCCGATGGGGGACTGTAGGATTTTGCAATCATTTTGAAATTTCCTACAGTTCTGAAGATTAATTTTGATTAAAGAATACCTGGGTAATATACCTTTAAAAATCCAGGGGGTCAAAATGGCCGCCAGACCGCATGGCAAAAGACAAAGGTCTTGAAAAGGCAGCTTGTGTGTGTGTCTGTGAAAAAGGTGAAGATCAAAGATGGCTGACCAGACTGCCAATCAAAGGCAGTTCAGGGAGTTTCCCCTCCCTGCAGAGACAATCGATGTGTTTACAGAAACTGCTACACAAAGGATTAACCACTTGAGACTGGTTTCAGTCTGACCACAAGGACAATGACTTTCTGTTTACAATACCTTCAAGGCTATTTACTCAAGCAATCAAGGAAATAGTTCAAACCACGGCAGTTTTATTCAAAGGACACATTTAAACTGCAACTTTATTCAAAACCATCACAGACAATGGACACATTTAAACTGGAAACAGTTTAAACGAATGGGTGATTCATCCAAACCCATTACAAGACAATGGGGCAGCTTGGTTCCCTTTTGTTTTAGCCCAGATACATCCGGATCTGGGCGGGAACATTTCAGCCCCAAATTGGGGGTATAAAAGATAGCTTTTCAGAAGCCATCTCTCTCTCTGTGGCCTCGCCTCCGTGCTCTCTACAACGTGGGAGTTTGCCTGAAGAAGTGGAACACCAGCAGTTTACTTTTAAAATACTGGGGTGTTTTTACTTCGGGGCAGTGAAGATCAAAGATCGTAGGGCACGGAGAAGGCGTTTTCATTGGTGAGCATATATTTTTCTGGCCTTTTACAAGGCAACTTAGAATAGGTATGGGGTGGGAATTAAGTGGGAATTTTGTTAGAACTGTGATTTTAGTCGATCTTCCCTCGTTGTGTCCATTCTCTCCTCCCCTATTTACGTAACAGTGTTGCACTAGCAGATAAGACTGTAGTGAACACTGAGAGTAGCTGTACTAAAGTGCTGTTTTAAGTAAAAGCCACTAAGCAAAGGTGCTGTAGTGAGCAAGGTGTTTCTATATTATAACTGTATATTTTAATAAAGGAGTGTTGCACTGAGCAGAGAAGTGCTCCAGTAGACACTGAGCAGCTGTATTTAAAAGTGCTGTATTTTAATAAAAGGAGTGTTGCACTGAGCAGAGAAGTGCTCCAGTGGACACTGGGCAGCTGTATTTAAAAGTGCTGTATATTTTAATAAAAGGAGTGTTGCACTAGCAGAGGGCACTCTAGTGGACTCTAAGTATACTGCGTTAAGCAAAAGTGCTGTACCAGGCATAAGTGCTGTATCGATTACAGTTTAAGTTGTTTCTTTCTTTTTGTTTCAATAAATACTGGTCTGTTTTGCACCCAAACCACGAGTCACGTTTTTCTGTCCACATTGCTACCGAATAAGTCCGGCGGTCAGAACCAGGAATAGGGGAGCGCTTCGAAACCGCACAGGGGTCCCTGGAGCAGCTCAGAGGCTTCTGACTGGCCAGAGACAATAACCCCAACCCCGCTGTTTAATTCTTACAGTGTAGATGAGAAATAGGAGGGGGCCAAGGATAGATGCTTGGGGGACACCAGAGGTAATGATGTGTGAGCGGGAAGAGAAGCTATTGCAGGTGATTCTCTGGCTACGATTAGATAGATAAGAATGGAACCAGGCAAGTGCAGTCCCACCCAGCTGGACAATGGTGGAGAGGCGTTGGAGGAGGATGGAGTGGTCAACCGTGTCAAAGGCTGCAGACAGGTCGAGAAGGACGAGGGGGGATAGTTTACCTTTGTCACAGTCACAAAGGATGTCATTTGTGATGAGAGGCGTTTCGGTGCTGTGGCAAGGGCGGTAACCTGATTGGAGGGATTCAAACATGGAGTTCCGAGAAAGATGGGCACGGATTTGGGAGGCGACAACACGTTCAGGGTCTTTGGAGAGGAAAGGGAGGTTGGAGATGGGGCGGTAGTTTGCAAGGACGGACCAGTGCGGTACTGAGGAAATGCTGCACTGTCGTAGGTGCTGTCTTTCGGATGAGACGTTAAACTGAGGCCCTGTCTGCCCCCTCAGGTGGACGTAAAAGATCCCACGACACGATTTCGAAGAGGAGCAGGGGAGTTGTTCGCCTATTAACCAACGTCACTGAAACAGATAATCTGGTCAATTGCACAGCGTTGTGTGTGGGAACTTGCTGTACACATGTTTCCTACATTACAACAGCGACTATGCTTCAAAAATACTTCATTGGCTGTAAAGCGCTTTGGGACGTCCTGAGGTCGTGAAAGGACGCAAGACTTTCTTCTTTTCCTTTGATGGACCTATTAACATTGCCCTTGCCATTTCAAATCCAAAAACGAAAGGAAAGACAGGGTATCAAAATTTGTATCGATCACCATGAAACGCAGCTCCTGCTCCCTTCCAGTGCAGTAAACGCTGTGCCAGTGTCCTGATGCCGACCCATTCATCTGGAAGCCAAAATCGCTGTTTAAATTTGAACTGGAGACTGGGTAGAGATATTCTTGTAAAGTTCCCTCTTGGCCTTCTTCCTAAGTCTGGGCACCAAATGGGTTTAAATCCTTTGGAATTCTCGTTGCTGATAAAGTATTCGCATCCACATGCATGCCAGCCTGGAAACCGAGCAAAAGCCAGCCAACAGTTTCACAAGATATAAGCTGACACAGGCCCAAATAAACAAAATGACTCTCAACGATGAGCGATTGCAGTGGAAGTTTAGTGGCACCCGGCCGTTGTAAAGTGTGTTGTCGGTACTCCCAATATTACTTCACTTGTATCGGAATAAGCAATTTTCAGTATTTGTGCTCCCAATGCGGAGCTTTGCCCTCCGGGAGCACATATTCAGGCCCCATAACTTTTGTTAATCTAATGTTGAATTTGTAAGTATCAACCCTCATATGTACTTGAAACCCTACAATTGTTGAAGGTTACAAGATTCATTTTTTGCGGGGGCTCTCTTAAAAGTTTTGATTTTTTTTTACACTATTTGGTGCGTTTTCCAGTATTTTGAAGACGACAGTGATCATAGCATTGCTCTTTTTAAAAAAAGCTAATAAAATGAAAATTACTTGCTACTTGCCATCTGCAAAGTAATTATTTTTGTTTATATTTTACAACTTTGCTTTCCAGTAGCAAATGATTCCCGACTCCTTCCTCTCTCCCAGTTCCTGCCGGCTCTCTGCTTTCCCCCTCCCCCACCTAGTTCATGCTGGCACTCTCTTTCCCAGCTCCCCTCTCTCTAGCCCCCATCTCAGTGCTGCTCAGAGGCATCTGGCCAAGTCCTGTTGTTGTTGCTGCTGGTGTTGTAAGCTGAAGCCATTGAAAGCGGTTGCATACTGTGGTTAGGAATTTCTGATCTCGTGAGAATTCCTGCACCCTGCGTACAACTGCTTTCAATTCTTTCAAGAGGAATAACAGGATTTGGGGGGTTAGAGCCACACGACGGCATCAAGGAGGAGGCCCGATTCCACACTGATGCTCATCCTCAACCAGAGCCATTGTCTTCGGTCCCTGCCACAAACTCCGTTCCCTAGCCACCCACTCCATCCCTCCCCCTGGCCACTGTCTGAGGTTGAACCAGACTGTTTGAACAATCCACTCCTCTATCACCCCCAGCACCCCTTCCCCTTCGCCCGGCACCTTCCCGTGCAAGCGCAGGAGATGTAACACCTGCCCTTATACCTCCCCCCTTCCCACTGTCCAGGGCCCCAAACACCCCTTCCAGGTGAAACAGCGATTTACTTGTACTTCTCGCAATCTAGTATACTGTATTCGCTGCTCACGATGCGGTCTCCTCTACATCGGGGAGACCAAATGCAGATTGGGTGACCGCTTTGCGGAACACCTCCGTTCAGTCCGTAAGGGTGATCCTGAGCTTCCAGTCGCCTGTCATTTTAATTCACCGCCCCATTCCCACTCAGACCTCACCGTCTGTGGCCTCTTGCATTGTTCCACGGAAGCTCAACGTAAGCTCGAGGAACAGCACCTTATCTTCCGATTAGGCACTTTGCAGCCTTCCGGACTCAATATCGAGTTCAACAATTTCAGATCATAACCTCGGCCCCCATTACAGTTTTACTTATATTTTTTATCCACACCTTTGTTTTGGCCTTCGCCCCCCCACCCCGCCCCCCTTTCTTTTTTTTCTCTCTCCCACATGGCAGCTGTCTCTCTTTCTGCCAGCGCATTTCACACCTAATCTAGAGCCGTCTTTTGTCTCCACTAGTCCTATCACCATCTCGTCTTGTTTTAATACCTCTTAATGTCTCTTCTTCTCTTTTGTTCTCTCCCAGCCTGGCCTCTTAATCTATTTCATTTCCTGCGCTTCTTTAGTCTTGATAAAGGGTTTTGACCCGAAACGTTGACTCTAATTTCTCTCCACGGATGTTGCCTGGCCTGCTGAGTTTTTCCAGCATTTTCTGTTGTTATTTCGGATTTCCAGCATCTGCAGGATTTTGCTATCGTGTTTGAAACCTTGCCCTCCTATTTGACCCCGAGCTGAGTTTCCGACTCCTTAAACCTCTCCAACACCAAGATCGTCTGCTTCCACCTCCGTAACAGCGCCCCTCTCCACCCCTGCCTCAGCTCATCCACTGCTGAAACCCTCATCCATGCCTTTGTTACCTCTAGACTTGACTATTGCAACGCACTCCTGGCTGGCCTCCGACCATGCACCCGCCGTAAGCTAGAGCTCATCCAAAACTCGGCTGCCCATATCCTAACTCACACCAAAATAACAACAGAAAATGCTGGAAAAACTCAGCAGGTCAGGCAACATCCGTGGAGAGAAATTTGAGTTGACGTTTCGGGTCGAACCCTTCTTCAAAACTGGAAAGAAAAGAAAATAGATCGAAAGCAGGGCTGCGATCGGACAAAAGAAGTGAAAGAGACAAAAGAAGTAGAAGAGACAATAAAAGGTATTCGAAGCCAGACGAGATAGTAATAGGCTGAGATTAGGTGTGAAGTGTACTGGCTGGGCAAGAGATAGCTGCCAGGTGGGAGAGAGAAACATAAGGAAAGGGGGGGGGGGGAAAGGAGTGGAAAAATTACAAGTAAAAAAGTAATAGGGGCCGAGGTTATGATCTGAAATTGTTGAACTCGATATTGAGTCCGGAAGGCTGCAAAGTGCCTAATCGGAAGATGAGGTGCTGTTCCTCGAGTTTACGTTGAGCTTCCGTGGAACAATGCAAGAGGCCGAGGACGGTGAGGTCTGAGTGGGAATGGGGCGGTGAATTAAAATGACAGGCGACCGGAAGCTCGGGGTCACCCTTACGGACTGAACGGAGGTGTTCCGCAAAGCGGTCACCCAATCTGCGTTTGGTCTCCCCAATGTAGAGGAGACCGCATCGTGAGCAGCGAATACAGTATACTAGATTGCGAGAAGTACAAGTAAATCGTTGTTCACCCATCATCCCTGCGCTCGCTGGCCTGTATTGCCTCTCAGTTCGGCAACGCCTCATCCTTATTTTCAAATCCCTCCATGGCCTCGTCTCTTCCTATTTCTGTAACTCCTCCAGCCCTACAACCCTTCAAGATCTCTGCACTCCTCCAATTCTGGCCTCTTGCGCATCCCAGATTTTCTTTGCTTCACCATTGGTGGCCGTGCCTTCAGCTACCTAGGCCCTAATCTCTCGAATTCCCTCCCTAAACCTCTCCGGCTCTCTCCTCTTTTAACACGCACCCTAAAACCTACCTCTTTGACCAAGCTTTTGGTCACTTGACCTAATATCTCCTTATGTGGCTCGGTGTCAAATTTAGTTTGATAACGCTCCTGTGAAGAGTCTTGGAATGTTATACTATATTAAAGGTGCTATATAAAAGTTGTTGATGTGTTGTTGTTGTTGTCAACCCTCCAGGATTGCCCTGGAGTCTCCAGGAATTAAAGATTAACCACCTGGACCAGCCACATAAATACTGTGGCTACAGGAGCAGGTCAGAGGCTGGGTATTCTGCGGCGAGTGTCTCACCTCCTGACTCCCCAAAGCCTTTCCTCCATCTACAAGGCACAAGTCAGGAGTGTGATGGAATACTCTCTGTAAAGTCTGTAGGTTGTGCAGTAAATAACTTCAGAGACTTTAGAAGTACAAGCAAAACAGGTCTTTACTATTCAGTGGTCTGGGCGATTTCTGATCTAGTTAACGTATCACAACCCTTATATACTGGTGTGGTCACTATCGGTATTACAGTATACATGAGCCAATAAATAGTGCCACCCTAAAGTAGTGCTCTTAAAGGCGAACGGTCACATTCTATAGTTCCCTTAAAGGTAAACGGTTACATACACAACACTCCTCCCTTCCTAGCTTATTACTTACAGAATCCCGTTAAACATACAATCTTCAATTTTATATAAACAGGTTGCAGATATACTCTCGATGGAGTCAACGTCATATAACAATTTACAGATATACTCTCGATGGAGTCGACGTCATATAACTTCATGTTTAACATAACATAATAACATATATAACTTCATGTCAAAACAGATCACAGATTCAGTCTCTGTGGAAAACAGTTCATAGATTCAGTCTCTGTGGTGTAGTCGGTTCACATTGCTGGAGTGACTCATTCAATAGTCCTTCCATGGGTTTAACAGTTTGAACTTCCGAACTGAATTGGCTCCGTTCGGAGGGACCACGTGTGTGATCTGGTAGAGGTAATAATGGTTCAGATGGGTCATCTTCTGTTTCGACTTTTCCTTTTCTGCTTCTTGGAGACTCTCTGGGCTCCACTGTCAGCTGCCAGCTGCATGCGCAGTTCCTCCTTCTCTTCCTCCTTTTTCCGTAGTAGAGCCACCTTCTCCCGATGTTCCGTAGACTTTCGGTGCTCCTCCATGATTTCTGTATGGTGGGAGTCGAAGTTACAAGTTGGGCAGGACAGGACATAGTAATATTCGGAGTCGTCCTGAGCTAGGCCAGCGAGAGGGTCTTTTATGTCCTCCCTACCCAGCTGGACGTCAGCCAGCTTTTGTTCCAAATCCAGACATCTTTCCTGAAGAGACTTCTTCACGTGTTCCGCTTCCTCTAACTTGTTCTGGGCTTTCAGCAAGTTGTTTACTAATGACCTCATTTGTGATTTTAATACTTCAACTTCCTTTGGAGATTGATTGATCGGACTATTCAATCCCTCTACCGGAGCAGTTGTTTCAGCGTTCTGTTGTTCAACCTTGACATGAGTCAGCGTACTTTTGGTATCTAAGGGTTGCTCTGCTGCCATCTTCTCAGTCTGTGTTGCAACCTCGGCTATTTCAATAACTTTTGAGAGCTCCAAACCCTTCTCCTCTGACGATTTAAGCTCATGTTCATGGCCCATTCTTACGGTCTCTGTGTTTCTTACAGTTCCCTTTTCTTCCACTGAAAAGATTTCCAGTTGCATCTGTTCTTCAAGTCGTTGGACCTCGGCCATTGCCGCTTCATATTTATTTTGTGTTTCCTTTAATAATTTAACGAGTTCTTGGACATCCTGTATTCCCTGTTCTGGTATGTCTTCCACCACTAATTTTTTTCCTATGGATTGAATCCCTAACGATGAGTCAGCCTTGGCCTGAAGCTCATCAAACATTTCCTGCAGACTTTGTAATTCTTGCTTATGGTCAACCTTTAGTCGTTCATGTTCTTTCACTAACACGAGCTTTTCGGAAGTTGCCAAGTTAATCCCTTCCAGGATTGTAGTCCGAGCCTGTTCATACTGTTCTTTCAACTCGTTACACTCTGCTTGCAACAAGTCGTAGAGGTGAACTGGAATACCATCCTGACTTCCTGAAGATTCCTCTTCCTTTGGATCGTTCTGTGTATATTCTAGTTCCTGAACAGCCTCAGGGAGATGTGATTGGTACTTGGCCACGATGGCTCTATGGTCGCTCTCTGCTTGAGTGAGCTGTCTCTGTTGTCTTTCCAGGGACTCCCATTCGGTGTCCCAGAACTTTTTCACCTTTTCCATCTCTTGTAGGAGACGGGCACTCAACTGTTCTAATTGTCGTTGTACTTTGACATAACGTTGAGTTCTAGCCCGGTGTTCCTCCGTAATGCATCTGTCTGTAGCTTGAACAGACTCAGAATTCTCTGTCTTTATGCACGCCATCGATTTCCCAACCTTAGTCCGTGAGTTCATGTTAATCTTGTTTTTCATACATAAGCTGGACTTATCGTCTTCCGGCTCGGAGTCTGAGCTGCTTGTCTGCACCGAGTCCTCACTCGTCATTGCTCGTCGGTAGTGCCATTCCATGTCTATTTTCTTGATCCACTCCCGTCCCAGAAGTGGTGGTCCTCCCTCAGGTAGTACGTACAGATACATTCGTGGGTGTTCTTTACCCCTATCTCTCACCTTGACTCGTATTTTTCCCAGGGGGTATACATGATGCCCCGTGTATGTCTGTAATACGAATTTGGTATTTCTTAAGGGTATGTGAGAGAATGCAATAAAAAGAAATCCCAATCAAAATCTGGCTCAAAATATTTGACAGCATAATCCTGCCCATTGCACTGTACGGTAGCGAAGTATGGGGCCCGCTAAATCACCAAAGCTACACTAAATGGGAAAAACATACAATAGAAGCCCTACATGCAGAATTCTGCCGAAGCATCCTTCGCACCCAAAGGAAAACGCCAACAAATGCATGCAGAGCCGAACTAGGCAGATACCCACTGATAATAAACATCCAAAAACGAGCACTAAACTTCCTAAATCACCTCAAATCTAGCTCCCCAGACACCCTTCATTTCAAAGCCTTTCAGACCCAAGAGCTAAACCCAGAAAAGAGTCCCCTGAGTCAGCTGCTACGGAAACTAAGTACTCAGCCGGACCCTGACCAGCCCCAGACCAACACAGCCGCCCAAACACCAATCCGAGTGAACCAAATCATTAAAAAATGCAAAGAAACCTACCTGGAACATTGGAACAAAATAACCGAAAGCCAAAGCAGATTAGAATGTTACCGGGCCCTAAAAAGAGAATATAAACTGGCAGACTACCTCACGACCATCAGAGACACAAAACAGAGACAGACCCTCACCAGGTACAGACTAAGCGACCACCAACTGGAAATTGAAAAAGGCAGATACAAGAAATCCTGGCAGCCTAGAGAGAATAGAATATGCGATCAATGTCTGGCTGGCGAGGTTGAAACAGAAATGCATTTCCTCCTAAAATGCGAAAAATTCAACACATCAAGAAACATATTATTCAACAAGCTAAGCCAAACAACCCCAGATTTCAAGGAATTGGATGATCTGTCAAAATTGAGATTAGTCCTAGGAGAAGGAGACAGACCATACCTTGGGGCCAAATATGTAACAACATGTCACAACCTGAGGACTGTTTAAAATTAAGACTGTTTAAAATTAATATTGAACGTACCAAATGAAGTACAAAGACTGTTTAAAATTAATATTGTTTAAAAGTAATATTGTATGTACCCAACAAATGTCAAATCGATTGACACCTACAGAATGTTGGAAAACTGTACCTTTTTGCTATGTAAGCTTTGGCAATATGGTTCTCTGTAAACTTTCATGCCAATAAAGCATTTTAATTGGATAATTGGAATTGGAATAGCCGGTGATAGTCCTTTTGGTTGATGACGGATACAGCTGATCCCGTGTCCAGCTCCATTCGTACTTGGACTCCCGCTATTTTTAGTGTGACCCAGATCAACTGTAGATCAGTTACTTTACCCACATGGTGGATTCTCAGACTATCCAGCTCCTGGCTGTTTGGGTCTGAGTCTGAATTTTGTTCGTCTGAACTCTTTTCAGCCACCTGATGCACCTTGTTGTACTTTCCTTGTGGTGGTGGCTTCCTTTGCTTGTTGGTCTTCTTTCCGGACCTGCATACCTTCGCGATGTGACCCAGTTTGCCACATTTCCTGCACTCTTGGTTCTTAAACCAGCACTGATTCTGGTCGTGCGTTGTCTTTCCACAACGGTAGCATTTGGGAGTGCTTGTTGTAATTTGGTCCACCCCGAGTGCCGCCGCCTTTAGCTGCATTTCCGCCGTCCCTTTCGCTGCGGCTTCGTGCGATGAAGCTATGAGGACAGCCCTGTCCAGTGTGAGGTCGTTTTCTTCCAGAAGTCGCTTCTGCGTTCCTTCTTTGGCCAAGCCGCATACGAACTTGTCCCGCAGCGCCTCTGTCAAATTCCCTCCAAACTGGCAGTATTTCGCTAGCTTACGCAGTTCGACTAAGTATTCCGCATTGCTTTCATCTTGCCTCTGGGTTCTGGCGTAAAATTTAAATCGTTCAGCCAGCATCAACGGTGTGGGGTTCAAGTGATCCTTCAACACTGTTACGATCTCTTCGAAGGTCTGGTCCACTGGTTTAACTGGTGCTATTAGATGTTTCAAAAGCCCGTATGTTTTTGCTCCCATCGAATTTAACAAAGTTATTGCCTTGTTGTCATCCTCAATTTCGTTGGCTACGCAATATATTTCTATGCGTTCCACATACGTGGCCCAGTCTTCTATTTCTGCATTAAAGTCATTAATATTTCCTCGCTTAGGCATCTTCTTCTCTTTTTGAGAACAGTACAAGTATTACTTTACTTATTATTAATTTTCTTCTCTCTTCTTGAGAACACACCAGCCTTTCTGAAAAATCTTATTACTTTTCTGAAATTCTTAATAATTTCCAAGATGGCGGTTTCCCGCTTCTTCCTTCTTCTTCAGCGGTTTTCCCCGAAAAATGGTGGCTTTCCCGCGCTTCTCGCTCTCCCCGCCCACTTCAATGGCGGTTTTCCCGCGCTTGGCGGTCTTCACCCGGTCCCCCGACGCCGTCTGTCAGCCCGAGTGCGGTCCTTATCTATAATGCGATCGCTGGATCGCGAAGCGGCTGCCGGCCCTTATCTGTAGATCCGATCGCTCTCGCGGCTCTCGGCCCTTATCTGGAGATGCGATCGCTGGCTTGCAACGCCTCCCGCTCGGCTCTGGCTCCCCCGCTCGCGCGGCTCTCGGCTCTGACACTCCCGCGCCTACTCGCAGGCTCAGCGCTTCGTGGCAGCGGTTGCTGCACGGCTTCTCACATTGCCCGCGGTCCGGCTGTCACCCGACGCCGTTGGACCCGAATGCTTTGCCCTTCTCCTCCAAATACTTCTACCCCGTTTTTTAAAAAAATTTATTTGTTTTAACTACTCACAGTCTCTTCGGCCGCCTTGTTTTAGGCTGATTGGCTCGCTCAAGATGTGGTAGCAGGGTAATCTGTGCCTGTTGCTGCCGCAGCTTTGCTGTTAATCTTCCAGCTTCCAGTAAGTACTATACTTTTAGTAGACGGAGCCTCGTGTTTTCTTTTTGAAGCTCTCTGCTACTGGTTAGTCTTGCCGCAGGGTACGATCGGACTCGTCGCCACTGTAAAGTCTGTAGGTTGTGCAGTAAATAACTTCAGAGACTTTAGAAGTACAAGCAAAACAGGTCTTTACTATTCAGTGGTCTGGGCGATTTCTGATCTAGTTAACGTATCACAACCCTTATATACTGGTGTGGTCACTATCGGTATTACAGTATACATGAGCCAATAAATAGTGCCACCCTAAAGTAGTGCTCTTAAAGGCGAACGGTCACATTCTATAGTTCCCTTAAAGGTAAACGGTTACATACACAACACTCTCCACTTGTCTGGATGAGTGCAGCTCCAACAACACTCAAGAAGCTCGACACCATCCAGGACAAAGCAGCCCGCTTGATTGGCACCCCATCCACCACCTTAAACATTCACTCCCTCCACCACCGGCGTACCGTGGCTGCGGTGTGTACCATCTATAAGATGCACTGCAGGAGCTCATCAAGGCTTCTTCGGCAGCACCTCCCAAACCCGCGACCTCTTCCACCTAGAAGGACAAGGGCAGCAGGCGCATGGGAACACCACCACCTCCAAGTTCCCCTCCAAGTCACACACCATCCTGACTTGGAAGTATATCGGCCGTTCCTTCATTGTCGCTGGGTCAAAATCCTGGAACTCCCTCCCTAACAGCACTGTGGGAGTACCTTCACCACACGGACTGCAGCAGTTCAAGAAGGCGGCTCACCACCACCTTCTCGAGGGCAAATAGGGATGGGCAATAAATGCTGGCGATGCCATCGACGCCCACATCCCATAAACAAATTTTTAAAAACGGGGTAAAATCATAGGAGCATTAAGTGAAAATGTGTGTGATTTTTTCATTTTCATATATTAGTCACACAAATATTGGAGACAGGATAAAACAGGCTGTTAGACAGACAGTCACAAATCATCCAATGGGGTAATTAAGAGTCTGTTCGCTTATCAATGGCGGGATCGTGGCGGTGGGGCAGTGCGAGGCGGGAAGTCATGTGATGTAACCTCCAGGAATACGATCAACCAGAGTTGGCAACCATATCAAACACGGACACAACCACCAGGTCCCAAATGCTGATGCCCATGGCACGGTTCGGCATCCATGTATCCAATTTACCGTATTAACTCACACAGAGTTCAGAGGAAGCTGAAATATTCAATTGACGGTGCGATCGTTGCACTCACAAGGGCTCAGCAACTTTATTCACTGAGTCTCTGAGCTGTATCAACTGGGAAGAAAAGAAAGAGGGAACTTGCATTTCTGTAGCGCCTTTCACCACCTCAGGACGTCCCAAAGTGCTTTACAGCCAATGAAGTACTTTTGAGGTGTAGTCATTGTTGTAATGTAGGGAAACGCGGCAGCCAATGGGGTGCACAGCAAGATCCCACAAACGGCAATGTGATAACGCCCAGATACTCTGTTTTAGTGATGTTGATAGAGGGATAATATTGGCCAGGACACTGGGGCGAACTCCTTTGGAATAGTGCCGTGGGATATTTTAACATCCACCTGAGAGAGCAGACAGGGCGTCGGTTTAGCGTCACATCCGAAAGACTCCATCAGTGCCGCGCTGGAGCGTCAGCCTAGATTTCAGGTCCAGGGTTCTACCTGTGCGGATCTCAGTGGGGTGGCAGCAGGGGGCACTGTAGTTGGCCTCAGCGCCCTGGTTTATGGAAGAGAACAGAAAATCATTCAGTGTGCCTTCTCCAGTTTGCTGGCTAGGGGACCCTGCTGGATGTCAGGTAAGGACAGGAACTCATTCAGCTGAGATACCACAACACACGCTGGCAAGGCTCTCACACGGGCAACCTGAATGGGGTGCCCAGCGGCGACTGGTGCCGGCTCAACTGTATCAGTGAGGAATCAATGTCTTGAGGAGAGGGGTGGGGGAAATTGCCAACAAGAAGACAACACTTAAGATTGCGGCAATCTAACTTCCCCTTCCAAACTGCAGGATATCCCGAGCCCATCTCCCACCCACCCCACAATCCCCAGTGGAAGAGCCAGTGCTGATTTCACAACTTCCAGTGACATTGCTATTTCAAAAGATAAGGCCAGGTTAAATTAGAAAAGTCTTGGAGTCCACTGGTCTCCCACTCCTATAATTAAACATGACAAGACATAACTAATTCTATGACCAGACCAGCTGGCAAAACTGGCATTAGTTCCAGGAAGCTAACGCTTCTGAATATATGGAGTCATGTCCCAGGAATGCCATCCATTTTCTTCAAAGGAAAATTGTTAGATATAATTTTATTTTATATTATATTATATTATAATAATTGAGGAGGCTTGTGTGTCGCATAGACCAGTTGGGCCAAATGGCCTGTTTCTGTGCTGTAAATTCTATGTAGTATGCAATAAAAAAAAGAGTATTTCCAGATTGGAATCTTTATAACCCAATTGCCTTCATTTTCATAATGCAGAGCTCCTAGTTGTGCTAAATAAATTTGTCAGTAGAATTTATGTGGCGCTGAATTGAACTTGGACCAATTAGTGTGTTAAATTCTACTAACGACTGGCAATATGCTGACACTCAATAATTTGTCGTGGAAGTGCACTGCACTGAGTTTTTATGTTCCCTATGTTGCTGCGGGGTATGGTTCAAAATGGCTGCCTTTAAATACGTCACCTTTGCAAATCACTGGTTAGACTTCAGCTGGACTATTGTGTCCAGTTCTGGGCACCACACTTTAGGGAGGATGTCAAGGCCTTGCAGAGGGTACAGGGGAGGATTACCAGGATGATATCAGGGATGAGGGACTTCAGTTACATGGAGAGATTGAAGAAGCTGGGATTGTTCTCCTTGGAGCAGTCAAGGTTAAGGAGACACCTAATAGAGGCATCCAAAATTATGAGAGGTTTTGATAGAGCAAGTAGGGAGAAACTGTTTCCTCTGGCAAAAGGGTCGATAACCAGAGGTCATAGATTAAAAATAATTGGCAAAAGAACTGGAGAGGAAATGAGGAGAAATCATTTCACACAGAGGTTTTTTAAGATCTGCATCGCACTACCTGAAAGGATGGTGGAATCAGATTCCATAGGAACTTTTAAAAGGCAATTGGACATGTACTTGAAGAGAACTAGTTTGCAGGGCTATGGGGAAAGAGCAGGGGAGTGGGACTAATTGGACAGCTCTTTCAAAGAGCCGGAACAGACACAACGGGCCGAATGGCCTCCTTCTGTGCTGTATCATTCTGTGATTCTATCCTTAACAAAGAGGTGTGACGGAGCATTGCAGGACCAAATTGGCTGGATTTCGGGTTGTGCATGTGTATTACTGAGTTGTGGGTTTCAGCTGTGCCACTGTGTTCAAATACTTCATCACACAGGAAGAGAGAGAGAGAACAGGAAAACCTGAAGGTAAGTCATACATCATGGCTTCTGGTAACTACTGTAGCATTGGAGATGGCTCGGGAGTCGTTTGGACACGAGCCCCTCTTGGTGAGGGAGGGGAGGGAGGTGCTGTGCATTGTGGTGCAGAGATCTAAAACATAAGAACAAAGCGGTATTACAGACCATTTTATCTCCATCCACAAATTTAGAGCCAGCCTGGATGCTTTCCAGAGTACATCTGGCATCCGACCTTCACACTATCCACCCACCCCCCACCCTGAATGGTAGACATCTCCTGGGATTACATATACCTTTCCAGAACCTACTCAACTAAATGAAGAGTTCTTTTCCTTTGAGCCTCTTCCACTGTTTCTGTAAGTTTTTTTTCTTTTGGCAATTTTTCCCCTTCCTGAGGGCATTGACGTCTTACCCATGGGTCCTAATTTCTCTCCGGTGCCTTATTCCTATTCTATTATCCATGCGTGTACCTTGACAGTGAGTATCTGTAGGCTCGCTTGTGCACAACGAGCGTCGCATCAGAGCCTGACTGGCCTCACCTAACTGCGCGCTCCCCACCCCCAGTCCTAGCAGGAAATCCTAGAGAATTATTTTCTCTCTCAGTGGGGGCAATTGTATCACCCCTATAATTGGCTGTGAATCACTCTGGGACATCCTATAATCGTGAAAGGAGCTATATAAATGCAACTTCTTTCTTTTCTCAGTTTGAATAATGCCATTTACAATAATGTATCCTTCCCAGGGAACTGTACCCATTCATGTCTGGGGATTTAGTGGTTAGATATGAAGTACAACATCCAAATCTGTCTCCTCGTCGCAGTGCTGTTCTGACCAATCTCTCATAGCTGTCTCTTGCAGAATACTCTGCAACAAATTACGCTCTTGAAACCCAACCCACTCTTGTTTGGCAGTATAAGTCAGCCAACTGGGCTAGCATTTGAGAATTCTCGATTGCTTTCCCTCATCCAGCTGCTATCTGTGCCAGTGAAATAACTGAGGTTATTCTCGCTGGAATAGAATATACCATACCTCACTCTTCCCCTTGTGTCCAATCTGGTACTACATCTTGGTTCAATCACGCTGTCTCATAAAAATTCTGACTATTGTAATAGTGTCTGGATTGTACTGGAGCACTGCAAGCTAATGTTATCTCTGCTCTTAACTTCTGACAATCTACTAAACCAATTGATAAATGCAACTTTAATAAGAAGCGTCAGCTGCTGTCTTCCTGTTCCTCCAGCAGCTGTTCCTTTTGGGTCCATGTCAAGCTACTCCATAACTCCTCTGAAACCGCCTTTCGACTTCCCTTCTGTCCTAATAGTACAGTTGCTAGCTCTCCTCGAGAGAAAGCTGACCTTTCAGTTTTCGTTTTTCCCTCCAACACTAATCGCGATAATCTTGGTAAAGAGCCAGGTCTGTTGGGTCTTCCATTTGATCCTAATGGCATTGTTTCCACCATCCTCCAGACATGGGCCTTCGAATGACCCCATCCTGTGCCATCTCTTCAGTCTCTCCTATACCTGCTCTACCTTTCCTTCTTCAAAATTTGCTCATCTTCACCGTGTGCTTGGGAAAGATGACCCTTCTTACCCTCAAACTACATTGATACTTCCTAAATTTATGGAGCCTGCTGTTAACTCTCAAATTATCCATCGCCTGGAAAATTCTGGCCTAAAACAGAATTACCACTATGATTTTAGCATGGCTATTCCATTGCACATCTTGTTGCCTATGCTATGCAGCTCTGGAACTCTGTTCTTGAACACTTTGGTGAATCAATCCATTGCCTTGGATGTCTCCAAATTCTGACAGGTCTAGCATCATAAAACGTGACCTCCCACAAAATCTAAGTTTATAGCTGTCTAGGTTCCTCTCAATTTGTTCTATCTGTGCTATCTATAGTTGATGACTGATCACTTGATTCTTTGTCTATTAACTCAACATTTCCCAATGCTCTGTCCTGTCCGCTCCTTCCTCATATTTCTGATCGCCTCCACATATCATCCAATCCTATCCACCCTTCTGCTGAGGACACGACTGTACATTTAGCATATTCCTTCAGATCACATGCTCATTACCTCCAGCCCTTTTGCAATGCATTGAATCATACAAATCCACAAAAAAAGACAATCTGGTCCATCAAGTCTGTTCCGTTTCATGTGGTGCAACCATTAAACCCATCCCAACCAACTCTACTCTTGATCTTTTCCATATCTTTCAATGAAAATCTTGTTTCTTTCAATTCTTCAAAGGTGGTTTTGTCACGTCTCTCACAAGTCTAGCCAAGAGCTAACACCTCATACTTTTGACTGCTCCACCCGTAGTCCTTTTTTATCCATTAACGTTCTTGGCCTCATTATCTCTGCTGATCCCAAATGAAGCGCCCACATCTTCTCCATTGCTAAAGCTGCCTCCAAGAAGCATGGTTTCATCTTTCTTGTCCCTGAAATGACTTTTCCTTTCTGTAAAGCTGAAGTTAATTCAAGACTTGAATACTGCTCCTGTAACTGGGTGGGTGTTGGGGGAGCTCTACTGGCCTCTGTTTCTCGCTCCTGGACAAAACACAGGCAAAACCTTGTCATCTGATGATGATCCTGCTCTTATTCTAATTTTCCAACTCTCCATCACAGTCTTCTATTTTAATAGCAAAATACTGTGGATGCTGGACAGTCTTCGATTTTATTGATCCTCTGAACAACCTTTCTTGTTCTTTCTAAGCTTCAAAATCGCTTGCTTCTTCTTACATTTCTACTGTGTTGAGATCATCATACAGTCTTTTACTTGCCTCAGTACTAATACTCTCGTCTGAGTCAAAAAGCCCTGCAGCGGGTAGTCAAAACTGCCCAACGCATTACCGGCACCCGGCTACTGACCATAGAGCACATATACCAGAAACACTGTCTACGGAGGTCACGGTCCATCATCAAAGACCCTACCCACCCCAGCCACAGTCTGTTCGCCCTCCTGCCATCTGGGAGACGCTACAGATGCATTCGCACCCGTACGACCAGATTTAGGAACAGCTTCTTTCCCAGGGCTGTCATCCTACTGAACTCCACAAATAAACTCTAAAGCCTGCACATCTGCCAATGCACTTTATTATGGTTATGCTTATGTTAATGTATTACAAGCCAAATGAATGTTGAATGTTTAAATGTCTTAATCTAAATGTACACTCTCGGGAGCCGCAAGCCTACATTTCGTTGTACTGCACTTGTGCACTAACAATGACAATAAAAGTTGATTTGATTGATTTGATTTGATTTGATTTAAAAGGCCATGGGTTCAAGCCCCACCCCAGAGACTTGAACATATGGCCCAGAAATTCGGCTCTCCCCGGGTGAGTACACACGGGGTACTCACCCGTAGGCCGAATGGAAGTGCCGGTTTTCTGCATGCACTGCGCATGCGCGGGAAACCGGCACTTCCGATCCTCTGAACGAAGGGGTTCAGAGGTCGAACACGCGCGCAGGGGAGGCTGCGCGTGCGCGTTGAACGTAGTTTTTTTTTTTACAGGTTTTCCCGGGAGGGTAAGCCTGCAGGATTTACACATTTAAAAAGCAGGCGTAAAGCCTGCTTTTTGCAAGGTAAGTGGTCAATTAATTAAAATTAAAACATTTTTTCCACAGGTTTATTATTTTTAAATACTTTAAAGCAAGGTAAGTTTATTTTTAGCCCCGTTAGAATATAAAATTATTTTTTTCAAAAATTTAAATTGTTTAAAATAGTTATTTAATGTAATTTATAGTTTATTTAAAAAGTGTGATTTAAAAAAAAAAATTATTTGAAGGTTTACTGCTATTTTGGGGCCTGTAGTATTTATAAGTTTTGACAGGTCTTCCTCCGATTGGCTGCCCATGGCTCACGTGATCCCAGGGGACGCATCGCACTGACTACGCCCCTGGGACACGCAAGCACAGCGCGCCGGCAGCTGGGCCAGGCCCCGGAGTGGAATTCCACGGGGCCCTACAGCTCAACTGCCGGCGCGCAAGGTAAGTGCAGGTCGGGGGCTTGCACCCGCGGGAAACCCCCGACCCGAATTTCTGGGCCAATGGCGAATACTCTGGTGCAGTACTGAGGGAGTGCGGCACTGTCAGGAGTGCTATCTTTGAGATGAGATGTTAAACCTGTCAGGTAGCTTTATTCAAAGAAGAGCAGGGGAGTTCTCCCAGTCCGCTTGTCAAGATTATTCGTCAACCAACAACACGAAAATAACAGATGATCTGGTCATTTATCTCATTGCTGTTTGTGGGACCTTGCTGTACGCAAATTAGCTACATTACAAATAGTGAGCACATTTCAAAAAGTATTTCAATGGCTGTGAAGTGCCTTGTGAGATCCTGAGCTAAATGCAATTCCTTTCTTTTACTGTAACTCATTCTTTCCCAGGAACTCGAGATGATGGAATTCTTATCACCCTCATTCTTCTCTTTCTCCTAAATCCTTCAGGTTTTTAAAAACTCTAGCTTGGTCATTACTTAGCCACTTCTTTTTGATTTACTTTATCTTCTCTTGTACTTCTTTCAGTCTTGTTGGTGTCCTGGTAATATGAACCTTGACCCTTCATTCAGGCTTCTCAATTGAAAAAGATTCCAAGTAGTGGTGCACATACCCAGAGAGTGCCTATTTTATTACTGGACTTTTTCACATCAGACTTTATACCCTAATTACTTCTGTGACAAAAGCAGAACTTTTATCCTGCAAATAGGGAAAACTTCCGTATCAGATATAATTTATTTTTATATATGACCTTAGACAGTGTGAATATGTTTTAGAAATAACTAAGTTAAGTTGGAAGTTGCATGTCTTTACAAAGCTGCAAGATGGAGGCTAAAGCCTAACTATCTGCAAGAATGCAGGCAGGTCTGTGGATAAACCAGGATTCAAAGGGTTCTTCCTCGATGGTAATCAAATTATAGTTGGTCAAAAATAACAACAGAAAATGCTGGAAATACTCAGCAGGCCAGGCAGCATCCGTGGAGAGAGAAACAGAGTTAACGTTTCAGGTCTGGGACCCTTCATCAGAACTGGAAAAAGCTGGAAATGTAACAGATATTAAGCAGGTTCAGAGACAGGGGGGGCTTAGGAGGGGAGGAAGAAATAGAAAGAACATCCTGTACTTTGTAAGAGGCAGGAAAGATAAAAAGTTGCAAATGGGAATGGCAAAAATCATAACTGCATGAAAAATGGGGGCAGGGATAATTATCTGAAATTGTTGAACTCAATGTTGAGTCCGGCAGGCTGCAAAGTGCCCAATCGAAAGTTGAGGTGCTGTTCCTCGATGTACAGGATGTTCTTTCTATTTCTTCCTCCCCTCCTAACCACCCCCCCCCCCGCCCCGTCTCTGCACCTGCTTAATATCTGTCATATCTCCAGCTTTTTCCAGTTCTGATGAAGGGTCCCAGACCTGAAACGTTAACTCTGTTTCTCTCTCCACGGATGCTGCCTGGCCTGCTGAGTATTTCCAGCATTTTCTGTTGTTATTTCAGATTTCCAGCATCCGCAGTATTTTGCAATTATATAGTTGGTCAAACGTTGTGCAAGGGATGGACAAGGAGTCTCCGGAGGACTGTTTCCTCCAAAGGTCTAACAGATTATCAAACTGTGTAAAAAATACACCCTGAAGATATTTTAACCCCTTACAGACTGAAATGTGTTTTTTAAATTCTTTTCTAAGTACTTGCAACATTTTTATTCTGTGTAATTGTGTTATTTGTAAATAAACTAACCATTAACTTTAACCTGAACACTATGGTCTGATTGTGCGCTATTTACCACCGTTCAGAGTGGACAACACAGCATGGTGGGCATAAAACATGGGCCTAGAAATTCAGTGCCCTTAGCGCCGATTTTGCGGCGCTAGAGGGCCTAGCGCTGCAATTGGCGCCGGCGCCGAAATTGCCTGGGGCCCTTCCGCCGCGGTAGACCGGTAGCGCTGCGCCGGCACCGATGACGTCATCGGTGTGTGCAGCGTCCCGGTTGCCATGCCGACGGGCCCCAGCGCCGAAATTCAGTTGCGGCCGCCTCGCCCGTGGCAGCCGCAACTAAGACTCTGGCAACAGAGTCTTACATGACTTTGCGCCGGCGCATTAAAGGCCCCGCGGCGGCCGGCCGCTTTCCCGCCGGCCGCCTGGCCGCAGCTCCCTCCCCGGACTTCCCCCCCCCCCCGCCCCGGAACAGAAGCAAGCCCGGCACTTCTCCGAGGTGCCGGGCTCATTTTTAAAAAGATTTTCGCGGGCCGCGGCCGGGTGCAGGCAGCTCCTCCTTAAGGGAAGGAGGAGGCCTGCACTTCCCGAACCTGCCGCACCGCAGCGGGCGCCGCAGCGCCGGAATAGCGCCGATATTCAGCGCGTAGCGCCAGTTTTCAGGCGCAAACAGCTCTCAGCAGCGCCGGCAGCCGTTTGGGCGCAGAACTATTGAATTTTGGGCCCGACCAGCGCGACTTAGCTCCGGCACTAACTTCCGGCGCTAAAGCCCTGGCTGCGCCAAAACTCAATTTCTAGGCCACGGTCTCTAGTGCATACGAATGTGGTAAAAGGGTCATTGTTAACACAGAGGTGTGTAGTTAATAGGACACCTGGTCTCCTTAGGACTACTGTCTTTTTGCTATGAGTACAAGTCAAAAGTATAGGAAAAAAATGCAAATTATAACAGCTTCACCTCTTTTACTTGCTTTAACTTTGCTGGTGTCTTTCGCTATAGCTCTGGCACAGCACTTAGGTTTATAATAGTTTTTTAAACTGTGATTGAGGGCTGTCAATGGTTATGGAACTGTACCCAAGTATAAGTCATTTTATATAGGAGCAGAGGTGATAAATGCAGGGAAAGAGCTGGGAGAAAAAGACGTAAAAAAAGATGAACACACACAGTACTGTTAAGTAAAAATCAATTCTAAGTGGCTCTGGGGATTCTGACACTCGTGAGGTAGAACACTTTAACCAGGTAGTCACATTTTGCAGAAAGACTGGATAACATGCAACAGTTGCTGACATTAAGGCAATAATTTAGAGATAAGTACATAGAAGAATCCTTTCCTGTCAGTCACAGTTACTGTCCTTCAACACTATACAGGACAATAAAATTGGATGATATAAGAAATAGAATTCCCTGAATTGGTATTCCATTCAAACATCGAGGTTTCCTGCCATCAGCGGGGAAGCTGCGAATGATTACAATGAGAATCTGTTAAAGCAAGAAGCAAGGCTATGCCCACTGGCAGTTTTCATAGTTCTCCACAGACAAGTAGCCTGCGGAGACGCGGGATCAAAGCTCCAAAATGAAGAATAACCATTTGGAGGAAGTATCAGAGGACACCCGGTATCTGTCATAGATACATAGATACATAGAAGATAGGAGCAGGAGTAGGCCATTCGGCCCTTCGTGCCTGCTCCGCCATTTAATGAGATCATGGCTGATCCTTTAATTCAGTATCCCGTCCCCGCCTTCTCTCCGTAACCCTTAACCCCTTTTGCCCGTAGAAATATATCTAATTCCCTCTTAAATATATTTAATGAGCTGGCGTACACTGCCCTCTGTGGCAATGAGTTCCACAGGTTCACCACTCTCTGAGTGAAGAAATTCCCCCTCATCTCTGTCCTAAATGGTTTAGCCCTTATCCTTAAATTATGTCCTCTAGTTCTGTTCTCACCCGCCAAGGGAAACATTCCTTCTGCATCCAGTCTGTCTAGACCTGTCAGAATTTTATACACTTCTATGAGGTCCCCTCTCAATCTTCTAAACTCCAGTGTGTACATCCCTAAACTACATAGTCTCTCCTCATAGGTCATTCCCGCCATTCCTGGTATCAGCCTGGTGAATCGCCGCTGCACCCCCTCCATGGCAAGAACATCCTTCCTCAGATGAGGCGACCAAAACTGTACACAGTACTCGAGGTGTGGTCTCACCAGTGCCCTGTACAGCTGCAGCAAGGTATCCCTGTTCCTGTATTCTAACCCTTTTGCTATGAAGGCCAGCATACCGTTTGCCTTCTTGACCGCCTGTTGCACCTGCATGCTCGCCTTCAGTGACTGGTGTACAAGAACACCCAGGTCTCTCTGTACTTCCCCCTCTCCCAATCTATTGCCATTTAAATAATAATTTGCCCTCCCGTTCCTGCACCCAAGGTGGATAACTTCGCACTTGTCCACATTATAGTGCATCTGCCATTTATCCGCCCAATCGCCCAGTCTGTCCAAATCGCTCTGGAGCTTCCTGGTCTCTTCCTCTGAGCCCACCCCACCTCCTAGTTTAGTGTCGTCTGTCGAAGGGTACCTCACGATAAATCATCGCCTTCAGGAGGAAAGCAAAAATTGGGAAGAAAATATTGTTCGAGTCAAGCACTCAGCGGCACTGTCTAAAGAGATGTGCCTTTCCGTTATTACCTAACACTCATTCCTTCATTCTAAAATCACTCTTTTTGTGTCCAGTGAGAGCATCCTGAAAATTCTTGCCTTCCATTATCGCTACAGTACAATTCACTCCAAGTACACAAGGCAAATCAATCTAAACACTACTAGGGCAGAGGTAAAATAGCGATATCATTACCTCTGCTGTCCCCCAAGGATCTACCCTTGGCCCCCTCCTATTTCTCATCTACGTGCTGCCCCTTGGCGACATCATTCGAAAAAACAGCGTTAATTTCCACATGTACGCTGACGACACCCAGCTCTACCTCACCACCACTTCTCTCGACCCCACCACGGTCTCTAAATTGTCAGAATGCTTGTCCGACATACAGTTCTGGATGAGCAGAAATTTTCTCCAATTAAATATTGGGAAGACCGAAGCCATTGTTTTCGGTCCCCGCCACAAACTCCGTTCCCTAGTCACCGACTCCATCCCTCTCCCTAACATCTGTCTGAGGCTGAACCACACTGTTCGCAACCTTGGTCTCATATTTGACCCTGAAATGAGCTTCCGACCACATATCCGCGACATAACTAAAACTGCCTATTTCCACCGCTGTAACATCGCCTGTCTCCGCCCTTGCCTCAGCTCATCCGCTGCTGAAGCCCTCATCCATGCCTTTGTTACCTCTAGGCTTGACTATTCCAACACACTCCTGGCTGGCCTCCCACATTCTACCCTACGTAAACCTGAGGTCATCCAAAACTCGGCTGCCCGTGTCCTAACTCGCACCAAGTCCCGTTCACCCATCACCCCTGTGCTCACTGACCTATATTGTTTCCCGGTTAAGCAACACCTCGATTTCAAAATTCATACCCTTGTTTTCAATTCCCACCATGGCTTCGCCCCTCCCTACCTCTGTAATCTCCTCCAGCCCACACACCCCACCCCAAGATATCTGCGCTCCTCTAATTCTGCCCTATTGAGTATCCCTAATTATAATCACTTCACCATTGGTGGCCCTGACTTCTGTTGCCTGGGCCCTAAGCTCTGGAATTCCCTCCCTAATCCTCTCCATCTCGCTACCTCTTTCCTCCTTTAAGACGCTCCTTAAAGCTTACCTCTTTGATCAAGCCTTTGGTCACCTGCCCTAATTTCTCCTTATAGAAACACAGAAGATAGGAGCAGGAGTAGGCCATTCGGCCCCTCGAGCCTGCTCCGCCATTCAATGAGATCATGGCTGATCATCCAAACTCAGTACCCTGTCCCTGCCTTCTCCCCATATCCCTTGATCCCTTTAGCCTTAAGAAATATATCCAACTCCTTCTTGAATATATTTAATGAATTGGCCTCAACTGCCTTCTGTGGTAGAGAATTCCACAGGTTCACCACTCTCTGGGTGAATAAATTCTTCCTCATCTCAGTCCTAGATACCCCTTATCTTTAGACTGTGACCCCTGGTTCTGGACTCCCCCGCCATCGGGAACATCCTTCCTGCATCTAGTCTGTCCAGTCCTGTTAGAATTTTATAAGTTTCAATGAGATCCCCTCTCATTCTTCTAAACTCCAGCGAATATAAGCCCAATCGACCCAATCTCTCCTCATACGTCATTCCTGCCATCCCAGGTATCAGTCTGGTGAATCTTCGCTGCACTCCCTCCATGGCAAGAACATCCTTCCTCAGATTATGTGGCTCGGTGTCAAATTTTTTGTCTTATAATACTCCTTTGAAGCGCCTTAGGACGTTTTACTATGTTAAAGGTGCTATATAAATACAAGTTGTTGTTGATATTGATAGTACAACAATAAATTGGAAGTATAATGGCTTAAGATCCCCAGACACACTATCAATTAGTCAATAAATAGTAATATCAGGCACATCTGGTATCTGCCAATCTGACAATGTAATGAATGTTTGACCTGATACTGGGCGAGATTAAGTGGATGTCTCCTCAGTCAGATTAAGCACTTGTTCACCGATACTTTTCATGCTTACTTGCCTGGAAAGCACAGGTTATTGATTGTTAGTGGTTCCTAGGAGCAGGAATTGTGTTGTGCGAGGCTCCAGAATGGATGAAGTAATTGTGTGTCCGGTTCAGTATCTGGCCGTTGGATAAATACGGTCCTGTTAGGCTCTTCTTCAGCAAGGCCCCATCCATTACATCATGCTACTTTTGTTGAAAAGCAGGAGGAAATCAAAGCACAAAACTGCTTTCTCAAAATCATGGTGATCCAGCCTACCTAGATCAGATGGAACTGGGACAGAACAGGAAGCATCCTGGATCACCCACACCCGGAGGCAGTATGAGAATGGCATTTTCTGTTGGATGTCAGATGTGTTGCACCTTCCTATGCTTTCCTATAAGATACCTTAGTCTTGTTGGACTGCTGATGAAGTTGCTTGTGCTCTGTTTGCTTCAGTCATCCCATTATCTCCAGCCTGGGTTTGAAAAAAGGAATTTTGGAGGGGAACAGTAAGATCAACCTTCATTAACCTGAATGAGGTGATTCAAAATAGCAGGGCAACTGGAAGCAATTTTCTGGTTACTAAACACATCTTAAAAGGCAATATCTGTCTCACTCTGGAACTGAGCAAAAATGACCTTGGGTCCTAGGTCCTAGTTGCATTTAAGGGGAAGCTAGATAAGTACATAATCGGAGAAAGGATTAGAGGGATATGTCAACCGGGTGAGATGAAGAAGGTGGGATGAGGCTTGTGTGGAGCATAAACACTGGCATAGACCAGTTGGGCCGAGTGGCCGAAAAGATATAGGCCTAAAAATTCGGTTGCTTTGCGCCTCCCGTTAGCGCCCTAAGAGGGCGCAAAGCAACTAGCGCCCAGGCGCGGTGCCGGCAACGCCTCCCGCGAAATTCAGTGGGAGGTTAGCGGCGGCGGTAACCGTTAGCGTCCCGTGGCGCTGCGCCACCGCTGATGATGTCATCGGCGTGCGCAGCGCCCTGCTCATGATCTTAGGTAGCGCCCCGATGTACCGCCGGACATAGCGTCCGGCGGGGTCAGGGGGACCTACCAGCGGCCGGGGCGACGCCAATTAAAGGCGAGGTGCCAGGCGGCCATTTTTGTTGCTGGCCGCCTGCCAGCACCTGCCCCCGTTGCCATTCCCGGCCTCCTGACTCTCCGTGAGTCCGGCACTTCTCTTGTGTGCCAGGCTCTTTTGCCGGCGCTCCATTCCCTGGTCGCCCAGCTGGGCCCCGGGTTGCGCTGCGCAAGGCCCCTCCCCTTTAAGAAGGGGAGGAAGGCTTGCAGTATCGTGGCGCGATGTGCCCTCGCAGCGCCCCAAGAGGGAGGCGAGGCGCTTCCAATAGCACCCTGCTTCCTTCTTGGGGTGCTACCGATGAATTTCGGCCGTGGGGGGCGCAAATTTTCCCGGCGAAGTTCGCGCCCCAAAGGGGACGTGACTCAATTTGTCCCCCGAAATATCCGGTGGCCAACCTTCCAGCTGTCATGTTTTGCTCGTTTTGGTTTAAAAATATAACAAATGGTATTATGTAGTATTACACTCTAAAAAAATACATCTCACATGCCTAATTGAGTTTATGGTCTATCTTACTGATTTTCGTCATAAATCTCATTCCTAATGTCTATCCAGCATTGTAGGCTCTGCAATCACATCATTGCACACTCTCCTATTTACAAACCCTGATACAGTATTTTTTAAATTTGTTTATGGGATGTGGGCATCGCTAGCAAAGCCAGCATTTATTGCCCATCCCTAATTGAGAAGGTGGTGGTGAGCTGCCTTCTTGAGCCGCTGCAGTCCGTGTGGTGAAGGTACTCCCACAGTGCTGTTAGGGACGGAGTTCCAGGATTTTGTCCCAGCGACGATGAAGGATCAGCGGTATACTTCTAACTCAGGATGGTGTGTAACTTGGAGGTGGTGGTGTTCCCATGCGCCTGCTGCCCTTGTCCTTCTAGGTGGAAGAGGTCGCTGGTTTGGGAGTTGCTGCCAAAGAAGCCTTGGCGAGTTGCTGCAGTGCATCTTGTAGATGGTACACACTGCAGCCACGGTACGCCGGTGGTGGAGGGAGTTAATGTTTAAGGTGGTGGATGGGGTGCCAATCAAGCGGGCTGCTTTGTCCTGGATGGTGTCGAGCTTCTTGAGTGTTGTTGGAGTTGCACTCCTTCAGGCAAGTGGAGAGTATTCCATCACACTCCTTACTTGTGCCTTGTAGATGGTGGAAAGGCTTTGAGAAGTCAGGAGGTGAGACACTCGCTGCAGAATACCTAGTATCTGACTTGCTCTTGTTGCCACAGTATTTATGTGGCTGGTCCAGTTAAGTTTCTGGTCAATGGTGACCCCCAGGATGTTGATGGTGGGGGATTCGGCGATGGTAATGCCATTGAATGTCAAGGGGCGGTGGTTAGTATAAAGCACACTCTACCAGATCTTCCCTTTAAATAGGGTTTATATTTGCATGTAGTCTCGCTTTCACTTTCGATTAAAATAAAATTGATTTTTTAAAAATAAAAATCAAATTTTTACTACAGCTCTCCAAGTTCAGTCTGGAGCAAAGCTGAACTGAATGATAGCCACAGAAGCAATAAATGGCAGCTCCATGCTCCCAATAGCTCTGAGTGTATCCAGTGAGTGCTACAATTGGTCTCAGTTAGGGAGGGGAGAATTGGCCAGGATTTGTTTCCAGATTGCTATCCAGCAATGCACACTGGAACTGGCTGAGTAAGGTTGTTTGGTGAGGACAGGATTGGGCTCAGTTGTGATGTCCTCAGAATTGAAGAATGACCACAGGTGAGCTAGAAGACACCACTCATTGAACTGTACCCAACAAGAGTCAGCTAACTTCACATGGTTCCATTCCTACCTGTCCCAAGCAGCAAGCTCACCTCCAGCAACAACTTCTCTTCTCACCCACACACAGTCACCTCAAATATCGCCAACGGATCGATCTTGGTGCCCCCTCCCCATCCTCATTAACACGCTGCCCTCAATGACATAGCCCACAGGTACAAGATCAGTTTCTGTATGTATGCTGACAATATCCAGCTATACTTCTTCACCACTTCCCTTGACCCCAAAAGTAATCTGTGCTGTCAGAGAGACTGCATTCAAGTTGTAGATGAGTCAAAATTCCCTCCAATTGAGCATCCCTACCATAAATTCTGCTCCCTTGCCACAGACTCCATCCTCTCCCAGCAAATGCTCAGGCTAAACCAGGCTGTGGAAAACTTTGGCATCCTGTTCAGTCTAGAGTGAACACCATTGTGGGAGCATCATCAATGCACGGACTGGGCGGTTCAAGGAAAAGGCCCACCACCACCTTCGCAGGGCAACTGGGGAATGGGCAATAAATCCATCTTTGCCATATCACAAGATTTAAATCTTCAAAACCGCCCACACGCTATCCATTACCTAAACAATTTACTTCCACCGCCAAAACTCTTACCCATGTTTTGTCACCTCTATTTTTCCAGCTTCTATTCCTCCATAAGTCTGCCATATATTTAAAACCACATTAATTCTGTGCCACACTAAGTCCTACACTTCAAAAGGCTGCAAAGCGCTGTTAGGTCGTGAAAGGCGCTATATCAATGCAATTCCTTCACATTTTTTGTTGTGGTGCAATGTTATTAACGCAATCCCAGGGATTTTAAACTTCGCGCGCTCGAATGCAGGCGCTTACGTCCTGACGTCACCACGCCCCCCCCCCCCGCGCCTATTTACTTCTTTCTAATTGGCTGATCCGCCCAGGGTTGAGTTGCTACACGCCTGCCTCTCGGATTGGCGGAGGCGCTCGTCAATCGGAAATGGTTTGGACTTTGCGCCATTTCAGCATTCCAGGGGCGACCCGCGCTGTCAATCAAAGGCAGCCGGTTTCAAGGCGCCCCCTTCCACAGGCACGGCGCGCAGCTTGCAGAGTTTCAAAAAAAAACCAAGCACAAAGCTCGAAAGCTCAGCTGTCACTTTCCCAACTGCAATGCAACCTTTCCTGTTCCAGACACACACACTCCCCCACCCCTCAGTCAAGTCTTTATAAAGTGCCAGTGTTACTGTTGCTAACTTTTCTAACATCTTTAAATCGACCGATTGCCCGGGCAGTAATTAATTCGACGGGTTGTAAATAATTGAAAAGCAAATGAGAGAATTTGCCATGGTCAGCCTAGCGAAAGAGGATTTATTTTTGGATTAAAGTAATATTGATTAATAAACATTTCAAATAAAAAAAGCGCTGTTATTTTCTACAGTCAATATTAGAAGTTAATTTTTAAAAACAAAAATCAATGACTCTCATTGTAACTAAGTGAGACGGCTTGATTCGGTATATATATATACGCAAAAAATACAATAATGAATACACACTGTCACAACACCAGTATTGTGGATAGTCTGGAGCACAGTTGTGATGTTTAGCTGGTAATCTGGGCCACTGTCTAATTAATTCCTTTGGGAATCAAGGTCATTGATTTTAAATTACTGATGTCGGTAAATTGCTGGTCAATTTCAGGCTCCAGATCAGAAGTGGCCTTAATATATTAAAAAATATTGTTTGCTGATGTAATAATGAGTGACATCTAGAATGTGATGGTTGCATGCTAGATGCAAGATTTGTATTGATACACGAGCACATATAGTATTGCTCATGATAAGTCAGCTACTATGTTGTTTTATAATAAGGGGGCATTACACCATGTAATGCAGAATGCATTAGTGTGCTGCTACGGTGAAATAGTGTTCCTTAGAGTCACAAAATATAGCTACTAAGTAGACATTGAACCAGTTCACTCAATTTAATTGCTCTTCAAGTTGCATGTCAGAACCCAGGATGAAATGGCTGGCTTTCTTTTTTGAAATGTAAAGTCAGTCAGAGGTTACAGACAAAAAGCAAAAAAAATTGCGGATGCTGGAAATCAGAAATAAAAACAGAAAATGCTAGAAACACTCAGCAGGTCAGGCAGCGTCTGTGGAGAGAGAAACAGAGTTAACGTTTCAGTGCAACGGCCTTTCATCAGAACTGGGAGAATTTAGAGATTTAACAGTTTATAAGCAAGTGGGTTACAGACATTCTGGTTACTGTGTCAATTTACATTGCAAGTGACTAGCTTTCATTGTATATTAAAAAAAAGTTAGATTTTTTGCAGGCGCAGATACTTGTGCGAGATATATTAGTGGTTCCCTATGCTTTTTTAGCGGTAAGCTGCATGATACACTGATTTATAGAGACAACAACAACTTGCATTTATATAGCGCCTTTAACCTAGTAAAACGTCCCAAGGCGCTGCACAGGAGTATTACAGTAAAAGACAAAAAAATTGACACCGAGCCACATAAGGAGAAATGAGGGCAGGTGACCAAAAGCTTGGTCAAAGAGGTAGGTTTTAAGGAGCATCTTAAAGGAGCATAGAGGTAGAGAGGCGGAGAGGTTTAGGCAGGGAATTCCAGAGCTTAGGGCCTCGGCAACAGAAGGCACGGCCACCAATGCTTGAGCGATTATAATCAGGGATGCTCAAGAGGGCAGAATTAGAGGAGCGCAGATATCTCGGGGGCGGGGGGTTGTGGAGCTGAAGGAGATTACAGAGATAGGGAGGGGTGAGGCCATGGAGGGATTTGAAAACAAGGATGAGAATTTTGAAATTGAGGCGCTGCTTAACTGGGAGCCAATGTAGGTCAGCGAGCACAGGGGTGATGGGTGAACGGGACTTGGTACAAGATAGGACACGGGCAGCCGAGTTTTGGATCACCTCAAGTTTACGTAGGGTGGAATGTGGGAGGCCAGCCAGGAGTGCGTTGAAATAGTTGGACTAGAACATTATACCATGCTGCTCTTCCGCGACCGGTGGGCGCCGCGGGGACTGGAGTGCAGTATCATCCCGGCCAACCAAATTTTAATTTAATTTGTTAAGTTTTATTGAAAGTTTTATTAAGTTACAGTTGATTTGTTTTATCATCCCACTTAAAAGAGTATACTATGCTGCTAAGATCAAGCTCCGTCCCTTTAAGATAACAAGCTCCAATTGTTGTTAAATAAACACAGGCTCAAATCAATCAAGTTATTTTAACTTAGAAAATAATAAAAGGATTGGGCAGAGTCAACACAGATTTATGAAAGGGAAATTGTGTTTGACAAATCTGTTAGCGTTTTTTGAGGTTGCAACTAGCAGAATAGATAAGGGGGAACCAGTGGATGTGGTATATTTGGATTTTCAGAAGGCATTCGATAAGGTGCCACACAAGAGGTTATTAAACAAAATTAGGGCTCATGGGATTAGGGGTAATATACTGGCATGGATTGAAGACTGGTTAACGGACAGAAAACTGAGAGTAGGAATAAATGGGTCATTTTCGGGTTGGCAGGCTGTAACTAGTGGGGTACTGCAAGGATCAGTGCTTGGGCCTCCGCTATTCACAATCTACATCAATGATTTGGATGAGGGGACCATAAGAACATAAGAAATAGGAGCAGGAGTAGGCCAATCGGCCCCTCGAGCCTGCTCCGCCATTCAATAAGATCATGGCTGATCTGATCCTAACCGCCAATCCACTATCACAGAACCATCTCCTGAATCTAACAGAATTAGACACACGAAATAGGAGCAGGATCAGGCTATACGGCCCCTGGGCCCGCTCTGCTACCCACAGGGCCATGACCGATCCGAACCTAGACTCATGTCCAACTTCCTGCCGGCTCCCCATAACCCTTAATTCCCTTTACTTCTAGGAAACTGTCTATTTCTGTTTTAAATGTAGTATATTCAAGTCTGCTGATGATACAAAGCTGGGTGGTAATGTAAGTTGTGAGGAGGATGCAAGGAGGCTTCAAGGGGATATAGGCAGGCTAAGTGAGTGGGCAAGAACATGGCAAATGGAATATAATGTGGAGAAATGTGAAGTTATCCACTTTGGTAGGAAAAATAGAAAAGCAGAGTATTTTTTAAATGGTGAGAGATTGGGAAATGTTGGTGTTCAGAGGGACCTGGGTGTCCTTGTACACGAATCACTGAAAGTTAACATGCAGGTACAGCAAGCAATTAGGAAAGCAAATGGTATGTTGGCCTTTATTACAAGAGGATTTGAGTATAAGAGTAAAGACGTCTTACTGCAATTATATAGGGCCCTGGTGAGACCACACCTGGAGTATTGTGTACAGTTTTGGTCTCCTTACCTAAGGAAGGATATACTTGCCATAGAGGGAGTGCAACGAAGGTTCACCAGACAGGTGCCTGGGATGGGGGGGTTGTCCTATGAGGGCAGATTGAGTAGACTAGGCCTATATTCTCTAGAGTTTAGAAGAATGAGAGGTGATCTCATTGAAATGTACAAAATTCTTACAGTGCTTGGCAGGGTAGATGCAGGGAGGATGTTTCCCCTGGCTGGGGAGTCTAGAGCCAGGGGTCACAGTCTCAGAATAAGGGGTCGGCCATTTAGGACTGAGATGAGGTGAAATTTCTTCACTCAGCGGGTGGTGAATCTTTGCAATTCTCTACCCCAGAGGGCTGTGGAGGCTCAGTCGTTGAGTATATTCAAGACAGAGATCGATAGATTTTTGAATATTCAGGGAATCCAGGGTTATGGGGATAGTGAAGGAAAGTGGAGATGAGGTAGAAGATCAGCTATGATCTTACTGAATAGCGGAGCAGGCTCAAGGGGCCAAATGGCCGACTCCTGCTCCTATTTCTTATGTCCATATGTAATTTAGTTAGGCAACTTTTCAAAGATCAAAAATATTATAAGTTTCAGGCTGCACGCAGAAATGAAGATTGTTGCAGTGTGATGTGTGCATGTTGCTAGATGTATATATTGTTATATAAAAAATCTTGGTTAAGTATATTACAGTGGATTGTATGCAGCCAAGATCAGATGGGAACGGTAATGTTTTGCTTTACCCCATTGTCTAACTGCTGATCCCTGTTATGTTACTTTCAACTCTACCTGCGAGAGAGATGCAGATTAAATCAGTATCTGTTCTGTCTCCAACATCTCTCCACTGCAATCATTTGTCAATTTTTATTTTCTTTTGGCCCTCAAGCTTGGCATCACCTAACCACTACTTGATTTAGCTCATGTTTTTCCTACTTTTTTCAATCTTGATCCATCACTATGAACCTTGACCTCTCACTTAGGCTTCTCAATAAGAAAAGTGCATTTTGCCTTATCCCTGAAAACAAAAACGATTTTTTTTCCAACTTTCCAACTTTGACTAATTCCTGTAAAACTTGTTATAAAGATGGATTTCTGAGCCAGGCAATTAGTGTGTCAGTGATTTTCAGAAGCCATACAGGAGGAATAGAAAAGGTTGTGGGTTCAAGTCCCACTCCAGCGACTTGAGCACATAAAGCTAGGCTGACACTCCAGCGCAGTGCTGAGGGAGTGCTGCACTGTCGGAGGCGCCGTCTTTCGATTGTGACGTTAAACTAAGGCCCTGTCTGCTCTCTCAGGTGAATGTAAAAGATCCCATGGCACTATTTCGAAGAAGAGCAGGGGAGTTCTCCCCGTGTCTTGGCCAATATTTATCCCTCAATCAACATCACTAAAAACAGATGATCTGGTCATTATCACAGTGCTGTTTGTGGGAGCTTGCTGTGTGCAAACTGGCTGCTGCATTCCCTACATTACAACAGTGACTACACTTCAAAAAGTACTTCATTGGCTGTAAAGCACTTTGGGACATCCTGAGGTCGTGAAAGGCGCTATATAAATGCAAGTTCTTTCTTTTTATATCTGAAGTTAAAGGATTTTTGTTTGGCTGCAGGTTTGCATTTGCAAGTAGTTTATGACATGGCAAGTATGTATGAAACATAACATTTCTAGAACTTGGCAGCTGTAATCAATTTAAAAAACCAACTGTAACTATCAATCAGTGTTTAATTGCTCTATTCACCTCTCCTTTCCTAAAGAAACCGAGTCTTTGGGATTAAGTTCCAATCGTTCCAGAACCCTTCTGATACCTCACCCAAGTGACCAAATGTTGAACCTAAACAGTGAGTGTTGGCAGCCTATTCAAATGTGGGGCATCACAACCAAACCTGATCCTGTCCGCATACAAAAGCAGCAAACCTGCACTTTCCGCTGGGAGTCCTGTGACAGTAATCTGGAGCAGGGAACCCGGCTGCTTTTTCTTGTCCTGGGGCGGTGCGATCTATCGTGGAACTCCTACTCCTGCCACTATCTGAGATCAGCTCACTCAATATGGACTCAGAATCGAACCTGGAAGTGCCCTAATCTGTATGGCTTAGTTCTCAGAGAGGAGCACAGAGATAGCTGAAGGCTCTGCCACCAATGATGAGGCACAAAAGGCCACAGTTAGAGCAACAAAGTGTTTGGGAATCGATGTCGGACTGAAGGAGACTGTAGAGATCGGGTGGGCGTCGCTGCACAACCTCATCGAATTCAATTATTCTTCAAATAAGGCTGTGGAAAACTAGTTTTTCACAGTAACTACTTAGTTTTCGACAAGCAATATTGTTTAATAAGGTCAGAGATCAGCCTGACGAATTACAAACACAACTAGCTATCCTAGCTATTTATCCTTCGAGCAAAATCACTAAAACCAGATGATCCCAGAAATGCGAGGGTATACCTATCAGGAAAGGATGAACAGGCTGAGCCTCTTTTCTCTTGAAAAGAGAAGGCTGAGGGGTGACCTAATAGAGGTAATTAAAATCATGAAAGGTTTTGATAGAGTGGATACAGAGAGAATGTTTCCACTTGTGGGGAAGAGAAAATCTAGAGGCCATCAATATAAGATAGTCACCAAGAAATCCAATCGGGAATTCAGAAGAAACTTCTTTACCCAGAGAGAGGTGAGAATGTGGAACTCGCTACCACAGGGAGTGGTTGAAGCGAATAGTATGGATGCATTTATGGGGTGGTTAGATAAGCATATGAGGGAGAAGGGAATAGAAGGTTATATGCTGATAGAGTTAGAGTTAGATGAGGAAAGACGGGAGGAGGCTCGAGTGGAGCATAAACGCTGGCATGGACTGGTTGGGCCGAATGGCCTGTTTCTGTCTGTATATCCGATGTAATAAGACTACATGTGGTGGGTCATCAAGAGGAGCAGGAAAAAGGGAGCCCAGAAATTCCTCTCCGACGGGGAAGAATTCAGTTGGAGGCAAAACCTCCCATGCAACTAGCGATGGACCAGCTGACCATCCTTCTTATTCTCACCAACCCCCACGTCCTGACTGCAGTTTGAAGGGTGCGTCTGGGGTAATTTTTAGGCTACTAAGGGAATCTTGCCAGATATGTTACTGTTGGATTCCTATTTGATTTCTTGGTGACTATCTTATATTGGTGGCCTCCAGTTTGGCAGCTTCAACTGCTGATGTAAGTGCCATTCTAGATCACAATCAGGAGAAACTAAAATGGCAACCAATTCTATTGGGATCCTTTTGAGGTTGATTTGCCATTTTGATTCTGGGCTTACCAAGAAAGGCCTCCATATATCTATCTTCAGCCGACTGACCTGTGGCTCTTCCTCTTGGAGTTGCTCTGCGATTCTGTCTTCTCTGCTGGATGCGGGCCCCTGTTACACTGCCATGGTACAGGTACCCACCCTATTATGGTAATGATCCTGCCCCTGGGATTTAGGACTTGTTCCTAGCGGGAGTAAAGTGCTGGGCAGCCACTGTGCAACTGGAATTTCTACCCTAGAGTCTTTTCCTAGAAGCAATCTGGAATGACTGGCCTATTGGTATCCCAACACAGGTTTCACAGCACTCAAGCACGTATGGACATACATACATGATGGACCAGCTGGTCCATCGAGCCTGCCCCATACAGTCATGGTGCAACTTATGTATACTATAACCCCCTACCCCACCGACCAGCCATGCAAACCTTTTGAGAGAGACAAAAAAAAGGAAAAAATTTAGGCCAATTTAAGAAATTCTGAGAGACATTGCCCACTATCCACCTATCTCCTTTATGTAGTTAATGTTGGCCACACTCAGCTCCTCTTTGAATGTTTGCAGTGAATTCACTATTGCGTGACCTGACGTTTTGTTCCATATGTTGACAGCTCTCTAGGAAAAGAAATATCTCTGATTCTAACGTAGTTTTATACTTTTTTAACTTATAATTAAGTCTGCTGGTCCTACCTAGCTTATTCACCTCAAATAACCTACCCACTTGGACCTAACCTAATTGTTTCATTATTTGAAAGACCTCAATAAAATCTCCTCGAAGTCTATGCTTTTCTACAGTGAAAAGTTCTAGCTCTCTAAGCCTATAGTGGTACCTAAGGGCCTTTAAGCTTGGTCCTTCTCTGAACCTTTTCTAGGCCCTCTGGATTACCTACCATGTGATGGGACCAAAACTGGATTTGGTATTCTAAATAAGGCTTAATAAGTGGTATACAAAGACAGTACACTATTATTTGTTTTGTATTTAATTACCCTGTCAATGTATCCTAACACTATAGTTGCTTTTCCAATAGTCTTGAGGCATTGGTCGTGGATCTTCAGAAATTCAGATGGTCTAAAACACCCAGGTCTTTCTCTCACTCAATAGGCTTGAGCATACAACCCTGTATGGTGTACACATGCTTGGTGTTGGCCCTAAACATGTGCAAAACACTATATTTATCGATATTAAATGACATTTGCCAGACTCAGACTGATTCCCCCATCTCATCAAAATCTGACTACTCTTATCTCATTTAAGGTCCTACCAACACAAATCTTTGTATAATCCGCGGCTCTGCAGACAGGTTCCCTCGACGCCTTCATCAGATTATTGATAAAGGTGCTGAAGAAAAATGCCTCTAACATAGATCCCCACAGGACTTCACTGGTAACCAGTCCCCACACATAACCATTACCATTAATAGCAACCTTCTGTCTAAAAGAATGCAACCAATTCCTTATCCAACCCAAAATATTTGAACAAATATTTTGTATTGGTCTTCATTGTAGAAGACACTAAAAGCATCCCAACAATAATAGATAATCAAGGGGCTATAGGGAGGGAGGAACTTAAATCAATCAGCATCACTAGAGAAAATATACTAGGCAAACTAATGGGACTAAAGGTGGACAAGTCCCCTGGACTTGATGGCCTGCATCCTAGGGTCTTAAAAGAAGTGGCTGCAGAGATAGTGGATGCATTGGTTGTAACCTACCAAAATTCCCTGGATTCTGGAGAGGTCCCAGCGGATTGGAAAACCGCAAATGTAACGCCCATATTCAAGAAAGGAACAAGACAGAGAGCAGTTAGCCTGACATCTGTCATTGGGAAATTGCTGGAGTCCATTATTAAGGAAGTAGTAGCAGGACATTTAGAAAATCATAATACAATCAAGCAGTGTCAGCATGGTTTTATGAAAGGTAAATCATGTTTGACAAATTTGCTAGATTCTTTGGGAATGTAACGAGCAGGGTGGATAAAGGGGAACCGGTGTATTTGGATTTCCAGAAGACTTTCGATAAGGTACCACATAAATGGTTACTGCACAAGATAAGAGCTCACGGAGTTGGGGGTAATATATTAGCATGGATAGAGGATTGCCGAACCAACAGAAAACAGAGAGTCAGGATAAATGGGTCATTTTCAGGTTGGCAAACTGTAACTAGTGGGATGCCACAGGGATCGGTGCTGGAGCCTCAACTATTTACAATCTATATTAATGACTTGGATGAAGGGACCGAGTGTACTGTAGCCAAATTTGCTGCTGATACAAAGATAGGTGGGAGAGCAAGTTGTGAGGAGGACACAAAGAATCTGCAAAGGGATATAGATAGCTTAAGTGAGTGGGCAAAAATTTGGCAGATGGAGTATAATGTGGGAAAATGTGAGGTTATCCACTTTGGTCGGAAAAATTAAAAAGCAAATATTATTTAAATGGAGAGAGACTACAAAATGCTGCGGTAGAGGTATTTGGGGGTCCTTGTACATGAAACACAAAAAGTTAGCATGCAGGTACAGCAAGTAATTAGGAAGGCAAATGGAATGTTGGCCTTTATTGCAAGGGGGATGGAGTATAAAAGTAGGGAAGTCCTGCTACAACTGTACAGGGCGTTGGTGAGACCACACCTGGAGTACTGCGTACAGTTTTGGTCTCCTTATTTAAGGAGGGATATACTTGCATTGGAGGCAGTTCAGAGAAGGTTCACGAGGTTAATTCCTCAGATGAGGGGGTTGTATTGTGAAGAAAGGTTGAGCGGGTTGGGCCTATACTCATTGGAGTTTAGAAGAATGAGAGGTGATCTTATTGAAACATATAAGATTCTGAGGGGGATTGACAGGGTAGATGCTGAGAGGCTGTTTCCCCTCGTAAGGGAATCTAGAACTTGGGGGCATAGTTTCAGGATAAGGGGTCGCCCATTTAAAATGGAGATGAGGAGGAATTTCTTCTTCCAGAGGGTCGTGAATCTTTGGAATTCTCTAACCCAGAGAGCTCTGGAGGCTGAGTCATCATTGAATATATTTAAGGTGGAGATAGACAGATTTTTGAACGATAAACAGTCAAGGGTTACAGGGAGCGGGCAGGAAAGTGGAGTTGAGGCCAAGATCAGATCAGCCATGATCTTATTGAATGGCGGAGCAGGCTCGAGGGGCCAAATGGCCTACTCCTGCTCCTATTTCTTATGTTCATATGTAAAATCTGTCCATCATTGCCACAGAACTCATCTTATTAAAGTAGCCTATTATACAGAACCTTGTCAAAGGCTTTTTGAAATGTCAACTAAGCTTGCTACATGCAGCGACCTAGTAACTTCCTCAAAGAAATTTAACCAGGTTGATGAGTTATGTCCTTCTTTTCCAGAAGCCTAATTACTCTAAGATACAAAATATTATACCTTCTTAGCCTGAGTATCCAAGTTTGTGGTGGTGCTGATAGTTGGTGATAGACATCTCAAGCTAGGAAGGTACAAGTTCATCTTAGAGTACATTTAAAAAAAAAAAAAAACTTTTCTTGTGGGCCATTGGCACCATTTGTAAAGGATTAATATGCTGTGAGTTCTAAGTGTCGCTTATGTTTAGGAACCTTGTGATGGAGATGATTATAGTTTGGTCTGATGTACAGTTGACAGAGCCAATCATCTATTTCAGATTAATTAAGAAAGGGAAAATAGAATATGAGAGTAAGCTTGCAGGGAACATAAAAACTGACTGTAAAAGCTTTTATAGATATGTGAAGAGAAAAAGATTGGTGAGGTCAAGCGTAGGTCCCTTGCAGTCAGAATCAGGGGAATTAATAATGGGGAACAAAGAAATGGCAGACCAATTAAATACATATCTTGGTTCTGTCTTCACAAAGGAGGACACAAATAACCTCCCAGAGATATCAGGGAACATAAGGTCTGATGAAAGGGAGGAACTGAAAGAAATCAGTATTTGTAGGGAAATGGTGTTAGGGAAATTGATGGGATTGAAGGCTGATAAATCCCCAGGGCCTGATAATCTACATCCTAGGGTACTTAAGGAAGTGACCCTAGAAATAGTAGATGCATTGCTGATCATCTTCCAACATTCGATGGAATCTGGAATAGTACCCATGGATTGGAGGGTAGCTAATGTTACCCCACTATTCAAAAAAGGTGGTAGAGAGAAAACGGGGAATTATAGACCGGTAAGCGTGACATCGGTAGTGGGGAAAATGCTAGAGTCCATTATAAAAGATGTAATAGCAGAGCACCTGGAAAACAGTGACCGGATTGGACAAAGTCAACATGGATTTACAAAAGGTAAATCTTGCTTGACTAATCTACTGGAATTTTTTGAGGATATAACTGGTAAAATAGATAAGGGAGAACCAGTGGATGTGGTGTATTTGGACTTTCAGAAGGCTTTCGATAAGGTCCCGCATAAGAGATTAGCGTGTAAAGTTAAGGCACATGGGATTGGGGGCAAGGTATTGACTTGGATAGAGAACTGGTTGGCAGACAGAAAGCAAAGAGTTGGAATAAACGGGTCTTTTTCCGAGTGGCAGGCAGTCACTAGTGGGGTACCGCAGGGATCGGTCCTTGGGCCCCAGCTATTCACAATATATATTAATGATCTAGACACGGGAACTAGATGTAATATCTCCAAATTTGCAGACGACACAAAGCTGGTTGGGCGTGTGTGCACAGTCTAAGGATAAGGGGTAGGCCATTTAGGACATAAGAACATAAGAAATAGGAGCAGGAGTAGGCCAATCGGCCCCTCGAGCCTGCTCCGCCATTCAATAAGATCATGGCTGATCTGATCCTAACCGCCAATCCACTATCACAGAACCATCTCCTGAATCTAACAGAATTAGACACACGAAATAGGAGCAGGATCAGGCTACACGGCCCCTGGGCCCGCTCCGCTACCCACAGGGCCATGACCGATCCGAACCTAGACTCATGTCCAAATTCCTGCCCGCTCCCCGTAACCCTTAATTCCCTTTACTTCTAGGAAACTGTCTATTTCTGTTTTAAATTTATGGAATGGTGTAGCTTCTACAGCTTTTTGGGGCAGCATATTCCATGGACCTACCACCCTCTGAGTGAAGTAGTTCCTCTTCATCTCAGTTTTGAAAGAGCAGCCCCTTATTCTAAGACTACGCCCCCTAGTTCTAGTTTCACCCATCATCGGGAACATCCTCCCCGCATCCACCCAATCCAACCCCTTCACAATCTTATATGTTTCAATAAGATCGCCTCTCATTCTTCTGAACTCCAATGAGTAGAGTCCCAATCTACTCAACCTCTCCTCATATGTCCATCCCCTCATCCCCGGGATTAACCGAGTGAACATTCTTTGTACTGACTCGAGAGCAAGTATGTCCTTTCTTAAGTATGGACACCAAAACTGTACGCAGTATTCCAGGTGCGGTCTCACCAATACCTTGTACAACTGAAGCAATACCTCCCTATTTTTATATTCTATCCCCCTAGCAATGAAAGCCAACATTCCATTGGCCTTCTTAATCACTTGCTGCACCTGCATACTAACCTTTTGAGTTTCGTGTACCAGGACCCCCAGATCCCTTTGTACTTCAGTACTTTCCAGTTTCTTGCCATTAAGATAATAACTTGCTCTACGATTTTTCCTGCCAAAGTGCATAACCTCACACTTTCCAGTATTGTATTCCATCTGCCAAATCTCTGCCCACTTACTTAGCCTGTCGATGTCCCCTTGCAGGTTTTTTATGTCCTCCTCACTCACTACTTTCCCTCCCACCTTAGTATCATCTGCAAACTTTGATATGTTACACTCGGTCCCCTCCTCCAAATCGTTAATATAGATTGTAAAGAGTTGGGGACCCAGCACTGACCCCTGCGGAACACCACTAGTTACTAATTGCCAGTCTGAGAATGAACCATTTATCCCAACTCTCTGCTTTCTGTTAGAGAGCCAATCCTCCACCCACGCCAGAATATTACCCCCAATCCCGTGATTTTTTATCTTGAGCAATAATCTTTTGTGTGGCACCTTGTCAAATGCCTTTTGGAAGTCTAAATACACTACGTCCACTGGTTCCCCTTTATCCACCCTATATGTTACTTCCTCAAAGAACTCCAGCAAATTTGTCAAACATGACTTCCCCTTCATAAAACCATGCTGACTTTGTCCTATTAAATGATGATTATCCAAATGTCCTGTTACTGTCTCCTTAATAATGGACTCCAAAATTTTACCTACCACAGATGTTAGGCTAACCTTTCTATAGTTTCCAGCCTTCTGTCTACTGCCCTTTTTAAATAAGGGTGTTACATTAGCAGTTTTCCAGTCTGCCGGGACCTTTGCCGAGTCCAGGGAGTTTTGGAAAATTATTACCAATGCATCCACAATCCCTACCGTCACTTCCCTCAAGACCCTAGGAAGTAAGCCATCAGGTCCAGGTGATTTATCCGCCTTGAGTCCCATTATTTTACCGAGTACCACTTCCTTAGTGATTTTGATCGTGTTTAGCTCCTCCCCCCCTTTAGCCCCCTGTTTGTCCAGTGTTGGGATATTCTTAAGTGTCTTCTACTGTAAAGACTGATATAAAATATTCATTCAGTGTTTTTGCCATCTCCATATTTCCCACCATTAATTTCCCGGTCTCATCCTCTAAGGGACCAACATTTACTTTAGCCACCCTTTTTCTTTTTATATAACTATAAAAACTCTTACTATCTGTTTATATATTTTTTGCTAATTTACTTTCATAATCTATCTTCCCTTTCCTAATCAATCTTTTTGTTATTTTTTGCTGTCTTTTAAAGTTTTCCCAATCCTCTATCCTCCCACTAGATTTGGCTACCTTATATGCCCTTGTTTTTAGTCGAATACTATCCTTAATTTCTTTACTTAGCCACGGATGGCTGTCTTTTCTTTTACACCCTTTTCTTCTCAGTGGAATATATATTTTTTGGAAGTTGTAAAATAACTCCTTAAATGTACACCACTGATCATGTATTGTCTTACCCTTTAATCTATTTTCCCAATCCACTCTACTCAATTCCGCTCTCATACCTTCATAGTCTCCTTTATTCAAGCTTAGCACGCTTGTTTGAGATCCAACCTTTTCACCCTCTAATTGAATATGGAATTCAACCATGTTATGGTCACTCATTCCAAGGGGATCCTTTACTAGGACATTTTTAATTAATCCTGTCTCGTTACACAGGACCAGATCTAAGGTTGCTTGCCCCCTGGTTGGTTCAGTTACATACTGCTCAAGAAACCCATCCCTAATACACTCAATGAACTCATCCTCAAGGCTGCTCTGCCCAATTTGATTTGTTCAATTAATATGATAGTTAAAATCCCCCATAATTATAGATGTTCCCTTATTACAAGCCTCACTATTTCCTGATTGATACTCCGTCCAACAGAGTTGCCACTGTTCGGAGGCCTATAGACTACGCCCACTAGTGTTTTTTTCCCCTTATTATTCCTTACCTCCACCCAAACTGTTTTATTATCCTGATCTTTTGACCCAATATCATTTCTCTGTATTACAGTGATTCCTTCCTTTATTAACATAGCCACCCCACCTCCCCTTCCTTCCTGCCTGTCCTTCCTGATCGTTAAATAACCTGGTATGTTTAATTCCCAGGCATTGTCACCCTGCAGCCATGTTTCTGTAATGGCCACAAGATCATACCCATATGTAGTTATTTGTGCCATTAACTTGTCTATTTTGTTACGAATGCTACGTGCATTCAGATAGAGAACTTTCAAAGATGTTTTGTGACACTTAATTCCTGCTTTTGCCCTTTTTATTACTTTACCTTTTACTCCATACCTTCTGCCCCTTCCTGACACGCTATGGTTTTTAATTTCCCCACTGCACCTAAGTCTGACCTTCTCTGTTGTCATTTTTATTACTTGCTCTCTAGGAACCTCCCCCCCACTAGTTAGTTTAAAGCCCTCTCTACAGCCCTAGTTATATGATCCGCCAGGACTCTAGTCCCAGCACTGGCCAAGTGAAGCCCGTCCCAACGGAACAGCTCCCTCCTGCCCCAGTACTGGTGCCAGTGTCCCAGGAAGCAAAACCCATTTCTCCCACACCAGTCTTTGAGCCACGCATTTAACTCTCTCATTTTATTTGTCCTAGCCAAATTCGCTCGTGGCTCAGGTAATAATCCAGAGATTATTACCCTTGTGGTTCTGCTTTTTAATTTGGCCCCTAGCTGCTCAAACTCCCTCAGCAGAACCTCCTTCCTTGTCCTATCTATGTCGTTGGTACCAACATGGACCACGACAACTGGATCCTCCCCCTCCCACTCCAAGTTTCTCTCCAGTCCAGAGGAGATGTCCTTAACCCTGGCACCGGGCAGGCAACACAGCCTTCGGGACTCTCGCTCTCGGCTGCAAAGAACTCTATCTATCCCCCTAACGATACTATCCCCTACCACTACAACATTTCTTTTAACTCCCCCCACTTGAATGGCCCCCCGCTCCACGGTGCTGTGGCCAGGTTGCTCATCCTCCCCGCAGTCCCTGTTCCCATCCTCACAGGGAGTAAGAGCCTCGAACCTGTTGGACAAGTGCAAGGGCTGCGGCTCCTCCAACACTACCTCCTGGATCCCCGTACCTGCCTCACTTCTAGTCACACCATCCTGACCCTGGCCACGGACTACATCTGAATTAATTAATCTAATTGGTGTGAATACCTCGTGATACACAGAGTCCAGGTAACTCTCCCCCTCCCTGATGTGTCTCAGTGTTTGAAGCTCGGACTCCAGCTCTTCAACACGGAGCCGGAATTCCTCGAGCAGCCAACACTTACTGCACATGTGATCACCGTGAGCATCAATGGTGTCCACCAGCTCCCACATATTGCAGCAGCAACACATCACCTGATCTCCCATTCTATGTAATTAATTAAATTTATTAATATTATTCTTAAATACCCTCTGCCCCGATTCTAGATGGTGAATATCACACCTTAGAAACTATAAACCAAAGAGATTTAAGCTTAAAAAGGGAGAAATACTTACCAACCAATCACTTACCCGCTTTCTGGTGACGTCACACATAAGAGCATAAGAAATAGGAGCAGGAGTAGGCCAATCGGCCCCTCGAGCCTGCTCCACCATTCAATAAGATCATGGCTGATCTGATCCTAACCTCAAATCTTCTATCACTCTGCATCCACCCGAACCCATGTGACCTCCCGGGAGAGGCGAAAAACCAGATAAAGACCCAATGGCCAATTAGGGAGAAAAAAATCTGGGAAATTCCTCTCCGACCCATCTAGGCGATCGAAATTCTTCCAGGAGATCACTCTGTCCCTATATTTTCTACAGTACTTACCTTCTGTAAAGGCGATCTCCACCCCAGCCAGGAACAGGAATAAAACCATCTCCTGAAATCTAACACAGAATTAGAACACAGTAGGAGCAGAACCAGGCTACACGGCCCCTGGGCCCACTCCACTACCCACAGGGCCATGACCATTCCGAACCTAGACTCATGTCCAATTTCCTGCCCGCTCCCCGTAACCCTTAATTCCCTTTACTTCTAGGAAACTATCTATTTCTGTTTTAAATTTATTTAATGATGTAGCTTCCACAGCTTTCTGGGGCAGCAAATTCCACAAACCTACCACCCTCTGAGTGAAGAAGTTTCTCCTCATCTCAGTTTTGAAAGAGCAGCCCCTTATTTTAAGATTATGCCCCCTAGTTCTAGTTTCACCCATCATTGGGAACATCCTCACTGCATCCACCCGATCAAGCCCCTTCACAATCTTATATGTTTCAATAAGATCGCCTCTCATTCTTCTGAACTCCAATGAGTAGAGTCCCAATCTACTCAACCTCTCCTCATATGACCACCCCCTCATCCCCGGGATTAACCGAGTGAACCTCCTTTGTACTGACTCGAGAGCAAGTATGTCTTTTCTTAAGTATGGACACCAAAACTGTATGCAGTATTCCAGGTGCGGTCTCACCAATACCTTGTACAACTGCAGCAATACCTCCCTGTTTTTATATTCCATCCCCCTAGCAATAAAAGCCAACATTCCATTGGCCTGCTTGATCACTTGCTGCACCTGCATACTAACTTTTTGAGTTTCGTGCACCAGGACCCCCAGATCCCTTTCTACTACAGTACTTTCCAGTTTCTTGCCATTAAGATAATAACTTGCTCTATGATTTTTCCTGCCCAAGTGCATAACCTCACACTTTCCAGTATTGTATTCCATCTGCCAAATCTCTGCCCACTTACTTAGCCTGTCTATGTCCCTTTGCAGGTTTTTTATGTCCTCCTCACTCACTACTTTCCGTCCCATCTTTGTATCATCTGCAAACTTTGATATGTTACACTCGGTCCCCTCCTCCAAATCGTTAATATAGATTGTGAAGAGTTGGGGACCCAGCACTGACCCCTGCGGAACACCACTAGTTACTGGTTGCCAATCTGAGAACGAACCATTTATCCCAACTCTCTGCTTTCTGTTAGAGAGCCAATCCTCCACCCACGCCAGAATATTACCTCCAATCCCGTGATTTTTTATCTTGAGCAATAATCTTTTGTGTGGCACCTTGTCAAATGCCTTTTGGAAGTCTAAATACACTACGTCCACTGGTTCCCCTTTATCCACCCTGTATGTTACTTCCTCAAAAAACTCCAGCAAATTTGTCAAACATGACTTCCCCTTCATGAAACCATGCTGAGTTTGTCCTATTAAATTATGTTTATCCAAATGTCCCGTTACTGTCTCCTTAATAATGGACTCTAACATTTTACCAACCACAGATGTTAGGCTAACAGGTCTATAGTTTCCAACCTTCTGCCTACTACCCTTTTGCCTTACCTGGTCTCTGGGACTTTTATAGCCCCGCAGAAATGAGGAGGAATTCCTTCACCCAGAGAGTGGTGAACCTGTGGAATTCTCTACCACAGAAGGCAGTAGAGGCCAATACATTAAATATATTCAAGAAGGAGTTCGATATATTTCTTAAGGCTAAAGGGATCAAGGGGTATGGGGAGAAAGCAGGGACCGGGTACTGAATTTGGATGATCAGCCATGATCGCATTGAATGACAGAGCAGGCTTGAGGGGCCGAATGGCCTACTCTTGCTCCTATCTTCTATGTTTCTATGTTTGGCCTCAGTGTCTATACCAACAACAAAGGTAATAGTGTAAATGGACCTTGTACTTCACCCCCAACTGCAGTGTTCCATCTATCATCACGGACCTGTACTGATGGCACTCATCAAGAGAGCAACTGAGGTTGACTAGCAATGGATTTTAGCTGGTGACATAATCCCAGCGCTGTGCCAGAAGTACAGCATTTTGCATTTAAAGGGATAGCATCTAAATGAAAAAGTGTTTGGCAAATCTATTTTCATTTGGGGATGGGGATGGGCCATCCATCATTTTTGTCAGCATGATGTCATGCACAAGAAATCTGATAGTGGATTACTCATTCTCACCTGCATTTAAATAGTATCTTAACATAGCAAAACCTCAGAAGCAGTTCACAGTTATGGGTCAGATGTGAGCAGGAGTAGGACGAGGTGAAGTGGCTGAAGAGGTAGGTTTTAAGGAGACTTTTGATGGCAAGAAGAGATAGAAACATAGAAACATAGAAGATAGGAGCAGGAGTAGGCCATTCGGCCCCTCGAGCCTGCTCCGCCATTCAATGCGATCATGGCTGATCATCCAAGGTCAGTACCCGGTCCCTGCTTTCTCCCATACCCCTGGATCCCTTTAGCCTTAAGAAATATATCCAACTCCTTCTTGAATATATTTAATGAATTGGCTTCTACTGCCTTCTGTGGTAGAGAATTCCACAGGTTCACCATTCTCTGGGTGAAGAAATTCCTCCTCATTTCTGTCCTAAATGGCCTACCCCTTATCCTTAGACTGTGACCCCTGGTTCTGGACTCCCCGACCATCGGGAACATCCTTCCTGCATCTAGTCTGTCCAGTCCTGTCAGAATTTTATAAGTTTCAATGAGATCCCCTCTCATTCTTCTAAACTCCAGCGAGTACAAGCCCAATCGCCCCAATCTCTCCTCATACGTCATTCCTGCCATCCCAGGTATCAGCCTGGTGAATCTTCACTGAACTCCTTCCATGGCAAGAACATCCTTCCTCAGATAAGGCAACCAAAACTGCACACAATACTCAAGATGTAGTCTCACCAAGGCCCTGTACAGCTGCAGCAAGACATCCTTGTTCCTGTACTCAAACCCTCTCGCTACGAAGGCCAACATACCATTTGCCTTCTTAACCGCCTGCTGCACCTGCATGCTTACCTTCAGCGACTGGTGTACAAGGACACCCAGGTCTCGTTGCACTTCCCCTTCTCCCAATCTATTGCCATTCAGATAATAATCTGCCTTCCTGTTTTTGCCACCAAAGTGGATAACCTCACATTTATCCACGTTATATTGCATCTGCCATGCTTTTGCCCAATCACCCAACCTGTACAAATCATCCTGGAGTTTCTCGGCATCCTCCTCACAGCACACACGCCCACCCAGCTTTGTGTCGTCTGCAAATTTGGAGATATTACATCTAGTTCCCTTGTCTAGATCATTAATATATATTGTGAATAGCTGGGGCCCAAGGACCGATCCCTGCGGTACCCCACTAGTCACTGCTTGCCACTCGGAAAAAGACCCGTTTATTCCAACTCTTTGCTTTCTGTCTGCCAACCAGTTCTCTATCCAAGTCAATACCTTGCCCCCAATCCCATGTGCCTTAGCTTTACACGCTAATCTCTTATGCGGGACCTTATCAAAAGCCTTCTGAAAGTCTAAATACACCACATCCACTGGTTCTCCCTTATCTATTGTACCAGTTACATCCTCAAAAAATTCCAGTAGGTGTGGCATGGTGGAGGGAAATTCGGAGCATGATGCCTGTTGGCTCTGGTGCCAATGGGAGAGCAGAGGGAGGGGAATTCATAGCAGCCCAGATTTGGAGGACTGAAGGGTTTGAGCAGGGAGGTAGGGTGGGGAAAAGCTGTGGAGGGATTTGTAACGAGGATGAGAATTTGTACGTCAATGTGCTGAGGGACAGAGCGCTAATGAAATGGGTGGGGGCAGAGGTGATAGGTGAATGGGAATTGTCAGCAAGTGAAAAGAACTGCAAAGCACTTTTTTATGAATGAATTTGCATGACAGAACACAACTTCATAACCAGTTTCCCTACTTTGCTCGATATTGATCTTGACTGAGCTGTCAGAGAGGTGGAAAGCAGGCCATTTCATTTTGACTGGGGAATAAAATGCGGGAAAAAAATAACCAAAAATATGTGGATAAAATAAATGTTTAAAGAATTTTAATTTATATAAAGCAGCGTGGTCCAATACATGAACCATATGTGGCTAATTGGAAATCCAGATGTGGCTAATTGCCCTTCTAATTCATACATAAAAAATGAGTAACAGACATCATCTTTGGGCATGTGATCTCAATACTCATATTCGCACGGTGTATGCATGTGAACTTTAACCTTTTTTGTGCATTGTTGGTAAAATGCTCAGGCTAAAAGCAGAGTGCGTGAGTAGGTTTTTTTTGGCTCATTCTGGGTGCTTTACTTCCTTGGTAACTGAAAGGTGGCAGATGTTTGCTCAGTAAATGTACACATGTGAAGTGCATTTACCTGTATTGTGTGAGTGTATGCAAGGCGTTTTCTACTAAAGTTAGTGCAGGTGACTAAAACGGTGTCGCCATAGCCACACCAGCAGCTAATCAGCACTTTCTATTGGGCAACACTGATGTAAAGTTCAATACCTCCCACCTAGTTGCGCGACAGAGAATTGCACTGATTGGTCTTCCATTACTTGTTCTGTAAATCCACTTGGCAGGCTGAATATAGTCATTTGAATAAACTGCTTATTTACTTAAGATTTGCTCTACTCGAGCAATTTTTGTCTCTTTCTCAGCACAAGGTATAGTTTTTCAGTCACCAGATGTGACTACCACAAACCAAATTCTGTGCAGTGATGTAAATCTGTACAATCTGCATGAAGGGTTTTGATACAGTAGGTAAGGAGAAATTGTTTCCAGTGGCAGAAAGGTCGGTAATTGGCAAAAGAGCCAGAGGCGAGATGAGGAGGATTTTTTTTACACAGTGAGTTGTCATGACAGGAATACACTGCCTGAAAGGGCGGTGGAAGCAGATTCAATAGTAACATTCAAAAGGGAATTGGATAAATACTTGAAGGGGAGAAATTTGCAGGACTATGGGAAAGAGCAGGGAAGTGGGACTAATTGGACAGCTCTTTCAAAGCGCCGGCACAGGCATGATGGGCCGAATGACATCCTTCTGTGCGATAAGATTCTAAAATGTAAACTATTAGTTATAAAAAAACTACAAGCTAGTCTTGCAAGACTTCAACAAACATGTTAATGCATGATTGGTTGGTATAATGATGAGTTGACGACACAAATAGATACAAATGGTTATGTTCTGATCGTAAGAAATAGGAGCAGGAATAGGCCACTTGGCCTCTCGAGCCTGCTCCGCCATTCAATAAGATCATGGTTGATCTTGAGCTCAAAGCCACTTCCCCGCCTGCTCCCCATCACCCTTCACTCCCTTATCTTGCAAAAATCTGTCTATCTCCACCTTAAATGTATTTAATGACCCAGCCTCCACGGCTCTCTGAGGCAGAGAATTCCACAGATTTACGACCCTCTAAGAGGTTCTAAAAGGGCGACCCTTTATTCTGAAACTGTGCACCCGAGTTCTAGATTTCCCTGCGAGGGGAAACATCCTCTCTGCATCTACCTTGTCGAGCCCCCTTAGTATCTTTTATGTTTCAATAAGCTCACCTCTCATTCTTCTAAATTCCAATGAGTATAGGCCCAACCTGCTCAACCTTTCCTCATAAGTCAACTCCCTCATCTCAGGAATCAACCTCGTGAATCGTCTCTGAACTGCCTCCAATGTAAGTATATCCTTCCTTAAATAAGGAGACCAAAACTGTACGCAGTACTCAAGGTGTGGTCTCACCAATACCCTGTACAGTTGTAGCAGGACTTCCCTGCTTTTATACTCCAACCCCCTTGAAATAAAGGCCAACATTCCATTTGCCTTTTTGATTACTTGCTGTACCTGCATGCTAACTTTTTGTGTTTCATGCACAAGGACCCCCAGGTCCCTCTGAACTGTAGCATTTTGTAATCTCTCTCCATTTAAATAATAATTTGTTTTTTTATTTTTCCTGCCAAAGTGTATAACCTCGTACTTTCCCACATTATACTCCATCTGCCAAATGTTTGCCCATTCACTTAGCCTGTCTATATCCCTTTGCAGATTCTTCGGGGTAGATTTTCCCGAACCTGTCGGGAAGAAGGCGTGACTTCCCCCTTTCGGGTTTTTGACCCGCCTACATTGACGTCCGGCCAATCCGCGCGATTTTCCCTTGATTGACCTTGTTGATCCCGCCCAGCGGGCTCAGCAGGCCAATTAAGGGCCACCCGGCAACAGGTGACGTCACAGACTGAAATTTCATCTGTCAAGAGTTCTTGAATATCAGTGTTTCACAGCTGTTTAACACTGACAGTCTGACTTCTAACCTGAGTCATTCTGCACAGACTCAGTTAGAACTTTTACCAGCACTCAAAGCTGAAGGCTGTCACTTTTCACAGATCGCAGCCATTCAGCTTTCAGTGCTGGCTGAATGATGGGCTCCCGACGGCTACAGGAAGAAAGGCTGTTAAGGTAAGTACAGGTAAGTAAAAGTTCTTTACACACTTTAGACACACCAAACACACTTACTTTTGCACTCATGCACCCATCACTCACCTGAGCACCAACATCGCGACCCCTCCAAGTCCTTCAACCCGACGGCCCGACTGCTCTAACCTGGCGTGGTTTGGAGCTGTCGGGAATCCCACACGAAACCCCTCAAAATAGGGATTAGGCTAAAAACTGCCTGTTAACTACCTGTTACCAGGCAGTTAATTGGCACTAATCCCTTCCCGCCTGGTTTCGGCGGGTCCCAGTGCGGGGCGGGTACCCGCCGCCCCTGAAACTTACGTGGGGTGGCGTTTTGGGCGGGATGGTGTCGGGACCCCCAAATTCGGGATTTCCCCCCCCTACACGCCTGAAACCCCGCCTGATGGCTCCAGGAAAATCTAGCCCTTTGAGTCCTCTGCACAACTTGCTTTCCCACCCATCTTTGTATCATCCACAAACTTGGCTACATTACACTCGGTCCCTTCATCCAAGTTATTAATGTAGATTGTAAATAGTTGAGGCCCCAGCACCGATCCCTACTAGTTACCGTTTGCCAACCGGAAAATGACCCATTTATCCCAATTCTCTGCTTTCTGTTAGTTAGCCAATTCTCTATCCATGCTAATATATTATTACCCCCAATTCCGTGAGCTCTTATCTTATGCAGTAACCTTTTATGTGGCACCTTATCGAATGCCTACTGGAAATCTAAATACACCACATCCACTGGCTCACCCTTATCCACCCTGCTCGTTACATCCTCAAAGAACTCCAGCAAATTTGTTAAACATGATTTCCCTTTCATAAAGCCATGCTGACTCTGCCTGACTGCATTATGATTTTCCAAATACCCTGCTACTGTTTCCTTAATGAAGGACTCCAGCATTTTCTTATGTTCTTATACAAAAGGAAAATTTGTTTGGGAAACCCAGTATCACTGAGTATTGCACCATTAATAAAAACATAGGTTGGGATTTATTGTATTTTAGACCACATCTGTTTTAAGTTTGATGGAAAAGGGGGGAGGGGGTTGCCAATGATTGCCAGTGTTTGTACACAAGAACAAGTGCTGAAAAGTCTCAATTGAAAAGTACCTGCCGCAGTATGTAAAACCCAGCCATTATTTTATTTTTATATACGTTCATGGGATCTGGGCATCGGTGGCAAGGCCAGCATTTATTGCCCACCCCTAATTGCCCTCGAGAAGGTGGCAGTGAGCCGTCTTCTTGAACCGCTGCAGTCCGTGTGGTGAAGGTGCTCCCACAGTGCTGTTAGGGAGGGAGTTCCAGGATTTTGACCCAGTGATGATGAAGGATCGGCGATATACTTCTAAGTCAGGATGGTGTGTGACTTGGATTTATCTATATATTACAAATCATTTGTAAGATGCCCCCTTCATGTCCACAGACCTTCCTTCCTGTTGACACAACTTTTGGTCACATGTTTCAATCAACATTTACCAATGTAAATCGCTATGTCAACATTTCCTATCAATTTTGCGACATCAACTGCCACAATATAGTTGCCGGCTCTGGCCACGAGATGGCTCTGTGGAGCAAGTGTCTAAAGTCTCAACGCTGTTGCCATCTTGTATATAAAGACAACTGAAGTTCATCAGCTGAATATGGGACACACCACAGGTAATTTACTAGCGTTATATTAAATGTTGAGCTGTAAATCAATGTATAGTCCGCAAACGTGACCTCTGAGAATCCGGTCGCTTGTCATTTTAATTCTCCGCTACACTCCCACTCTGCCCCCGGGCCTCTTACACTGTTCCAATGAAGCTCAGTGTAAGCTCGAGGAACAGCACCTCATCTTTCAATTAGGCACTTTACAGCCTTGCGGACTCAACAGTGAGTTCAACAATTTCAGATCATAACTTCAGCCCCCGTTTTTTCGGACGGCAGCTGTTGGTGGTGATTGTGCTGTTACCATTTACACCTCTTCTAGCCCCATCTTTTGTTTCTTTTCTTGACCCATTACCATCTCCTTTTGCCTTGTACCATCATCCCTTTTGTCAATTAATCTCTCCTGCCTTCCACCTTATCACAGACTTTCCATTTTGTTTTCCCCCTCCCTCCTTTCCCTATCTCTATACTTGCTTAAAACCTGTTACATCTCTAACTTTCTCCAGTTCTGACGAAAGGTCATCGAGCTGAAACGTTAACTCTGTTTCTCTCTCCACAGATGCTGCCTGACCTGCTGAGTATTTCCAGCATTTTCTGTTTTTGTTTCAGATTTCCAGCATCCGCAGTATTTTGCTTTTGTACAGAGAAACATGATTGGTTGGTTGACAAAATCAGATGAGCTATGCTGAACAAAACAGGAGGACCAGAAGTAAAGCTAAGTGTGATCTGCACAATCAGAGGTTTGTACCTGTTGCATCATTGCTCCTGTTTAACTTGCACCTATATATCCTGTTGAGTCCCAGCATGGGCTTGCTGGATCTTGTTTTGGGTTTTGTTCAGTCTCGTAGCCCGCTGCTTTAGTTAAAAGCAGTAATGGATTAGAGAGACACTAGACATTCATCAAAGCAGTTGTTGGAGTTCGAAACAACCAACCCCTTCAATTAACCATCTGTTACAAATGATGCCATGGATAGATTATAAATCCTCATTCAAGATATGTCTAGATCTAACCGATGGAACTAAGGCAGTTTATTCAGCAGTCAGCTTAGAGTGCAGATTTGCGAAATTTAGTTGATAAGATGATGTGATTTTAGTCACTTTTGCAAAGAGATGCTGCAGATACCACATCCAAGTGAAGTTCTACATACTCAGATAAGAAGCAGAGAAGGACGACATCAGGATTTCTCTTTATGGGAGTACTGTAACCTACAAAGAAGAGGCATTTCAGAAATGTTGTAGAATCACAGATAGGACAGTAGTCACAAAATGAAAGCATTTTTAGAATCCACGTTAATTCCTCATGGAACCAGGCATGCACTTTCTTGTGCAAAATGTTAATTTTCCAGGGGTCTATTGCTAGAAATTGCCATTCAGTTCACTAACGAAAGGGTGTCCTTGAGCGAGGAGACAAGTGTCGGGCTTTAGTACCTGCTACAATGTAGCAATCAATAACTTGACAGCTACCAGGTGACGCTGACAGCAGCTTGTGTCAGAAAGTTGTGGGTTCAAGACCCACTCCTGGGACTTGAGCACATATCTAGGCTGATACTTCAGTGAAGTACTGAGCAGTGCTGCATTATTACAAGTGCTGTCTTTTGAATGGGATATTAAGGTGGGGGGTGGGGGGGGCTGGGCGATGGTGTCGCCTGCTTGTTCAGGTGAATGTAAAGGGATGTTTGGCATTATTTGAAGAAGAGCAGGGGAGTTCTCCCAGTGTCATGGCCAACATTTATCCTAAAACACACCACCAAAATAGATGAACATTTATCCCATAGCTGTTTGTAGGACCTTGGGTGCAAATTGGCTGATGTGTTTACATAATAACAGTCACTGCACTTCCAAAGTAATTCATTGGCTGTGAAGCCCTTTGGGATGTCCTGAGGGTGTTCTGTGTTCTGTCTTTTTCTATGTTAAACATGTTTGAGCTCTTTTGAGGTTCTGAGAAAGACTATAATTGTACAAGACCACTAGGAATGACAGTTCAAATCATGATCTCTGCAACAAGAGACGGCAAAGAGAAATGTTCAATAAAAAGAAAATTAAACTTGCCTTTATATAGTGCCTTTCACGACCTCAGGATGTCCCAAAGTGCTTTACAGCCAATCAAATACTTTTGAAGTGTAGCCATTGTTGTAATGTAGGGAAACGCGGCAGCCAATTTGTGCACAGCAAGCTCCCACAAACAGCAACGTGATCAGATAGTCTGTTTTTTAGCGATGTTGGTTGAGAGATAAATATTAGCCAGGACACCGGGGAGAACTCAACTGCTGGTCTTCGAACAGTGTCATAGGATATTTTACGTCCACCTGGTTTAACGTCTCATCCGAAGACGGCACCTCCGACAGTGCAGCACTCTCTCGGCACTGCACTGGAGTGTCAGCCTAGACTTTGTGCTCAAGTCTCTAGAGTGGACACTAGACCGTGGCGGTTTACTGAACAATCAGCAGGTCCTGGGCCTCCTCTGCTGTTCAGCAAATAATGAAGAATGGTTTGATGCAAGTGTCTACATAGATTGGAGATTATCCGAACACTTGTCCCAGTTGATTTTCAGCATTCGGCTTTTCCAGTGGATACTGGCTGGAGGGAGTTGCTGAGGGATATCAAGCAGTAAAAAGTGCTTCCATAATTCAGAGTGGCCTTTACCAGTTTCTAGTTATGTCACTCAAGCTCTGCAAGGCACTAGTGACCTTTAAGCACTTGTAAACCAACAGTTGATAGGCCTATCTTGGCAAACAGGCTCAGTTGATCCAGATGACATCATTGTTTATACCAAGGTCTTTGGCAGTGCTATTACGAGGCTCCACGAGGTAACTGCGAAGCTGTATTAAGCTGAAAGAGTGCCACCTGTTATAGATGTGAATCAGATACATCGTACGCAATCAAGGAGAAGAAACAGATCCTAAAAACATTTGCTGTTGGGAGAGATTAGGCAATACCAAAAAAAAAACTTGAAGCAAGAAACTTTCAGCTCATGGTCATGATTCATCCAGGAGTTTGATGGTGTCACGAGACTCCTTCAGAGATTAACAGTAGAATGCTCCTGAATTTAAATTGCTGCTAGTCCATGAGGATCTTTTCAACTCAGAGGAAGTGTTGTGTTTTAAAAAGAATAGAGTTATTATTCCAATTTTAAAAATGAAACACAAAAGGAAAAGTTTATACAAAATAAAATGCAGGCCATCATCAGCATTCACAGTTGATAGATGCTGTCTTAACAATAGGAAAAAGAGTGACTGCTAACTGTGGATATTTGCAGAGGGACCCTCCTGAATTTTATTACAACCATGTGACCACCCATGCGTGCATCATCTGGCTCTGGGAATACGCACAACCTTGCTTCACACTCATCAGAATCTAAGCCCACAAATTGGGACCATTCCGCTCTGTCACTGTGCACCAGATGTGGTCTACCTCACTGTTCCTGCCTACGGACCACCCTGAAAATTGTTTACTCCCGCTATTTTGTTTGTGTACATTGCTGACTGTTGGTGGGGCAAGAAGCAGGCACCTAACGTATGTAACTCTTTCTATGCCATGTAAGACTTTATTCACCGACTGAGAAATTGAAGTCCTTGGTATAGGAAGAGTTAGTATTAATCTTGGCAATCTGTTGCAAAAATGTACCCCCAAATGACCTCCTTCCCCTACAATTTACAGGGCTTTTTAAACCTAATATTGGCGTGACTTAATCACTGCCTCTCCAATCCTCTTCACCCTTGATCCTTCATCAAGGTTTCTCAATTTTAAAAAAAGAATGACTGGAAATCAGGGTAAACCCATGGGAAGATGATCCAACAGGAAACTATCTAGGCACCAGTATGTAGTGTCTTGAAAAATACTAATTATCGGACATTACTAACATGCAGGGATATCTTGAATCCCATTCTTCCTTTGACCTCCAACAAGGTAATCATGATGGGGGTCCATCCTATGAATTGAATTTAGCTTCAGAGTAATCTAAAGCAAAGCTCCCTAGAGGTCACTAGGATCCCATCCAATTCACTGTTCCATAATAATTTGACCCCCACTTCCTTTGTACAACATTACAGACATTAATCCTGAAAGACAGGAGTAGCAATATGCAGCCGTTTGTAAAATCTGGAAGTAGAATACCCCTTTGCGTGACTTCCCTCCAGAAAGTATTCCAAGAGCTTTATGCCTATCGCAAGGTTTGCTGCGAAACTCGAGGATCTCTTGTTCTGGCTCTTTTCATCAATTGGGAAAGGGATATAGTGGCTCACTCTGGAAAAGAGTGTAATTGTCTCCTGCTTGATGCACATATGGACTGCTGTGCAAAATGCAAGCAATGACCCCAAGCAATGTAATGGCCTGGGAGGATCCTGGTGCAAAAACATTTCGGGCGTTGGTCACCTTGCACAGCCATGGCATAGGATGGCTCCCTTGTCGACTGGCTGCACAAGGGGGAGTGGTCAAATTCCAATACACCGAATTTTCTAACTTCTGTAACAAGATAAAAATCTGTCCTTTTCAAGTACTCGCATTCGAAGTGTGTCAACAGATCACAACAACATCCAAGAACCCTTTTCAGGTAATACATCTGGGCTGCTGCAGGCAATGAACTTTTGCCCCCTGTCCTGTACACCTCTGTGAAGCGCCTGTGGGACATTTTTCTACATAGAAACATAGAAGATAGGAGCAGGAGTAGGCCATTCGGCCCCTCGAGCCTGCTCCGCCATTCAATGCGATCATGGCTGATCATCCAAATTCAGTATCCGGTCCCTGCTTTCTCCCCATACCTCTTGATCCCTTTAGCCTTAAGAAATATATCCAACTCCTTCTTGAATATACTTAATGAATTGGCCTCTACTGCCTTCTGTGGTAGAGAATTCCACAGGTTCACCACTCTCTGGGTGAAGAAATTCCTCCTCATCTCTGTCCTAAATGGCCTACCCCTTATCCTTAGACTGTAACCCCTGGTTCTGGACTCTCCGGCCATCGGGAACATCCTTCCTGCATCCAGTCTGTCCAGTCCTGTTAGAATTTTATAAGTTTCAATGAGATCCCCTCTCATTCTTCTAAACTCCAGCAAGTACAAGCCCAATCGACCCAATCTCTCCTCATACGTCATTCCTGCCATCCCAGATATCAGTCTGGTGAATCTTCGCTGAACTCCTTCCATGGCAAGAACATCCTTCCTCAGATAAGGCGACCAAAGGCATTACATAAATCTAGGCTGTTTTGTCTTTTTATATGAGTATCACACCTACCTCTTGTGTGTTTTTATCAGACAATGAAATCAAGACTATCTTCTTAGGTTGGAAAGACTAACCGGACTCATGACACCCCTTCGAAACCCCACAATGCCTAGGCAGCTCAGGTATAACGAGGGTCATGCCACCTTGAGGAGGAGCTCACTATTGGGCTCCGAAAGCTACCTGATAGGTGCCAACGATGGCTCAGTGGGTAGCACTCTCGCCTCGGAGTCAGAAGGTAGTGGGTTCCAGGCTGACACTCCAATGCAGTACTGAGGATCAGACATTAAACCGAGGTCCCGTCTGCGCTCTCAGGTGGATGTAAAAGATCCCATGGCACTATTTCGAAGAAGAGCAGGGGAGTTCTCCCCGGTGTCTTCGCCAATATTTATCCCTCAACCAACATCACTAAAACTGATTATCTGGCCAATATCACATTGCTCTTTGTGGGAGCTTGCTGTGTGCAAATTGGCTGCCCCGTTTCCTATATTACAAGAGTGACTACACTTCAAAAGTACTTAATTGGTGTAAAGCGCTTTGGGTCATCCTGAGGTTGTGAAAGGTGCTATATAAATGCAAGTCTTTCTTTCTTTTTTGATAGGTCCATGGGCTCCCTACAATATGCGCCGGAGAGAGGCTCAAGCATAATTGTGGCCTTCTCCATCCTCCCCAATCTAGCTGTCCAGAGACTGCAGCTGGAGGAGACAGATGAACAGGATGAATCCTCGTCTGACATGGACCAGCTGGCCGAGGGTGAGGCCGAAGCACAGGGAGGACAGGCAGTACCAGGCTTTACAGTGAGGAATGCAAGGGACAAATTAACTGCACAACAGTTCAGCTGGATTGCTCAGAGCCCTGCCCTCCACACTGAAACCAAGCTCCTCTGTGCCAATAGTCCTGCTAATCTCAGTCACCATTCCCTTAATCCTGCATTCTCTAACATTGAAATCATTCTGCCAAGTTTCTCGTCTAGGACTTCCTGACAAGGCAGACCCATAAGCTGCTCTACAGACACGCTGCCGACCAACGTGCCAAAATGAATTAAAATATTAATGAGTGTCCAAACACCATCAACTGTTTCAGATAATGAATCCCCCAAGTGTCAACCCATAGTGACTTTTTTAAAAGAAGGTTTACTCATTCTATCACCTCTATGAAGTGTTCCCCTAATGGTTTCAGCAGAGCTGGTGGTAAGCGGCTGTACATCAAGTCGGGACCCTTGAGATGCTCTTGGCTGTTGTCCTCTGGGAGCTTGAACCCGTGAGGGCATGGCTGCAGACTGTAGTTCCTTGTCTGCTGCCGGGTCAGTCTGGCCCAGCCTGCTTGCTGGCACCATGGCGGGTATTAGTTGAGCGGGTGATAAGGAGGCAGACATGCTGCCATCCTAAAAGAGGGCTACACTTCTCTGTCCCATAAGGGCTCTGTCACCCGCATGGGGCTGTGGCTCATCGCTCCCATTAATCTCAGAAGGCCCCTCATAACTCTCTCCTTCTCCTCCTTCTGCAGGAGATGACAGTGCACAGCAGAAGGGAAAAGGATAATAAGGGATATGGAACCAAGGCAGATAAATGGTTTTAAGATACAGATCAGCCATGATCTAATTGAATGACGGAACAGGCTCGAGGGGTTGAATGGTCTCCTCCTGTTCCTATGTTCCTCTAAGACTGGAGGAACACCAGTCATTGTGGCCCTCACCCAAATGGAGCAGGAGGCAATGGAAATTTGTGGCACTGCAAGAGCTGATAGCATTGGAGATGGCGAGGCTGGCGGCTCCTCTGAGTGACTGCTTATCACTTGAACCCCTTCATCAACTACCAGCAATTGCACCTTCGAGACAACTTTAAACCATGAATCAGTGTGGTCAAGCCTTGCTTGTGTAAATGTCCAGCCTCTCAATGCCATCCTAACTCTTGACCCTCTCTTCTTTACTCTAAGTCCCACTCAGCAACAGGAACCTGATCAGCAAGCTTTAGTTTAATTAATTCAACTCATTATCGGGTTGTTGGCGTCACTGGCAAGGCTGGTAATAATTGGCCATCCCTAGTTCTCCTGATGTGGCAATTTGATACAACTGAGTGGCTTGCCTAAGGATAAGGGGTAAGCCATTTAGGACAGAGATGAGGAAGAATTTCTTCATCCAGAGAGTGGTGAACCTGTGGAATTCTCTGCCACAGAAGGCAGTAGAGGCCAATTCATTAAATATATTCAAGAAGGAGTTGGATATATTTCTTAAGGCTAAAGGGATCGAGGGATATGGGGAGAAAGCAGGGACAGGGTACTGAATTTGGATGATCAGCCATGACCTCATTGAATGGCGGAGCAGGCTCGAGGGGCCGAATGGCCTACTTCTGCTCCTGTCTTCTATGTTTCTATGTTTGCTAGGCCACTTCAGAGGGCAGTTACAAGTCAACCATGTTAGTGCGGGACTGGAGTCACATACAGATGGGTAAGGATGGCAAATTCACCAGGCTTTTTTTATTTTATCCCTCAACCACCATCAGAAAAAAAACAGATTATCTGCTCATTATCTCATTGTTGTTTGTGGGAGCTTGCTGTGCACAAATTAGCTTCTGTGTTTCCCACATTACAACAGTGACTAGACTTCAAAAGTACTTCGTTGGTTGTGAAGTGCTTTGCGACGTCCTGAGGTCTTGAAAGGCACGATATAAATGCAAGTCTTCCTTCTTTCTTTCACCAGGAATAAAATCTAGTGTGGCCAGCCGACACCACAGAGTAGCAGCGAGAGCTGCTGTGAATCTGCAAGGCTGAAATCATTGTGTCTCTAATCTGGCAGTTGTACAATTAAATAAAATCCCTGCAGCGTAGACTGCTTCATCTCTGCAAACCTCCTGAGTAGAACTACGCAACGTTACACTATTATACTTCTTACAGAGTTCAAAATGATGCTTTTTTACAATTGTTTAGAAAGAAAGACTTGCATTTCTATAGCGCCTGTCACGACCTCAGGACGTCCCAAAGCGCTTTACAGCCAATGAAGTACTTTTGAAGTGGGGTCACTGTTGTAATGTGGGAAACGCGGCAGCCAATTTGCGCACAGCAAGCTCCCACAAACAGCAATGTGATAATGACCAGATAATCTGTTTTTAGTGATGTTGATTGAGGGATAAATATTGGCCCAGGACACCGGGGAGAACTCCCCTGCTCTTCTTCGAAATAGTGCCACGGGATCTTTTACATCCACCTGAGAGGGCAGACGGGGCCGCGGTTTAACGTCTGATCCGAAAGACGGCACCTCCGACAGTGCAGCGCTCCCTCAGCACCGCACTGGAGTGTCAGCCGAGATTTTTGTGCTCAAGTCTCTGGAGAGGGACTTGAACCAACAAAGAAAGTAACATTAATGTTTAATAAATCTTCCTGTAAAAAATAGCTCTTCCCAATATCTTTCAGTTAAGCAGATGAATGTTTTTCTGAAGAATATAACAATAAATTAAATATTCAGTTCAACTGAATGTGAATATTAAAGGTTCTGAAGCCCAGTTAAGAAGCAGCCTGGACTTGGAGAGAAGATTGACTAAAGAATAGTAAGACTGCGATCAAAAATAGTAATTGACAGATTCATTTCAATGCACATATCTATGTTCAAGGGACCCTTCAGTGCTTCTTCCCTGAGAGTCAAAAGAGCTCTCATCCACATTTATTTCTCAGAAACCTAATGACTAAACACCAGGAGCAAGCATTAAAAAAAAGCTAACTAATATAAAGGCTCCTCAGACTGCCTGATATTTCTTGCTTTCACAGTTTAAAATCTCTGTTATATTATAAACTGTTTGACTGTTTGGTGCCTTTGTTATTTTTTTAATCGCAAAACCGCCACTCTTCTTGTGGGTGGTAAGAACCCTACCACACATAATTATAAAGAAAGAGAATACATGTGATGGTTAATGCCATTTCAGTTCACATTCTGGATGCAGTGTATTGGAGTATCAGCGCATGCCTCCACAGAATGATAGGATTACCCAACTCCACGCAGTTCCTGACCTCCCTTATGTGGGAACAGAGGAACAGCAGTAGGCCACTCCGCCCCTCGAGCCTGTTCCGCCATTCAATTAGATCATGGCTGATCTGTACCTCCACTCCATTTACCCACCTTTGATCCATATCTCTTGATACCCTTAACAAATAAAAATCTGTCGTTCTCAATCTTGAAAATTTCAATTGATCCAGCATCCGTAGACTTTTGGGGGAGGGAACGCCACATTTCCACTGCCCTTTGTGTGAAAAAGTGTCTCTTGATTTCCCTCCTGCATGGCCTAGCTCGAATTTTAAGATTATGCCCCCTTGTTCTGGATTCTTCCACCAGAGGAAATAGTTTCTCTGCATTTACTCTATTGAATCTTTTATCATTTTAAACACCTTGATTAGATTAACCCTCAACCTTCTAAACTCAAGGGATACACCCAAGTTTATGCAACCTGTCCTTATAATCTAACCCTTTAAGCCTTTGTGTGGAGGCCAGACAGGGAGGAGGCATCACCCCTAAGCTCCTTTTTAAAAATGTATTCATTCACAGGGTGTGGGCATCATTGTCAAGGCCGGCATTTATTGCCCACCCCTAATTGCCCGAGAAGGTGGTGGTGAGTCAATTCAATTCAAATCGCTTTATTGGCATGACAAGGTACATCTTATGTTGCCAAAGCATCGAAAAACATTCATGGTTGAACACAAAAATACAAATCTATCCATACAGTGTATAAACAGATATATCCCTGAGTGTAGGCTCGATGGGCCGAAATGGCCTCTATCTGCACTGTGGGGTTTCTGTGTATAAATATACATTCATATAATTTGTATATACTCTTTTCTTATATTTAGTGGTTGTCCCTCTGTTTATGGCAAGCTGTAACATAGTGTGCCGCTAAGGTTACACAATTTCTTGAACCGCTGCAATCCGTGTGGTGAAGGTATTCCCACAGTACTGTTAGGGGAGGGAGTTCCAGGATTTTGACCCAGCGACAATGAAGGAATGGTGATGTATTTCCAAGTCAGGATGGTGTGTGACTTGGAGGTGGTGGTGTTCCCATGTGCCTGCTGCCCTTGTCCTTCTAGGTGGTCGAGGTCGTGGGTTTGGGAGGTGCTGCCGAAGAAGCCTTGACGATTTGCTGCAGTGCATCTTATAGATGGTACACACTTCATTGACGGTGCGCCAGTGGTGGAGGGAGTGAATGTTTAAGGTGGTGGATGGGGTGCCGATCAAGCGGGCTGCTTTGTCCCAGATGGTGTCGAGCTTCTTGAGTGTTGTTGGAGCTGCGCTCATCCAGGCAAATGCCTTCTCATGGTAGGCACGGAGACATTGGTGGGAGCCTGAGAGTCGGCCCCCCTCTTGCCCTCTTGACCACAAATGGTTAGTCCCAGGAAAGCCAGAGGGACGGTGTTGGGGGGGGAGGGGGCGGGGGATTAACGTTAGAGGGTTAATCACTGAAATGTAAAGTAAAAGCAGTGAGAGACATTCTCTCTTGTGCTCGTCAGTGGTGTAGAACAGAGACACTCTCAGTGAGTCTCTTCTATTTTCAGGCTCTCAGCAAGCCTTGTATAATAAAGGCAGTCAAGAGGAATAACACTTAGTGACAGCATTCTTAGCCTGTAGCCCTAATGAGCAGAGTACCATATATGTAGTGTTGTTACCTTCAGTAGTTATTTTCTTCTGAGGACAGGAACACCAACATTCAGAGCTGTGGAATGGACACAGGTTTGAATCTGCAGTCCCCTCAGTTCCCGATCTGAGCTATGCTGGCTAAAGAGATTGCACATCTCTGCATAGGCTACACCAATAACTTGCATTTATGTAGTGCCTTTAATGTAGAAAAAGGCACTTCAGAGGAATGTAATCAGAAAAAAATTGACACCAAGCCAAAGAAGAAGGTATTAGGACAGGTGACCAACCAAATGCTTGGCCAAAGTGGTAGGTTTTAAGGAGCGTCTTAAAGGAGGAGATAGAGACGGAGAGGTTTAGGGTGGCAATTCCAGAGCTTAGGGCCTAGATAGCTGAATGCACGGCCGCCAATGGTGGGGCGAGGGAAGTCGGGAATGCACAAGAGTCTAGAATTGGAACAACGCAGAGTTTATGGAGGGTTGTAGGGTTAAAGGAGGTTCCAGAGATAGGGAGGAGCGAGGCCATGGGGGGATTTTAACACAAGGGTGAAAATGTTAAATTCGTGGCAGCGTTGGTGGACTAGGTGCAAAGGTAGGCCAGCGAGCAAAAGGGATGATGGGTGAGTGGGACGGTGCGAGTTAGGAAACTGGCAGCAGAATTTTGGATCAGCTCAAGTTTACGGAGGTTGGAAGATGGGAGGCCGGCCATGAGAGCATTGGAATAGTCATGTCTGGAGGTAACAAAGGCATCAATGAGCATCTTTTTCCGAGTGGCAGGCAATGACTAGTGGGGTACCGCAGGGATCGGTCCTTGGACCCCAGCTATTCACAATATATATTAATGACCTAGACAAGGGAACTAGATGTAATATCTCCAAATTTGCAGATGACACAAAGCTGGGTGGGCGTGTGTGATGTGAGGAGGATGCCGAGAACTACAGGATGATTTGGACAGGTTGGGTGATTGGGCAGAAGCATGACAGATGCAGTATAATGTGGATAAATGTGAAGTTATCCACTTTGGTGGCAAAAACAGGAAGGCAGATTATTATCTGAATGGCAATAGATTGGGAGAAGGAGAAGTGCAACGAGGCCTGGGTGTCCTTGTGCACCAGTCGCTGAAGGTAAGCATGCAGGTGCAGCAGGCGGTTAAGAAGGCAAATGGTATGTTGGACTTCGTAGCGAGAGGGTTTGAGTACAGGAACAAGGATGTCTTGCTGCAGTTGTACAGGGCCTTGGTGAGACCACATCTTGAGTATTGTGTGCAGTTTTGGTTGCCTTATCTGAGGATGTTCTTGCCATGGAAGGAGTTCAGCAAAGAGTCACCAGGCTGATACCGGGGATGGCAGGAATGACGTATGAGGAGAGATTGGGTCGACTGGGCTTATACTCGCTGGAGTTTAGAAGAATGAGAGGGGATCTCATTGAAACTTATAAAATTCTGACAGGACTGGACAGACTAGATGCAGGAAGGATGTTCCCGATGGTCGGGGAGTCCAGAACCAGGGGTCACAGTCTAAGGATAAGGGGTAAGCCATTTAGGACAGAAATGAGGAGGAATTTCTTCACCCAGAGAGTGGTGAACCTGTGGAATTCTCTACCACAGAAGGCAGTAGAGGCCAGTTCATTAAATATATTCAAGAAGAAGTTGGATATATTTCTTAAGGCTAAAGGGATCAAGGGATATGGGGAGAAAGCAGGGACAGGGTACTGAATTTGGATGATCAGCCATGATTGCATTGAATGGTGGAGCAGGCTCGAGGGGCCGAATGGCCTACACCTGCTCCTATCTTCTATGTTTCTATAGTTTCAGCAGCAGATGGACTGAGACAGGGCTGAACACAGGCAATATTACAGAGGTGGAAATAGGCGGTCTGTGATGGAGAGGATATGGGGTCGGAAGCTCAATTCAGCGTCAAATAGGACACCGAGATTGCAAACTGTCTGGTTCAGCCTGAGACAGTGGCCAAGGAGGGGGTTGGAATTGGTGGCGAGGGAACAGAGTTTGTAGCAGGGATGAAGACAATGGCTTTGGTCTTCCGAATGCTTAATTGGAGGAAATTTCTGCTCATTCAGTACTTGATGTCGGACAAGCAGCCTGTCAACACAGAGGTAGTGAAGGGATGGAGAGAGGTGGAAGTGAGGAAGAGCTGGATATCATCAGCGTACATGTGGTATCTAACATTGTGCTTCCAGATGATGTCACTGCATGACAGCATGTAGATCAGAAATAGGATGGAGCCAAGGATAGATCTTTGGAGGACTCCAGAGGTAATGGTAATGGGAGTGGGAAGAGAAGCCATTGCAGGAGATTGTCTGTCTGTGACTGGATAAATAAGAGTGGAACCAGGAGAGGGAAGTCCCACTCACCTGGACACCAGAGAGTAGGATGGTGTGATCGACCATGTCAAGGCTGCAGACAGCTTAAGTAGGATAGGGAGGGATAGTGCACCATGGTCATAGTCACATAGGATGTCATTTGTGACTTTGATTAGGGCTGTTTCAGTGCTGTGGCAGGGGCGGAAACCTGATTGGAGAGGTTCAAACATGGAAAATTAGATTAGGAAAACTGGGCAGAGGTGTAGAGGTATGACCCCTGAGGTGTGTCCACCTTGTGCCTCATAGCAGTTAACTAAAGAAGCTTTGGCACAGATACTGCCTGTCCTCCCAACAAGTCGCAGATGGCCTTATAGATAAATGTTTAATATATATGTGTGTGTGTATATAAAAAATTACACAAACATTTTGGCAGTCATAAGTATGAACGCGTGATTTGAAAAGTGCAATTATCAATCACATCGTTAGAATAACTAGACAATAGTGGTGATCGTGTACTACTGGCTTTCTTTCATAAGGATGAATAATTTATAAGCACTGCAGGTTTAAGAATTATGTGCTGTTTCTTACATGTGACGCAAAACCGGCAATACAACGCTGCTGCAAGAGCCTTTATTTATTACAAAACCATTACTGTTTAAATGTGGAGCAAGAGTATAGGACGATTCTAAGTTTTAAAATATAAAATAATGGATAATTATTTTGTATGTGAAGGTGCTGATTGAAGTTTAGGCCATATAACTCAAGCAATGTGATTGCTTTGGAGAGGGTGCAGAGAAGATTCACCAGGATGTTACCTGGGATGGAGCGCCTCAGCTATGAAGAAAGACTAAACAGGCTGGGGTTGTTTTCCTTGGAGCAAAGAAGGCTGAGGGGGGACCTGATTGAGGTGTACAAAATGATGAGGGGCATAGATAGGGTAGACAAAGAGGAACTTTTCCCCTTAGTAGGGGGGTCAATAACAAGGGGGCATAGATTCAGGGTAAGGGGCAGGAGATTTAGAGGGGATTTGAGGAGGAACTTTTTCACCCAGAGGGTGGTTGGAATGTGGAACTCACTGCCTAAAAGGGTGGTAGAGGCAGGAACCCTCACAACATTCAAGAAGCATTTGGATGAGCACTTGAAATGCCATTGCATACAAGGCTATGGACCAAATGCTGGAAAATGGGATTAGACTGGACAGGGATGGATGGGCGGCGCAGACACGATGGGCCGAAGGGCCTCTTTCTGTGCTGTAAAACTCTATGACTCTATGACTCTAAATATCAGTGGGAGTTGGGTGGGAAGGAAATCAACTCCAAACTGCTAACTACAGAATAACACTGGGAGGAATTCAAGAGCTGGTTGTCTCCTGCCCTTCTGGCATGGCAATTATGAATGAGAGGAAGAAGAGAACAATCAACACAGGGTAGGAAAAAGTTGATAAAAGCCTCTGGACCAGAGGGTTCCAGGTCACTTCTCAGTCTATGCTGAGTTTGCTGCTATCAGCCAGGGTGCCAGGAGGGGCTCTAGAATTGACCTTAGAGCACACGGGCTAGGAATGCATAGACATCAGCTGCAGACCAAGGTCAGGGTCAAATGCCTCCTCCATTGTTGAACAGCCTGCCTATACTCATTGTCTAGGCTTGCGTACAAAGCATGGGCATTTGGTTAAGGTACCAGAGGCAACCATGCTCCAGGAACTGTGCCACAGACTCCACACCTAAAGCAGTGGACGAGGCAATAAACATTCAATTTTGTGAAAAGTAATTTTTTCTTTTACATGCCCTGTGGCTAAAAGTCTTACTTTGCTATGACAGCAAGGAGGCAACCCGCTCCTGGTTATGCGGAGATGGCTTGGGGGTAACTTGTCATCTGATTTTTACCTCTTTTCCCAGGTGAAAGATATCAAGCCCACACTTGGTAAATCTCCCCAATGATCTGTCTGAGATTGAGAACTCACTGGGGGTCATTTTGCTTTTGTGCGATAGTGTGAAAGGGGTGATAGCGAGTTGGTAACCCCTTTTACATGGCTCCCGATTTGTATTTCCGCTGACTTCAATGCCGATTTGCTCACCCCTTTTACACTATCGCACAAAATCAAAATGACCCCCACCCTGTGGAAATTGTGGATGCGTCAGAACGGCACAAGAGCACATCAACATGCTGCAGTAACATGCAGCCCTGAGAAAGATCGTTTGAAAATGAGGAAGGAAAAACGAGAAAGGTGTAAGATTGTGTCCCAATGGTGCAACACATTGGTGTTCAATGCCACAGAGAGCGTATATCTCTCTATACAAGGAGATCCAAATTTCAGCATATCTTGCGGAATGAAAGAAGGAAATAAAGAAACAAACGTCCCAAAGCGCTTTACAAACAACGAAGTACTTTTGAGGTGTAGTCACTCTTGTTATGTAGGAAACGTGGCAGACAATTTGCGCACTGCAAGATCCCACAAACAGCAATGTGATAATGACCAGATAATCTATGTTTAGTGTTGATGGAGATAAATATTGGCCAGGACATTGGGGAGAACTCACCTGCTCTTCTTCAAAATAGTGCCATGGGATCTTTTACGTCCACCTGAGAAGGCAGACAGGGCCTCGGTTAAATGTCTCATCCGAAAGATGGCACCTCCGACAGTGCAGCGCTCCCTCAGTACCCACCTCCGCAGTGGGACTTGAACACACAACCTTTTGACTTAGAGGCAAGTGCGCTATCACTGAGCCACAGCTGACACCTCCGTGATCCCTCTCCCCCAGAACTCCCTATTTGAATCTCTCCAATTGGCATGTACCTCTTGAACAGCACTGAAACTACCCAAATCAACCTCACAAACCACATTCCCTATGACTGTAACTGTGGTGCACGATACTACCTCGATCTGTGTGTGGCTTTTGACACACTTGACCACACCATCCTCCTCCAAACTCTCTCCTCTGTTGTCCAGCTTGGTGGGATTACCCTTGCTTGGTTCCGCCCTTACCTATCTGATTGTAGCCAGAGCATCTGCACCAAGGGCTACACTTACAGCTCTTGCACTATTACCTCTGGAGTCCCCCAAGGATCTATTCTTGCCCCTCCTCTTCCTCATCTACATGTTGCCCCATGATGATACTATCTGCAGGCAAACAGCTTCCATATATATGCCGATGACACCAGCTCTACCTCTTCACCACTTCTCTTGACCCCTCCTCTGCCATGGCGTTGTCAGACTGCTTATCTGACATCCAGTATTGGATGAGTTTCAATTTTCTCCAGCTAAACATTGGGAATTACATAGAAATTACTGGCCAAACTCTCCACTCCTCTGATGGTGGCCTCTTGTCTACCCACCCATCTCTTTGCCCCACCATTGGAGCCTGCGCCCTCTCCTATCTAGGCCCTATGCTCTACAATGCCTTTCCTAAACCCCTCTGCCTCTCCACCTCTCTCGCTTAGGGCCCTCCTTAAAACCCACCACTGAGCAAGCTTTTGGTTACTCTGCCTCCTTGGTTTGACATCCATTTTTGTCTGATTATGCTTCCATGAAACGCCTTGAGACATTTGTGTATTTTAAAAGGGACGATATAAATGAAAGTTGTTATTGCTGTTGTTGTCTTAGAGAAGCGGCAGAATAGTACTACGTTAGACCTTGCGTTAGACTTTAATTTATTGAACAAATAAATCAATAGCAGAAACTTAATATATATTTTCACAGCATTTGTTAAACTTTGCTAATTCTTTATTAGTAGAAGAGCTTGCATTTATACAGCGCCTTTCACAACCTCAGGATGTCCAAAGCACTTCACAGCCAATGACATACTTTTAAAGTGTAGTCACTGGTAATGGAGGGAAATGTAGAAAATAATAAATAATTTGTGACTCTGTGCTCAACTAACTGTAATTAATTTCCTTACATAGTGACCCCTTTTCTCTTCAACTACAGGAGTTATTTGTAGTTTTGTAAATTTAAATAACTTTAGTAAGTTTAAAAGGAGTTTCCAATTAGACACAGATCTGTTATAACAAAAACAGAAGATGTTGGGAACACTCATTAGGCCAGGCAGCATCTGTGAAGAGAACACATGTCAACATTTCAGGTGTGGAACCCTTCCTCAGAACACTGCCTGCCCTGCTAAGTATTTCCAGTATTCTCAGTTTTTCTATCAGATTTCCAGCATCCGCAGTATTTTGCTTTTTGTTGATAATGTTTGTGTTTGAATTGTCTGGCTTGGCTCCTCCCTCAAGCAAACTACTAAGTAGTCATTGAAATGTTGTATTAAGCTGGTTTTTAACTCCTTGTGTACTGTGACTGAATTAAAGGAGTCAATAGTGACCTGAAACATGCTTCATTTTTCTCACAACCTTGTCCGATGAGTGATCCTTTTCCCTCCTCTGTGTTTATAGGGCTGTGGGTAGGAGAGCTATGTGCGACAGAATAAACAATAACCATGAGTTTGGTGTTCTCTCACTCCAGGGAATAGGAATTCATGAATTATGGGCCATTTGCACCCATGAAAGAGCTTGCATGTCTCAAGACATCTTTCTTTTTACACACTTAAAGGATCAATGGCTGAAAAGGTGAAGTGGAATGATGGATGATTGTCTGCTTCCATCTGTGTTTAAACTGTTTAAAGTCACATTAAAGTGTCTTGTAAGACTCTTAAGTCATTTGTCAATGTTTTATATGGGATACAAATATAAAGGTGGAGGAAGAGATGGTGCACGGTGCCATGTTTTAGTAGGTCGCTGATTTATGTTGAGACTCATCAATATGATGAGAGATGTGGGATGGGAAACGATGGTGAAGGTTAAGCTGTTAGGCACTACCTGCGTAGAGGAACTGGAGGGCAAGTCATGTTGTCGACTCCTACGGCATTTTTACTGATATTGTACTGTTGGTCACAGGAGATTGGGACTCCCATCACTGTCAGCATGCTGTAAAGGGGACATATCCTGTGCTTCTGACAGTGCCTGAGACACAGCTTGTTGGGTGTCCTGAGAATGGAGGGAAAGAACTGAGAATTGGTAGCTGGGTTGGAAATGTAAACTACTAATTTATTTCTAGTGACAGCTTCTGGGAAAAGTTCACAATGTAGCATACAGATGTTGTTCCAAAGCAGAGCCATCATGACAGCTTTTGGTTTATAGCTCTTGGAGGAACCAACCCTTCCTGCAAAAGTGCCTGACCTGATAGCGATACCCTTTTAATGAAGAGTTTATGGGCCCTGTCGCACCTTGTTGAATTTGAAGGGTTCCATTGGCAAGTGGTTTTAATTGTATGCAGATCTTCCGTTTGGACAAAACCAACCCCGTTTGTATTGTGGGAGTTATCTGCGACAATAAAGAAGAGGGTAAGACAGTGGCATGTGTTGCTTTGGCTCTTTATTTGAGCTACACCAAAAGCAATGACAACTAAGGGTGAACTTCGCTAAGATTGTTTCAACTATAACCAGAGAAGAAATGGAAAAGCAAGAAGCTGGAGGAGCCATTTTAAAAACACAGCCAAAAATGTAGGCATATAACCCCACCGTTGCCTACATTAACAGCATCTCTAAACTATTTTAAAGTACAAAGTAAAGAATATGCACCAAACAATGGATTTTATATACCCTGAATGGTCTGAATTGACTGCTTATAATAGCAAAGATGAGACAAATCACCCTTTTTATTAATAAAGATTTGTCACCCATTTGTCACTGTAACGATCTTTCATTCGGTTCACGCCACAAACTCCATTCCCTTTCCACTGATTCGATCTCTCTCCCCGGCAACTGTCTAAGGCTGACCAAGTCTGTTCGCAACCTTGGTGTCATATTTGATCACGATTTGAGCTTCCTACCTCATATCCGTTCTATCACTAAGACTGCCCATTTCCACCTTCGTAACATCGCCTGTCTCCGCCCGTACCTCAACTTATCCGCTGCTGAAACCCTCATCCAGGCCTTCATCACCTCTAGACTTGACTATTCCAATGCACTCCTGGCCGGCCTCCCTAGTTCTACCCTTCATAAACTTGAGGTCATCCAAAACTCTGCCGCCCGTGTGCAAACTCGCACCAAGTCCCGCTCACCCATCTCCCCTGTGCTTGCTGACTTACATTGGCTCCCAGTTAAGCGACGCCTCAATTTTAAAATTCTCATCCTTGTTTTCAAATCCCTCCATAGCCTCGCCCCTCCTTACCTCTGTAATCTCCTCCAGCCCTATAATCCCCCTAGACCTCTCTGTCCCGCCTATTCTGGCCTTTTGACCATCCCCGATTTTAAATGCTCCATTATTGGCAGTTGTGCCTTCAGCTACCTTGGTCCTAAGCTCTGTAATTCTCTCCCTCAATCTCTCTGCCTCTCCACTTCTCTGTCCTCCTTTAAGACGCTCGTTAAAACCTACCTCTTCGACCATGCTTTTGGTCACCTGCCCCAACATCTCATTTATGGCTCGGTGTCAAATTTTTTTTTTTTTATAACACTCCTGTGAAGCGCCTTGGGACGTTTTATTATGTTAAAGGCGCTATATAAATATATAAGTTGTTGTAATGATCTTTCAGATTGCATAATCTTCTGATGGCTCAATGGGTGTATATACACCATGTGATGTGGTACTGAGCCATATAGACCAAGAATAGTTCATTTTCATTCCGCAGTAAGTGCTGCAGTTGTTATTCTTTGCTAAGGATACCAGTATGATTTCTGCAATTCACCTCAGATTCTGGGAGCGATAGAAAGTAATAAAACATTTGCCAGGGTTTTTTTTCCCTCATTGACACCTGATGATCCTGTATATGTAGGCCTCAGATGAGGACATAATTGGGCGCAATTGTGATACCTCTCACAGTTGAACAGTCTTTCGACAGTTAATGTCAAGGCTCACATGAAAAATGGCTACTTAGATGATCCAAGGAAAGGCCGCTGGTAACTGGGTGAACTGTACATCAGTTTTCAGAAGAGTCATAGAGAACTGGGGGGGGGTGGGGGGAATGAACACAGAATGCATATACGAACAGCATAACTTTACAGATCATAATTAATATGACAGATATCGTGTTCTCAGTGTTTGAGTGCATCTGTGAGTGTCACAATTTAGCTCTTATACTGGAGTTGAAGCAGGCTTTATAACTTGAATGTTGCCCTAAGGGGAATTGGATTAAAGAGGTGAAGTTTGCTCAGCATCAGGTTCTTCCAGGCCAGGTAAAGCAGAGGCCAGATGCAGAATACAAACCTTTGTTTACTCTCTCGCAAGACTGTGGTCCTGAACTCACTAGGAACTGTGTGGATATTTAATGAACACTACTTGATTTATCTTTTCTTTTCTCTGATTCTTTTCAACATCTCTGGTGTTCTGTACGGTGGGCTTTGGCCTTTCCCTTAGGCTTCTCAATCAAAACAGACGAATTTCACCCTGAGTGCATATAAAGGCGTGACTGATAGGAGCAGGAATAGGCCATTCGGCCCCTCGAGCCTGCTCCGCCATTTAACAGAGAGTTGGGATAAATGGTTCATTCTCGGGTTGGCAATCAGTAACTAGTGGTGTTCCACAGGGGTCAGTGCTGGGACCCCAACTCTTTACAATCTATATTAACGATTTGGAGGAGGGGACCAAGTGCAAAGTATCCAAGTTTGCCGACGATACAAAGATGGGAGGGAAAGCAGTGAGTGAGGAGGACATAAAAAACCTGCAAAAGGACATAGATAGGCTAAGTCAGTGGGCAGAAATTTGGCAGATGGAATATAATGTTGGAAAGTGTGAGGTTATGCACTTTGGCAGAAAAAATCAAAGAGCAAGTTATTATCTAAATGGAAAGAAACTGCAAAGTGCTACAGTACAAAGGGATCTGGGGGTCCTGGTGCATGAAACACAGAAGGTTAGTATGCAGGTACAGCAGGTGATCAGGAAGGCCAATGGAATCTTGGCTTTTATTGCAAGGGGGATGGAGTATAAAAGCAGGGAAGTCTTGCTTCAGTTATACAAGGTACTGGGTGAGGCCACACCTGGAATACTGCGTACAGTTTTGGTTTCTATATTTAAGAAAAGATATACTTGCTCGCGAGGCAGTTCAGAGAAGGTTCACTCGTTTGATTCCGGAGATGAGGGGGTTGACTTATGAGGAAAGGTTGAGTAGGTTGGGCCTCTACTCATTGGAGTTCAGAAGAATGAGAGGCGATCTTATCGAAACATATAAGATTGTGAGGGGGCTTGATCGGGTGGATGCGGGGAGGATGTTTCCACTGATGGGTGAGACTAGAACTAGGGGGCATAATCTTAGAATAAGGGGCTGCCGTTTCAAAACTGAGATGAGGAGAAACTTCTTCACTCAGAGGGTAGTAAATCTATGGAATTTGCTACCTCAGAGAGCTGTGGAAGCTGCGACATTAAATAAATTTAAAACGGAGATAGACAGTTTCCTAGCTGATAAGGGAATTAAGGGTTATGGGGAGCGGGCAGGGTAGTGGATGTGAGTTTAGGTTTGGATCAGCCATGATCCTATTGAATGGCGGAGCAGGCCTGAGGGGCCGTATGGCCTACTCCTGCTCCTACTTCTTATGTTCTTATGGCTGATCATCCAAATTCAGTACCCTGTCCCTGCTTTCTCCCCATATCCCTTGATCCCTTTAGCCTTAAGAAATATATCTAACTCCTTCTTGAATATATTTAATGAATTGGCCTCAACTGCCTTCTGTGGTAGAGAATTCCACAGGTTCAGCACTCTCTGGGTGAAGAAATTCTTCCTCATCTCAGTCCTAAATGGCTTACCCCTTATCCTTAGACTGTGACCCCTGGTTCTGGACTCTCCCGCCATCGGGAACATCCTTCCTGCATCTAGTCTGTCTAGTCCTGTTAGAATTTTACAAGTTTCAATGAGATCCCCTCTCATTCTTCTAAACTCTAGCGAATATAAGCCTAATCGACCCAATCTCTCTTCATACGTCATTCCTGCCATCCCAGGTATCAGTCTGGTGAATCTTAACTGTACTCCCTCCATGGCAAGAACATCCTTCCTCAGATAAGGCAACCAAAACTGCACACAATACTCAAGGTGTGGTCTCACCAAGGCCCTGCACAACTGCAGCAAGACATCCTTGCTCCTGTACTCGAATCCTCTCGCTATAAAGGCCAACATACCATTTGCCTTCTTAACCGCCTGCTGCACCTGCATGCTTACCTTCAGCGACTGGTGCACAAGGACACCCAGGTCTTGTTGCACTTCCCCTTTTCCCAATCTATTGCCATTCAGATAATAATCTGCCTTCCTGTTTTTGCCACCTAAGTGGATAATCTCACATTTATCCACATTATACTGCATCTGCCATGCATCTGCCCAATCACCCAACCTGTCCAAATCATACTGGAGTTTCTCTGCATCCTCCTCACAGCACACACGCCCCCCCACCCCAGCTTTGTGTCGTCTGCAAACTTGGAGATATTACATCTAGTTCCCTTGTCTAGATCATTAATATATATTGTGAATAGCTGGGTCCTAGCACCGATCCCTGCGGTACCCCACTAGTCACTGCCTGCCACTCGGAAAAAGACCTGTTTATTCCAACTCTTTGCTTCCTGTCTGCCAACCAGTTCTCTATCCAAGTCAGTACCTTACCCCCAATCCCATGTGCTTTAACTTTGCACGCTAATCTCTTATGCGGGATCTTATCGAAAGCCTTCTGAAAGTCCAAATACACCACATCCACTGGTTCTCCCTTATCTATTCTACCAGTCACATCCTCAAAAAATTCCAGATTAGTCAAGCATGATTTACCTTTTGTAAATCCATGTTGACTTTGTCCGATCCTGTCGCTGTTTTCCAAGTGCTCTGCTATAATTGACTCTAGCATTTTCCCCTCTACCGATGTCAGGCTTACCGGTCTGTAATTCCCCGTTTTCTCTCTACCACCTTTTTTAAATAGTGGGGTTACATTAGCTACCCTCCAATCCATGGGAACTGTGCCAGAGTCTATCGAATTGTGGTCTTTAGCCTTTCTCTTCAAAAGTAAAAGCCCCCCCCCCCCACACACAGTTCAAAGTTGGTTTTCATAGGAATTACTGGACGAGAAAAGACCATGGTTCACCTTCGACCATTTCAAACTAAAATTAAAGCATATTTTTCTTGCAAGCCAGAAATTAGGGCACTTTCTATTTTATGATACTAAAACAAAATGCTGCGGATACTGGAAATCTGAAATAAAAACAGAAAATGCTGGAAATACTCAGCAGGTCAGGCAGCATCTGTGGAGAGAGAAACAGAGTTAACGTTTCAGGTCGATGGCCCTTCGTCAGAACTGGAAAAAGTTGGAGATGGAACAGGTTTTTAAGCAAGTGTAGGAGCAGGGAAAGGGGGGAGGGGAGGAAAGGACAAAAGGGAAGGTCTGTTTTATGATGATACCTTCAGTGCTGTTTAAGACATATCCTTTTGGCTAATAGTCTTTTTTCCCCTCTTCAATCTTCTCCCCTGTACTCGTGCCCAAAAGCTGTTTCCTCCTTGCTGGGGTATGGTTCCCTGGGTAGCAGGGACCCGCTGGCACCTCTTCCAAGTTGCTGTTATTGACATATGAGCTTTTACAGTGAGTGCTGTCAGGGAATTTGAGTACAATGGACGTCACAGACAAGTTTGATCCTGCCCTTCCCCTGAAATCCACAGATTATGCACTTCCAACAGGCTTAGCTGGATCATAGAAAAGAATCATAGAATGATACAGCACAGAAGGAGGCCATTTGGCTAATCATGCCCCTTTGAAAGAGCTATCGAATTAGCTACATGTTGCCCCTCGGCGACATCATCCGAAAACACAGCGTTACTTTCCACATGTACACCGACGACACCAAGGTCTACCTCACCACCACTTCTCTCGACCCCTCCACTGTCTCTACATTGTTAGACTGCTTGTCCAAATTCATTGTCAAATTTCCTCCAATTAAATATTGGGAAGACTGAAGCCATTGTTTTCGGTCCCCGCCACACACTCTGTTCCCTAGCCACCGGCTCCATCCCTCTCCCTATCATTTGTCTGAAGCTGAACCACACTGTTCGCAACCTTGGTGTCATATTTGACCCTGAAATGTGCTTCTGACCACAAATCCAAGCCATAACTAAGACCGCCTATTTGCACCTCCGTAACATCACCCGTCTCTGCTCCTGCCAGTGTCCTGGCCAATATTTATCCCTCAACCAACCTCATTAAAACACAGATTATCTGGTCATTATCTCATTGCTGTTTGTGGGTCCTTGCTGTGCGCAGATTGGCTTCCGCGTTTCCCTACATTACAACAGTGACTGCACCTCAAAAGTACTTCATTGGCTGTAAAGCTCTTTGGGACATGCTGAGGTCTTGAAAGGTACTGTATAAATGCAAGTCTTTCTTTTCTTTACATACTACAAAAAAGAATATTGAAGCACTGGAGAAAGTGCAGAAACGTTTTACAAGGACGCTACCAGATTTGAGAGGCTAAATAAGACTATCAGGAAAAATGGAGCAGGCTGGGTTCTTTTCTCTGGAAAAGAGAAGACTAGGAGTACTGAAAGAGGTCTTTAAAGTTATGAAAGAGTCCGATAGTGTGGATGTGGAGAAACTGTTTTCACTTGTAAGTTCAGAACAAAAGGGACATAAACATAGGCTAGCCACCAAAAGATCAAATAAAAATTTGGGGGCAATTTCTTTACAGAGAGTGGTGAGAATGTGGAACTCGCTGCCACATGGAGTGGTTGAAGTAGATAGTTATGATGCATTTAAGGGAAGCTTGATGACTACCTGAGGTGTCAGTCTTATCTCAGTGGTAGCACTCTTGATTCTGAGTCAAAAGGTTGTGGGTTCAAGGCCCACACTAGAGAGCAGCACATAATCCAAGCTGACACCTCAGTACAGTACTGAGGGAGTGCTGAACTGGAGGGAGTGCTGAACTGTCGGAGGCGCCGTCTTTCGGATGAGATGTCTGCCCTCTTCGATGGACGTAAAAGATCCATGCATCTCGACGAAGAGCTGGAGAATTCGCCCGTGCCCTGGCTAATATTAATCCCACACCCAACATTACTAAAACATATTATCTGGTCATGTATCCCATTGCTGTTTGTGGGTCCTTGCTGTCTGCAAATTGGCTGCCTCATTTCTGACATTACAACAGTAACTCCATTTTTATAAAAAAAAAGTATTTCAATGGCTGTAAAGCGCGTTGGGATCGTTAAAGGCGCTGTGCAAGTCCTTTCCTTTGTCACAGAGAAGGGAATAGAGGAATATGGTGGAAAGGGTGGGAATCGGCAATTAGAGTGGGAGGAGACTTGTGCATTGTATAAAAACTGGCATAGACCAGTTGGGCTGAATGGCCTGTTCTGTCCTATAGATTCTATGCATGTAATGTAGTAAATTGGCATCAAACTTGGGACCTTTTTATAGCTCAGTTACTCATTGGATAAACTTGATGAGCTATCGAGAGAGCCTGTTCTCTGTCTCTTTCTTTGTAGTATGTGAATTGTCCTTTGTAGCAAGAAGGAAGAAGACACTTTCAGCCCCATTAGTCTGGATTGGAGTTCAACTTGGTTCCCAGAAGTGAAAGGGAGGACTGGCATTTTGAATGTAGACAAGATATGCACATTGCATGGTCACATCTGGCAGCGTCACGATTCAATCCCTGGACCGTATTAATGAATGCTCCGGGCAACATTACCTGCAAGCATGGTGTAAGCTTTCATATGTGCATCAACATTACCCAGCATTTCTTCTCCATTATCAGCCTCGAGTGTCAACTTGGCTCAACTGGTAGTCGCCTCAAACTTAACGTCGTAGGTTCAATCCCCATGTTAGGACTTGAGCACATGCTCTAGGCTAACACTTCAGCTGAATTGGTGTTGCATTGTCCGAGGTGCTGCCTTTCAGATCAGCGAGGGCTCATCTACCTGTTCAGGTAGACATAAAAGATCCTATAGTACTATTTGAAGGAGAACAAGGAGTTCTCCAGGTGTCCTGGTCAACATTCATCCTGCTTTCAACACCACTAAAAACAGATCACCTGGTCATTTATTTTACAGACTGTGGTGCGAGCAGGTTACATGCTGAATTTGCCTATGTAACAACAATGAACTCTCCAGCTCTTCTTCGAGATGCATGGATCTTTTACGTCCATCGAAGAGGGCAGGCATCGCATCCGAAAGACGGCACCTCCGACAGTGCAGCACTCCCTCAGTACTGTACTGAAGTGTCTCTAGTGTGTTTTAACCTCTAAAAACGGATGGGTTTGGGTTGGGTGGGATGTTAAAATTTAAAAAATCTCAAACTTGAACCCACCCCCTTCTGGTTTTAACGGAGACGGGCAACCAACCCGCTCGCAGGAGGCAGGTCGCTCATTTAAATAATTTATTGAGGCTGCGTGCCTCAGATTTTATGTCTCTTCCAGCTTTAATGCTGGCAAGCCGGGTTTCCCGGGCCTCGGGAAACCCGGCAGCTAAAGGGAGGTGAGGACGGCTGCATGGAAGAGGTAAGTGCCTTTCCAGCACTGCTTGTGGGCCAGGAGGAGGAGGAGTGCTTCCCTCCTGGCCCCCTAAGCTAACCTGCTTCCCTCTCCGCAATTGGACCTCTACCCCCCTGTTATGTATTGTGTGTTCTTCTCCCACCTGTGGTGGCGCTGTCACAGGAGATAAATGGTTGGGTGTTCTCGGTTAAGTTTAGCTCTCTTTGTTCGGAACTGTCCAGAACTTCCTTTCCTTCATGTTTGAATCTCTGAGTTCTGAGTCCTAAATTGTGTCTAGGTAGAAAGGTACCGACACAACAAGTGGCGACGAGGATCGGATGAATCTGTGTTGTGGGAACTTTCTTGTTTTCGACTACAAAACACTCGGAACAGAGATTGCAGCATCACATTAACGTTACGGCAGTGAGTAAACAGAAATTTTAATTTGAAATGTGAGATGGCTACTATATTAGGAAACATCGGTGATTTTGATGAAAATGTGGAGCAATGGAGCGCATATACGGAACATTTTGACTATTTTGTATTGGGGAATGCGGTGGCAAATGAAAAGGTCGTGCCTACCTTTTTGAGTGTAATCGGGCCGAAGACATTCAATTTACTTCGCAGCCTCGTGCAGCCAGATAAGCCAGGAACTAAAACATATAAGCAACTAGTGGAAATTCTTGGAGCACATTTTTCACCAAAACCTCTGGTTATTGCTGAGAGATTTAGATTTCACAAACGGAATCAAGAGGAGGGGGAATCAGTGACGATGTTTATTGCTGCTTTAAAAAGGTTGTCAGAACACTGCGAGTTCAAGGAGGTGCTGAAGGACACCATTAGAGACAGACTCGTGTGTGGTCTGCAAAATGCAGCCACACAGGAGCGCCTTCTTACTGAGGACAACCTTACTCTTGAAAAGGCCATTGAAGTTAGTGTCTCCATGGAGATGGCGGAAAAGGAGGCTCACCAGTTGAGTTCAACAGGGAGAGTTCACAAGGTGTCGTCTGAGCCTAAAGGTGCGCGGAACGGCACATGTTACCGTTGTGGGAAAATGGGCCATCACGCTAATGACTGCTGGTGTACGGAGCTGGAATGCCGAAATTGTGGCAAAAAGGGTCACATTGAACGCGCCTGTAGAGGTAAAAAAAGAACAGACAGAGCTGGGAAGCATGGAAGCAAAATGTCTGTATTTGGACAAGAGAGGAAAAAGAGTGTTCATTCAGTGCAGTATGATAGAACAAGCAAAACAGAGGGGAGCGACACCTCTGAGGAGGAAGAGGTGCACATACTGACGGTTGCAGGTGATTTAAATGGCTACTGGGTGTCACCACTAGTGGAGGGACAATCAGTGCGGATGGAGATGGACACAGGTGCGGCTGTGTCCCTTGTTTCAGACACTGTCTGCAACAAAATGCTAAAGCATCTTACCCTTCAGCCAACAAACATTGTGCTAAAGACGTATACCGGCGAACCTGTGGCCATGAGAGGCACCATTGAGGTGGCAGTTAAATTGAACGGACAGACTGCAAAACTGCCACTATATGTGGTAAAGGGAAATTACCCATCCCCGACCTCCCCATATCGGCCATCTCGCTTTGACCCCCTGTGATCACCCCCAAACCCTCCGAATCATGCTGTACCCACCTCTCTCTCGCGATCACTAACCCAAGGACCAGGAAACCTACCTGCTCCTGGGCTGTGGCCTCTTCTGGAGCATTACCCGCCCGACAGGGAGCCAAGCCTGTCAATGAGGCTGGCTTCCAGGAGGGGAATCTGTTAAAAAAAAACACGCATGCTATGGAGTTAAAACTCCACAGCTTTCGTGGGGACCAGAACTCCTCCCCCCTGCTTTGGAAATCCCACCCCAGTAAGTTTCGGGGCCCGTACTTCAAAAGTAGATCATTGGCTGCACAAGTGTCTTGGGGTATTTGGAGGATGCGGTAAGGTGCTACATAAATAAAAGTTGCTTCATTCTTGATTCCACAACCATTACCTTGCTGTCAATTTTCTTGTTTGACATCTAGCTGTGGAGAAGCCAGATTGTTTTGCAGCTGAACATTGGCAATATGGAAGCCATCCTGTTTTTTCTCCCACTAGATACTTTGCACACTAACCCGGATCTCCTCGCCTTCCCTGGATGCCTGTTCAAGTTCAACCCGACTGCGGAATATCTGCATGCTGCCCAATCCTGAGCTGATTGTCAAAGCTCACATCAAGACTGTCACACAATAGTGTCTACTTCCTCCTCTGAAACATTACCTGTCTCTACCCTGATTTACCCTCAATCTCTCACCCATAATTTTGTCACATTCAGACAGGATTTCTCTAATGCTCTCCTCACTTACCTCCTGACTCCAACTCATCCAGAACTCTACTACCCACATTCTAGCCACAAAAGTCCTGCTCACCTATTATCTGTGTATTTGCCAACTCCCTGTCCCCAGAGCATTGACTTCAAAATCTTCATTCTCTTCAAGTCCATGACCCTCCCTATCTTTGTAACCTCCTCACCTGTATGTTCCTGCCTGCACGCTTATTTCCACCAATGTTGGTTTACTGAGCATTACCTTCTCCCTCTGCTACCATTGGTGAGAGAGCATTTAGGCATTAGGCCCCACGCTCTAAAATTCCATTCCTGAAGCCACTCGCCTTGCTACATTTTCCCCCCCATCTTCAAAATCTTCCTTAAGTCATTTGATAGCTCTAGTTCACCTCCCCCTCCTGGTTAGATCTGACTCCCAAGTACAGTGCAGCATTGAGGGAGTGCTGCACTATCGGAGGTGTCGTCTTTCGGATGAAACGTTAAACCGAGGCCCCGTCTGTCCTCGCAGGTGGACGTAAAAGATCCCACAGCATTATTTCAAAGAAGAGCAGGGGAGTTCTCTCCGGTGTCCTGGCCAATAATTATCCCTTAAACCAATATCATTAAAAACAGATTATCTGGTCATTATCAAATTATTGTTGTGGGAGCTTGTTGTGCATTCCCTACATCATAACAGTGACTATACTTCAAAAAACGAAGTACTTAATTGGGTGTAAAGCGCTTTGCGATGTCCTGAGGTCGTGAAAGGCGCTACATAAGGACAGCAGGCGCATGGGAACACCACCACCTTCAAGTTCCCCTCCAAGTCACACACCATCCTGACCTGGAAGTATATCGCCATTCCTTCATCGTCGCTGGGTCAAAATCCTGGAACTCCCTCCCGAACAGCACTGTGGGAGTGGCTTCACCACATGGACTGCAGCGGTTCAAGAAGGCGGCTCACCACCACCTTCTCAAGGGCAATTAGGGATGGGCAATAAATGCTGGCCTTACCAGCGACGCCCACATCCCACGAATGAATAAAAAAATATATAAATGCAAGTCTTGCCAAAACAAGCGCTCTACTCGGAGCTCCGGCACGGCAAGAGAGCCCCAGGTGGGCAGAGGAAACGCTTCAAGGACACCCTCAAAGCCTCCTTGGAAAAGTGTAACATCCCCACCAACACCTGGGAATCCCTGGCCCAAGACCGCACAAAGTGGAGGAAGGCGCCGAACACCTCGAGTCTCTTCGCCGGGAGCAAGCGGAAGCCAAGCGCAAGGAGCGCACGTCAACCCAAGCACCCCACCCACCCGCCCCTTCAACCACCGTCTGCCCCACCTGTGACAGAGACTGTAGGTCCCGCATTGGACTCATCAGTCACCCGAGAACTCATTTTTAATGTGGAAGCAAGTCATCCTCGGTTCTGAGGGACTGCCTAAGAAGAAGCTAATATAAATGCAAATTGATGCAGGTTCATTTTCCCATTCATTTGTTGCTCCATCCCTAACAAATTCACACAGCAGCACTACATTATAGGCTCTCTAGGGAGGGATGCAATGTAAGGGGTACAGCAGTGAGAGGACGCTGAAAAAAAAGGATATCATTCCATTAATGACACAGGTAAATTTGGGATAATCACAGGCTAGTTAATCTACTTCCTTATCTACCCTTTTTCAACCACCCCACACAACCTATTGACAGGATGAGGCTGGAGACGTTTAGATGTATACAGTGTTACTTAACAGCCAGATGTTTATATAGGATGAAGAGTGTGTGACTGGGCCTGATTTTTCTTATGGGGGTAGTATCTGGGCCTCACTTACCACCTCTTCCGGACAGTGCTATTGAAATTGGGACCTCACTTTGAGGGAGTGGAGGGATTGCAGACATAGACTCATGGAATGATACAGCACAGAAGGAGGCCGTTTGGCCCATTGTGCCTGTGCCAGCTCTTTGAAAGAGCTGTCCAATTAGTCCCACTCCCCTGCACGAACTTGTGCCTTACATCTGCCTTTTGCTTGCGGTATGACCAGGCCAATTGCAATTCTGTCTGGTATGTCAGCATTTTTTTTGGGTGGTGCGATTGGGGGGCGGGGGGGAGGTTGATGGATAGATTAGAAACATAGAAGATAGGAGCAGGAGTAGGCCATTCAGCCCCTCGAGCCTGTTCTGCCATTTAATGAGATCATGGCTGATCATCCAAACTCGGTACCCTGTCCCTGCTTTCTCCCCATATCCCTTGATCCCTTTAGCCTTAAGAAATATATCTAACTCCTCCTTGAATATATTTAATGAATTGGCCTCTACTGCCTTGTGTGGTAGAGAATTCCACAGGTTCACCACTCTCTGGGTGAAGAAATTCCTCCTCATCTCTGTCCTAAATGGCTTACCCCTTATCCTTAGACTGTGACCCCTGGTTCTGGACTCCCCCGCCATCGGGAACATCCTTCCTGCATCTAGTCTGTCTAGTCCTGTTAGAATTTTATAAGTTTCAATGAGATCCCCTCTCATTCTTCTAAACTCCAGCGAGTATAAGGCCAATCGATCCAATCTCTCTTCATACGTCATTCCTGCCATCCCAGGTATCAGCCTGGTGAATCTTCGCTGCACTCCCTCCATGGCAAGAACATCCCTCCTCAGATAAGGCGACCAGAACTGCACACAATACTCAAGATGTGGTCTCACCGAGGCCCTGTACAACTGCAGCAAGACATCCTTGTTCCTGTACTCGAACCCTCTCGCTACGAAGGCTAACATACCATTTGCCTTCTTGACCGCCTGCTGCACCTGCATGTTTACCTTCAGCGACTGGTGCACAAGGACACCCAGGTCTCGTTGCACTTCCCCTTCTCCCAATCTATTGCCATTCAGATAATAATCTGCCTTCCTGTTTTTGACACCAAAGTGGATAACCTTGCATTTATCCACATTATATTGCATCTGCCATGCTTCTTAAATTCAATTCAACCCTATTAGAGGACTACTTTATTATAGAGGGACACCTCATTTTAAATGCCCAAAAAGTGGCACTTGGGCGTTCGGTTAACCCCCTCTCAAAAAAAAGAAAAAGACCCTGATCTTCAGCTCCAAGCTGCTTTTACAAATTATAGGTATTATTAAAGGCATTCTGCAAATCCAGGACATTTGAATAGGATGGTGTTGGCCGTGCCATAAACCTCCTCTTTGCACAGTGTGTGTCTCTCTTTTGTAATATACACTAATTCTGGCAGCTCCAGAGTGGCCGAGTTAAGAGGAGGCGGAGTGGAGGCTTGGTGTGTTTGCGCTGTGTGGGGCACTCTTGTACACGGCATTAGCTCGGATTTCTTTTCTGACAGAACTATTATTATTGTTGTTGTTGTGGGGGTTGTTTAATAATAATCCACACTCGCGCTCTTTTCTGCAAATTTTTAAAAAAAAGCTCGCTCCCTCCCTCGGGCTGGGAAGTTGAGAGGAAGAAGGGAAGAGAAGGAGGAAGAAAGAGAAAGAAAAAAAAGAAAGGGGAGGAGGGGGGGGAAAGAGGAAAAAAAAGTGAAGCGGGTTTCTTGAAACAGACGACGCACATTTTCTTGTTGTTTTTGAATCGCAGAGAAGTTCCAGCTCCTCCATATTGGAGACCAAACGACGACGTTTGACAAGAAAAAAAAACCCCAACCGAGAAGAGACGCCGCCGTCGCCAGAGCAAGGATAACAAAAAAAAAACCAACCAGGCTTTGGGAGATTAAGAAACAATTATTTTTTTTCTTACCAGGATTGAAAGAGGAAAGCCAAAAGGCGGACATTTGTGGTGTGTGGATCGGGTTTGAACCTCTGGGCACTCGCCGGACAGCTTGGCTTCTTCCTCCCGGGCCGCGGGAAGGGGCAAAGGCGGTTATTTTTTGAATTTTTCTCTCTCGCTTGATATAAACATTAATATAAATGGTCGACTGACTTAAAACCTCTTTTTTTGTTGGGGGAGGGGGGGAGGAGGGCAAAAAAAAAGTTGCAGGGAATATATTTTCTGCATTATTCCTTTTTTTGGGGAAAAAAAAGTATTTAAATTTGGCCCTCCTCCCTGTGGCGTATATACTATATATATATTAAATATATATATATTTTTCTAATTTGGGTTTTGGGCAAAGGGGTTGGGGTGGGGTGGGTGGGGGGCAAGTTTGTTTTCGGTGCATTTTCTGAAGGAAATCGAGGAGGGCCCGGCGGCCGAAAGCAGAAAGGGTTTGTTCGATGGACAGCACGTCCATTATAACGCAGGTCAGCAAAGAGGATGAGATTATTTCATCGTCCCAGGAAAAAGGTAAGGAAATGGACATTAAAACATTTTTTTTAATATGCATATAAAAGAATGCATAATGTGAAATGTTGGGGAAATTAGGGGGGCGCTATGGATTCCTGAGTTTGAAAAGTAAAGACCAATGTTGTCTTGGTCTAACCAAGCTTTAGATATTCTTTTTGTCTTTTTTTTTAGAAATGAAAATTTTGATTTTAATTTGTTTTATTTATTTATACACATATAGTATTGAAAGGCAACCCCCCCCCCAAACCCCCAAACCCCCAAACCCCCAAAATGTGACATAAATAAAACCTTCATAAAGAGGTTCCTGGAGACCACTTTAGTTTTGGATTTCCTCTCCCTCATTCTAGCTAAAAGTGATCATTTTGTTTGCACAGTTCTTGTTTGGGGAGGAAAAGTAAGAAGAAATAGTTAAGACAAATACATAAATGAATCATAATCGAGAGAGACAGTGGAGACCTCTTTCCACTCGCTCTCTGTTCCCTTTCCCAAAAGTGAAAATGTTGGACTTTTTTCAGATTTTGTACTTGGGAGTGTAAAGGTAAGAATAATATCGTTGGTTTTGTTCACTGCCAGGAATTATGAATTAATGATGTTTTGAACTCTTAAAGCCACCTTGCTACAACAAGTAAAATAAAGTGAGTGTTCGCATTTAGCAATGTTTTGATGTGGGCCCCCCCACCCTCTGTTTTGTCATCTTCCACAATTGGAGAAAAAGGAGCGAGAAAATGGCCCCAAAAAAGTTAAGGTTTCCTCTGACTCAGCGCAACTACTTGATGGTTTTGCACCTTAGGCAGGAAAAGAAAATGTGCATTTGCTTCTCATTTAGAGAGAGACAGCATTCTGGATTTGGTGAAAAAAAATGTTATAATAGTGTTGGATCAGTTTTTAAAAAATGATAATGCACATGGTTCATATTAGGAACAAGGTTTTAAAAAAAAAAGTTAAACGTCTGTGGTTTCAAACTAGGATCTAGTGCATCCTTTTTGGAGGGGATGGAACAACTGTATTGTGCAGAGAAGTTTTGCTTCAGAGGAAGTTTTGGTACAAAATAGGGCATTTTTTGGCAAGCATTTTAAAATCAGTGATCAATCCTGATCTGATCAATCCTGATCTGATCCTCAGAAATCTGAAGAGTATGAAGAAGCATGAGAGGGAACTGCCCCCTTCCATAGTCTTGAGAAGGCTCCTAGTAAAATATTTTTTCAAAAGTACTTAACAATTTTATTTAATTTTTGCTTGTGAATTTTAAGCTTTGTGTGGCTTGTTTTGTTACCATTTATAATTATTTCCTTATGTAGTAATTTTGGGAATTTCCATTACATTCAGTTTTCCCAGGAGAGAGTTTTTAAAAAAAAAGGGGGAATTTTAGTTTCAGACAAGTATTTAAACATGTGTGGCTTGGAATCAGTGGCAGTACTGTTTGTATTTCCACACTTGCTCTTCTGTTATAACAACAAAAATGTAGCTTTTAAAATTGATGTAAATGTGTGGTTGGAAACAAGAGAACTTGTCACAGGGCAGCAGTGCGACACAATTAATATCTGCACTCATCAGGTCGATCGTAACTCCCCTCGTGAATTTGTCACTCACAAAGTAGCTGGTCAGCTTGTTTGTGGAGCTATAATTTATCAAATCGTGCCTACTGCAGTAGGTAATATCTTGTGTATATGTTTTCTTTCATCTCTTCATTGCTTTAATTGAAACAGCAAATTTGATAAACAAGGGACCCTATGAAGAGCCACCTACCAGTTTTATGGAGCATGTAGCAGAAAGTATATGTATGCAAGTTTGTTTCTTTTACACACTAGGCTGTGTTGCTACTTTATACTTAATTTTTCCCCCCAAAAAACACAGGCTACAGTCTTTTTTTGCAGTACCTTTCCACTACCTATGTCATGGTGCGCTTTCCTTTTTCTCTCTGTGCTGAGCAAGATCTTGTGATAGGAAACTGGAGGTTAATGCTGCCTGGCTTCAGTTAACTTTCTAAATGGTTCCCTTTGTGCAGACTTTTAACTTGGTGCTTTTTTTTTAATTTGCAAAAAAGGAACATGTCCTTTTGTAAACGTTACATGCTTCTTGGATTACAAGGTTGACATGATGGTATGTGTAGTGTTGTGCTGTTTGGTGACATTTTCACAACACGGCTGTGCTGCCTTAGAACTCTTTTAGTTTGTGCCAGTCGTGTTGTTTTTGAGTTGCTTCAGAATGAGAAGCCCACATAGCATTAATCCAGCAAATATTGGACCATGATTTTTTAAGCAGTGATCTGAACGTTTACGTGCCATTTTGTTCATAATAAAAAATTCCCTTGAGTTTTCAGCGGTAGACTTTCCATACGAGATGTTGTCAAACAGAAATACACAGTACAACTGTGTGCTTTATTTAGTCAACCATCACCACAGACACATACAGACGTAACTAGTTTTCTGAGAACAATTTTATGATGGATGTTTTATGATGGTACTAAAGCCAACCAATCCAACTTGAATAGGACACTTTGTCTGACACTTAGACTAATTAAAATTAAAAAATGCCCTAATCTGTCAGTACTATTACTTCGCTATAAATCGTCCGTGTTCAACATGGTGACACCCTCACAATAACAAGAGGAGCCATTGCTGTATAAACAGTATAAAGTGGCATACTGGCCAGAGAAATTTCCTGATCACTTTGCTGTAAATTGCATTATAGTTATCAAATCTTGCAACGCGAATGTCTCCTGTGTTAAAAGATGTGGCATATAATATATGAATTGGAATCATTCCAAAGCGGTAATCTTTGGGTTCAGATGAGGATTGTGAGTCATTGAAGATTTGCAGTCTGAATTCCTGGGATTAGATTATTCATTTGTGATGATGCCCAGGTTTTAATTCTTTGCATGCTAACATGCAAGTGTCAGGGCTTCATTGTAATTGTGCATTGACTATTTTATTTTATCTACATAAACCTGTAGTTAGTCCATGACAGACTGTTAATACTCTTGTGTGAAGGCCGATTTGCACCAAGATTTTAGAGAACATGTTTTCCATTCAGCATGTACAATGCATCAACTGAATTCTTCAATTACATTATTGCTCTGTAAACTTTCTGTGAGAAATCCCATGGTATTTTCAGTGTATGAAGGTATATCGAGACAGAACTCACTTTGTATGTATAAATGTATGTGAATTTGATGTTGACTGTATAAACGTAAAACTGAGGCTGGCGAAGATCTGTACCTGTCTTCCAGAAAGGTGGCTTTTGTCTTCATTCCATGTACAGCATTAATTAATGTGTTTAATGAAACCAGGAAAACACCCTTTGGTGGTGTTAACAATTCCCTCCTGTGGATTATTCAATCTGGAGATGGCTATAACTTTTTAATGCATTAATTTATATCTACCTGGAATTTGTGGGGAGTCAATGAATTTCAAAGGCTCACGGTATATTTTAAGCCGCTGATTTGCTGGGCTGCAGAGGCAGCAGACTGCACCATGAAAGAGTGGGAAACAGGCTGATCTTGGGTGAAACAAAACTGAAAGTTTGTGCTGGAATGTGTTCTAGACTGTGGCTGGAATCTCTGTTGTCAGGACAGAGTGCAGTTTTTAAGGATTGGCCATTTGCTGCTGTCATTGCACATAAGCTTGTGCTATTCTGTATGTGTCCTTGTTTAATTTAATTTCTGTAAATAAATCAAAGTCCATCACTTTTTGGATTCTGAACCTAGCTTGAGCCTTCTGAAGTGGTTTGGAGAGAAATGAAGTGAATTAGGATCAAGCGATCTAGGATTGTGAGAGTCCCAAAGCGTACGAGTTCTCCGCAGGGTCAGAAAAGCACAGGGCTGCAGCCTCCGCTTGTGTGGCATGCGAGGGAAGTGTGGTCATACTGTTGCAAGAGGAAACACCTCATTAAAGTCCCCTGAATTTACATCACATAGGTGGTACCAAGTTGTGAGTGACATCTGTCCTGTGAACACTTTCCAAAGTCTTAACTCACTTAATGTGAATGAGAATGCACACACAAAAGGCTGGCAGTAATCAATAAAATGTTTAATATCCTCGAGCGAATGGCGTGATATTGCCATGAAATCTCAAGATTTGCGTCTCACGTTGTCGGTTGCTGCTGCAGTGTATTTAACTGGCATGTGCGTGGTTCGGCTGAATTTGTGCCCCACTCCAACATCAACCAAGTAAAAATAAAAGGCTGTGATAAATACAGGATAACCTGTTTACATAACGGGAGTCTGAAGGATGTAAGAATTTTGGGCCTCTATCATGTGAACTCGGCTGTAGTTGTGATCTCGCGGTTTATGATGCCCTCTTAACTTCTCGATTGTGTGGCATGCTCTAAGTGTTTTTTGTTAGGTAAGGAAATCAAAGACTGGTAAAATGGAGTTGAATCAGTTTGTGGCTGATCTGTACCTCAATAGCAGAACAGTCTTGGCTGAGTGGCCTGCTCTTGTCTAAAATATGTCTTTCTGTTGACCAATTTGATTGAATTCTTCGAGGGGGTGACTAGGTGTGTGGATGAGGGTAGTGCAGTGGATGTGGTTTACATGGATTTCAGTAAGGCTTTTGATAAAGTCCCGCATAGGAGACTGGTCAGGAAGGTAAGAGCCCGTGGGATCCAGGGTGCCTTGGCACATTGGATCCAAAACTGGCTAGTGGCAGAGGGTGATGGTGGAAGGTTGTTTTTGTGACTGGAAGCCTGTGTCCAGTGGGGTACCGCAGGGATCGGTGCTGGGTCCCTTGCTGTTTGTGGTCTACATTAATGATTTGGATGTGAATGTAAAAGGTATGATCAGTAAGTTCGCAGATGACACGAAAATTGGTGGGGTGGTAAATAGCGAGGCGGGAAGCCTCAGGCTACAGGACGATATAGATGGGTTGGTCAGATGGGCGGAACAGTGACAAATGGAATTTAACCCTGAAAAGTGTGAGGTGATGCATTTTGGACGGACTAACAAGGCAAGGGAATACACAATGAATGGTAAGACCCTAGGAAAGACAGAGGATCAGAGGGACCTTGGTGTGCATGTACATAGATCCCTGAAGGCAGCAGAACAGGTGGATAAGGTGGTTAAAAAGACATATGGGATTCTTGCCTTCATTAGCCAAGACATAGAATATAAGAGCAGGGAGGTTATGATGGAGCTGTACAAAACGCTGGTAAGGCCACAGCTGGAGTACTGTGTGCAGTTCTGGTCGCCACACAAAAGGAAGGATGTGATTGCTTTGGAGAGGGTGCAGAGAAGATTTACCAGGATGTTACCTGGGCTGGAGCGCTTCAGCTATGAAGAAAGACTGGACAGGCTGGGGTTGTTTTCCCTGGAGCAGAGAAGGCTGAGGGGGGACCTGATTGAGGTGTACAAAATTATGAGGGGCATAGATAGGGTGGATAGAAAGGAACTTTTTCCCTTAGTAGAAGGGTCAATAACAAGGGGGCATAGAGTCAAGATAAGGGCCATGAGGTTTAGAGGGGATTTGAGGAAAAACTTTTTCACCCAGAGGGTGATTGGAATCTGGAACTCACTGCCTGAAAGGGTGGTAGAGGCAGGAACCCTCACAACATTCAAGAAGCATTTAGATGAGTACTTGAAATGCCATAGCATACAAGGCTACGGACTAAGTACTGGAAAATGGGGTTCGATTAGACAGGGCTTGATGGCCGGCGCGGACGCGATGGGCCGAAGGACCTCTTTCTGTGCTGTATAACTCTGACACCTAAAATATTCCACCAGGAAAGCTGACACTAAGAATCCCTGTCCGGATTATCTGTCATCCGCATTCTGCGTCAGTGATTTTCCACTAACCCAAACCCTCTTTACACTAACTAATGAGCAACAAGCTGTAACAAAGGCAGACCTGTGTGAGTGGGATGTGGGGAGTGGGTCATGTCAATTGCTTGAAGGCACAGTATTCTGTTTACCTGCAAATGGGTGTTTTTAAAAAAAAATTGAATTGCCAAATGGGAACAAAGTTGTGAATTATTTCAGCTGAAGGCCTTGTGATTTGCAAACTGGGTGAGGGTGGAATTGATGTCAACAGTGCGGCCAGCTCGATGGACTGAAAGGCCTTTTCTTGTTCTTCCGTATGTTCTTTTGTCACTCTGATAATGAGAACTTACCACATACAAGTTCTCTCCTCATTCATTCTGCTTAGAATAAAACGCTTGCTTTAAAGCAACAGAGCGGTGCAGTGTGTTGGAGTACCAATGTGCCATGCCACAGAACGGTAAGGCACAAATCCCCCTATTTTTTGAGTTGCTGCCTGCGGTTGTGTCACTCGGCACCAGTGGAGGCACTGACCAGTGGCTGTGCTTCATCATAGGATGCTGGAAGGGCTGTCTTCGGGCCCATCATCCCCTGTGCTCGCTGACCTACATTTTCGCTCCACTAACGGCTCGATTCTAAAATTCTCCTCCTAATATTTAAATCCCTCCATGGCCTTGCCCCTCCCTATCTCTGTAACCTCCGCCAGCTATACAACCCTCCCAAGAACTCTGGGTTGCTCTGGCCTCTTGTCCATCCCCACCATTGGCGGCCGTGTCTTCAGCTGTCTGGGCCCCAAGCTCTGGAATTCCCTCCCTAAACCTCTCCGCGCCTCTTTTCTCCTTTAAGACGCTGCTTAGAACCTACCTCTTTGACCAAGCATTTGGTTACCTGTCCTAATAACTCCTATTTTGTCTCTGTGTCAATTTGTATCTGATTCTCCTCCTGTGAGACGCCTTGGGATGTTTTACTATGTTAAAAGTGCTATATAAATGCAAGTTGTTGTTGTGCACCTTCCAATGATTGGTTCAGAGGGGCACTGGCTGTGGAGGAGGGTGGGCAAGTTAAACATCTGCCGTGTGGAGCAGGTGTACAGGAAACTTTCGATTAACTGGCACCTAAATAACCAGCAAAATTCAGGAGTAGGTTCAGGTAACTTTTATTACTTGTTTTCCTCCATGTGTTGCTGTGCAAGGGTGTGGCTGCAGCTGTTGCTAAGCTACAGAGACGCTTGCAACTTGTGGCCATTGTTTTGAAGCTGTTAAGCAACAGGGTTTGTTGCTTTATACGGAGCCCTTAGCGTTCGGTTATCCGGAATTTCTGGTCCCGTCTGTGCCGGATTAAAAAAAAGTTTCCTGTACTAGGGAAGGGAAGGATATAACTGGGAAAAGATGAAGGGTTAATTCTCTTTGCAATAAAAGGGGAAAAAATGAATTCTGCCAATATTTTTGACCACAAATTAACTTGCATTTTTCAAGAAAGTCGCACAAAATCTATTAATTTAAATAGTACAACTTTTCCTTGTATTTGTTTCCAGACAATGTCTTTCAACTTTGAGTTATGACAGAGCACATTCAAGAAGTATAATATATTTATTTGGAGACAACTAACTGGGACGGCGACAGAGTGGTGCTTGAAGCCAGAAGATCATTAAATTTGAGTATTTTAGTCTTCAGATCTGGACAGCAGTTTGCAGGGTTAATCGTATTAACTCATTTTACAAATGCAGCATGTATATTTTAATTAAGATTTTTTTTTCTCCAAAAAAACAAACTTCAAAGACATTAGATATGAAGGTTGATTGTACACGGATTTAACTGCTTTGCACATATGTAACATTGGTAAGCTTGTATTCCTGTACTCTCTACACATTCTGCTGTAAGGAACAACTTTTATTTGAAAAGTAAATCTCGCTGAGGCGTGCTGCGTTAGAATAGTGAATAGAGTTTCTCTGGTCAGATTGAAGATCTCTCTTCTCCAACCCCCCGCCTCCCCCCCCCCCCCCCCCCAAGCTCTCTCCATTCCCCAAGCGCTGGTGCAGTGTAAATAATGTTGCTATATTCACTGACAGAAAAAAAAGCAAGTGAGGCCAATTAAGAACTTAGCCAGTGGTGCTTTCCATCTATTGGGCTTGTTGAGGAATGCAGGATTTTGTCGTATATTCAGGGGGGCAGCTCTTTCGGATTCCTTGATTATAATAATCTCGCTACTGATTACTTATAAGTTGCTTTGCAAAATCAAAGAAACTTGCATTTTGCTGCAGACTGATGATTTAACTGGGAACTGCTTTCATCGAAATTGCTTTGATGATCTTAAATGTTGTATATGAAGAGGGAGATTTATTTATTTTTTGGTGTCCATGCCTTCTCCTCTTCCTGTGTCTGTGCTTTGAACCCGTTGGTCAGAGCAGACGACGATTCACCGGGCTGATCCCTGGGATGGCAGGAATGACATATGAGGAGAGATTGGGTTGATTGGGCTTTTATTCGCTGGAGTTTAGAAGAATGCGAGGGGATCTCATTGAAACTTATAAAATTCTAACAGGACTAGACAGACTAGATGCAGGAAGGATGTTTCTGATGGCGGGGGAGTCCAGAACCAGGGGTCACCGTCTAAAGATAAGGGGTAAGCCATTTAGGACAGAAATGAGGAGGAATTTCTTCACCCAAAGAGTGGTGGGTGAACCTGTGGAATTCTCTACCACAGAAGGCAGTTGAGGCCAATTCATTAAATATATTCAAGAAGGAGTTAGATATACTTCTTAAGGCTAAAGGGATCAAGGGATATGGGGAGAAGGCAGGGACCGGGTACTGAATTTGGATGATCAGCCATGATCTCATTGAATGGCGGAGCAGGCTCGAGGGGCCGAATGGCCTACTCCTGCTCCTGTTTTCTATGTTTCTATGTAACGAATGGGACGATGGTGAGTGGACTGCACTCCCCATTTACAATATCTCTGAAAGAAGGGGAACTCGATACAAAACGTCTGTTCAGAGGTTACCTGTGACACAGTTTCAAAGCCCAAAATATTTTAACAAAGGAATTGAGATTTACCATTTTAATTGTACAAATAGCCCACCTTTGATGGGATTATTTGCAAATTCAGAAGTTTGTTATCTTTGAATAGAGGAAGAATAAGGTGAGTTCAGAGATGAGCAGTGTTCCTGTACAAATATCCTACATGTTGTATCAAAAGAAAGACTTGCATTTCTGTAGCGCCTTTCACGACCACCGGATGTCCCAAAGCGCTTTACAGCCAATGAAGTACTTTTTTGAAGTGGAGCCACTGTTGTAATGTAGGAAACGCGGCAGCCAATTTCCCACAAACAGCAATGTGATAATGACCAGATCATCTGTTTTGGTTATGTTGGTTGAAGGGTAAATATTGGCCAGGACACCGGGGAGAACTCCCCTGCTCTTCTTCGAAATAGTGCCATGGGATCTTTTACATCCACCTGAGAGAGTAGACGGGGCCTCGGTTTAACGTCTCATCCGAAAGACGGCACCTCCAACAGTGCAGCACTCCCTCAGCACTGCACTGGAGTGTCAGCCTAGCTTTATGTGCTCAAGTCCCTGGAGTGGGACTTGAATCCACAACCTTCTGACTCAGCAGCAAAGTGTGCTACCCACTGAGCCACAGCTGACACGTAAGGTTTTAATCCTTGAGAACTCTGAATATGTTTTAAATAGCTGTACTATATAATGCTGTACTCCACTCTCCCTACATATGTGTTCAGTTATCGAGCTTTCTGTGCGTACAGTCAAGTACCTTTTAGCTCAAGTTCAAAATCACCATCTTGTCTTGATGCTGTTTGAAGGCCATGTGGTTAAGCACTCTAACTTACCCTGAGAGTCCTCTCTGATCATAACCTCAACTTTGCCATCTTGTTTCTTGTCAAAATTTAATGAGATCAATATTAGTTTAAATTTGCAAATCATTTTGAAGGCATGAGCTCCATTGTGTGTCAGCATCCCAACAGCATGAAGTACAGCGGGGAAAGATAACACTTGGGCTCACTCCTGATATTTCGTTTGTTTACAGGAAACTTTGTGCTATCCGGCACCGACGGGACCGAGCTGTTGCCGTCCCATCAAAACTGCCGGACAAACCAGCGCTAATGTTAAAACAAACGGAAGCTTTTGAGCTCCGTATCTAGCAACAAACCCCAACAGCTTCTAAACAGTCAGCCGTAGCTTGCAAGCGTCTCTGTAGCTAAGCAACAGCTTTAGCTAGACCTTGCAGAGCCTGACTGGTGGAAAAAAAAGCAACGAAAAGAGAAAAAACTTACTGAACCGACTCCTGAATTTTGCCGGTGGCTCGAGCATTCCGGACAGTTAACCTCCGGATAAACCAAAGTTTCCTGTATTTGGCTGTGCGGACGGAGTCTCCGAGCTGAACCCAGCTACCCCCGAGACCGGGATAATGGCTGTGTTGAGCGGTATTCTCGGAGACCTGCAACATACTGACTCTGGAGCACAGGAAGTGAGCCAAAAAGACTAGCCCAATATTTTTTGTTTACAATATGTAGCCGATCTCCTGTGGTAGTCTGGGTCTGGAGCATGATGTTGTGCCATCCAGCTGATGGTCTCGCCTGCTATTTAAGGGCACTGTTTAGGTACTCCACTTTGGAGAACTGGCCTAAGTAGGTCTTGAGGTCAGTTAGGGGCTAATTGTTGTTTAAGTTTCTGTAGATGACAAAATTTGATGGACATGCTTACAAGTTTTATATAAAAAGATAGAGGGAGTGAAATCTGTCATTTTTTGTATTAGAATACTCCTGCGAAGCGCCTTGGGACGCTTTACTATGTTAAAGGTGCTATATAAATACAAGTTGTTGTTGTATGGCAGCAGACGGGCTGTTAGGGTTAGGGTATGGCGAATCGGCAGCCCGTTTTACACCGTCCGGATTTTATTTTCTATTGACTTCTGGTGTAGACCAATTTTACCCTAGAACGAGGAAGAAAGTCCAATTTTATTTGCTTGCACCTCCGAGCAACAGGCTGATAAAATTAAAATCACACCTCCTTATTCATTCATTCAGCTTCATATACTATCATTTTGTTTTGGGAGAAAGGAACATGACATGACAACAACTTTCATTTCTCTGGTGCTTTTCATGTTTTCCCTAGCGCATCTCACGAACCGGAAGATGGCTCAAAAGTGCTTAACGTTAGAAGGACAAAACAAATCGTGTGGGAGAAATGGAGAGGGTTGGTGGAGACGAAAGGCATAGGAGAAGGGAAGGATTTAATGGCGGGGGGGGTTTTGAAAGCAGGGACAGAAATGTAAAGGCCGAGGGAACCAAGCAGGAAGTTCGAGAGGGCAGGAATGTAGTCGTTGAAGAAGTAGGCACCAGTGGTGGAGCATGGAGGTGGGGGGGTGGAGCATGGAGGGGGGGGGGGCCAACAAGAAAAAGCCCAGTGTTAGAGGAGCAAAGGGTTATGTGAAGAGATCGCTAAGGTAGGGTGGGATTTGAAAGCGAGGCTGAGAATTTCAAAGTAAACTTGCTCGATAATAAGGAGCCAATGGTGCTTGGAAGGGATAGCGGTGATGGGGATGTGCAAGTAAGGACACGTCCTGCCGCGTTTTCAGAGACTTGAAGCTTGTGGATGGTTGAGGCAGGGCGGCCAGCTAGGGGAGTTTTGGAGAAACCCGGTCTGGAGGTGGTGAAGGCGTGGATTAGGGTTTTGGCGCTGGAGGAGAGCCATGGGGATTTCGGGGTAGAGGAAGCAGTATTGCCGAGTGGAGGGAAGCGTTGATAGCTGAGTGGATGTGGGGAGGGATTAAGCAATGCACTTGATTTCTTGTCAGTGTATGTTTTCCTAAATTTTGTACAATTAGCATAAGTTGCATTCCTGCACACACAATCAATGGACTTCATTCATTATTGGCAGGGCCACTAGCTTACAATGACAGAATAAGTCAAATTCTGTTTTAAATGTTTTTCCATAAAATCTGAAAACCAGTGGCCCTGCTTGTAATATACATAGAGGAGGCGGAGGCTGCTATTCCCTATCAGTAGCACACCAGGTTATGATGACTGAATAAGTGAAATCCAGTTTTTATTGTCTAGGATTTCAGGATTTTACTAGTGTTTTAGGGATTGCATATTGCGATTCTTGCCCATTTTCTGTTCAGAATTACTTTCATTTATCTTGGCAGATCGCGGCGCTTGAGCTTTTTCATCGCTGTCTGTCATTTTCACGAGTCTTCTGTTGAAACCTTTAGCCTTCAGTGTACGTAGAACCAAGAATATTCACCATTTCGAGACAGTTGTTTGCTTTGAGAGCAAAAATGAACTAAACTCTGTACGGGGCAGATGTTCACACATTGGGTAATAAAGTGTTGCTCCCTGCCCTGCGAAGAGCAGGTAAGTGAAAGTCCCAGGCCATTGCAGCCAGGTTGTGGAAACCTCACCAGCCAATTTACACAGGGATTTGGTTGACGTTGTGTGCAGGGCAGCTGGCGTACCATCAAAAAGCATTATTGTCTTGATCTGACGGCGCAGGCCCATAAACCTTTTAGCGTAGCACTGGTTAAAACTTGCCTACTCATTTGAATCCCACATTCCGACTCTCTTTGTTGTACTCCTCTTTTGTATGTGGATTTGAACAAGTGAGCGAGCCTGTTAAATTCCTCACTGTAGGTATGTCTAATCTTCCTAATTTTGAGTGTTTAGCAGCTCCGTGTACAAATCTCTATCTATCTATCTCTCTCTCTCTCTCTCTCTCTTTCCTGCATCCTGTTCTTATCTGCCCCCCCCCCCCCGGGTGCTTATAGTTGTTTTAAATTAAAATCTTGTGGCCTGATGCCCCCTTTCAGTGCCCTGGGGTTGGTTTGCTGTCTCCACTCCAGACTGAAGATCCAGCTCATGTTGAAATCTCATTGGTTGCAAGCATGGCAAAGTCTCAAAGGGCCAGTGTTATGGTGCTTCCTCCGCCCCCTCCCCATAGGTTGACGGCACTTTCCTATGTACAGTATATGCAGAATTGATTTACATACTCACTGGAGGAGTTACTCTCGTGTTTCTTTAGGTAATCATGGCCCAGCGTTGTGATGTATTCGGTTTTATCTTTTTTTTTAATTGATCTTGGCAAATAGTCAGCAAGATTAATTTTTTTTTCAAGTGACTAACCCCAGGAAACTCGTCCAATGTGGAAGTTTTATAACTTTTGAGATTACAAAGTCTGTCTTTAGAAAGTGCAGGCAAGTTTAAAAAAAAATCATAAATGGTGCAATCTGTTAATGCCTCAGCTCTGAGGTAATTTTCTAAAGTACCAGGACCAGCTGTTATAACAAAGTGAGCAAATGGAGGTCTGGTTACTCCATGTGGCTGTATTTTTTAAAAAAAAAGGGGAAAGCAGTGTTCCAGACTGAAGTAGCAGTCTACCGTACTAATGCAATCAATGTCAGGATACATTTGACTTAAAAATCCAGCTGAAAGGACACAGCTTAAAAATGGTTGAAACCTACAGTGGAGAGATGCTGTGGAAAGATCCTAACTGCAACTGATTTATTTTAAATGAATGAACTGTGCGAAGGTTGAAGAGCATTTTCTGTGTACCGAGCTTCTAATCAATCAGTGAATGAAATGGTCACTCCCCGATAATAGACTACTAATTTAATTGCACCTAGTCCCGCTGTTCTTTCTAAAATTTTAAGATGTTGAGAATGTATACGGCTTTCTAGTATTAGGACTGAGGCACCAACTGCTTATGATTACTGAATTGTTTATTAATGAGGTTTCAAAATACTACCTTTTCATTTCTTTGTTCTCCCCGGTGTGCTGATGAATGTTTATCCCTCGACCAACGCTAGTAAAACACATTGGCCTAGAAATTCGGTGGGCTGCGCCACCAGTTAGCGCCCAAAGAGGGCACTTAGTGGGTTTAGCGCCACTGGCCACGCCTCCCGCGAAATTTAGGGGGGCGCTAATGGCGACGTTAGCCGGTAGCGCTGCGCCGCCACCGATGACGTCATCGGTGTGCGCAGCGCCCCGCTACCGCCCCGATCGGCAACTTTGGTAGCGCCCCCCGCTGTAACGCCGGTTCAGGGGGGCCTACCTGCGGCGGTAGAGGCGCGGGGCGGCCATTTTTTTTGCTGGCAGCCTGCCAGCACCTCTCCGCGCCGCCGTCCCCGGCCTCTTGAGCACCCCCCCCCCCCCCCAACGTTGTGCCGGCTGTCTCCCAAGAGCCCGGCACTTCTCCTTGGTGCCAGGCTCTTTTGCCGGCACTCGCGATTGCCGATCGCGCTGCAGCAGGCCCCTCCCCTTTAAGAAGGGGAGGAAGGCCTGCAGTAGCTGCGGCACGTTGCGCTGCGATTTTCAGTTGCAGCGCCCCAAGAGGGATGCGGGGCGCCTCGAGACAGCGCTGCGCTTCCGTCTGGGGCGCTGAAACTGAATTTCCGGCGGGCGTTCGCGACTCCTTCCGGGGCGGTACTTCCGGTGCCCTGGCGAGGCGCCACCGAATTTCTAGGCCTTTATCTCATTGCTGTTTGTGGAATTTTGCTGTGCGCAATTTGTCTGCCGCGTTGCCTACATTACAACAGTGACTACACTTCAAAGGTACTTACAGGAAACTTTCGTTTAACCGGAGGTTAAATGTCTGGAAAGCTTTATCTACCGGCAAAATTCAGGAGCCGTTTCCTATAAGTTTTTTTATTTCTCGTTGCTTTTTTTTCCCAGTCAGGCTCTGCAAGGTCTAGCTGAAGCTGTTGCTTAGCTACAGAGACGCTTTTAAGCTGCGGCCGACTGTTTTGAAGCTGTTGAGCAACAGGGTTTGTTGATTCACATGGAGCTCAAAAGCTCCGTATGTTTTAACATTAGCGCTGGTTTCTACGGCAGTTTTGATGGTACGGCACCAGTTCGGTCCCGTCAGTGCCGGATACCAGAAAGTTTCCTGTAATTGGCAGTAAAGCGCTTTGGGACGTCCTGAGGTCATGAAAGGCGCTGTATAAATGCAAGTTGTCTTTCTCCATGTCACATACTATACTCCAGCTATAAACCTCGGTAGGTGACCTGCCTTTGCCAGTGCTGCTTCTGAGCTGGATGCTAAGAAAAGTGTGAGTGTGTGACCGAGCTTTACTTGTCCTTTTTCATGTAAAATGTTGTTGGGTTATCATTCCAAAAGCATCAACATCCTTTGAGCACCTCATCTAAGGTACTGCGGGACTTGTTGATGCTTTTCATTTTGCGTCCAGACTTTTGAGCATTGGCAGGCTATTCACCGCTTGGGCATCACAGTTTAGCCAGATCCTTATCTTCATCCAATGTTCACACATACATGTTCAGCAGATGACCCACTCGCCAAGCGATCAGGAGTGGGAACTGCCTGATTAACCCATCTTGTAGATCTGAAACCTGCGCATAGAACAAGAGCCGATAGTCCAATGTGCAGCGCGGTGCAGTAGTATGGGAGTTCTTCCTGGTGATTCTCCCCGTGGCAAGCCATCGGGAGGAGGAGGGGGAGGAAAATTGACAGGGTAGCATGTCGCCATGGACCGCTAATGTGCACCTTAAGTGGTAATTGTGGAAGCCAGGGTTGCTGTTGTTTTTCTGCCCATCAAGCCATGAATTTGTACATGGCATAGTGAAATCTAAATCGAGCAGAGGAAACCATTTTGGAAGTGGAATGAGAGCACCATCTCAAATGGTCAGGTTTCCAAGGACAGCATTATAATGCGGGGAGAGTGCATTATGAACATAGGAACAGGAGGAGGCCATTCAGCCCCTTGAGCCTGTTCCATCATTCAATTAGATCATGGCTGATCTGCACCTCGACTCCATTTACCCACCTTTGTTCCATATCCCTTAATATTCTTACCCAATATAACTCAATCGATCTCCGTCTCGCAAATTTCAATTGACCCAGCATCCGGTCTTTTGCAGGAGAGAGTTCCAGATTACCACTAGCCTTTGTGTGAACAAATGCTTCTTGATTTCACTTCTAAATGACCTAACTTTAATTTTAAGATTATGCACCTTGTCTTGATGCCCCCACCAGAGGAAATAATTTCTCTGTATCTACCCTATCAAACTGCTTTATCATTTTAAACCTCTCAATTAGATTACCCCTCAACCTTCTGAACTCAAGGGAATGAGTTTAGGCAAACTTTTGTCATATATAGCCCTTAAAGCCTTGGTATAATTCTGGTGAATCTGTGTTTTACCCCTTCCAAGGCCAATATATCTTTCCTGAGGTTTGGTGCCCAACACTGAACGCAGTACTCCAGATTGGGTCTGATATAGGTTCTATACAACTGATGCATAACCTCTTCACATTCCAATTCCAATTCCAACACCCTTACGATAAAGGCCATTTGTGATTACAGGAAACTTTTTTATCCGGCACCGACGTGGTGCCGGTTTATCAAAAAGTACGAGAGCTCCGTACACAGCAACAAATCCAGGCTTCCCTGTTGCTTAGCAACATGTGCAGGAACTCCGGCCACAGACCAAGCGTCCCTGTTGCTTAGCAACAAGTGCACGAACCCCAGTTACACAGCCACAGATCCAAGAACTGCCACTAATGAAGTAAAACTTACCTGAACCTACTCCTGAATTTTGCCGGTTAACCGAGATTTCCGGTTACTTAGGTGCCGGTAAATCGAGAGTTTCCTGTACTTTTTGTACCAGTGCATTAGTTTTTCGTGATTTGTGTATGTGGACGCCTAAATCCCATTGTTCCTCCACAGTTCCAAGTTTCTCACCCTTAAGAAAATATTCTGATTTATCTTTCTCAGTTCCATAGTTTTTCCCCCACACAGTCTGTCTGCGTCCCATTTTAACTTCCTACTCTCATCCACGCACCTTACTGTGCCTCTTAACTTCGTGTCATCTGCTAGATTGAATATCCAACTCTTTCTTCCTTCATCCAAGTCATTTAATACATATGGTGAAAAGCTGAGACCCCAGAACAGATCCTTGGGGAACACCACCTCTCGCATCCCACCAATCGGAGTACATTACCTTTATTTATCCCTATAACTCTTATCTCCCAACCAATTACCGGCACATGCCACAAGGATACCTCCAATTCCGTGCGCTCTCATTTTTGTTGCGAATCCCTCTTGTGTGGAACATTTGGAAGCCCATATAGACAATATCCATAGACGCTATCTTCCACACCATGCTAGTGACCTCTTCACAAAATGTAACTAGGCTAGTCAGAAATGAGCCACCCTTCACAAATCCATGTTGATTCTTTGATCAGCTAATACTTGTCCAAACGCTCAGTCACATTGTCTCTGATGTTAGATTCCAGTAAATTCCCCACAATTGATATTAAACTGACTGTAGTTGCCTGCTTTCTCCCTCCCTCCCTCCTTAAATAATGGAGTGACTTTTGCAATTTTCCAATCCAAAGGCACACTTCCTGAATCTAGAGAGCTTTGGAAAATTATGACAAATGCATCTGCAATTTCCTCACCTGTTTCTTTTAATAGCCTGGAATCCGTCAGGTCCTGGAGATTATCTAGCTTAAATCCCATTATTTACTTATTTCTTCTTGGTTATTATTTACTTATTTATTTTGCTTATATTGAATCCACCAAGTTACTTGCCTTTACTTATTTTAGGTTTCCTTGTATGGCTGATATGTTGCCCTTCCTCCACTGTGAAATGGATACTTTATTTAATAAGTTTGCCATTTCCTTATTGTCCATTATAGCCTCGCCTGCATCTGTCTTTAATGGGCCCACATTCCCTTTTACCATTCTCTTTCTCTTAATTTATTTATTAGAAACTTTTGCTGTTAGCTTTGATATCTCTTGCAAGTATTTTTCATATTCCCATTTTGCACCACTTCTTAATTTTTTTTGGTATCCCTTTGATGCTTTTTATAGCCCTTCCAGTCCACTGGATTTCCACTTTTTCTTGCATTTACGTAAGCCTCTTCAATTAGCTTGCGACTGTCTCTCACCTTGTAATGGTGGCAGAAAAGCAGCTTTAAGGTGGCATCACCTGTCCCCTTTTTAAAAAAAAATAAAAAAATAACCTGAATCTGTCAGCAGCATTTCTGATTGATAACTCGGAAGTAGTTACAGTATATAGAAAACAAAATAACAGTGTTAACAGAGCTGCAGCAACGGATTTTAGTTTTGGAATCCGAAACTCTCAATTTTAGACATGAGTGGTTAAATACTCTGGATCCAGCGCGTGTGCATGCGTGCCCCCCCCCCCCACCGCTTGCACAGGATCTTCTGTGTAATAACCAGGAAGTGGAGCTTCAGCTTGTTTTGATCACATTCTGTTGACACGGAGCCAACCCATGTAAATATATCGGGTGCCTACTTTAAAGCTGGAAGTCTGGAACACATTTCAGCGTTTTTTTTTTTGATTCCGAGCCTGAGCTGCAAAAGAAGGAAAGTTAACAAATCTTTGTTTAGTAGTTCGAACACAATGAGTAGTGCTATTCAATAGAGTTTGAAAGAGTATTGAGTTATAATTGATCACAGTAGTGTCTCCAGTACTAGCCTCGGAACTCAAGTACAGAATGAGAAAAGGCTGTTGAAGCAACCAGCTATTTTGCTCCAGTTGCTGTTGGTTTAATAATTCAGAATTGTAAATCTCTACTTTCAGTTGCACAAACAATTGTGATGTCTACCACAAATAAAATGCAGACCAGAAATGTTGGTCTATGGTTGATTGCAGGAAATGCCACGTTGCAGTGATTGTGTCGCAGTTGTTATTCCTACAGTGAGGACGTCATGCACAACAAACCAACTACATCAAGCTCACAGGAACTGAAATAGAATGAACTACTCCCCTTAACGCTGCATGTTATAATAATCAAAGTAACATTGCAGGAGTGTGATTACAAGGTAGCATTCTGATCTCAAGGCTCAGAAGACTGCTATAAATGGCTCAAACTTTGCTTTTGAGTTTTATTAAACTATCTGAAGGTCACATTGAGATCAAAGCATCATAATCACTCCTATCCATTGATTCTCCCTGTATAATTACTGGGGGAATGAGGGGGGGCGGTGGTCAGTAGTATGACAAATTTAAAACACACCCAGCATCAAGCTTGCATCGTTCCTTCTATATAATTTAGCTGAAGAACTGAACCTAGCTTTCAAATAAAGATCTGATCTTTTCCTCTGTAGTTTATTTTGCACCAACTGATTGTGTCTGTCAGCAATATGGTACTGTAGTAGAATCATTGACATTAACAGTAGTTTAAGTGTATAATTTTGCCCATCAAGTACTATAAGTAATAAATGAGTAGTATTACCTCCAGACTTGAGTTTATCCCAAACTCGGCTGCCCGTGTCCTAACTCGTACCAAGTCCCGTTCACCCATCACCCCTGTGCTCACTGACCCATGTCCTAACTCGCACCCAGTCCCGTTCACCCATCACCCCCTGTGCTCACTGCCCCGTGTCCTAACTCGTACCAAGTCCTGTTCACCCATCACCCCTGTGCTCACTGCCCCGTGTCCTAACTCGCACCCAGTCCCGTTCACCCATCACCCCCTGTGCTCACTGGCCCGTGTCCTAACTCGCACCGAGTCCCGTTCACCCATCACCCTCTGTGCTCACTGCCCCGTGTCCTAACTCGTACCAAGTCCCGTTCACCCATCACCCCCGTGCTCACTGACCTGCATTGGCTCCCAGTCCAGCAACACCTCCATTTTAAAAATTCTTATCCTCTTGTTCAAATCCCTCCATGGTCTCGCCCCCCTCCCCATCTCTGTAATCTCCTCCAACCCTCTGAGATCTCTGCATTCCTCCAACTTGCCTCTTCTTTCACCCCACCATTGGCAGCCTTGCCTTCAGGCATCTAGGCCCTAAGCTCTGGAATTCCCTCACCAGACCTCTCCACCTCCTTTTAAGATGCTGCTTAAAACCTACCTCTTTAACCATGCATTTGATCACCTGGCCTATTATTCTCCTCTTTGGCTCAGTGTCAGTTTTTATTTGATTACGGTCCTGTAAAGTGCCATAGGATGTTTTACTACGTTAAAGCTGCTATATAAATCCGAGGTGTTGCAGTAAAAGCATCTCTTTGCCACTAAGATTTTGACTCTCTGGGCTCCCAAGAGATGTGAGAATCAGATTTGGGACGTGTTACAGAATACTTGCCTTTATTGAGTTTATTAAAACCAAGTTTACCATTCTTGAACTGGTTAACTTTGTCTCGTGCACAAGTCCTGTCCTTATTCACAAAGGTATTGCAAAAATAAAACGTACTTCCTAGATACTGCTGTTGTCCCTGTGGTTGGAGAATTGCAGCATCCCATTTCGTAATGATTTCGAAGCCTATTAAAAGTCTGAACAGCGACTAGAAGTATAACGATAAGTGTTCCTTGGCTGTTTTGCCTTGCCACTCCCATCCTCTACACGGGGCCTCTGCTGTCTTGTGTTCTTTAGTACAATATGTTCATAATTTTCTTCTGTCTGAGTCCATATTAAAAGCAGCCATTGCTTCTGTGAATTATTTTTCAAAAGCGCATACACACAGGAGGACTTTGCGACATTATTACTCAACAACACCTTGTGTTCATATCATTAGCACTCCTCGTGTTACAAGAAGAGTGCTTCACAATGAAGGGCGGTTGGATGCTGAGCAGCAAGAAAAGGAATTTATCAGTGAAGGCTGAATTGAAGACAGACATTTTTAGGAGGCTGATGAAGTTGGGAGAGGTAGCAAGGGAAAGGGGTTTTGGAGGAGAATTCCAAAGTATAGGGATATAATATAGCAAAATACTGCGGATGCTGGAAATCTGAAATAACAACAGAAAATGCTGGAAACACTCAGCAGGCCAGCAGCATCTGTGGAGAGAGAAACAGAGTTAACGTTTCAGGTCTGGGACCCTTCACCAGAACTGGAAAAAGCTGGAGATGTAACAGATATTAAGCAGGTGCAGAGACGGGGGGGGGGGGGGGGTAGGGGGGTTTAGGAGGGGAGGAAGGAATTGAAAGAACATGCTGTGAAAATGTTGCACATGGGAATGGCAAAATCATACTGCATGAAAAATGGGGGCAGGGATTATTATCTGAAATTGTTGAACTCTACGTTGAGTCCGGCAGACTGCAAAGTGCCCAATCGAAAGATGAGGTGCTGTTCCTCGAGCTTACATTGAGCTTCATTAGAACAATGTATTAGGCCGAGGACAGAGAGATCAGAGTGGGAGTGAAGTGGAGAATTAAAGTGACAGGCGACCGGAAGCTCAGGGTCACCCTTACGGACTGAACGGAGGTGTTCCGCAAAGTGGTCGCCCAATCTGCGTTTGGTCTCCCCGATGTAGAGGAGACCGCATCGTGAGCAGCGAATACAGTGTACCAGATTGCAAGAAGTACAAGTAAATCACTGTTTCACCTGCACCTGCTTAATATCTGTTACATCTCCAGCTTTTTCCAGTTCTGAAGAAGGGTTTCGACCTGAAACGTTAACTCTGTTTCTCTCTCCACGGATGCTGCCTGGCCTGCTGAGTATTTCCAGCATTTTCTTCTGTTGTTATACAGGTAGACTATCCTTTATCCGAAAACCTCGGGACCAGCCGTGTTTCGGTTTTCGGGAAATTCCGGATTTCGGAAGGTATTTTATAAGACTGGGAAATTTGTTGGGGGTCGGGGTGGGGGTTGTCGGGGGGTTGGTGGGGGTCGGCGGGGGTCGGGGTCGTGCGCACGACTTACGCTGAACGAAAAAACCTTCGGTTTTTAGAGGGTTTCGGTTTTCGGAAGTTCGGATAAAGGGTAGTCTACCTGTATAGGGATATAATAGCTGGTAGATAGTCTTTCAACAGTGGGGAGGGAAAGCAAGCAGTAATCCAGATTTAAAGGGAAAGAGGGTACTAGCTGAGCATCAGACTGAAGAAAATATCCCAAATTAGGTGGAAGAGGAAATTGAAAATAGGAATGAGGCGTTTGAATTTAATATGCTGAGGGCAGGAAGCTGGAAAGGACGAGAGTGATGGATGTGTGGGACAAGTTTGTGATGCGGGGAGTTTGGTGAAGAGAACATTAGAAAGAATTGATTTCCTCTTTAAATTATGAGACTGTGTTCGAGGAATTGATCCTTGAGGTGATGAGTGTCTGAAGCAACGAGAGGGGATGAGGTAAGGGTGTGAGCAGGTGATGTTCTGGGTGTCGAAGATGTCGTCATGGTGATATAAATGTATCAGAAAGAAACTTGTATGCCCACTGTGCTCTGTTTTGTGTATGGCACCGTTTATGCATACGAGTTTATATTTTGGGGTTTAATTCGCTCGATGCGTCATCTTGTAGTTCATTAGTTAATGCCTTCGCATTAAATTTCTGTCTGCGCTAACAATGCAGTTTAAATCAAATGGGTTAATGACTGCAAATGTTTTTGTTGAGCCTGTTCAGCTGACAGTGATGCATTAGGGTACTTAGACTCCTGCTTCTGACCAAAAACTTTGTATTCCGTCAAACACAAAGCTTAATTTTGTTTTGTAAATTTGTGTACGCCACACTCCTGATTTCCAGTAGTAAATGCTCAGTTTAGTTGGAGACAGCATGATGTAAGCTGAGAGAAAAGGTGAAGCATTAATTCTTTAACTTTTCCCTGAATTACTTTCTCTGAAAGAAAGGTTGGGTGTATTCAGAAATGATTTACAGCATGTTACATTTGCAGATAAATGAAACTTTAAACAATGCCAAGTTTCAATTTAAAAAAAAATGTATATTCAAAATAGTTACAGAAGCTGCCTTTTGTTTATTTATACTTGTAACTGAAGAACAAAGTTAGTTCATACCAACACATTTATCTAATTTCAGGGGGTAAGGAAAACACTTTTTCAGGAAACAATCAACAAAAAACTTGTGCTTCACTGTCTCTGGGGAAATCTTGTGTAAACTTCTTTCTAAATTCTTTCACTGGAGATGTGTATCCCTCCCCTGCTTTCCCACCCCAGCACCTCCCGCTGCAGCAATACAACCTCTGACTCAACCATTCATAATGGCACGGAATTGTTTATAGTATACATCAATTCCTGAACCAGTAGAAATATCCATTAACCATCTTCGATTACTGCTGTAAAGCTCTTGGGGGCGTGTGTATATAGATTCATAGCACAGGAGCAGGCCTTTTAGCCTGTCATGCCTGTGCCAGCTCTTAGAAAGCGCTTTTCAATTAGTCCAACTTTCCACTTGCTCTTTTCCCCATAGCCCGGCAGGTTTTTCCTTTCCAAGTACATATCCAATTCCTGTTTGAAAGTTACTATTCAATCTGCTTCTATCACCCTTTCAGGCAGCGCATTCCAGATCATCATAACTCGCTGCGTAAAAAAAGAAAAATCTCATCTCCCCTCTGGTTCTTTTGCCAATTATCTTAAATTCATAAATAGAGGCATTGCGTACAAAAGCAAGGAAGTTCTGCTAAACCTTTATAGATGATTGGTTAGGCCTCCGCTGGAGTATTGTGTCCAATCCTGGGCACCACACTTTGTCCTCTGGTTACTGACCCTCCTGTCACTGGAAACAGTTTCTCCCTATTCACTCTATCAAAACTCTTTTATAATTTTGAACATCTCTATTAAATCTCCCCTTAACCTTCTCTGCTTTAAGGAGAACAATCCCAGCTTCTCCAGTCTCGCCACGTGACTGAAGTCCCTCATCCCTGGCACCATTCCAGTAAATCTCCTCTGCACCCTCTCCAAGGCCTTGACATCCTTCCTAAAGTGTGGTGCCCAGAATTGGACACAATACCCCAGCTGAGGCCTAACCAGTGTTTTATAAAGGTTTAGCAGAACTTCCTTGCATTTGTAGTCGATGCCTCTATTTATAAAGCCATGGATCCTGTATGCTTTTTTAACTGCCTTCTCAGCTTGTCCTGCTACCTTCAAAGATTTGTGTATGTGAACCCCAGGTCTCTGTTCCTGCACCCCCTTTAAAATTATACCATTTAGTTTATACTGCATCTCCTTATTTTTCCTTCCAAAATGCATCTCTCTAACCATAGTCCAGCACACCAAGTCAAATTGTGCATTACATGACGTAATGTAGCTACCATTATAAAATAGCTCATTGTCTAATGTAGTGAGCAATGCCCCAAGAGACTTTCTAGTATTTAAATGTTGTATGCCATGAAATTAGCAGGATTTGTACTTGTTCTCCGAAGGCAGCACGGTGGCATAGTGGTTAGCACTGTTGCCTCACAGCGCCAGGGACCCGGGTTCGAATCCGGCCTCGGGTGACTGTCTGTGTGGAGTTTGCACATTCTCCCCGTGTTTGCGTGGGTTTCCTCCGGGTGCTCCGGTTTCCTCCCACAGTCCAAAGATGTGCGGGTTAGGTTGATTGGCTATGATAAATTGACCCTTAGTGTTAGGGGGATTAAATACGTGGGGTTACGGGGATAGGGTGGGATATGTGTTGGTGTAGGGGTTACGGAGATCGGGTGGGATATGTGTCGGTGCAGGCTCGATGGGCCGAAATGGCCTCTATCTGCACTGTGGGGTTTCTGTGATTTCTGTGAATGCAGCACATGTTGTACCTGGTGCTCGGCATTGTTATTTCACACATGTGAATTAGTGTTTGCTCACTCTTGCACTTGGGAGTATTGATAGTCCTCTACTGAGGCAATGACATTATCATGTAGCCACACTGTACTAAGCACTGAATTCCATCTTTTGTGGTACTGTTAAACAATTTTCACCCACTTGTGAATAAAAGTCATTGCTGCCTTTGTACTAAAGCAAAATACTGTGGATGCTGGAAATCTGAAACAGAAACTGCTGGAAATACTCAGCAGGTCAGGCAGCATCTGTAGAGAGAGAAACAGAGTTAACGTTTCAGGTCGATGACCCTGAAATGTTTAACTCTGTTTTTCTCTCTTTACAGATGCTGTTTGACCTGCTGAGTATTTCCAGCATTTTCTGTTTTTATTGCTGCCTTTGTACTATTGTGGTGGCTGTGAATTGAGTCAGGCTTTACGGATCTAGTAAAACATAGAAGATCGGAGCAGGAGTAGGCCATTCGGCCCCTCGAGCCTGCTCCGCCATTTAATGAGATCATGGCTGTTCATCCAAATTCAGTACCCTGTCCCTGCCTTCTCCCCATATCCCTTGATCCCTTTAGCCTTAAGAAATATATCTAACTCCTTCTTGAATATATTTAATGAATTGGCCTCAACGGCCTTCTGTGGTAGAGAATTCCACAGGTTCACCACTCTCTGGGTGAAGAAATTCCTCCTCATCTCTGTCCTAAATGGCTTACCTCTTATCCTTAGACTGTGACCCCTGGTTCTGGACTCCCCTGCCATCGGGAACATCCTTCCTGCATCTAGTCTGTCTAGTCCTATTAGAATTTTATAAGTTTCAATGAGATCCCCTCTCATTCTTCTAAACTCTAGCGAATATAAGCCTAATCGACCCAATCTCTTCCCATACGTCATTCCTGCCATCCCAGGTATCAGTCTGGTGAATCTTCGCTGCACTCTCTCCACGGCAAGAACATCCTTCCTCAGATAAGGCGAGCAAAACTGCACACAATACTCAAGGTGTGGTCTCACCAAGGCCCTGTACAACTGCAGCAAGACATCCTTGCTCCTGTACTCGAATCCTCTCGCTATGAAGGCCAACATACCAATTGCTTTCTTAACCGCCTGCTGCACCTGCATGCTTACCTTCAGCGACTGGTGCACAAGGACACCCAGGTCTCGTTGCACTTCCCCTTTTCCCAATCTATTGCCGTTCAGATAATCTGTCTTCCTGTTTTTGCCACCGAAGTGGATAACCTCGCATTTATCCACATTATACTGCATCTGCCCAATCATCCAACCTGTCCAAATCATACTGGAGTTTCTCTGCATCCTCCTCACAGCACACATGCCCACCTGTCGTTTGCAAACTTGGAGATATTACATCTAGTTCCCTCGTCTAGATCATTAATATATATTGTGAGTAGCTGGGGTCTTAGCACCGATCCCTGCAGTACCCCACTAGTCACTGTCTGCCACTCAGAAAAAGACCCGTTTATTCCAACTCTTTGCTTCCTGTCTGCCAACCAGTTCTCTATCCAGGTCAGTACCTTACACCCAATCCCATGTGCTTTAACTTTGCACGCTAATCTCTTATGCGGGACCTTATTGAAAGCCTTCTGAAAGTCCAAATACACCACATCCACTGGTTCGCCCTTATCTGTTCTACCAGTTATATCCTCAAAATTCCAGTAGATTAGTCAAGCATGATTTACCTTTTGTAAATCCATGTTGACTTTGTCCGATCCTATCACTGTTTTCCAAGTGCTCTGCTATTACATCTTTTATAATGGACTCTAGCATTTTCCCCACTACTGATGTCAGGCTTACCGGTCTGTAATTCCCTGTTTTCTCTCTACCACCTTTTTTAAATAGTGGGGTAACATTAACTACCCTGCAATCCATGGGAACTGTTCGAGTCTATAGAATTTTGGAAGATGACCAGCAATGCATCTACTATTTCTAGGGCCACTTCCTTAAGTACCCTAGGATGTAGATTATCAGGCCCTGGGGATTTATTGGCCTTCAATCCCGTCAATTTCCTAACACCATTTCCCTACAAATACTGATTTCATTCAATTCCTCCCTCTCATTAGACCCTATGTTCCCTGACATCTCTGGGAGGTTATTTGTGTCCTCCTTTGTGAAGACAGAACCAAAGTATGTATTTAATTGGTCTGCCATTTCTTTGTTCCCCATTATAAATTCCCCTGATTCTGATTGCAAGGGACCTACATTTGACTTCACCAATCTTTTTCTCTTCACACATATCTATAGAAGCTTTTACAGTCAGTTTTTATGTTTCCTGCAAGCTTACGCTCATAATCTATTTCCCCCCTCTTAGTTAATCCTTTCATCCTCCTTTGCTGAATCCTAAACTGCTCCCAATCCTCAGGTTTGCTGCTTTTTCTGGCCAAATTATATGTCCTCTCCTTGGATCTTATGCTATCCCGAATTTCCCTTGTTAGCCACGATTGAGTCACTTTTTTTATTTTTATGCCAAACAGGGATGAACAAATTCTGTAGTTCATCCATGCGATCTTTAAATGTTTGCCATTGCCTATCCACCGTCAACCTTCTCCAATCCATCCTAGCCAACTCGCGCCTCATACCATCGTAGTTTCCTTTATTTAAATTCAGAACACTAGTCTCTGAGTCAACTACTTCACTCTCCATTTTAATGAAGAATTCTATCATATTATGATCGCTCCTCCCCAAGGGGCCTCGCATAAGATTGCTAATTAATCCTTTCTCATTACATAATACCCAGTCTAAGATGGCCAGATCTCTAGTTGGTTCCTCGACATACTGGTCCAGGAAACCATCCTGTATACACTCTAGGAATTCCTCCTCCACAGTATTGTTACTAATTTGGTTAGCCCAATCTATATGTAGATTAAAGTCACCCATGATAACTGCTGTGCCCTTATTGCACGCATCTCTAATTTCCCATTTAATGCCATCCCCAACCTCAGCATTACTGTTTGGGGTCTGTATACCACTCCCACTAATGTTTTCTGCCCCTTGGTATTTCTCAGCTCTGCCCATACAGATTCCACATCATCAGAGCTAATTTCCTTCCTTACTATTGTGTTAATCTCTTTAACCAGCAATGCTACCCCACCTCCTTTCCCTTTTTTCCTGTCTTTCCTGAATATTGAATACCCCTGGATGTTGAGTTCCCAGCCTTGGTCACCCTGGAGCCATGTCTCCGTAATCCCAATTATATCATATCCGTTTACATCTATTTGCGCAGCTAATTCATCCACCTTATTACAAATGCTCCTCGCATTAAGACACAAAGCCTTCAGGCTTGATTTTGTAACACCCTTAGTCCTTTTAGAATTATTATTTACTGTAGCCCTGTTTGATTTACACCCTTGATTTCTCTGCCCTCCACTTTTGCTTTTCTCCTTCCTGTCTTTTGTTTCTATCCTTGCTTCCCTTTCCTCTTGTTTCGCTGCACAGGTTCCCAACCCCCTGCCATTTTAGTTTAAACCCTCCCCCAGTGCACTAGCAAACACTCCCCCTAGGACATCGGTTCCGGTCCCGCCCAGGTGCAAACCGTCCAGTTTGTACTGGTCCCACCTCCCCCAGAACCGGTTCCAATATCCCAGGAATTTGAATCCCTCCCCTTGCACCATTCCTCTTGCCACGTATTCATCTGAAATATCCTTCTATTTCTACTCTAACACGTGGCACTGGTAGCAATCCTGAGATTACTACCTTTTGAGGTCCTATTTTTTAGTTTACCTCCTAACTCCCTATATTCAGCTTTTAGGACCTCCTCCCGTTTTTTTACCTATATCGTTGGTACCTATATACACCACGACAACTGGCTGTTCAGCCTCCCCCTCCAGAATGTCCTGCAGCCGCCCCGAGACATCCTTGACCCTTGCACCAGGGAGGCAACATACCATCCTGGAGTCTCGTTTGCGGCCGCAGAAACGCTTATCTATTCCCCTTAAAATAGAATCCCCTATCACTATAGCTCTCCTGCTCTTTTTCTTCCCGTCCCGTGCAGCAGGACCACCCATGGTGACAGGAAGTTGGCTGCTGCTGCCTTCCCCCGATAAGCCATCTCCCTCAACAATATCCAAAGTGGTATATCTGTTTGAAAGGGGGATGGCCACAGGGGACCCGTGCACTACCTGCCTGCGCCACCTACTCTGACTGGCGGCCACCCATTCCCTTCCTGCCTGTGCAGCCTTTACCTGCGGTGTGACCAACTCATTAAGCGTGCTATCCACGATGTCCTCAGCATCGCGAATGCTCCAGTATGTATCCATTCGCAGCTCCAGCGCCGCAATGTGGTCTGCCAGTAGCTGCAGCTGGATACTTCCCACACACATGGTTGTCAGGGACACAGGAAGCGTCCCTGATTTCCCACATAGTGCAGGAGGAGCATGCCACGGGGCTGAGCTGTGCTGTCATGACTTGCCCTTTAATTAATCCAAATTAAATTAAATCAAATCAATACCACCAATTACACTACAATTAAATGATCTACTCGAGGGCCCTTGTTTACTAGCACTCCCCGCTACACAACAGAGACCTTACAAACTATAACCGCAAAAATTAAAATCTTCTAAACTTTATAAACTATTAATCTTAACTGTCAAACAATAGACTAGTATAAATACTCACCTGGCCGTACTCGCCCATCAGCTGCTTCCTCTTGCCCGCGTCACTTTTTGAATTGTGACGTGGCTCTAGAACGCCGCCGTCGGTCTGACATTGGTAAGCCTATGAATAAAAGCCCGCAAAACTGAGTACTGTATAAGTACTCACCGACTTCTCCTGACACTGGGACTAAATAAACGGTGCTACGTTTCAATGACCATCATGAAGTGCAGTTATAATTGTGACACTGCACACTGACGTTTCTCATTTTTCACCACTAAAGGTAACCATTGAGGTGCAAGTAAAAGTTTTGTATTGTGGTCTTCTAAATCTCTTGCATTGATCGGTTTAGATTATTGCAGATCATCTGTTAGTGTGAATGGAGCTGATCTAATGGGATTTATGTCATCCTGATTGGATAGTCTGCTAAAGGTACACAATTTATAAAAAAGCAAAAACACAAATGCTACAAACTTGAAATAAAACCAGAAAATGCTGGCCGTGCGCATCAGAGAAGAGACGAGATGGATGGATGTTTTAGAAGGGCTTTTCACCTTTCAGGTTGAAATAATGTGGACTGAAGTTTGGAGTCGGACACTACGAGGAAGCATCTGACTAAATTGATCTGATCTGGACTGAGGACATGCACACGCGTGTGGGCCCTTTGCTCTCTCTCTGGAGAAACAGACATAGCACCTGACTAACACAGACTGGCACAGATCTGCACAGGCAGATGCATGGCTTAAAATTCACTTCACCTTTTGTGCATTGGACAGATGACGTACGTATGCAGTGTGTGGAAAGTGCACGGTCAGCCGCAAACACACGGAGTGACTTGATGGTTTAGTTAGAACGCTGCAGCCCTCAAGCAAGTCACGTTATGAGATTGTGCTCCTGGACCAGAAGCTAATGAGCACCCTTGTTACATAGAGAGAAAGAGGGGGAGAAAGTTGTATTGTATTGTGTTAATGAGGCATTGTTAAAGGGGCGAGGAAGAAGTGCTGTGACACTGTGGTGTAAACATTGCATTGCCCGGGGGAGCATTGTGGTGAAATGGCACATTACAGTCTGGGACCATTAGGTAATCAATTTATTACATTAGGGAGCGCAGAGCTTTGCATGTTTATAGTTATTTTTAACAGCTTTGTTTTGATAGCAAATTACTCTGAGGGGGAGCTTTTGGAAGCAATTATTATGAAGGAAATTTATTCTAATTGTAGAGTTTATATATAATATATCTGACAGAGTTTGCTTTTCATATTTAGATGTATTGCAAGGCTAAAAAGTGACATGTTCATACAAATGCCTATTTAACAGCAGTCACTGCAGTTCAGAAGTCATTCATTGTCTGAAATGTTTTCGGACACTTCAGTGTAAGGTGCCATCACTATGGAAGCTAGAAACCTTGCGAGACCATGGTCTTTTTGGGATACGTGTGTGTGTGTGTGTGTGTGTGTGTGTGTAGCATTCTTTCACTTTACATGCAAAATAATTTTTGTTACAATAACAAAGGACTTTCATTTATATCGTACCTTTCACATCCTCAGAATGTGCCAAAGTGCTTCAAAAAATAATTCATTGACTGTTTTGTAGGAATACAGCAGCCAATTTGCATATCCTTTTCATACGTTAATGTACACTTGATGCTTCATTTTTGTGATCTAGTGCAGCTTTTCTAAACTCTGGTGGTGATGGAGCCAGAGATTTTAATTTTCAAATTCCATTTAATTTTACCTGTTTTATTTCCCTTCCTTCGTCACCCAACACAATTGCCTGATTGAGAAGGCCGCTGTTCAATGCCTCTACCACTGCGACTTGCGCTGTTTCCCCCCCCCCCCCCCCCCCTCTTTCCTCACTCGGCCTACCCACATCCTATTACGGGGAACCACCTAGCCTTCGTTCTGTGCCACCCACATCGTGAGTTGCATAATTTCTTTCACGCATGCTTGTTTTTAAGTAACTGTTGAGTAATAAATATGAAAGATGTGCATACTGGCTTATCGGCATTTCAAGAGTTGCACAGTCCTTGCACGGGAAGGTTTTTAATATATTCAATTGCCAATTCAAATCTACTGCGATTTCCTCCTCTCGCCCATGCCGGTTTTCACTGCACTGGGTGTGTAAATAGTCAGGAATAGAAACTCAAGTATTCAGTCGTGTGTAAAATGAGAATTGCACAAAAAAATGACATCCCACATCACCTTTATACTCGGGAAATTCTCTATCGATTCCTTAATTGTTGACCTGGGCTATTGGAGCTCGGGATTATCATCAACTACGATATTTTGTAGGAAATAATTAACTTTTTTTAAACTAGAGAAGCTGAATAAGTAAACAGCTCCTCATAATATGCAATTTATTACCGTGCTTCCGAATTTCCAACTGTTGAGTTGCAGACAACTCTCGCACTGCCTGCACACAACTGCGTCTGGAACTCTGTACATGCGCACTCTTGTTTTACAAACTGTAATTAAGGCTCGCTTTTCCTGATCCGTTTTCCATGATCGCACCCAACGCTCCCACACAAACCCTGTTGTCCAGGGAAAAAAAAACCATGAGTTTATTGTTGCAGTTTTTTGCTCGCTCAGTGTTGGAGCATGTATCCTGACAGGAAGCTAAATATTTAGTTTTGTCCAGGCTGGCTTGTGCACGTGACAGAAGTGGATGTTTTCCCAAAAGACAGTGAGGTTTTTGATTTAGAGTAAAGAAAACACATGTCTGTCATTCTTTCAGAAAGGGAAAAAGGAGCTGGAGCAAATACAGCAGAAGCGTTTTGCAGCACTGCCCAGGAATCTCTCGGTAAAATGGTTTAGATTAGTGTTTCCATGTTTATTCTCTTTCCCTTCCTTCCACTCCCCACCCAAAATAGCATTGCATTCACTTGGTGCGGAGCTTGGTTTCCATCCATACTTTTCACACAGTTGTACTGCTGATCCCACGGACTGTCTAGCAGCAGATATTGGAAGCAAATGGCCCACGTCCTCAACTGCTTTCAACACAATGTGCTTTTCAAAGTCGAACTACTAACGTCGGGAGTGGATGAGAGGATAACGCTCCCGTGAAGCGCCTTGGGACGTTTTACTGCATTAAAGACGCTATATAAGTGCAAGTTGTTGTTGAGTTGGGGTGGGGAGAAATGGCTCTGTCTTAGCAGGCGAGGAAAGGTGACTAATTTCCTACTGGGAAAGTCTGGGGTTGGAGCAGTTTGTCAAGTAATCAGCCCATTTTACATCGAAGCAGCAGAAAGGACTTTGGGAGGTGGGGTGTGGTGGCGGTGGGGGGGAAATCACTGTCCTATTAGGTCACATTGTCCGCATGCCCGATAGGAGACTCCCAAAACAAGCGCTCTACTCGGAGCTCCGGCACGGCAAGAGAGCCCCAGGTGGGCAGAGGAAACGCTTCAAGGGCACCCTCAAAGCCTCCTTGAAAAAGTGTAACATCCCCACCGACACCTGGGAATCCCTGGCCCAAGACCGCACAAAGTGGAGGAGAAGCATCCGGGAAGGTGCCGAACACCTCGAGTCTCTTCGCCGGGAGCAAGCGGAAGCCAAGCACAGGCAGCGCAAGGAGTGCAGGTCAACCCAAGCCCCCCGCCCACCCGCCCCTTCAACCACCGTCTGCACCACCTGTGACAGAGACTGTAGGTCCTGCATTGGATTCATCAGTCACCTGGGAACTCATTTTTAGTGTGGAAGAAAGTCATCCTCGGTTCCGAGGGACTGCCGAAGAAGAAGAAAATGGTGTTCAGGCAGCAGAAGGTCATGTTTGACTTCAAATTGTTTGGACCATTCGCACATGAGCAATGCAAAGACACAGAACGACTCCCCTCCTCCCCCTGTAAATTGCTACATTGCTTTCCTCCCTTTTTGGACGGCCAAGGCGAGGGAGGGGCAAGGCGACTGCGTCATACTCACTAAATCAACATGTGCCAGAATCATAACTTAGGATTTAACAAGAAATCAGTGTAGTAGAAACCTGGTCAGCAGGGTTTTTGTATATGTTCCATAATTCGAGGGATATGGGCTGATCATTGTTCATGTATATCTAAAAATATTGGCAAGAACCTTTGGATAGGCGTCCAAATAAAACCTAAACTAGAATCCCAAATGCTGGCATTGGTAAAGAAATGGCCAAGTTTCTTGCAGAGCGGAAGTATCAAGGGAGGAGCAGGAACAGGAGGAGTGTACAGACTTAACTGCAATAATATTTAGGATAGTAGTGCATAAAAAGCCTGTCGTTCTCTTGTATCTCCCTGTTGCAGATTAAATTACAAGGCCTGGTCCTCGGGTAGCTGAAATACTCTTAATGTAGGTTTGGAATCAGCGTAACCGGTTGTAAAAGTCATCGGATTGTGTTTGGGTTTTGGTTGCAGTGCCGCGCTGCTGTTTGCTGTGCATTGAATATTTCCGTGCATTGAATATTTCCCTTAATTGCACGTTATCTAAATAAAACTCACTGACACTCTTGACAGAGGGGTTATTACGCCTCGCTGCCACTCGCTGCTTTATGTTCCACTCTGACTTCTTTCCCTTGCAGTTCTTGTTGAGAGGAGAGGAAAAAAACCCATCTGCTCCGAGTCCTCACTTGCTGTGGAAATGAACATGCAGCTTTTTAAAGAAATGATCTGCAGTGAACCTTATTAACGAACATAGTAATAATGGTTCTGTGATGAACTCGGGAATTCAGGGCAAAGAGAAGCACCGTGAATGGCGTTCTGAGTGCTGCTTTAGATTGTGCAGTCATGGCTGACTTAAAGCAGCTGCATGCCAGAAATGAGGCTTAACTAAAGCTTTACAAACTGAGAGAATAGCTAACCATGAGCATTTTCCAGCGGTAGGATCTGGGTTTTTTTCCTCAGCAGCTTTATAAATTGTGCTGACAGTTTATTTTCCTCTTCCATTTTCTGTCGGTTTTCTCTCTCTCCACCAGCACTATCTCCGCAGCCTCCAGCTCCTCCAACTGTTGACTATTTGCGAGGGTCTATCTCCTCAGGCCCCATTAACGCTCTGGTACCTCTTCCAAGCAGTCATTCTTTGTGAGACTGGAAAATTAGTGTTTGACGGGCTCTTTGACCACGGGAAGCATCACAGCCGAGTTCCGCCTGTCCTTGCCCAGCATGCACACTTTCCAGTAGATTTCACTAGGTCGCAGTCGAGGGTGGAAATCCTGGCAGATCTTGGGTTCAATGAGGCTCACTCTAGCGACCCTAAAGGAACGAAAGAAAGACTTGTGTTTATATAGTGCCTTTCATGACCTCAAGACGTCCCAAAGCGATTTACAGCCAATGAAGTACTTTTGAAGTGTAGTCACTGTTGTAATGTAGGAATCGCAGCAGCCAATTTTCACACAGCAAGCTCCCACAAACAGCAATGTGATAATGACCAGATATTCTGTTTAGTGATGTTGGTTGAGGGATCAATATTGGGCAGGACACTGGAGAACTCCTGCTCTTATTCGCAACAGTGCTGTGGGATTTTTAGTCCACCTGAGAAGGCAGGCGGGAGCCTCGGTTTAGTGACTCACCCGAAAAACGGCACCTCCGACAGTGCAGCACTCCCTCAGTACTGCATGAGTGTCAGCCTAAATCTTGTGCTCAAGTCTCTGCAGTGGGGCTTGAACCTACAACCGTGACTCCGAGGTGATGGTGTTTCCGCAGGCTCATCTAACTGGAAAAGGGTGCTGCACTGTATGCTGTCTGGGTACCACTCACTGAACCCTGATGGGCTCAATTCCATATACAGTTCCGTCTTTCGGATGAGACGTTAAACCGAGGCCCCCGTCTGCCCCCTCAGGTGGCTGTAAAAGATCCCATGGCACTGTTACGAAGGAGAACAGGGGAATTATCCCTGGTGTCCTGGCCAATATTCATCCCTCAACCAACAGCACTAAAACAGATTATCTGGCTGACTTTTTCTATCACTTCTGCCTTGGCTGAGATCTGCTAACTTAGCACCTTTTGGCTTACCCTTTCAAAACGAGATCGGTTATTGTAGTGTTATGTTAGTTGCACAATGGGATCATCTAGATCTTTGGTGCTCCTAATAAGGTCTAGTGGTCGCTTGTGACCCTGGGACTCTTATTGTTTAAATTTATTTGACAGCCAGTTCTGGCAGGGTTTTGGTATCTTTCCACTTCCATTTTTAGCTCTTAAATTTGACCTCCTCTGCTCTGTACCTCACCTTCCAGTCCCAGCGGTCTGTACTGTAAGGAAGGCAGGACAGACCAGCGCCAAGGATATCTGCACAGATGCTGTCAACGCTGCTTCTCTGTTAGCGTGCAGCAGACACGCTCGAGAGCCTTCAGTGAATCTTCCAATGGAGAAAGCAGCCTCCTCATCCCTTTTGGAAAGCCGGCAGTGAATGTCAGCCAGCGCACTGGGGTCTGTTCTCCAGGCTCGCGGTTTGGAATCCTTTTGAGGTGATGCTGCACGTAGGTTTTAGCCCAGAGGTTGGGGGAGGGTGGGCAGCGGCTGTCATAGATTCTGCTTGGCCGTGTGGAAAACCTGAGTCGACCCGCGTGGTGGCTTGGACTGGGACTGGGTTCTGAATATATGTGATTAAACGCCTTGAGCAAATCCAGCAGGCAGATGGGCTTGCTACATCTGCCAGTGAAGCATTTGAAAATATTTGCTTTTTTCTGTATACAACAAAAGATCTCTTTAAAGCTGAAATGGAAAGTTTGACTTCCTGTGTATATTCAAAATATAAACTGCTGGGTTGTTAACATACAGATGGCTTTCTTCATTATTGATAATTCGTAAGAAACACTTCATTGTGGAGGCGTGTGGTTTTTCTTGTCAAGGTTGCTCTTCAGTGAGGGCATGATATTACCTCTTAAGGTTCCTCCCTTGGAGGTTCCAGCAACGCATCTACAGGGCCAAGAGGACAGCCTGCTTCCAGACTCTAGCCAATTTTTGCTCGTAAATGGCTGATACAAATGCACCTGCAGGTGCTAGCGGTTTTAGCAGGCCAAAAAGTGGATAAATCCCCAGGCCCGGACGAGATGTATCCCAGGCTGCTGTGGGAGGCAAAGGAGATTGCAGGGGCTCTGACACAAATTTTCAGAACCTCTCTGGCCACAGGGGATGTACCAGAGGACTGGAGAACAGCTAATGTAGTACCATTATACAAGAAGGGTAGCAGGGATAAACCAGGGAATTACAGGCCAGTGAGCCTAACCTCTGTGGTAGGGAAATTATTGGAAAAAATTCTGAGGGACAAAATTAGTCTCCACTTGGAGAGGCAAGGATTAATCGGGGATAGTCAGCATGGCTTTGTCAAGGGTAAATCATGTCTGACAAATCTGATTGAATTTTTCGAGGGGGTGACTAGGGGGGTGGATGAGGGAAATGCTGTGGATGTGGTTTACATGGACTTCAGTAAAGCCTTTGACAAAGTCCCGCATAGGAGACTGGTCAAGAAGGTAAGAGCCCATGGGATCCAGGGTGCCTTGGCGCGTTGGATCCTAAACTGGCTGAGTGGCAGGAGGCAGAGGGTGATGGTCGAAGGTTGCTTTTGTGACTGGAAGCCTGTGTCCAGTGGGGTACCTCAGGGATCGGTGCTGGGTCCCTTGTTGTTTGTGATTTACATAAATGATTTGGATGAGAATGTAAAAGGTATGATCAGCAAGTTCGCAGATGACACGAAAATTGGTGGGGTGGTCAATTGCGAGGAGGAAAGCCTCCGGCTACAGGACGATATAAACGGGTTGGTCAGATGGGCAGAAAAGTGGCAAATGGAATTTAACCCTGAAAAGTGCGAGGTGATGCATTTTGGACGGACAAATAAGGCAAGAGAATACACAATGAGTGGTAGGACCCTAGGAAGTACAGAGGGTCAGAGGGACCTTGGTGTACATGTACATAGATCCCTGAAGGCAGCGGAACAAGTAGATAAGGTGGTTAAAAAGGCATATGGGATACTTGCCTTCATTAGCCGAGGCATAGAATATAAGAGCAGGGAGGTTATGATGGAGCTGTACAAAACGCTGGTGAGGCCACAGCTGGAGTACTGTGTGCAGTTCTGGTCGCCTCACTATAGGAAGGATGTGATTGCTTTGGAGAGGGTGCAGAGAAGATTCACCAGGATGTTACCTGGGATGGAGCGCCTCAGCTATGAAGAAAGACTAAACAGGCTGGGGTTGTTTTCCTTGGAGCAGAGAAGGCTGAGGGGGGACCTGATTGAGGTGTACAAAATGATGAGGGGCATAGATAGGGTAGATAAAGAGGAACTTTTCCCCTTAGTAGGGGGGTCAATAACAAGGGGGCATAGATTCAGGGTAAGGGGCAGGAGATTTAGAGGGGATTTGAGGAGGAACTTTTTCACCCAGAGGGTGGTTGGAATGTGGAACTCAATGCCCAAAAGGGTGGTAGAGGCAGGAACCCTCACAACATTCAAGAAGCATTTGGATGAGCACTTGGAATGCCATTGCATACAAGGCTATGGACCAAATGCTGGAAAATGGGATTAGACTGGACAGGGATGGATGGGCGGCGCAGACACGATGGGCCGAAGGGCCTCTTTCTGTGCTGTAAAACTCTATGACTGCTCTGAATTTTCCCCCTCTCCCGTTTGGAGTTCAGACGCTCAGTATAGTGATAAGCTTAACCTGCATCTCTCTACTCTGCAGCGTTACTTATGGGCGAGGCAACACGCAGCGCTACCCACAAAACCTAATGTTTTGCATATTGTAATACAGGATGGAATCCATTTGAAAACCAACTTGTGTGTTTTATGTGGCTGGTTCGTGTCATAGTCCATCCATTTATATATACAGGAAACTTCGCGATATCCGGCACCAACTGGACCGAGCTGCTGCCAATCTACCAAAACTTCCAGATAGACCAGCGCTAATGTTGAAGGATACGGAGGTTTTCATCTCCGTATCTGACAACAAACACTTGCTTAGCAACAGCTTGTAAACACTCGGCCCGTACCTTGGAAGCGTCTCTGAAGCTGTTGCTAAGCTACAGAGACGCTTTCCAGAGCCTGACTGTTTATAAAAAAAAACATGCTAGGAGAAGAAAAAAAACCTAACCAAAACGGCTGCTGATTTCTGCCGTTAGATCGAGGTTTCCGGACATACAACCTCCGAATAAACCAAAGTTTCCTGTATGTGTGTGATATATATATTATATTTATATATCCACTTGTGGGTTGTCTGGCCATCTTAATTATTGAACTATTTCTGTCATCTGGCTGCTTTTGGCATGTATTGATTGGCCAGCGTAGATCCAAAAGCTTCATTTAAGCATCAAAGCAAAGAGTCTGTAACGTTCTCAGTGTTTTTTTTATTGTCCTAGAATCATAGAATGATAGAGCACAGAAGGAGGCCATTCAGCCCATCGTGCCTCTTTGAAAGAGCTATCCAATTAGTCCCACTCCCCTGCTCTTTACCCATAGCCCTGTAAATTTTTCCCTGGGTATTTAACTGTCCTGTGGCATCTATATTCTGCAGTTTCTGTTCTTTATTCTCTTCTGTTACTGTGCAAATTGGTCACATTTGCAGGTGGTATTACATTGGATAAGAGGACGGTTGAGTCTGATGAAGCAGCTGAGAAATCGCAGGAGGAAAATAAAATTTGAAAGTGAATTTAACTATGGCAACTAAGATTGAACTAACAGGTGTTGCACTTCGTATGAAATAAATGGGAGAGATAATAGCGTTGAAGTGGCGAGGGGGGAGGCTAGAAAAGATTTCGGACTAGTAACTGACGTGGCCTTCCCATTTCCAGTCTGGAATTACATATCAGACAGAACACTGAGGAAACTCTACCTTGAATATAACGCTCCGGTCACCAAGGTACAAGGGTAAGCTTTAAACTCCTGGAAGCGATGCCGTGAAGAGTGATGAGGCTGGTCCCTCATTTCAGCACGGAGTTATACGGAAGGGTTAGAAAAAGGTCATTCTTCACCTTGAAAAGGAGGTGAATGAGAGGGATTTGTTCAGAGGTGCGTAAGATGCTGAGTTGGTAGCAAAGGCTAATCCGGGTAAGCGATGACTGCAGGACATGGGCACAAACTAGTAAACCACAAGTTCGAGCCTGCTGTCAAGAGAGCTCCTCTTGACTCAAGGTGTGATTCATATTTGCAGTGGTCTTCCGTAGGGTCGTGGCGCTGTCGATGGTGTGTCAGGCTATTGGACCGAAGTTATCACAGCTGAGCTTGGCCCTGTCCCCAACCAATGTCTGCCATCCAGTGGAACTGCAGAAGTGTAATCAGCAATGGGAATCTTGGGGAGATTTTTCCCTTCCCTAACTTTAGAGGTGCTGAGATGAACTGTGGTCCTCCTACCATTAGGCTAGCTCAGTTCAGCTGACTTGACCGAGGGGGAATTGAACCTGGACCAACTTGGTTTACATATTAACTGTTACATAGTGACTCTGTGAGGCTCATTAATAATGCTGCTGGTCAGTGGTCTTCTCCGGGCTGCCACTCTTATTTTGTGGGGGGTGTATCGGGAAATGTAATCTATTTGGACCGGTGCCTGAATCCTTGCACATGAAACTGCCAAAGCATTTTCCCATTTTGCTAGCAGCATCTAGTTGCAGAAGTTGAGTTCTGCAACACTCCCAAGTATAGAATGAACCTGGTTGCGGTGATACCTGTAGCTGGGAATTTTTAAAATATTAATTCCCAGTATTTATTGCCCGTCCCTAGTTCCCCTTGAGAAGCTGGTGGTGAGCCGCCTTCTGAAACCGCTGCAGTCCGTGTGGTGTAGGTACTCCCACAATGCTGCTGTTTTCTCATTCATTCATACCAACATACAAAAATGACAAGACAGGAAAAGACAAACTGGTCCATTGAGGCTGTCTCATTCAGTCATGGCGCAACTGCGCATCATGATCCCAAATGCCTCCACCCCCTGAAGGGGATCAACACGAGTTCCAGGAGAGCACAGTGACCATGAGACACATTGGCCAACATCCCACTGATCTTGTGTATGCTGTGATGCCATCCACAGTTAGGAAGTTGTTCAACTGCCTTATGAACGCTCGTAGTGAATTGGCACTCGCTGCTTGACCTGACAACTTGTTCCAGAGCTCACTCTTGCTCACGTGCGTTCTCTCTCTCTCTCTCTCTCTCTCTCTCTCTCTCTCTCTCTCTCTCCCCACACATAGGGAAAAAGTAGACAATTGACCTGCTACAGCGTGTAGCAATATTGTTATAATCTGGTCTAGTTTGTGATGAAGCATAGTTAGTGTTTATCCATTTTCCTTTTGAAAACTATTGTGGACTCTGTTTGCACTGCTGCTTCTGGTAGGGCGTTCTATATCCTAACAACCCTCTACGGTTCACCCTTTAACCCCTCCCTTCATTCTTTTGGTGCTGATCTTCGATACATGCCTTCTAGCTAGAGATTTGCAACCAGTGGGAATAGTTTTTTTTTCCTATTTGCCTTCCTTCATAATTTTCAACACCTCTATCTGATCCCTGCTCTGCTGTAAGGAGAGCAGCCCCAGCACCTCTAGTCTCTGTGTAACTAAAGTCTCGTCCCTTCAATCACCTGAGCGAATCTCTTCTGCATTCTCCCCAAGGCTTTGAATCTACATCCAAAAGTTCACCGTTCTAAATGTGCCTTCCTGTTTTTCGTTCCAACTATCCATGATTTGTAATGTGGCCTCAACCCTTTTTAAATGATGATAGTGATTAAAGGTGACCATAAACGGGTCTTTTTACTATGACAGCATGAGTCAATATTGTGTGTGACTGCTATTCTGTAGTGATTTAGGTGGGAGTTAGAAGGCTGTAGTGTAGTCAAGGGATTCAGAAAATATTCAGAACTAGGAGGGTGTATTATTTCAGTTTTATTGTTTATTTTCTATTTCATTATTTAATTTGTGCCTGTTTTTCCTTCCTTGAGTTTGAACCACATGATGTAGCCTCCCCGGGGGAACGGATAGACAGGATGTCAGTGCTACACCGTCCAGCTGATTAGCAGGACATTGTCCCTGGGTGTGACTTTCCGTCTGTGTGGGGCAGGAGTGCCTAACCCAACTCCACACATCCTGAGATTGCAGGCCATAAACTCTGTGCCACCACTCTGGCAGAATATATTGGATCTCCAGTGCAGAAACTATGTACAGGAAACTTTGGTTTATCCGGAGGTTAATTGTCCGGAATGCTCGATCCACCGGCAAAAATCAGGAGCCGTTTTGTTAGGTTTTTTTTCTTCTCGTGGCTTTTTTTTCCCAACAGTCAGACTCTGCAAAGTCTCTCTGAAGCTGTTGCTAAGCTACAGAGACGCTTGCAAGGTACGGCCGACTGTTTAGAAGCACAGTGTTTGTTGCCAGATACGGAGCTCAAAAGCTCCGTATGCTTCAACATTAGCGCTGGTTTGTCCGGCAGTTTTGATGAACGGCAACAGCTCGGTCCCGTCGGTGCCGGATACCAGAAAGTTTCCTGCATTGGTATTTCAAACTCCTTTTGCATGGGAATTGGATGTGAGAAGTTGTATGTCGTAACATCTGATTTTTAGTAGGGACCAAATGATGGTCCCTCGTATGGTGAAATAAATTTTTCATTTTTCTTGTGTTACTGCACAAGCAGTATAAGATGCTGCAGACGTTTAATACAAGCCGGTAGGATTGCCATGTACATTCTCAACAGTGGATTTACTGTGGGGACAAGAAGCCTCATCTTTGGCTAAAATTTTTATGCCAATGTGCAAAACGTGTAATCCAGGAATAGGTCAAACATTTCTGTCACTGTTTGAATCCCTGTAAACCTCTAAAATTAAACAGAATTATTCCAATACCAGCTGTCTAGAAATCTTTTTAAACTATCACCTCCTTATACCCACAATCTGTGCCGCAGGGTGGTATCTGCGGAGTTTGTGCCCAGAATCGCAGGCATTACTTGTTCCTGATTGAGATTGTATAGGCTCGTGAAGGTGCTCAGCAGAATAAGGTTCTTCTCCATAGTTACAGTAAAGTTATATGAACTTCTTCCGCTCTCCCTCAGACCTCCAGATGTTCAGTTGCAAAGGCCTGGGAGAAAGAGGTCTGGTTCACTGTTGGGGAAATTAAAAAGGAGGGATAATAAATTAGAAAAATATTTTCTCTTCTAGTCTGACCCTTTTGTATCCTCTTGTTCTCTGTTCCTGCATTTCTACCTTCTTTTCTGCTCGGCCATTCTTAACTGTCCATAAAATCCAAGTCCATCCAAAACGGCTTCCATATCTGGAGAGATTCCTCCATCACCTTCGCTCACTCCTCCTGGACAGGAGCATAGGAAGGAGTGGCTACTTATTGGAGAATGATGTCTGAGTGAAGGTTGGTTGGAAGCACTGTACCAAGTGAGCTTGTCCCAGGGATTGGTGTTGGAACCCATACTTTTTTTTAGTTTGCATTAACGACCTGGGTTCAGAGTCTCATTACAAACTGGTTAGAATCACGGACGATACCAAACTAGCGAGGTATTCGAGCCTGAAAAGGCAGCCAAGTGGCTGCAAAATGAGACTGATAAAGTCTAAGTGTGCTGATCAGTGGCAGACCAAATTTAACACACATAAGTGCAATAAAGCGATTTGTATTGTATTGTATTATTGCAAGATATTACAGATTAGAAGAAAAATGAGTGATCGATATATTTCATGTATGACGGCAAAATGGCTAATTGTGAAATTGAAAG